>NC_059177.1:22289812-23489812 GCF_019923935.1 Bubalus bubalis | reverse complement strand
TTTACCCACCGAGCCGCTTGGGAACTGTCGTTTAATTATAAAATTGAAATAAGATTGGATTTAGTTGCTTATTTAATATTCATCTTCCCTGCTAGACTCTGAATTCCATGTCACCAGAATAATCACAATCCCAGTAGGTCCTAAAATATTATATATATTTTTAAACTTTTTATTTCATAATGAAGTGTAGCTGATTAACAATGTTGTGATAGTTTCAGGTGGACAGCAAAAAGACCATACATATACATGTATCCATTCTCGCCCGAACTCCCCTCCCATCCAGGCTGGCACATAACATTGACTAGAGTTCCCTGTGCTATATAGTAGGACCTTGTTGGTTACCTATCTTATTTATCTTTTTAATTTATTTATTTTAATTGGAGGCTAATTAGTTTACAATATTGTATTGATTTTGCCATACATCAACATGAATCCACCATGGGTGTACACATGTTCCCAATCCTGAACCCCCCACCCACCTCCCTCCCCATACCATCCCTCTGGGTCAACCCAGTGCACCAGCCCCAAGCATCCTGTATCCTGCATCGAACCTGGACTGGTGATTCGTTTCTTATATGATATTATACATGTTTCAATGCCGTTCTCCCAAATCATCCCACCCTCTCCCTCTCCCACAGAGTCAAAAAACTGTTCTATACATCTGTGTCTTTTTTGCTGTCTCACATACAGGGTTATTGTTACCATCTTTCTAAATTCCATATATATGCATTAGTATACTGTATTGGTGTTTTTCTTTCTGGCTTACTTCACTCTGTATAATAGGCTCCAGTTTCATCCACCTCATTAGAACTGATTCAAATGTATTCTTTTTAATGGCTGAGTAATACTCCATTGTGTATATGTACCACAGCTTTCTTATCCATTCGTCTGCTGATGGACATCTAGGTTGCTTCCATGTCCTGGCTATTATAAACAGTGCTGCGATGAACATTGGGGTACACGTGTCTCTTTCCCTTCTGGTTTCCTCAGTGTGTATGCCCAGCAGTGGGATTGCTGGGTCATAAGGCCATTCTATTTCCAGTTTTTAAGGAATCTCCACACTGTTCTCCATAGTGGCTGTACTAGTTTGCATTCCCACCAGCAGTGTAAGAGGGTTCCCTTTTCTCCACACCCTCTCCAGCATTTATTGCTTGTAGACTTTTGGATCACAGCCATTCTGACTGGCGTCAAATGGTACCTCATTGTGGTTTTGATTTGCATTTCTCTGATAATGAGTGATGCTGAGCATCTTTTCATGTGTTTGTTAGCCATCTATATGTCTTCTTTGGAGAAATGTCTATTTAGTTCTTTGGCCCAAAATACAGCAGTGTGTGTACATGTCGATCCTAAATTTCCTAACCATCTCTTTGCTACATTCTTGCCCCCTGGTAACCATAAATTCGTTCTCTAAGTCTGTAAGTCTGTTTTTTAAATACATTCATTTGTATTATTTCTTTTTAGATTCCACATATAAAGGATGCCACATGATATTTCTCCTTCTCTAACTTACTTCACTCAGTATGACAATCTCTAGGTTCATCCATGTTGCTAAAAATGGCATTATTGCATTCTGTTAAAACACATTATATATTGAATAACAAAGGGGAGAAAAGGAAGATCAAGTGTTGAGTTTCTGCAGGCTGTTTCCACAAGGATGAGTCACTTGACTGCTCTGAGATCAGTGTTAAAATGAGTTTTATAATGCAACAGGCAGGTTAACTGTAAGGATCTAGCCACATGGTAATGATGAGGTTGTTATTTTTTATTATTATAATTTTCATCAGTTAGTTCAGAAACAACTTTTTAAAAGAGAAGGTAACTGAAACGGGCACAAATCTAGTAACTCTGCCCCCAAGTTCACAAAGCACAAGGATACACAGCTGGTGTGTTCATTTCCTGGAGGTGCCATAGCACAGTATCTCCATTGAAGTTTGCTCTCCCGCAGTTCTGGAGCCTGAAAGTCCAAAACTTGGTAGGAACGGACTCCCTCTGGTGGCTCCAAGGGAGAATCTGTCCCTTGCTTCTTCCAGCCCTGGTGACGGCCCTGGCCTCCCTGTGCTTGTGGCCACATCATCCCTTCTTCTTCACCTCACCTTCTCCTCTGTGTCTATCTCCTCTTCTCCCTCACTGTTATTAAAGACATCATCGTTTGATTTAAGTCCTACCCAGGTAATCCACGATAATCCTCTCATCTGGAGATCCTTAACTACATTTGCCAATACTTTCCCCAAATAGTCCATTCACGGATTCTGGGGTTTAGGATGTGAACATATCCTTTTCTTGGAGCCCTCATTCAGCTGACTCCACCTGATCTCCATAAATGTAGATGGTCTCATGCTCTGTCAGTAGGGGTCCCAGCTGAACAGTGTTTTACAGTAAGAAATGTTGAACCACTATAGTCAAACAATAGAAATCTATACTAACAGCTACTATGTTGATCATGGCTGTTTTTTATATATATTTCGCCAATAGGTTCATCTGAAGACTCACAGTCCTCCTGGATGAAAAAAATTGATATGAATTTTCTAGAATATTAATACTGCTCTTAGTTTTGATTGAGATGGTTTTAAAGTATCTAAACCCAACTTATACATTCATCTTTTAGTTTATAGCTGAAAATATACTAATTCTGGCTGTGAGCTTCCTAAGCAAAAATGCTAGAGAGCCAGCGGAAGTAAACACACTCAGATTTGGATAGCATTATTCAGCTAAATGTGGAAGTGCTTCACAAAGAATCAGCTACAGAAACTGTCTTGTTAAGAGACACCTGTCACAAGCAATTCATTCACTTACTGCTCACTTCTAATATTAAAGGGTGTTTTGTTTTAACTCAGTATCTTCCATCCCCAGAGAGAGAGGGGGAGAGTGAGAGGACTTTTGTTTAGGTTCTTAGGTTTTAAATGAATCCAATAACAATAAACCCCACAGAATTAATACAGGGCTATATTTAAGGGTGTATATACTGTGCAGTTTTATAACATAGATTCTGAAATACTGTGTTCATGGGAACATTTCCCTGGTGAATAAAGATTTGCAAGGCAGAGCATAGCTTTCATAAAGGATAAGGCCATCTTTGTCACACCCGTGATGACCGGAGACTCGGAACCTCCTTGGGGAAGTATTCTTGTTTTCATTATGGTTACCAAGGAGCTGTAAATGCAGTTGCTGAATTATTTCCACATTACAGGCAATGGAATGAAGAAAGCTAACCTTGTATAAAATCCTGTAAACAGGATGTTGGAATTCAAATGAAAAAAAAAAAAAAAAACTTCACAATTAGTTTCATCCTAAATGGAAATAGGTTTACTTCCTGAGAACAGAGGTCATGCATTTTACTCTCAATTCCTATCACACTTCTGCTTGTTTCTTTGTAGCTTTAGGAAGGCTGGTTAATCATCTTATCTCTTCAGCAAGCCCATTAAGGTCTCTTATTAACCTACAAAATCTTGTCAGGTGCGGTCCAAGAGCCAGCTTTGCCCTTGTCCTACTGTTAGTGCTGTGGCAAAGTCTTTCTAGCTTGTTTCCATAACCATTTGGCTTATTTCCATATGTAATGGAGAAAGGGATTTGGGGTTTTACTTTGAGATTCACGGCCCTTAATTATTGGTAATTGCCTTCATGGAAAATGGCATGATGTGGTTTAACCAAGTGGAGTTGCAGATATTGAAAACCTACGTGATTTTTCTTTTCGATTCTCGATCACAGCTATTTCAAGGACTTTTAAAAAGTATTTTTTCTAATTTACAGTTCCCAAGAATGATTTGTTTCAGCGGTCAGATTTCCAGATCTTTGTGGTAACCTTGTTTGTGGCTACCAGGATGGCATTATCTCATTCCATGCAGCATGGGAAAAATAACAGGGGAAAATGGTAACCACTTCTTCCCTTGATTGTGGTTTCTGAATATACAATAAGAAGAGAACAGCAAAGTCATGAACTACAGGTTCTGGGAAGTTGAAAGGACTCATGTAACATTCAGGTAACCCACTACTATGTATGAGACTTTAAGAATGACTGATTCATATTCTTATCTCAGAAAAATGACCAGCTGCTGTCTCCCACTTTTCTGGTAGGTTATTACTAGTTGAGAATTGTTATTGTTGTTTAGTTACTAAATTGTGTCTGATTCCTTGAAACCCTATGAACTGCAGTATGCTAGGCTTCCCTGTCCTTTACTATCTCCATGAGTTTGCTCAAACTCATGTCCATTGACTCAGTGATGCCATCCAACCATCTCATCCTTTATTGCCCCCTTCTCCTCTTGCCCTCAATCTTTCCCAGCATCAAGGTCTTTTCCAATGTGTCAACTCATTGCACCAGGTGGCCAATTATTGGAGCTTCAGCTATAGCATCAGTCCTTCCAATGAATATCCAGGGTTGATTTACTTTAGGATTGACTGGTTTGATCCCCTTGCTGTCCAATGGACTCTTGAGAGTTTTCTCCAACACCACAGTTCAAAAGCATCAATTCTTCAGTGCTCAGCCTTCTTTAAGGTCTCTCACATCCGTACATGACTACTGGAAAAACCATAGCTTGGACTTTGCAGACTTTTGTCAGCTAATTGATGTCTCTGCTTTTGAATACACTGTCTAGGTTTGTCATAGCTTTTTTTCAAAGGAGAAGGTTTCTTTTAATTTTGTGGCTGCAGCCACTGTCCACAGTGATTTTGAAGCCCAAGAAAATAAGATCTGTCACTGTTTCCACTTTCTCCCCATCTGTTTGCCATGAAGTGATGGGACTGGATGCCATGATCTTAGTTTTTTGAATGTTGAGTTTTAAGCCAGCTTTTTCACTCTCCTCTTTCACCCTCATCAAGAGGTTCTTTATTTCCTCTTTACTTTCTGCCATAAGGGTGATGTCATCTGCATATCTGAGGTTATTAATATTTCTCCTGGCAGTCTTGATTCCAGCTTGAGCTTCATCCAGCCCGGTATTTTGCATGAAATACTCTGCATACAAGTAAGCCAGGTGACAATATACAGCCTTGACGTATTCCTTTCCCAATTTGGAGCCAGTCCGTTGTTCCATGTCTGGTTCTGTTGCTAGTTGGGAATACCAAATAAAAATATGCAGTGCCACACATCTTGTTGTTGTCAATTTATGACACTAAGTTTACATCATTGGAAAATGTAACATGTTGCAAATCCACCATCTTTTCAGATATATCTTTCTGTCCATTCATCTCTTTCAGTAGTTTGGGACAAATAATGAAAAACATGTGCTGTATTTTTCAGATTCTCATCCTCTAAGTTGATTATGTCATCAAAAAATATTTGAACCTCTGCAAATAATGTCTGGAACCCTATCCATTAGTGAAAAATGACCGTGATGCTCCACTGTAGCTGTTTTCAGTGTATGCTGAGGAGGACACTGATTCAAGAGAGATCAGCAATGAGCCAGTTCATAGCTTTCTTTTCTTCAGGACTTCTGAGAGCCTTTGATGCTGCAGTGTGCATTGTATATCCCAGGTAGGAGATATGGGAAATAGTAAAATCCCATACTCATTTGATGATAAAGCCCCTTTTGCTCACAGGAAAATCATTGCTCTCAGAAGCAAACATTAATAATAATGCAAGAAACATTAGCACTGTACAACATCATGGAGTGGAAAAGCAGGAAAAATGTCAACGTGGGTTTTAATCCCAGCTCTGTGACAAACAGGGCACTTGAAGCAAATCACATAACAGCTCTCAGCTTTTGGTTCCTTTAGGAGTGGCGATAAATGATCTCTTGAGTCCTTTGAAAACCTTCAATGCTGTCATTCTCTGCGCAAGGTTAAGTCGAGTCCCATGTGATACCCAAATTTCCATTTTGCAAGTTTGATGATGTTCTGCTGGTTTCAGGAAGAATTATTAAATCTAATCCACTGGATATTTAAGTGATTAACCTGAGAAGGTTAATATATTGAAAGTATCATCATCATGGACAAATAATCCAGATTCGGCAGGTTAAATATCAAAGTTGGAACTGGCAGGTGGACACTTTAACCTTACACCCAGATAAAGGGCTGGCATAGGTTTGGACATAGCCCAAGGTTTAGGGGATAGTGAGTGGGTGAAGGACTCAGGCATCCATCCTCCTCCCCTCTCTCCAGGCTCTGGTACAAAGGGTGCATATGTGTTCTTTGCTTTTCTGTTCTCAAGAATGGAGAAGAACTTGTATGACTGGAATTTGATGGAGTTGCTTTACCTTTTTTCACCATAACTTAGGTGGCACTCCCACAGGGAATGGGACCCTCTATAATACATTATATTAAATAGATTTTAAACATAATTTTACTCATAACAGACTTATTTTCTAGTAATGGAAAGACACCTTTTGATTCAGATTTGTTTTTATACAAAAAAAGTATGTGTGACCACTTCCCTGGTGCCTCAGATGGTAAAGCGTCTGCCTACAATGCGGGAGACCTGGGTTCAATCCCTGGGTTGGGAAGATCTCCTGGAGAAGGAAATGGCAACCCACTCCAGTAGTCTTGCCTGGAAAATCCCGTGGACGGAGGAGCCTGGTGGGCTACAGTCCAAGGAGTCGCAAAGAGTCGGACATGACTGAACGACTTCACTTTCTTTTTTCAATCAGATTTATGTAAAATTTGATTGTGGACAAAATAATCTTCTCATTGCACCTAATTCTTATGTGTTCATTACTGCAGAAAATTTAGACGACTCTCTCTCAGAATTCTGAAAATTACTTTTCTTATCCTTTCGTTAATCACAGAAACAGCTGGAGGAAAGAACAGGATGTTTTGTTCTCACTATAGAATTGTTGTTTAGTGCTTTCTTGACACTTAGATGTAGGAGTTAAATTTGTGTTTGTTTTTTCTTCTAATTTAAATCCAAATGCATTTAAATTTCATTATGTACTTGGTTTTGGTTAAAAAAAAAATAGGGACTTAAACAAGCTATACCATAACTTGAACAAACTGACCTTGGTAGCTGTTACCTTTCTTCTTCCTTGTCATTCTTACTAAAATAGAATTATTTTGAGATGTCTCTTTTGGAATTATATCTGAAAGTTTTCAAGAAACCAAAATGTGGAAAGTTGAAGAACTCATCAGTATGGCTGACATGAACTTGAGTTTTCTTAAAGCCAATCAAGCAGAATCTTTTGGCATTCCCTGGTCTAAAAATACGCTTGATTAAATTCACTTTTCAGTATCCTTTTTTAATTCCATAACATGGTTTTTAATGTGCCCTTACTTCTCTGAGGGAAAAAATGGAAATGAAAAGCTGGAATCTAAAAATAAAATCCATACTTAATACACAAGCTAAATATACCCCCAAGTTTTCTCATTGCTACATTAATTCAATGAAATCTAATTTAGGCTAGTACCAGTGTTCTGAATAAAGATGAATAAGTATTACCAGTTTGCATTGTGTTTCAGCTTCTTTCTCTAAGACTTATCAGAAGAAATGTTAATTGCTTAAGTTCTTATATAAGATTGTGTTCTTTAAAGTTCTCTGGAAGAGATTAAATGAAGGATGGCAAATACCTTTGCATTTATTTTTAGCTTCATCCTATTCTGTTGCAATATCCCCAAAGTATTCATCCTTAAGACCATTCCTGGACTTAACTTTTCAAAATCCTGATAACTATCAAGTTGTCCACAACACCCCCCGCACCACACACTCAAATTCCTACTCTATCCCTTATTGTTTGTGGGGCTGTTTCCCAAAATGCTGAACTCCTGTACTATAGGATGCTAATAAAGACACCTCCATAGTGTACAGGACTCAAATAAATTTAGGAAATAATGGACTGAGTAAAGTTTAAAAAAAAAAAATCCCTTTACTTTGGATTTTTTTCGGCACTGTGAACAGTAAATCTCTAAGAGATCAATATACATTTTTACCTTTTGCAACTAACCACACACGATTTTTAAAGCGTCTCTGTTTTATCAGATTACTCTGTAGGGAACAAAAGACAATTCCAGGGTGATAACAGTGTCTGCACTCTGACCTTTACCTACCTTTCTAGCATCTTGCCTCTTATTTTTGTGCGGATGCCTCACTGCCATCAGTAACCACACTGAATGCTTTAATGCCCCTTGATCTTTGTGCAAGCTGTCCTTTACCCCAGCATTCTCTTTCTTCTTCTTTCTCTTTTTGAAATCTTAATTTTTTTCTCCTCGTGAAATCTTAGTTTTTTTCCAGCTCAAGACTGAATGTTATATGCTGTGTTATTATATTTTTTCCTGCAGGAACAGTAATTTGCTTTCTCCTCTGTAATCCCACAGCACTTGGTTCACACATCTGCGAAAGCTCTTGCCATTGTCCGTTTTGAATCAGGTGATTGTCCACATTTCCCTACAAGATGAGGGACTCTTCAAGGGCAGCAGTGTTATCTTAATTTATCTTTACATCTCTCATTTCTTAGCACTCCAGCAGGAGTATAATAGGCAGTCATCCTGGTTGAATAGAATCGAGTTGACTAACCACAAAACCATAAGTCAAACCAGGTCCGTCTTCTCAGACACCTGCTGTGGCTTCCAGTTTCACTCAGAATAGGAGCCAAGGAGCTTACAGGCATCTACACGACCCCACAAGGTCATCCACCCTCAGTATAGTCCTGACTCCATCTCCTGACTGCTCCTTCCCTCACTTATTTCACTCCAGCCAGGCTGGCTCCCTAAAGTCCCTAAAACACGCTCAGGATCCTTCCTTGGAGAGCTTTTTGTTTTAGCTGGAATGATTTCCCCTAAACACCACCTGATTAAATACCTCACTGTTAATTATCAAAATTGAAACTCTTTGTTCCAATATCATCATCATCTTGCTCGGTCACCCTGAGCCCATTAAAAATTCCAGCCTTCCTCCATCATCCCAGCTCTACCAGTCCCTCTTACCCTGTTGTATTTTTTCTGTTTTGTTTTCTTTCTCCCACTGCATCATTACTTTCTAACCTACTCTATAATTTAAAATGTATTATGTTTATTATCATGCAGCTTCACCTGGCTTAGATGTAAGTTCTACAGGCACAGGAATATTTGTCTAATTTCTTCATTTCTGTGTCCCAAGGATTGTATTAAGCAAGGCACGGTGTGTGTACTAAGTCACTTCAGTCGTGTCCAACTCTTTGCGACCCTATACATTGTAGCCTGCCAGGCCTCTCTGTGCATGGCATTGTCCGGGCAAGAATGCTGGAGTGGGTTGCCATGCCCTCCTCTATTAACATATGTTAAAACAATAGAGCAAATGAACATGATTGTCATCCTGTTTTCTAGTACAGCAAGTGTGTGCCATTTGTCACAATATGTTCATGTAGAACTGAGTAAGATAAGGGTAGTTTTTGTTAGTTTTCATTATTGAAAAATTGTTCTCTTCACTTCAGCTCACTCAAGCTGTGAAAGCAGTAAAACATTGCACCAATTAAAATATTCCAATTAACACTAATCAGGAGGAGCAATATTAATAACACAGTTGAACTGGATTGTTGACTCTTCATAGCCTAACATATCACTCTAGACACAGTATGTCACTTTCTTCAGATAGTTTTTTCTTCCTTCTAATGAATTTTGGTAAAATAATGAAGACTTTCTTCAGGGGAGAAAAACATAGTGTTCAAAAAAGTGGGTCCCTATTTTAAAATACCAAGGTTCTGTCCTTTAATCCAATGCAACACTGCTCTCATCATCACCATAGTTAAGTACAGTATTTCATGGCATGTCTAGAATCCCAGGGACAGGGGAGCCTGGTGGGCTGCCGTCTATGGGGTCGCACAGAGTCGGACACGACTGAAGTAACTTAGCAGCAGCTACACCATCAGAACACTGAGATAAGTTTTTGGAACCTAACACGCGAGACGTTATTATTACCCTCAGGGATCTTGCTGAGAGTCTCCCCTCAAAGTGTTTTGGATTCTAGTTTCAGATCATTTACTGATTTTTTTTCCAGCTTTATTGAGATGTAACTGATACACAACATCGTGTAAGCTTAAAGTGGACCACAGGTTGATGTGATTCACTTATATGTTGCAAAATGATTGTTACCATATGGTTCACTAATATTTCTATCACATCAGTCATATCACATAATTACATTTATTTCTGTAGTGAGAACATTTAAGATCTCAAAAACTTTCAAGAATATAATATAGTACTGCTAATTATAGTCACCATAGTCCAATATGCCATGGACAAGACACCACGTTGTACATTAGATCCTCAGACCTAAGCCATCTTATAACTGGAAGTTTGTATACTTTTTTTTAACTTTTTTGAATTTTTTATTTTATCATAGTTTATAGAATTCCATCCAGTGAATGAAACAGTGTTTATTTATATAACTCACTATTGTAGAACTTATGGTTTGTTTACAACTTGCTATCATTGTAATGGTATGGAGAATATCCTTGAACAAAAGTCTTTAGATACAAATTGGATTTTTCCTTAAGACAATTTTTAGAAATGGAATCAATTGGTTAACATTTTTGAGGCTTTTGATACATATTGTAAATATTTCTCCAGAAGTATTTTGATGCATGTATCCAAATATTGACCAGCATCTCCCTATTTCCCCCACCTCCCAGCCCCTGGCCAACTCTATTCTACTCTCTGTTTCTATGAATTTGGCTTTTTTAAGTGATGCTATACCAGTATTTGTCTTTCTCTGTTTGACTTACTTCACTTAGCATGATGCTCCAAGGTCCATCCATTTTGTCACAAATATCAGGGTTTCCTTTTTTTCTCATGTTGTTCATTTGCTAAGTCATGTCCAATTCTTTGTAACCCCATAGACTGCAGCACGCCAGGCTTTCCTGTCCTTCACTGTCTCCCAGAGTTTGCTCAAACTCATGTCCATTGACTCAGTGATGGCATCTAACCATCTCATCCTCTGTCATCCCCCTCTGCTGCCTTAAGTCCTTCTCAGCACCAGGATCTTTTCAGTGAATCTGCTCTTTGCATCAGGTGGTCAAAGTGTTAGAGCTTCAGCTGCAGCATCAGCCCTTCCATTGTCTATTTTATATAAGTATAATATACATTTATGTGTATGTTTCATATCTTCTTTATCCTTGAAGCTGTTGAAAGATACTTAAATGAACAAAGGATCTCAAAGAGATGTCTATACTCCCATATTCATTGCAGCATTGGTCACAGTAGCCAAGATATGCAAACAACTGTGTCATTTACTTATTAGAGGCTTAACTCTGAGCAAGAATTTCAAATGTCTTATATACAGTGCAGTTAATAATGCCGTCTTTTGACTACATCAGAGAGATGCTTTAATGATCAAATGAGTTTTTGTGAAAAAAAGTGTTTTTTATTTACTTGTTAAATATAAATGCTATACAGATTTATAGAGATGAAAAATAGAATGTTAGTTGCCACAGTCTAGGTGGAGAAGGAAGTAGGCGGTTATTGTTTAACAGGTATAAAGGTGAAAAGAGCTCTGTAGATAGTGATAGTGGTTGTACAACATTGTGAATGTATTTAATACCACTGAGCTATATACTTAAAAATATATAAGAAGGGAAATTTTATGTTACATATATTGTACCACAGTTTTAAAAAAAATTGGACAAAAAAAAATATGCACATCCCAGGAAGTCCATTGTGAAGGACTATATTCATCTGGATATATGATTTCAGATGCCTTTCATAATTAAGGTGGTCCCAAATTCAGGAAAGCTCAACAAAAATAAAATAAGTTTTTAAGAGTGCTATAAAAGTATGAGGAAGCATCATCATTGGTTTAGTTTCTGCTACTGTTATTGTTGCTTCCCAGGTGGTATTGTAATATCTCATAGTTTTAATGTTATCTTTGTCATCATTGCTTAATTTTTGCTATCATTTTTATTATCATCACCAGCGTTGTCTTTATCATTATTATTATTTTATCTGAAACATAGCCTAAGAGAATAAAATTTCTTATATTGCCCATATCTAAATTCTGTGTAAGACACTAAGTATTTATTATATTCATCAAATGCCTAAGAAGTATCCTTGGTGGTTCAGATGGTGAAGAATCTGCCTGCAATGCCCAAGACCTGGGTTTGATCCCTGGGTCAGGAAGATCCCCTGGAGAAGGGAATGGCTACTTACTCCAGTATTCTTGCCTGTAGAATCCCATGGACACAGGAGCCTGGTGGGCAACAGTCCATGGAATTGCAAAGAGTTGGACAGGACTAAATGACTAACACTTTCACTTACAACTATCCAGCCCTGAACTAGATGTCAGTATCCACATTGATGATCTGTGAAATTTATCTGTAACCCTGAAATCAATACTCCCAGTGCTCTCCTTGTCATTTATGGACATGTGCAGAGCAGAAAATACTTGAGTCATCCTACAAACACTTTTTCCTGTTGAGGTTTAACGAGGTGTGATTTTTTGCCTTCTTGGTTCAACTCTCATACTATAAACAGGGTCTTTTTGGCAGTCTGTTAGTGTCATGCTTTTTTTGCATTTTTGTGCTCTTTGTTGGTAATTTTGCTGTTTGAAATAGCCCACGATATAGCACTTTAGTGCTGTCCAGTGTTCCTAAGCACGAGAAGGTTGAGCTGTGTCTACCTGTGTTGGCTAAGCTTTACTCCAGCATGAGTTATAGAGCTGTTGGTGTTAATGAATTAACATTCTGTATTTTAAAAGGTGCATTTGAATATAAACACACATAAATAAGGTTATGTATTGAACAGTTGTTGAAACTGTTGAGACCACAGACTCACAGAAACCTAACCCTGCATTTCCCCTTAGAACAATGGTTCAATATTCACTAAGTCAATGTTTCCACCAGTGCTGAGAAGTGCTTGTTGATAGTGTTGAGCACACCTGATAGTGTTGTGCTATGACTGAGTGCAAGGACTTAAATGAAAATAACAAAACTTTAATCATTTTAAAAACCAAAACAACAGAGACTAAAGTCATAGTCTTTATGACTTTCAGATAAAGTACAGTTTCTTATGGCAAGTAGATGGGGAAAATGAAGGGAATGTAAAATTTCATTTTCCTGGACTCTAAAATCAATGTGGATGGTGACTGCAGCCACGCAGTTAAAAGATGCTTACTCCTTGGAAGGACAGCTATGACAAACCGAGCGTATTGAAAAGCAGAAACATGACTTTGCCAACAAAGGTCCGTCTAGTCAAAGCTATGGTATTTTCAATAATCATGTATGGATGTGAGAGCTGGGCCATAAAGAAGGCTGAGCGCCAAATTGATGCTTTCCAACTGCCGTCTATGGGGTCGCACAGAGTTGGACACGACTGAAGCGACTTAGCAGCAGCAGCAGCAAGTGTGGTGCTGGAGAAGACCCTTGAGAGTCCCTTGGACAGCGAGGAGATCCAACCAGTCAGTCCTGAAGGAAGTGAACCTTAAATATTCATTGGACGGACTGATGCTGAAGCTTCAGTATTTTGGCCACCTGATGCGAAGAGCCAACTCATTGGTAAAGACCCTGATGCTGAAAAAGATTGAGGGCAAGAGGTGAAGGGGGTGACAGAGGATGAGATGATTAGATGGCATCACTGAGTCAATGGACATGAATTTGAGCAAACTCAGGAAGATAGTGAAGGACAGGAAAGACTGGTATGCTGCAGTTCATGGGGTCTCACAGATCTGGACATAACTTAGCAACGGAACAACAGAAACTAAGGATGTTCACCATAAATAAAGATCGATACATTCAGAAGACTTCCATTCATGAAAAAGCACTAGAAACAGAGTCAAGGAAGGAAGTCATAGAGCAGAAAGATAATTGTAAAAATAGAACTGACAAACACAAGATTCCCAATATGTAAAGAACTGCAGTGAATCAGTCAGAATAAGATACAAATGCACTAGATGACTAAGTAGATGACAGTAATTGGCATTTTTAAGAATGATGAAATGTGAGTGGCCTGTAAACATGAAAAAACAGCTTTATTAGTAACTGAAGAAAGTGCAAATTAGAAATAATGAATTGCCATTTAGGTACAGATTGACAAAAATTAAAATAGTAGGTGTTAGTGAGAAACAGGAGGGAGTCTCATTCAGGCTGACAAGATATTAAAACTTGCCCCCACCACTTTAGAAAACAGATTATATAAACCTCTTATGAACTAGTAAATCTAAACGTTTTTTTACTATACTCCTGGATAAATATTCTCTAGATTACAGAAGCTCTTGAAAATATTCCCAGGAAACATGTGTTCATAGCAATTTAGTTTATAATAGTAAATTAGTAGAAAAAAGAACTATCTGTAGACAGTAAAAAGGATATATATACTGTGGTGAATTCATACAAGGAAGTATTAAATGAGATGAAGGAACTGTAGCTACTTCATTGAGACTGCCTCTCAGAGGAATAATGTTAAACAAAAATTCTAAGTCTCAGAGGCATACCTAGTATTAATACAATTCCTTTTTTTATAAAATGCATGTTATATTCAAGGCTGAACAATAGATTGTTTGGGAATATGTGTGTGTGTGTGTGTGTGTGTGTGTATATATATGATAAAAGCATAAGAAAATTGCAGAATGATGAAATCAGTAGTGGAGGAATAATCACAGAGGAATACACAGGGGCCTTCAAAGTTCCTGGCAGTGTTTCATCTGTAAATCTTGGTGTTAGGTTCACAGGTGTTCAGTTTATTATTCTTTAAGCTCTGCATAATTCACTGTACATGAACTTTTATGAGCTTTACGTGTCATGCAAAAAAAAAAAAAAGCCTAAATAAAGAAAAACATCAGGTTATCTTGAACCAGGCAAACCTAGGTTAGAATCCTGGCCTTATTATTTACTACCAGTGGGAACATGAACGAATGATTTCAGTTTCTGTGCCTCAATTTCCTCACAGATAAAAGGGACTACGATAGTACCTTTTTCATGGGTATTGTTGAAAGGATTATATGAGTTCATACCTGAAAAGTACTTAGAACAGTGCCTGGTACATAGTGAGCACTCAGTAAACCTTAGCTGTCATCACTGTGACTGTTACTGCAACCCAGAGCCGTCTCTGAATTAGTACCACACTTCCAACTGAGCAAGAAGGGTGAGCACTGCCTCATGACTGAAGCCCCAGGTGGCCTCAGCAGCAATCTGTAATACCTTCACTAGCTCACTCAACTACACACACGCGCACACGCTTCCGGGATGTTTAAAAATGGGTTTATCACCTGGTGTGCTGTGCAACACTCGAGGGCATCACGAGCTCAACGAACATGAATTTGAGCAAGCTCCAGGAGCTGGTGACAGACAGGGAAGCCTGGTGTACTGCAGTCCATGGGGTCGCAAAGAACTGGACACTACTGAGGGGCTGAACTGAACAGAACTGAATGCTGTGCAGCATCCTTATAACGACAGCTTCATCTACAGTCTTTAAAGAAATCTGTGGAAATCCAAGTGCCACATGAGACTGAGGCTGTAGAACTGTGGTAGGATTTCTTGCAAATAACAATGGGAATGATGCTGAAATCTTCTGAAAACTCTTGCTTTCAAGTTGTGAGGCAGAGACACACCCAGAGACATTCAACTAGAAAATGACCTCAGGAGTGACATTGTTTAGATGGAAAGAAGGCAGATTATGACTCTGAAGATAAGGCTCGAGCTGCATAATAAGCTTGTCTCCTGTGAAAACCAGAACAATAGTAGTTTCAGTGGTTGACAGAGTCTAGGTTTGATGGGTTTGAGTAACCAGTCTGAACACACTTAATATTACAGTTCTTATAAGAATCCAGTCACACATTGCAGTAGAGTGAGGTAGTGCTGTGTGCTGTCTGTGAGCTTTGACCTGTAGAGAGAAAGTGGGGAGAATCAGTAGGGCTGAGACAGAGATGGAAAGGAAGCAGGTCATGGGCATTGACCTAAATTAAAACCCAGATCCAAGATCCATACACCTGGGTCCATCACCCTCGCAAATGCAGTGATGACTGGATGAATCACTCCAGTAAAGTACTTCTTACCAACTTCCATAATGCTTTATTTCTATCAGTCTACAGCATTGACTTTTCCCTTTGCACCTTGTAATAGTGTGCTTTATATTTCTATATACTCTAAATTGTAGACTTCTTGAGGTCATGAATGACTTTGATTCACCATAGTATTCTCCACAACACCCACCAGACCAGACAAGGAGAAGAAAAGAAGGGAGGGGCAAGGAGGGAGTTCAGATTGAAGAAAGGAAGGTGCTATGGGCTGAATGTTCATGTCTCCTCCCCAAATCCATATGTTGAAATTTTAACCCACCAAGTGATATTATAAGGAGGTGGAGCCTTTGGGAGGTAGTTAAGTCATGAGGGTGGTGTTCTCATAAATGGATCAGTGCCCTTAAAAGAAGAGATGTGGAGAGCTTTCTCTCTCTCTCTCTGCTTTCTACCACGTGAAGACACAGTGAGTGGATGGGCATCTGCAAACCTGGAAGCAGTTTCTCACTAGACCCCAGATCTGCCTACACGTCTCAGTGTTAAGAACGGTGAGAAATAACTGTCTGTTGTTTAAGGCACCTCATCTGTGGCATATTTGTTATAACAACTCGAACAGACTAAGACAAACATGAAGATCTTCCCACCTCTGAAATTCTCTGACTTTGTAGGATTTCTGAGGCCGAAAAGAGTAACTACATCTAAAGCAGAGCATAAATTATCACAATACTCATTGGAGAATTGTCTTCCCTTAGGAAATCAGTGTATATTTAGTATGCCTGCTCAGGTGTTTCTCCCGCTTCTTCAGTTATCTAGAAGTTTGTTTTTGTTTTTGCCAAGCACTCTTTGAAACTTTTAGGTGGAAGATGAAAACACTTATTTACTAGTTTCTTCAGGTGTTACCTGAACTAGGGCAGCTTCAACTTCAGTTAGAAATTAGAAAGTACAAAACTAAATCAGGACAGCTTGGCACTTCTTTGAGCTGTTCTCTGCAGCCTCAGTGGGGGCCAAAAGCTGAGTCGGCAGAGGGGCAGTGATTTATTTCTCCACATTTGGAAACAGGATGGGAAGTAGCAAGATCCTACTTTTCTATTGTCTTCCTCTTTTATAGTTTTCATTGCCACTTCCTGATCCTGTTTCCCTAACTTATTTTTTCAGCACTTATCACCTTCAAGGATGCTATGCATAATTTATTCTTATTTTGGTTTTGGTCCTTTCACCTAATTTATCCTCTTTAAGAAAAGAAAAAAAAAAAACATTTATTATTTGGCTGTGTTGGTTTCTAGTTGTGGCACGCATGATCTTTCCATTATGGCGCACAGGCTTAGTTGCCCTGCAGAGTGTGGGATCTTAGTTCCCCAACCAGGGATTGAACCTATGTCTCCAGCATGGCAAGGCACATACTTAACCACTGGACCACCAGGAAAATCCCACACTTTACCCTCTTTGAGGAGACAGATTTGTTTTGTTTTTCAATGGTGTAACCCTAGTGCCCAAAACCATGGCTGGCATGTAATAGACGCTCATCAGAGGCCTAGTGTAGGTGTTGAATGAATCTATTCTCAGTTCCCAGGGTGTATTTAAAAGCAAGGGACTTGAGTGATGACATTTCCAAAAACTGGCAGGTTTATCACAGTGAAGCTTTATCTCTAATTACTCTCTGTGAAGAGAATGGTGAAACAGCCCCACAGCATAGTCTAAATAGATGATGAATAAACACATGGCTTGCATGTGTATTTGATGATGGCTTTATTTTCAAAACTGTAATTAAATGAGATAAAAATATATGGTTGGAGTTGCCGAAGCAACTTAAATTCAACATAAATAACAGCTGCTCTTCATCTGGGAATTTCATCTATATACAGCATTTTTTATGCCCTTAAACATTTTTAAGCAGTATTCAGCATCCAGTATCCCAAGAAATGTTTTATACTCAGAGAAGGGGAAGGAAAATAGAAAAGAAATAGCCCTATAAGAACCAGTGATTAAACAAAGCTGTTACTTACAAAAACGTTGATTTTTTCCCCAAATAGTTGTATAGCTGAGCACCAAAGAATTGATGCTTTTGAACTGTGGTGTTGGAGAAGACTCTTGAGAGTCCCTTGGACTGAAAGGAGATCCAACCAGTCCATCCTAAAGGAAATCAGTCCTGAGTGTTCATTGGAAGGACTGATGTCGAAGCTGAAACTCCAATACTTTGGCCACCTGATGCGAAGAGCTGACTCATTTGAAAAGACCCTGATGCTGGGAGGGATTGAGGGCAGAAGGAGGAGGGGATGGCAGAAGATGAGATGGTTGGATGGCATCACCGACTAGATAGACATGGGTTTGGGTGGACTCCGGGAGTTGATGATGGACAGGGAGGCCTGGTGTGCTGCGGTTCATGGGGTCTCACAGAGTCGGACACGACTGAGCGACTGAACTGAACTGAGCAAAGTATGTCCAATTTCTTAGGAGCAGTGAATTTAAGCATGACTGGCATTTTCTTTTATGAGTGACCAATCCCTATTTAATTATTTCAGAAGTCCAAAACTGAGTGTATAGTGAGGAGTCTTCTATTTGTTTTGAGAGCAAAACTTTCTGCAGAGCACGGGTATCAAGAAGTACTGATAAAGTTTACCTCGCCCTTTAAAGTTAATAGAGTAAGTTCCTCCCAAGCTGCTTGGGGAAAATGTGTATTTTTTGGATAGAATTAAGATACAATTTGGACTTCCCAGATGGCTCAGTGATAAAGAATCTGCCTGCTGATGCAGGGGACACTGGAAATTCAGGCTTGATCCCTAGATCATGAAGATCCCCTGAAAAAGGAAATGGCAACCCATTCCAATATTCTTGCCTAGGAAGTCCCATGGACAGAGGAGCCTGCCAGGCTAAGTCCATGGGGTCACAAGAGTTGGACACGACTGAGCAGTTGAACACACGTGCAAGAGACAGTTTAACGATATGAGTGTCTTCCTAGTTTTATTTATGATCAAGCAAGGAGAAACTGCCTCTCTTCCTTCAGAGATTATTATCCACTGCCCCAAAGTGTTAGGCAAATTTGGTAGCCATCTCATTGCTCAGGCTTGTACCTCTGAGAACTTAGTAAAAGAAAATAAATGGAATGAAGAAGTCGGAAGTGAAGCCATTTCTCTTCACTTTAAAGTGAGGTTCTTCATGATCGATAGTGTGGCTGGTAGAATTGTGGCCTCTGGATTTTTATCATGGCCAGTGGCCTGTATATCTTCATCTAGCTCACCCCCAAGGTTTTTCCTGTAGATTAGTGACTTTATGATGGCCTCTTGATACAGTGCCTTTTCAGCATTTCTTCTGAGAATATTTATTCTGTTACTTGGGCATCTCTGACTTGCCCTCTAGGGTTGCTCGTTTATTAGGAAGACTGGGACAGTGAATTACAACTTGCTAATTTTAATTTTCAGAGGGGAGAATAAAAGCCCATAAAGTAGAAGTTCAAAATGGAGATTCATGTTTCTTTATGCCAAAACTATAATGATCAAAAAAAAAAAAAAGGAACTGTAATGATAAGTCTGTCAAGTGAAAGCACTGTCACTAGATGAAGAACAGATAATTGTAGGCTATATCCCCAACTAGCTAATAACAGTCCTGATTACAAAGACCAACAGGCGCATGCCATCTGTATAATGTCCTTTCATGTTTTCCTCATCTCAGGTATTCCTTGGGGCAGGTGTCAGTGGGTGAGAAGATGTTTCTTGTTTTTGGTCAAGCAGTGCATTTGTTTCATATGCTGATTGTATTCCTATCTTAGGGTGTCTCTAGACTTTCATTTTAAGGCAGTGTAGGTGGCTTGGCACCATTGATTAAAGACCTTTTCTCAAAGTTATCTTTTGAGCATCCCTGGTCATTAAGCACACAAAGGTCCTTCCATAGCCAGGATGCTGTAAGACAGTGTGTCATGTGGACAAATACAAGAAGATTCACCCTACTCCAGCACATCTCCTGCATACCACCTCAGTGTGTGAAACATGATGGAGAATGGTGCTCGACAGATACTAAGTACCCCATCTGTGTCAGACATGCTTTAGGCACTGTGCATATAGCATGTAGCCTGATAAAGACTGTAAAGATTCCTGCCACTATTGAGCCTTATTGTTATTTCTTTTTGTGGGGCGGGGGAGGAGGGGTAGGCGGGACTGTAAACCAAACGGTATATTAATGAACAAAGTAATTGCAGATGCTGGTGATGATTACTATGAAAGACAGAATAAAGAGGTGATGTGATGGACAGTGGAACTGGGTTGGAGGGCTATGTCACATAAAACAGTCAGGGAAGGCTCCTCTGAGGAGGTGACATTTGAGTTGAGTCCTGGAGAATGAGCATAATAAGCCAAAAGATGGGTAGAGAGCATCCAAGACAATAGCAGCAAGTTTAGAGGTCCTGAAATAGGATTAGCCTTAAGATGTTGAAGAACAGAAGCAAAACGTGGTTGTTACCATATAAATAAAAAGGGGGAACATAGCAGAGGCTGAAACTGGGGGTCTGGATAGGGACCAGATCCCTAAAGGTCATTGTAGAGCTCAGTAAAGAGTCTGTATTTTGTTCTTAAATTTACTAGGCCAGATGCTGTTCTGGAAATTTTTGTTTCTCTTTGTGTTGTGTAAGTATGAAACCAAAGATAGAGAATGCAGCTGCCTAACCATTAACACTCCTGAGTCAGGATGATATGCGAAAAAGAGATGAGCTCCTGTAGAGAAAAATGCTATAATAATAGCTTGTGTTTTAGGGCACCTGTCTCTGAAGGAGAACAACAGTACTTACGATGCCAGGTTGTACTCATCACAGCAACCTCATGAGGTAGGTAGGTGTGTACTTGTATGGAACACGCGGGGAAATTTAAGCAGCTTAAATTGGGTTGTTCTTAGGCCTCTTAAATAGCATGGAAATCTAGATAAAATAGAGCGTGTCAAAGAAATGAGGAAAGAAAAACTCCAAAGTAAGAAATAAAAATAGCTATCAGGATAGCCACAAACTTACAGAAAAAGGGGCAGCAAAACAACCTTTATTTTCTTATAAAGTCAAGAAAATAATAGCAGAGGGGTGAAAAAGTTAAAAATCTCAAATAGTTGGAATATCAGCAAGTATTGGTTTCATTCCTGATGTTTAATTCAATATGGAATAGAGAACTTGGGGGTCAAAGAAAACCTGGGTTCTAATCCATACTCTTCCTTATACTAGAACTGTAATCTTGCATGTGGATTTTATTTATTTGTATAAAGTGGATTAGTAATAATATTTCCCTCGTAGAAATGTTGTTGGGTTTTAATGAATGAATAAACAGCAAATGAGAAATTGTGTTTTTTGTATAAGCTAGTTGAAATTGAACTTACATTTCTTCCTAAAGAGTTAATATTTACAAGTTGTATCAATTTCCAGATCAGCCCACAGAAGCCTCCTTAACACATAACATTGATTACCCTATTTTAAGGTCTTGCCTAGGTTTAGTTACTGGAAGGAAAAAGTGCTGCAGTGATGTGTTGCAAGAAGAGAAAGAGGAGAGTAACCTCCTGCTAAATGCAGAATTGCTGATCCCGGACAAAGTTGTCTTTGCCAAACTGCACACATCTTTCCCATCCTGTATTTGTCCCCATTTTCCTTTTCAGCTCTTCTACAAAAAATAAAACAGATAATATTGAGTGAGAAACTAGTATTTTTTATAGACAGTTTTGTTGATACATAACTATTTCTTTCAGTAAAAAGCACCTATGAAGAAAATCAAATTTAAGAGTATTTTTAAGTCTTTAATCCTTCTTTGAGGTTTCTCAGCCCTACTTTTCCTTCCCCAATATTTCTTAGATTACATTTTCTTTGTTTCTTTTATGGTCAATCAAAACTCATATTCAAAGAATCTGTACTGCTCCTATTTATTTAAGAGGAAGTAATCTTAATGAATTAATTCATTCTTCACTGTAAGTGACTAATAGCAAGGAAATACACTTGCAGTCATTTCTGGTTCTAAGATGGCATTTCTATAATCCCAAAGTAATCCCTAAATTATAGACTTTCATCTGCTATGACTAATGAGAGTGAGAATAAAATTCAGATATTTGGAGGGAGTACATTGTGAGGGTTGGAATCAGCCCCTGATTGAGAGAGCACCCTCTAGTTTTCATTTTTAACTTTGAAACAAGTGCTCTAAGGATTTTCATAGTGATGTCCATAGCAGTAGCCTTGGGCTATGAAAGAACCGTCATGAGCTATTTCTATGGCTGAGTCATTTGTAAAATGAGTATACATTAACTTAGGAATATTAATAAGGTTCTTTGTTATCTATACAAAGGTCTCTTGGAAAGAGATTGGCTTTTCTTCTCAATGTCAAACCACTACCCAGAATCAGATTTTGGTACCTTACTTTAAGCTGCCAACAAATGAGGTTATTTAATATCAAATCTTCGGCATGTATTATACATATTTTTGACTGTTTACTTAGTTCTTGGAGAGAGAAAATGGCTGACATCAATACTTGGAGCAAAAGAGGAACTCAAAAAATATTTGCTGAAGGTTGGCTGAACAAATAGAAAAATTAATGACATCAGGAAAAACAAGATACTGACAAGCATATCTATCTGTCTGTCTGTCTATATTCAAGTTCCATTTTCATCCATCCTATTTTCAACTAGTGTGCAGTGTAAACTCCTAAAATTTTAAGCTCAATGAGTAAATTTATATGGCTAGCAAATAGCATAATGTGTCATCTTTTATTTCTGTTTTAAAATGACAATATTTTGTACCCTTTAAAAAGGTACACAGACATTAGTTTTTAGTGTTTGGAAAATGGTATTTCCAAACTTAGCATGAAAAGATAACACTAGCTGCCTCAGAAGGTATCATCATAGGAAGTTCTTTAAGGAAAATTATCTGAATTCAGTGTATGTGAGTATATCTTCATTGTAAGTCACATGAAGAATATAATCCATGTACTTGAAAATATAAGGCATCTGGCTCACTTCAGCACCAGTCTAGAGTTGAAAACAGACCAGCCAAAGAAGAGGTATTTTAAGTCTTAGCTTATTTTGCACAGTGTGATTGACCTACCTACTCTGTTACTTTATCTGGTGAAAGGTGGAATCACTCGGTCACCCACGTGTCCCTTTCTGTGGACCTTCCTGTGATGCTGAGAAATGAGATTGCTAGTGCAAACATCCATAGACCGCTGACTGGGGGCCAATTATTGTGTGAAGTGCTTTACATTCATAATCTTAGTCTCTAAAGGAGTGCTATGAGATAGGAATTATTGTCCTGATATTCAAAATGAAGAAACTGAAGTTAATTCACCTACATCATATAGCTGAAGAGTTGAAAGAGCCGAGTTCATGCTCAGGTCCTCCTCACTCCAGAGCCAATGTGTTAAACCATGCAATAACTCTTCCTCTTGCTAAATACACTCTCACAGCTAGACCAGGTCAACCATGCCAGTCTCACTAATGGTTTCTTCCTTCTTTTTGTGTGGAAAGGATGTCAAAAATGGGACTTTGCAATTCATAAGGTTTCTGTAAAGTTTGACATATTATCAGTCTTAGTCCCAGTCATCCAGGAAGCCATGCAGATGTGCATCCACACATGTAAAACATTCAAGGGGCAAATGACAGAGTCAAGACACAATTTTAAATATGCTACATGACAACTGGTTTTTAAAGTTATATCCCCAAAATACTTCATTTTGAAATAAATGACACAATCATCATTATGGGAATTATATTCAAAACAAATGTATCCCTTGACCATTTTCCCAAGCTGACATTGATTCTTTTTATTGATTGCTTCTTTCAAAATTGGAGTAAGCAATAATTATAATAATATAATTATTATTAATAATGATATATGCATTAAAAATATGTACGTTACTTACATGGTTCACTGTACATTTTTCCACTTTACTTTTCTTCTGCTCCTCTGTGGATTCTTGATAAACCATATTATATGCTACTATCATTAATCTTTCCTCGTCATTTTAAAACTAAACTTATGCTCTTCTGTGGGTGGTCCTACCCTATGGATGGCGTTAAGTCTTTCTGTTCATATGTGTGATACTACAGTTGCCAAGTCATGTCTGACTCTTTGGAACCCCATGAACCGCAGCAAGCCAGGCCTCCCTGTCCATCACCAACTCCCGGAGTTCACTCAAACTCACATCCATGGAGTCGGTGATGCCATCCAGCCGTCTCATCCTCTGTCATCCCCTTCTCCTCCTGCCCCCAATCCCTCCCAGCATCAGAGTCTTTTCCAATGAGTCAACTCTTTGCATGAGGTGGCCAAAGTATTGGAGTTTCAGCTTTAGCATCATTCCTTCCAAAGAAATCCCAGGGCTGATCTCCTTCAGAACGGACTGGTTGGATCTCCTTGCAGTCCAAGGGACTCTCAAGAGTCTTCTCCAACACCAGAGTTCAAAAGCATCAATTCTTTGGCGCTCAGCTTTCTTCATATGTGTGATAGGCAGTCCCTTAATGATGTCTTAAAAAAGTTACTCTTCCTTATCTGTTACTATTTCTCAAAAAGCATCTTGGATCCTTGATTTTGTTTTCTTTAGTCCCGTCCAGTGTTTTTTGTTTTTTTTGTTTTGTTATTTTTTAGACACACTACTTCATCTCCTGCTCTAAATGTTAAATAACTTTCCAAACAGTAAATATCTGGAGATATTTCCCCCTCACTCTCTGATTTACTTTGCAGCCTGAATTCTAAATGTTTTCGAATATTAAGGCTTTTATTATTTATCTCATGTTGCAGCTACAAGACCTTTGTACACGTTTACTTCTCAAGGAATTTAGCTGTTAAAGCACTTCCTCTATGCTATCAATGAGCTACACATTTCAAGTACTATAATAGCATAGTTTTTAAAGCCTCATGTAAAAATAAAGTGCTAATAGTATATTCTACAGGAGAATAAAAGACAGTTGTTTTCACAGAAAAAAATGATAGGAAAACACAGATGCCATGAAATTATGCATTTTTAGCCTGTGATTTCTGGAAAAAAAATTTCTATAAAATGGTGATGAATGAAATCAACATCTAAATGTATGGCCACTCCATTTGGTTTTTTAAGGTCTATAATTCACTTGTCAAAGAACCATATTCAAAGCTGGAAAAAATTCTTATTTTCAGAAACCATGGTACATGGATATTAATTCTTTGTCATATGTATGCATCGTTTATTCACCCGTATCTTTAGTAACTAGCAGCACAGAGCTGAAAGGTCTATCACCCAAGTGTCATTGTTCAGCTACCTCCTTTACTATGTAGCAATCCTACTTTTTAATACAGTGGTTTCTGATTGTTTTCTCCTGTTCCACTTCATCCTCTGCACCTGATGTTTAAAATCCCCTCATCAAGTGCTCATCCACAAGGAAAAGCAAAGGAATAGAAATTGGAAATCAAATGTACCAACTCATTGCTTTGTGCATTGAAATGTGGATTTTCTTACATACTCCCTGAGGAGCAAAAATTCATTCATCCCACTGAACTTTTCTTTGTCCCTAGGATATCAGGTAACTAGTTTGAATGCTCTTTCCCACTGGCTTCACTAAGTCAGGGAGGAAGTTGGGAAGTGATCGATTCTGGTACTTGGTGGCAATGGCTTTGGAGAGAGGAAGATGAGTTTGTATTCTTCTGGCCACTTTCTCAGTGTGTGAAGAAGGTTCTGAACTTCTCTGAACTACAGTTACAGCACCTGCTAATTGGGAATTAAATCTATAATGGAATTAAATGAGATCTGGGGGAAAAGTTCTTAGCAGACCTCAATACATTTTTGCAAGTAGATGCAATCATTGTTATTAGTGTTGCAGTCATGGTGATAGAACATTATAAAGTATTCTAACTAACTTGGAATGCTTGTTGCTCTGAACATTATCTAGTACCAAGTCTTTGTAGATAAAATGACACTCAGATAAAATATATGGGAATATTTCTGGGAAAGGCCTGGCCATGTCCAAATTTCAAAAAACTGCATATTCACAGACATAGTTCTTTAATTTGGAAAATTATCATGCTGCTAGCAATTAGGATCTAAATGGATAGTTATAAGTGAACAGAACAATAATGAACAGGCAGCGTTTTCTTAAACATGTGCATAAATATGGTGGACTTTGAGTAGCCCCTTCAACTCTCACTGGAGTGCATTTGTTATTCAAAACCCTGTTTTAGAAAAGTATGTATTTACTTTTTGCTGTACTGGGTCTTCATTGCTGTGCCCTGGCGTTCTATAGTTGCGGTGAGCAGGGGCTCATTGCATTTCATCAGCTTCTCATTGCAGTGGTTTCTTGTAAAATATGGACTCTAGAGCACAGGCTCAGTAGTTGTGGTGTTCAGGCTTTGTTGCTCCGTGGCATGTGGAATCTTCCTGGACCAAGAATCAAACCCATGTTCCCTACATTGGCAGGCAGATTCTTAACCACTGGTCTACCAGGATTGTTCCAAAACCCTTTCTTAATGAAGTAATCGAGATATGATTTGCCACTGGATTACAGTATTCTGAAGTGGACAGACAAATAAATAGCAAGCCCCAGACTTGGAGCATGAAAGGTTTTGTGCTTTTCAAATATGATTAATACTCATTTAATCTTTTCCCATCATTCTTATTCTAAAATAAATCACATTTACTCTCGTGTTATTTATGAGAAAATTAAACCTTGCGTACTATATGGCAGAGGTGATTTTCAAACTCAGATCTGTCCAAATGCAATCTTTCCATTTATTGTATTTACCATCTGGAATCTATTTCAGTTAACTGCTAAGAATCTTATCTAAATATTTTCTCAAATACCAGATTAATGTGATTTTTCTAACTGTCCAAATCCTGCGGAACTTCATTGTTTCATAAACTATAAACGAAGAAACAGGAATCCAGTTTTATCTACAAGGGAAGTCCCTTTTAAGCTCAATAAGAACAGTTTAAGAGCTTCCCTTGTGGCTCAGCTGGTAAAGAATCTCCCTCAATGCAGGAGGTCTGGGTTCTATCCTCAGGGTGGGAAAATCCCCTGGAGAAGGAAAAGGCTACCCACTCCAGTATTCTGGCCTAGAGAATTCCATGGACTGTATAGAGTCCATGCAAAGAGTGAAACTTGACTGAGCTACTTTCACTTCACAAGAACAGTTTAAAAAAATCATCACATATATTTTTTATTTTCTTTCCCTCCCATTTCTTAATGTTCTTCCTCTAGTTAGAATCAAGGTGGATTTTGCCTGGATAAGATTTGATCTCTGTTACCCATCAGCTCTTAATTTTTCATGCAACTCTGGAGATTGGACAAGACATCTGTGTAAAAACATAGATGACTTATTTTAAGAACCTGTAAGCAGAAGCAATAATTTAGATGATTCAGTGCCATTTTTAGGGATAATGGTTTACAATATAAATGTCATAATGAAGTTTTTTTTCTTTTAATCCATAGTTTGATTTTGAAGGCTTCTCAAACCATTCCTTTAACGAAAAGAAAAAAAATCATGTTCTAGCCTCACCTAATAAAAAGAATTTTATTACATGAGAAATGTAACTTAAATTGGGGCTTCCCTAGTGGGTCAGATGGTAGAGAAATGTAACTTAAATTGTGGTCATGTTTTGTTTTGCACTAAGTACATGCGTGTCCTCCAGGTGGCCCTCTGCACACCTCAAGTTCAGCAGTCTTGGGTTCCCACAGTTAGATGTCATCTGTTAGGCCTGCCCACTGAACTCTTGAGTCCTTACAAGACAGAAGCGATCTTCTCATTTCATCTGTGCCCTGAGCTGGCAACCAGATTTTTATATACTTAAAAAAACAATAATGTATGAGCATAAAATTTGCCTAACACCAGAAGCAGCTGGTAAATTAAGACATGTATGTGTATAAATTACTTTAACATTGTGAGCAATCCCTAAAACCAAGCCTGAGTGCGGAAACATCCCACTTTTAACTCCAGGAAGGCTATCCAGATTTATTTCCTAGCTCCATTACTTCCTAATGTTATACCTACCCTTTAAAATATTTTAGTGCCTCTCTTTTCTAGTCTGTAAAATGGAAACATTAATTGTACTTAACTCATGTTCTTATTGTTCGGATCACTTGAGGTAATCACCATAAAATACTTGCCAAAATAGCCTGCATGGAGGAAATAGTCAATAAATATGACTGAAGTTTGATCTGCATGGCTACAGGGCTTATAGCCCTACAGAACAGACCTGGCTTAGAATAATCCTCAAATCCAGGAACAGGTTACTACATGAAATGTTTTAGGCTAAAAAGAAAAGAAAAGAAATAGCACTTAAAACAATTGTTCTTGAGAGGATTTATATTTGAAAAGATGAAAGAAAAAAATATTTTTTTAACAATAGTATCTCACTTTATTAGACATATTTTTTATATTAACTCATTTCTATTGGTAACTGTATTTACTGACTCTAGCTGCACTATTTAGGTTTGCAATGTCTTAACTCTAACGAAATTTGACCTCCTTGAGAAAGGGAAATTTTATTCCAAATAGAACCTTGGTCAGTGCCCTGTAAATATTTTAAAATACCCAGGAACATTAAAACAATTGTAAATATGTACATAAATGTCTACTTACACACTGTATGTAGTGTGTGTGTTGACACAGAGAGTCATATTCTAGATACACATAGAGTAAGAAATATAACTGCATACAATGAAATGGTTTGTGAAGTGAGCAACTCATTATCAGAAAACTCAAATTTGCATCCTAATGGTGATATACTTAATTACAGATAGAAGCTGGGGAGGTCACTTAGCCCAGTGAAGCCTTGGTGTCCCCAGGCAGACATGTACTAGTGAAGCTTTCAGCAGTGATGTACATGCTCTCTCTGTCTACCATCCAGCATGGAAACCACTGACTGCGTGTAGCCCTTGAGCACTTAAGATGCAGCTAGTGTGACTAAGGAACTGAACTTATAAATTTTATTTGATGTTAACTGTTTTTTATCTAAATAAGGACATATGCCAAGTGGCTACCTTACAGTCTAGCTATAAAATCTATAAAATCTAGGTGGATGGGACAATAACACAGAAAAAGTTTAAGTTGAATTTCCCCAATCTGGGTGCTGTAAAGACTCTTACCTTCTTTTTGAAGTAATGTTACCTTCTGATAATGCGTTAAATTTTAAACCTCTTTTCCTTTATTTCTCCCAACAGATCTTGAAAACTTTAAGCCAAGAACAAGAAGCACTGTGTCTGTCCGCCAAGGTCAGGGGATGGTACTGCTGTGCGGCCCACCAGCCCATTCTGGAGGTAACTAAGTGCACCAAAATGTGCACACTTCACTGGTTGCTATTTTGCTTGCTGATCATTCTCCCGTGAGCATCAGCTTGGGGGACAGTGTCATTTGTAGAGATTCCCAAAGTCCCTCTGTGTGGAGGAAGCATCGTTGGCAGTACCTCCCACAATTAGGATAAGAAAATATCAGATTGTGCAAATGATCTATCCTGCTGCTGTCTACCTGGCACAAGGGGAAAGACACCTAAGTCAATCAAAATCAGAATCCTATTGCTTGTTAAAACCACGTAGGTAAATTGCCGGCACTGCTGCCAACTTGGTTGTATTAAAGGACAGCCTTGCTTCATTTCATCTCACTGTGGGTCTGTGAAGGGATCAGACCCAGGACCAAAGTCCGTTAACCACAGAACCAGGGTGATGTTGTGAGCACACATAGTGACTAGATTAGGAATGCATTTGATTGCAGGTCCCTGAAAACAAAGCTAACACTGGCTTCCATGGACTTACGTTTGTGCTATCCTCACACACACAAGACTTCCAAAGTTATATAGTGTAAAGTTAGCACTACTTCTTAGGCGTTATCTACCAGGACTCAAGCCCTTTCTCTGATTCTTCTCTGAAGTTTCTAATGGATTGGGGGGAGTTGGGAACGGGGCATGAAGCAGGGGGCGGGGCATGGCTAAGGCACCAAGTTTGCAATGC
Organism: Bubalus bubalis; assembly: GCF_019923935.1. NCBI lineage: Eukaryota > Metazoa > Chordata > Mammalia > Artiodactyla > Bovidae > Bubalus > Bubalus bubalis. Next base: position 23,460,063 of record NC_059177.1, on the reverse strand, counting down.
TCCAAGGTAAAAATGAGAAGAGGCTGGGACAAATGTCAGCTGTCTCTCCATTATAAATTGCCTTTGTATTATGGAAGGTTTGCTTTGCCCAAGGACTTGTATGTCTATTGCATTGATCACCCCAGTGGCAAAAGAGAAAACTCAAGTATTTTATACAGATGCGGGATGGCCCTAAAAGAAGTCATAATTTTGAATAAGGGAGAATATGGAGAAATGCTGTGTAGGCAACTTACAGTCTCTACTAAAAGGACTAATGATGACTGAAAGGGGAATCTGACTGCTTAGTAGTTAGTGATATTTATTAGGATTCCATGACAGTTTGTGTTGACAAGACTGATTAACTCCATTTGTGGTCTTTCTGGGTAAAGTTTGATATCTGCCCTCCTTGTTATTACCTTAATTTTCCATTTGGCATTACTCATGACTGAAAAAGAAAATATTTTAAACTGAGAATTTGAAAACATTATTTTATTTTTGTCCTCTCTTCAAAAGTTTCAATTTTTCCTTCACGCCTAATGCCCCAGCTAACATTTTTAGCTGCAAATAACAATTATTTAATAGCAAAACAGCTGCAAGGCTTGCATTTCAGGCCTGAGGAATACAAAAGCAGGTGAAAGAGGCAGGCACCCCTCCAAGTCTCGATGGAGGGTATAGAATTGTTAGGGTTTCTGGTTTCAGAACACAAAATTGAAACTTTTGTGTTCTGAATAAATGGGTTTATTCTTTAGGACTTCTTTTTCTCTCCAAGTTAGTATGAGAACCATTAAATGTGGAGTCCAGGCCATGAGTTCTGGTCCTGGATCTGTTTCAGATCATTATTGGATATTGGACTACTCTGTTCAAATTATCTATGCAACACTCATTGATCTCTAAATGAAGAGATTAAAATAAATCTCTCGGATCCTTTTTAGTTCTATCACTACATAATAATAGCTAAATAAAGACTAAATATGTCTATAAACTAGATTTGCATTGCTGGAATCCTGTCCTTTATATGAGGAAAACAGTTAACTGGACATATATTTAAAGTGATGTTCATTCACACTAAGAGCTCTCTTAGTACAAAATCTGATCAAAATAAGAACGGAAGATTTTGCTAATTTCTTCTGCAGGCTACCTTCACAGTGTTAAGCTTTCACCACATGGCAACAACTCTGAAAATTAATCGTGTAGCATATTGAGAAAAAAAAATACCTCACTACCTCCTGGTATACTGATATCTTTAGGAAAGGCAAAACACACGAAGTGCTGCTGTGCTTCTCCGCAATGAGGCACCTGAATACTCTCCCCTTCCCACTGAGAAATATATTAAAAATTTCTGTAGACATTCATTGAAATTTGCTTGTCTCTGCTGGCAGCAGTCAGCAGCTCTGAAATCCAGTTTCTTGAGCTGTGCTGACATTCCTGACAGTCTTGACGGCAAAAGACAAGGAAATAAATATTCTCATTATGGGCTGTATTAGAAACTGTGAGCTCAGTAATACTGTGGGCAAAGCAGGCAAGGCAAGGGAATTTGCGAGACAACAACCAAGTGGGTCTTGAAGGTTATATGAGACCATCGCAGACATCCATCAGTTTGGGGCAGTGGAGTCAATGATTATCTGATGAAATCGCCCCAATTACTCGAAACCCCCCAATGCAAACTGTCCAGCAGTGATTCTCTCATTGCTTTTCTAGGCTATGATTACCTTAAAGCTGGCAGCATCACCAAGAGCCGCTGGCCATACTGAGCGGCCCAGCATATGGTATCCCAGTTTCTATTGTAACAGATCATGCAGAGGAAAGGAAATGAGTCAGCCTTTTATTATATCAGTGGGATACTGGGTAATGGCATGAAATCCATTGTAAAGGATGTTGTATGTCCTATTTCAAAAGCTGTGCAGTGTCAGACCTTCTTAGGGTACCACAGAAATGAACAGCAATTAATCTACTTTGAGAAGTTTTTCAGTCAGCAGGTATTTCCAGTGCTCTACCAATCACCATGCATAGCATCTTTGTCGTCTCTTGGTTAATAGGTACAAATTCAGATGTGATGTCATTGCATAGACAGTACTATTAAATCTTAACCCAAACACCAAAAAAATAGAAATTGCTGTGGATGATGAGGTTGTCTGTGATGCTTCTTCACATTAGAAATAGAGTCTTAGGAGATTCAAAATTTTCACCTTGCTTTCCATCAACTCCCAGATCATTTGACAGCAGGAATTCATGATCTTTAACCAACTGCTCATTAAGTAGGAACAGAAGTGAGGTGCTTTGAGATTCTTCCTCCTAGCATACTAGAATTACCAGATTATTCACGGGTGAAATCCCCATGAACTGTTCACCAAGGGAGGTTTTTGTTTCCACCTTCCTTTTATATGTCACCAAGATCCTCACTCCTCAAAATGTGGTCCATGGGCCAGAAGTATCTTCCTTACCTTGAAGTTTCTTAAAAAGGCAGTGTTGGGACCCACACAGGGCCTGTTGTCTCCAAAGTCACATTTTAACAAAATCTCCAGGTGATTTACATGCACATTAAAGTTTGAGAATCCCTGACCTATATCTGTGATTCCCCTACACTCCTCACTTATGTCCAGGGATGTGCAGGAAGCAGAAGCATCACCAGGGCAGCATAGGAGAGCCACAGGTGACCAGCCTTTTCCCATGGATATTCTGATTCCATAAATCTGGGGCAGGGTCCCTCAGAACCATTGTTCCAGTGGACTCTGAGGCAGCACCAGATTGAAGATCCACCCACTTTGATCCCTTTTCTGCAAAACCAGCCAAGGTTCACCCTGCTGAGGTGGAGTACTTTGATTTTCACATCAAACCCAAGCAGAAGGGCAGAACATCTCTTCTATCAAGTTCATATTTAAAAGAATTTAGAATAAAATATAATCACCTCAGGCTTTCCTCCAGTTTTGTCCTTGTTGTTAAGAGAAATGAACAACTAAGAAAGGGCTGGCTTTTGAGTATTCACATGAGAAAGCAGCATTTTACACGTGGACAGCTCTTACTACATTATTGTTAGAGAAAGTATGCCTTCCTAGAGCATAAAAAAGAGAAGCACGTGATTCTGAGATTATTTTCACTGTTAACGCGTTTTAGAGAAACTAGCTATTAATATAATTGTCATCTTTGAAAGCTTTTATACAGAATGCATCCCCATTGAACTTAGATCTCATTCACACAGCATCAGACTCAGGGACTTTGTAACAGTGTCTGTAGAGTTCCTTAGGGGGTTTATAATCTTTAGTTTACATTGCATTATCTTTGGATCCACATGGTAATCCTATAAGGAGTAAAGACATGTGTTTTATAGAAAAGAAAATCGAAGCAAAGAGATTAAGTGAGGTCACACATTAATCAATGGCAGGTTCAGGAGTTACCTTTCCCTAGAATGTGCAACCCCCTTTTTTATTTTTTATGTTTTTTTTTACAGTCAGGAGACAACTGTACTAATAGTTATTGGATGCTGCATGCATTAATTCTTTGAGTTCCATCCCAGATCAATGCAGTCTGAATTTTTTGAGAGGGATTCTTCTGGCATCATTAATAGTTTTGTTTTGTTTTTTTTTATTTGTCTGCACTGGGTCCTAGTTATGGCACATGGGATCTTCAGTCTTTCATCTTTGTTGCAGCTTGAGGGTTCTTTTAGTTGGAGCATATGGAATCTTTAGTTGCAGCGTGCAAACTCTTAATTGTGGCATGCAGGATGTTTAATTGTAGCATATGGGATCCAGTTCCCTGACCAGGGATTGAACCCGAGCCCCCTGCATTGGGAATGCAGAGTCTTAACCACTGCACCACCAGGGAAGTCCCACATTCATAGTTTTAATAGCACTCCAGATGACTCTAATGTGCAGCCTGAGTGGAAAATGTGTGTCTCTGCTCTAAAAAATCAAATAGCTCTTGTCCCAGCAAGACCTTTCTATTTGCAAATGTCTCCAGGGTCTCAGAAATTTGCTTGAATCTAGGTATATCTTGAATATTATAGCCTGAAAAAAATCAATGCCTTTCTACCGCGTGGTTATTCCAGCTGGATGTTTTGTCTTTGCTGTAGGACAAGGGTGAAGCATGAAACTAGGACACCCACATTCTAATCCTAGCACTGCTGTTAACTTACTTGAGCCAATTATGTAACTGCTCTGAACCCTCTTGTTTTTCTGTCTCCCCACACGTACTTGAGTTCCAGCATCAAGATGTCACCTTCAGAATCCAGCTCACCCAGTTTCTTAATTAGTTCAAACTATGCTGACAGGTCACTGGGCCAGGACTAATCTTGATCTCCTGAAATGAGCCTCCTTTATGCCCAGAATAATCTTTAAGACATCTACATTCTAGTCAAGAATGTATAATGGATAAGGCTGCTGCTGCTGCTAAGTCACTTCAATCGTGTCCGACTCTGTGCGACCCCATAGATGGCAGCCCACCAGGCTCCGCCGTCCCTGGGATTCTCCAGGCAAGAACACTGGAGTGGGTTGCCATTTCCTTCTCCAATGCATGAAAGTGAAAAGTGAAAGTGAAATTGCTCAGTCGTGTCCGACCCTCAGCGACCCCATGGACTGCAGCCCTCCAGGCTCCTCCGTCCATGGGATTTTCCAGGCAAGAGTACTGGAGTGGGGTGCCATTGCCTTCTCCGAATGGATAAGGCAGACAGTGCCTAGTTCCCTTGTCCATGTCTTACTCCCCACTCCTGCCCCAGCCTGGCTCCCATGCTTACCAATTTTATGTAACTTCAGATTTTCTGGTGCATCTGTATTAGCTCCAAATGACAACCCATTCCATTGCAATCCAGACAGTTTAGCTCTTGCTTTAATGTGTCAGCCAACGGTACATGGAGATTCCATTTTTACCCAGCTGCAAACCTCAAATCGTAACACACTATTTTTGATACTGTGACCTCCTGGTAGTATAATTGCCAAGCCCACTCATTATATCAGACCTTCTTGGATACTGACATGTTATTGGCTAGGTTCTAATTTTCTCTCTCTGTTGTTTGGACAATTAGCCACCTTCCTTAGGAAGCAGTCCCTCCACTACCAGCTTATTCCTCTACTTTCTCTCACTGAGATTTCAGACTCTCTCCTACACCACATCTTCGTTTCCAGCAGAACTCACAAATCCTTACACAATATTATGCCAACCAAATGGAATGTATCTTTGCCCTTTCAGTTCAGTTCAGTCTCTCAGTTGTGTCTGACTCTTTGCGACCCCATGGACTGCAGCACTCCAGGCTTCCCTGTCCATCACCAGCTCCTGGAGCCTGCTCAAACTCATGTCCTTCTAGTCGGTGATGCCATCCAACTATCTCATCTTCTGCCATCCCCTTCTCCTCCTGCCTTCAATCTTTCCTAGCATCAGGGTCTTTTCTAATGAGTCAGTTCACATCAGGTGACCAATTTGCCCTTTAAACTTCTCCAATGTGTTTTAAGGATAAAAAGATATAGATGTGGTACCAGTTTGCACAATTCAAAATGCAGACATTCTTGATTTTATTAATTAGGCTTGATTTGATTTTTTTCATTTGCATAAGCTTGAAATTAAGGTTAACTCAGAAATGTTGCTTGTCTTTGAAAACATGATTCTTGATTTATATTCATGTAGCAACTTTTAAGTAGGCAAATATTTTTCAGATATCTCTTCCAAGAGATTCATCTGGAATATGCATCTATTATTAACATAAGCTCATCATGCTCTGGCATTGTGGCTTTATTAAAATGCTGATTTAGCCATTCTCCTAACATCTGAAAATTGCTCTTAAAAATGTAACATGACATTGAGGTAAAGTCTACCAATCATCTCTTCTCAGGCCAAGCCCTCTGTAATTCTTTGCATTGTACATTAGTGTGCACAGTATGCATCTGGGGTTCATTCATTTCCTTAGAAGAAGCAAAGCATTAAGTGGGCCTCAGAGGAGCTAAGGTTTTTAAAAGATATCTGAGAATTTTTTAAATAAACTAGGAAACATAGTCTTCAGCTTATTTTATATGGCAATTTGAAAAAACGTAAAGTTTGAAATTTTTAAATGGCTATGAGATTAACAGTCACTCAATTGTCATGAAAAACCATAAAAAGAGTCTCATTCTATGCATTGTAACCATCTCCTTTTCTGGTTTTAGTGGGGACATGGATGGCTGCACATATCAGGACAAAGGGTCGGCATTGCATTTCAGGCGTCTTGGGGTGTGTGTGTGGATTGAGAGAAGGTGCCCAAAAGTAGGCTCAGTTTTTAAGGTGTTTAAGTAACAAATGATAAATTATATTCTTAGGACCTTGAGTATTTATTGTTTGTTCACCACTGAGGTAGCTGCCCTTTGATGTCCATTTCATGTCACCTGAAAAGTGACTTACTTGAGAGGTGCCTTATCTCCTGCAAGTAAATTTTAGAACCACAGCTGCTCAGCAAGTTAAGACTGACCTTGCTGGAGACCAGTGATTCTGAAGCAATTCTGTCACGAAGGCAATATGTAGCTTTCTGACATCTGGACCTGGAACCCTGGGAAATAATCTTTAAAATGCTGATTGGGACAGCATTGAAATAATACTGCTATTCTAGCCTTCAAGAATGTTATGTATCAAACTCAGTGAAACCAACTTTTATGATTTTATTTCTACGGAATATGCATTCCAAATTCCACTTCTAAGCCCAAAGTATTATATATTCATTTGAGTAGATATCTACTGAAATTCACTGAGGAAAGGTTAATATTTAGTTAGTGATAGGTTAATCAGCACCATAGTACTAGGGTTTTTTTTTTAAATCTGGTATTAAATATTCTTAAGGCAATCTTGTTAGATGCTCCTTGACTCTACCATGTTTCTTTGAAAAATACAAACCTGGATTCTTTAATCTGAAACTTAATGAGCTGATTCCTCCCTTTTTTTTCTCTTCCCACTTTGTCAATCAGAGAAGGTTACGGCACCCGGCTGATTTAATCAGCATAGAGAAATGTGAAACAGTTTGAAAGATGAGGTTTTTCTCCTTTCATTAAACCTCCTTTGTTTCACCAGTTGAGAAGAAAAAAGCCTCCTGGATCAGAGACTACTTGTTATAAACTTGTCTGACCTAAACAGCCTGGTGAAGTGTTTCATGTTTGGAAGCAGAGGCCACTAGGATTATTTGTCCTTACCACAACAGATGCAGGCTCCATTTCTCTCAGCCATGAGATAATGTAGCTCAACTGTTTGATTCCATTTATATGAGATACCTAGAATAGTCAAATTCCTAGAATCAGAAAGTATAGTGATGGATACCAGGGGCGGGGTTTGGGGTGGTGAGGAAGGGAAATGACGAGTTAGGGTTTAATGGGGACACTGTTTCAGTTTAGGAAGGTGAAAAATTGGAGAGATGGATGATGGTAAAGTGTTGCACAACAATGTGATTGTACTTACTATACAGTTAAATATGTTTAAAATAATATATGTGACTTTTACCATAATGTTTTTAAATGCTAAAAAAAAGAAGGAATCAATAAGGAAAGCAAAAGGGAGAACTTAGGCACCACATTTTTAGAGGAATGGTAAGCTTCTCCTTCACTAGATGTGACAAGAAGAGTTGAGATGAACATTTCTGATCTTGATTATTTCCAAAATCAGTTAAGCATATTCTCTGATGCTACTGACGTACTTTGTGCCTTTGAACTTTCCTATCCATTCTTTAAAACAACTTGAATGTTTCATGACTATACTTTTGAATGCCGAATATCAATAACTGCATACTTTTGGAGTACAGAAAATGAGTTGTATCAGTAGAAGCATTCCCTGATCTTAAAATAATTCTGAGTCCCCCAGTTTCTTAAACTAACCTGTAATAGAGAATTGCTGGTCTGTTTTCAAAGAAGATCACCCCAGGCATGGTAGTTGTACACTTTGTACTTTGACTCTCCTAAGAGATATATTTAAACTGTCTTTGCACCTATAGCAAGTCCCAGGCCATACACCTAGAAATAGACTCAGCTTCTTAATAGCAGCCCAGTATTTCTGCCTGGAGAGTCCCATGGCCTGAGGAGCCTGGCGGGCTGCAGTCCATAAGATCACAAATGGCTGGACATGGGTGAGCACCTGAGGACACACACACTTAATAACAATTAGTTGAATTTCTTTGGTAGCCTAGAGAAGATCATTTAGTTCTTAAAAAAAAAAAAAAAAGAAAGCAAAACTAAATCTCACGATTTTTTTCTTCTTTTTCTTCTTTGCTTTTATACATACATTTCCATGTTCTTTATTTAGCCAAAATCAAAGATTTTATAGTTCATTACTGATGACCCTAATTGCCCAGATTCTCTCCTGATATAATAGTTACTCTGTACTTAATTTCATGATAGGCTGTATAGTTGTAGATAGATTTAACTTCAAGTTGAGAATGTCTCTATTTTCTTTTCAGACATTAAAAAAAAAAAAATCAAAGTGATTATCTCCAGGTTTGATCCTTAGAACTGGAGAACCATTCATCTGTCAGAGTGAGGGTCAAACACATTAGCACCAAAAGAAAATGGAATTTGGAAAGTGAGATTTGATCCATAAAAGCTGACTGTGATCATTCAACAAAGCTCACCTGCATGCAGAGTTCCCTTTCAGAGGAATCCTGTCCCAAAAAGCAGTGAAGGATGATACTGTGTGGAAACCTAGGTGCTAGGTGGGCTGTGAAGAGTCTGCAGATGTGAAAAGCACATTATATGCCCAGTAGAGTGCTACCAGCCAGAGCAGAACAAATGATCAACACTGATCCTCCAACAACATGAACCTGCCTGAGCATTTCATAAATAATCCAGTGGACAATCACCGAAGGATATATGGCAAGCATTCTTGTTTTAATGCCTGTTAGAAATATGAATCTTGTCTTTTCAGCTGAAGAAAGAAACAAGCAGCTCTTTCCATACATTTTCAGAAATGAATCGGTGTTTTGTCAGGTCAGTGCATCATGATTTTACATTGAATTAAGCAGGATAATGGTGCAGTACATAGAATGAGGAAATGCTGGCTGAGTCCTGGAAATTTGGAAATAGAGTCTGGTTGGGAGATCAGAAATGGAAGTCTCAAGCAGAATATTTACCACTGCCAAGGATCCTGATCCTATGAATATGATAGTACCATCATGAAGTTGGCCATTTTTCTGATATACTTCTTTTTTTATCTCATTTGGTTTAGTTTTTAGACATTTAGAAAAGAAATACCGGGAGTTGGTAAAATCAAAGACCAGGCAACACTATACATGTACACAAGTGAAGCTCACTTCTACTGACGAAAGAATAGATGGTAGCATTTTGTCTAAAGGTAGGATTATAGCTTCTGATTTAGAAGAAAATGACTTAATGAAGTGGCTGTTTATTTATCAAGGTCAAACTGTGAAGACAAAAAGCTTCTTTAACCCATCATGCTCATGTGAGTTAGCTATAGTCGCTAATAATTTTGGTATTTGAAACATAGAGAATAAATACAAAATTTCGAATGAAGTAGTAATCCTTTTACAGAAGGACCAACCCTGCCTACATTGTGAACTAAAAGAAATGTCACAAATTTAATGCAGAAGCAGGTTGGGAGACTGTTGATGATATTTTAGGTGGGTCCCGGCTGCTGATGAAGCAATGGGCAGCCACATTGTACGGAGCAAGAATGCTCGTTCCCTTTTCTTACTGCAATACACCCTGTTTTTCTCACATCAGCTGGTCGCAGGCTAACACATTATCACCATCCTCACCATCAAAATTAACCCCTGGAAAGGAGTTGTGTTATAACAACACTCTGCAGGAATTCATAAATCCATATGGCAGCACAGCTGGAAAGATAGCTGCAGTTGATAATGTAGTGACTCAAAAATATCCAAAGCATCTCTACTTTGCAAAGTCATTTAGAATTTGTACACTTTCTCCTTCCCTCAGACTGACACACACTAGGGAACACCTGGGAAATGCCAGAATGCTTCAGTTTTATAGGTGCTTGAAGCCCCAGTTTTTACCATTTCATGCAAACCCAGATTTGCCTTTGGAAAGAATAAATAGGATTTTCAAAATAAATAGTAGCCAATTTAAGTACCCTATATTTCTTCCATTTATGGTTCCTGATTACTGCAAAATGAGGCCAGATTGAGACATCTCTGAAATAAAAACCTACGTATAACAAAACATCTCTACACCTTGTCTAGGTTTTGCTACCTTCTCAGTTTGTTCACTGTATTGCAAGCTAGCATTCCTTATCAGTGTACAAGTCCAGTTTACTTCAGTGAAGGTATTGTGATCAACAAAATTTATGATTGGGTCCCATTGCAGTACATAAATCAGGATATTGAGGTTGACAAGAATAGATTTTTTTTTTTTTTAAGTGAAAGCGTCAAACTTTGGCAGAACTTCTCAGATGCCAGCAGTTATGGCAGATACAGAAGTGAGCAAAAACAGAGTGGTTCCTCTTATCATGGAATCTACAGGTCTGCTGGAGCATGAGTGGGTAATCAGATAATCACACGGGGACGTGAACTCTCGGTTATGAGGTGGGAGAAGAACAGAGCTCAGTGATCTGATCCTGTAGAATAGAAGGACATGTTGTAGTCTGGGAGAAGGCTTCCCTGAAGACTTAGCTCTAGACTTAAGACGTGGATTAGATTTTTAAGGATGAGAGAGGACAAGGAAAGAAGGACTAGTAGATTAGACAGGACAACAGTGCATAGGTCTTGGGTGGGGAGATTGCCTGGCCATGAGAGAAAACTCAGTGTGGCAGGACCTCCAGAGCAGCAGGAAGAGTGGGACAGGTCTCAGTCTGGGATACAGGCAGACGCTAGAGTCAGATGTGGTAGTAGAGATTTTGGTGTTTTTCCAAAGAGAAGTTAGAAATTGCCAAAGATTTTTTTTTAAGTAGTATTGTGAAATAGGTTATAAGTTAGGGTGGAAAGCATTTTAAAATGGTTTCTTGGCAGGAAAGGCTGATTTATTATTACCCAGTTTTCTATGAAAAAAGAAAGAAACAAGGGTCCATATAGTCAAAGCTATGGTTTTTCTAGAAAGAATGAAGGGACGGAGCCAAAGCAAAAACAATACCCAGCTGTGGATGTGACTGGTGATAGAAGCAAGGTCTGATGCTGTAAAGAGCAATATTGCATAGGAACCTGGAATGTCAGGCCCATGAATCAAGGCAAATTGGAAGTGGTCAAACAAGAGATGGCAAGAGTGAATGTCGACATTCTAGGAATCAGCAAACTGAAATGGACTGGAATGGGTGAATTTAACTCAGATGAACATTATATCTACTGCGGGCAGGAATCCCTCAGAAGAAATGGAGTGGCCATTATGGTCAACAAAAGAGTCCGAATTGCAGTACTTGGATGCAGTCTCAAAAACGACAGAATGATCTCTGTTCATTTCCAAGGCAAACCATTCAATATTACAGTTATCCAAGTCTATGCCTCAACCAGTAAGGCTGAAGTACCTGAAGTTGAACGGTTCATGAAGACCTACAAGACCTTTTAGAACTAACACCCAAAAAAGATGTCCTTTTCATTATAGGGGACTGGAATGCAAAAGTAGAAAGTCAAGAAACACCTGGAGTAACAGGCAAATTTGGCCTTGGAATACGGAATGAAGCAGGGCAAAGACTACTAGAGTTTTGCCAAGAAAATGCACTGGTCAAAACAAACACCCTCTTCCAACAACACAAGAGAAGACTCTATACATGGACATCACCAGATGGTCAACACCAAAATCAGATTGATTATATTCTTTGCAGCCAAAGATGGAGAAGTTCTATACAGTCAGCAAAAACAAGACCAGGAGCTGACTGTGGCTCAGACCATGAACTCCTTATTGACAAATTCAGACTTAAATTGAAGAAAGTAGGGAAAACCACTAGACCATTCAGATATGACCTAAATCAAATCCCTTATGATTATACAGTGAAAGTGAGAAATAGATTTAAGGGCCTAGATCTGATAGATAGAGTGCCTGATGAACTATGGAATGAGGTTCATGACATTGTACAGGAGACAGGGATCAAGACCATCCCCATAGAAAAGAAATGCAAAACAGCAAAATGGCTGTCTGGGGAGGCCTTACAAATAGCTGTGAAAAGAAGAGAAGCGAAAAGCAAAGGAGAAAAGGAAAGATATAAACATCTGAATTCAGAGTTCCAAAGAGTAGCAAGAAGAGATAAGAAAGCCTTCCTCAGCGATCAATGCAAAGAAATAGAGGAAAACAACAGAATGGGAAAGACTAGGGATCTCTTCAAGGAAATCAGAGATACCAAAGGAACATTTCATGCAAAGATGAGCTTGATAAAGGACAGAAATGGTATGGACCTAACAGAAGCAGAAGATATCAAGACGAGATGGCAAGAATACACAGAAGAACTGTACAAAAAAGATCTTCATGACCCAGATAATCATGATAGTGTGATCACTGACCTAGAGCCAGACATCCTGGAATGTGAAGTCAAGTGGGCCTTAGAAAGCATCACTACGAACAAAGCTAGTGGAGGTGATGGCATTCCAGTTGAGCTATTGCAAATCCTGAAAGATGATGCTGTGAAAGTGCGGCACTCAATATGCCAGCCAATTTGGAAAAGTCAGTAGTGGCCACAGGACTGGAAAAGGTCAGTTTTCATTGCAATCCCAAAGAAAGGCAATGCCAAAGAATGCTCAAACTACCGCACAATTGCACTCATCTCACACGCTAATAAAGTAATGCTCAAAATTCTCCAAGCCAGGCTTCAGCAATACATGAACCGTGAACTTCCTAATGTTCAAGCTGGTTTTAGAAAAGGCAGAGGAACCAGAGATCAAATTGCCAACATCCACTGGATCATGGAAAAAGCAAGAGAGTTCCAGAACAACATCTATTTCTGCTTTATTGACTATACCAAAGCCTTTGACTATGTGCATCACAATAAACTGTGGAAAATTCTGAAAGAGATGGGAATACCAGACCACCTGATCTGCCTCTTGAGAAATTTGTATGCAGGTCAGGAAGCAACAGTTAGAACAGGACATGGAACAACAGACTGGTTCCAAATAGGAAAAGGAGTTCGTCAAGGCTGTATATTGTCACCCTGTTTATTTAACTTCTATGCAGAGTACATCATGAGAAACGCTGGACTGGAAGAAACACAAGCTGGAATCAAGATTGCCAGGAGAAATATCAATCACCTCAGATATGCAGATGACACCACCCTTATGGCAGAAAGTGAAGAGGAACTCAAAAGCCTCCTGATGAAAGTGAAAGTGGGGAATGAAAAAGTTGGCTTAAAGCTCAACATTCAGAAAACAAAGATCATGGCATCCAGTCCCACCACTTCATGGGAAATAGATGGGGAAACAGTGGAAACCGTGTCAGACTTTATTTTTCTGGGCTCCAAAATCACTGCAGATGGTGACTGCAGCCATTAAATTAAAAGACGCTTACTCCTTGGAAGGAAAGTTATGACCAACCTAGATAGCATATTCAAAAGCAGAGACATTACTTGGCCAACAAAGGTTAGTCTAGTCAAGGCTATGGTTTTTCCTGTGGTCATGTATGGATGTGAGAGTTGGACTTAAAGCTGAGCGATGAAGAATTGATGCTTTTGAACCGTGGTGTTGGAGAAGACTCTTGAGAGTCCCTTGGACTGCAAGGAGATCCAACCAGTCCATTCTGAAGGAGATCAGCCCTGGGATTTCTTTGGAAGGAATGATGCTAAAGCTGAAACTCCAATACTTTGGCCACCTCCTGCGAAGAGTTGACTCATTGGAAAAGACTCTGATGCTGGGAGGGATTGGGGGCAGGAGGAGAAGGGGACACCAGAGGATGAGATGGCTGGATGGCATCACTGACTCAATGGACATCGGTCCATTTGCTCAGTCATTTCCGACTCTGTGACCCCATGGACTGCAGCATGCCAAACCTCCCTGTTCATCACCAACTCCCGGAGTTAAGCCTGGTGTGCAGCAGTCCATGGGGTCTCAAAGAGTTGAACATGGCTGAGCAACTGAACAACAACAAAAATAAAACTAAAATCAGGGGATTACCATCAAAAATTTACTTGAAAAATTACTTATACACATAGCACAGGTAAGTCAAATAGAGAAGTGACCATTCAATACTGTCTTAGTCCATCCAGGCTACTACAAAATACTACAGACTAGGTGGCTTATAAACAGCAGATATTTATATCCACAGTTCAGAAGACTGGAAGTCTGAAATCAGGGTGCCAGCAAGGTGAGGTCAGGACTCTCATCTTGGTTGCTTGTGTTAAGTCAGTCGTGTCAGACTTTGTGTGACCCTATGGACCATAGCCTGCTAGACTTCTCTGTCCATGGGATTCTCCAGGCAAGAATATTGGAGTGGGTTGCCATTTCCTTCTCTAGGGGATCTTCCTGATCCAGAGATGGAACCCGCCTCTCTTATGTCTCCTGCATTGGCAGACAAGTTCTTTACCCCTAGCACCACCTGGGAAGCCCCTTGGTTGATTGCCAGCACATTTTCGCTGTATAGAAGGAACATGACAGTTCTGTGGGATCTCTTTTATAGAAGCAATAATCTCATTTGTGAGGGCACTGCCACAGGACCTAATCACCCCTCAAAGACCCCACCTACTAATACCACTGCCTTTATGATTTAGGATTTCAAAATATGAATTCTGAGGGAACACAAATAGTTACACTAGAGCAGATACTAACAACTAAAGAACTGAATTGTAACAAGACAGAAAAAACATCTTTAAAGGCCTCAAGCAATAGCCACTTTGTATTTCTCTATCAAATTACACATTAAATCTGGACACCTACTTTAAATAAGGGCTTCCCTGGTGGCTAAGACAGTGAAGAATCTGCCTGCAATACAGAAGACCCAGGTTCAATCCCCAGATCAGGAAGATCCCCTGAAGAAGGGAATGACAACCCACTCCAGTATTGCTGACTGGAGAATTCCATGGACAAACCATTGAGTCGCAGATAGTTGGAAAGACTGAGCGACTAACACTTTCTTTCAATTTAAGTATATGATGCCTGCTTCCTTGTTATAAAACATTTTTCTAAGGGAATCCAGAAGTAATGTTCTATCATACTTACCAGTATACATACACGCCCACACGCATATACACAAATGACCTCCCCCATCCCAAGAATTGTTAGGAAATTAACAATTCTGGATAATTATAGGGAAAGAGACTGACATGGCATATTGGGTGTAGACATAAGGGTGATCCCAGTTTACCCAGAAGGTGAAAACTAAAGCAATAGAAAGTTCTATCTGAGTTCTTCAGAATTTTATTTAATCAGTGATAGCCAGATACCACTGTTGGAATGGAAAAGTAATTTCCAAATTGCCTAAAACTTACCTTCTGAGATAGGAATTATGGAACCACCTCCCCCCACCCTTGGTCAGTTTGAAAGAATAAAGAAATACACGTTTTTGGTTAGTGAACCTCAGACATGGATAGAATTACAACCAATGTTAATAAATAAAGTTTGAAAAAATTAAAAAAAAAAAAAAAACCTCTAGCACAGTGACTTAAAAAAATATTCAGTGATAAAAGAGGGGAGGGGTTGAAGGGGAGGTGTTAACTATTGCCTGAGGATGCAAAACAAAACAAACACTAAAAATACAGGTGAAAGAGATGCCTCAAGGAAATACAATAACATTAAGAGATGCTTCTCTTGTGCTTTCAGTCAAGTACAAGAAAACAAAGATTCTCTGAAACAATGGTCGTGTAAAAAGAACTGACTGTGATACAAACCATAGTTTAAAAGGAACTAACAAAAGTTAGAGATGAAAGAATTAAAATCTGCAAGGCAGACTGAGCAATAAGCCAAATAAACATTGTAGAAAACTGAATCAGTGATAAGCATGACTAACTAAAGTTTGTTATTTTTTTTTTTTTGAAGCCTGCTGGATTATAATCCATAGAGTCCCAGAGTCGGACTCAACTGAGTGACTGAGCACTTACTTAAAGGAAAGTATAACGATCAGGAAGCTTTGTAAACATAACAGTTAGGGAATAAAGGTCTAATTTTATATAATCAATATAATTGATAAAGATGTTTGATCATTTTATATATATATATAAACTATTTTATTTTATGTCATGGCACACTTAGCATTTCATATTGTACTTTTTCTACTTTGACAGGAAGACAGAAGTTATTATGGTGATCTTTATTTTAATAATTAAAGTAAATAGAGATCTCGGTAGGTATAAAAACAAAATGTATACATTTCAAACTGCTAGAGCAAGTTCAGTCAAAGAAACTATTCAATTACAATGAAGCCCAAAAAGGAAAAATGAGAAAAACAGCATAAATAAAAAATACACAAAAAGATGACAGACAAGAGTAACAGAAACTTGTAACAGTAATAGTAACTTGTAACAGAAAATATAGAGGTATAATTTCTGTATTTAATGAGAACATACAATTGAATTAAAAATCTGATCTAGTCAAAATATGATGGCATCATTTCAAATAAAATATCTATTCTCCTTATAAAGTTAGCTTTATTAAAAACAAAAAAGAGGGTAGAATTATCAGTTTAGGACCAAAGTATTACTTACATGCTGCTGCTACTGCTGCTAAGTCGCTTCAGTCGTGTCCAACTCTGTACGACCCCATAGACAGCAGCCCACCAGGCTCTGCCATCCCTGGGATTCTCCAGGCAAGAATACTGGAGTGGGTTGCCATTGCCTTCTCCAATGCATGAAAGTGAAAAGTGAAAGTGAAGTCATTCTGTCTTGTCCGACTCTGTGCAACCCCATGGACTGTAGCCCACCAGGCTCCTCCGTCCATTGGATTCTCCAGGCAAGAGTACTGGAGTAGGTTACAATTTCCTTCTCCATATTTACATGCAAAAATATTTAATTGGCAAAGGATACTTTTTTATTATTGAATACACAAATCTCAGTGAAGATATTCCAATTATATTAAATATCGTAAAACATAAAGTCAAAATTTATAATAGTAAACAATTGAGAATACAAGGAGAAATTACTGAAGCACATTTGTTATGTAACTTGACAATCTAAGTAAATAGAAATAATAACAACTATGAATAATGTAATAATAAAATATATATCTGTACATTATTTTCTACTGCCCATGTAATACTTATTTTAATTTATTATATATTAAGAAAAGAAAACCTTCAACATGTTAAAATTGTACAGATCAGGCCTTATTTTCTGCTGTAATGTAGTTAAACCAGAGATTAGCTATAGATTAGTTTTATATTAATACAATGACAGTTGTATTTAGTGATCTCTGAGGTTGCTTCCAGCTCAAATTTTAGATGATGCTCCCTTGTTAACTAATTCTTTCTCTGTTTAAGTATTTTTGTTCCAGCCTTTGGGGGAAGAAGATGTTGGCATTGTTTGGAGGTGTTTCTGCAATATGTGGATATGTGGGTCTCTTGTTGTTTAATTGCTAATTCATGTCTGACTCTTTGCGACCCCCTGGTCTGTAGCCTGCCAGGCTCCTCTGTCCATGGAATTTTCCAGGCAAGAATACTGGAGTGGATTGCCTTTCCCTTTTCCAGGGGATCTTCCCATCCCAGGGGTCGAACTTGCATACCCTGCATTGGCAGATGGATTCTTTACTGCTGAGCCACTTGGGAAGCCTTCCTGCAACCCATAAAACTACTTTATTGCTGATTTTCCTTTTGAAAATCACTCTGGTTCTTCAAGTTAAAATAACTGTCCTTGCTACCCTGCCTTGAGAGATGGTTATTACTAAAAATGTCTGGGTTGGCAGTAATCTGCTTTGTTTCTGCCTGGAGCTGTTTTGAGTCTCCAACGGCAGACCTTCAGTGTGTTACTGGGGCAAGTGTGCAGTGATGTGCATTAGCTCTGCACTGAGCAATGCTCAGATGATTTGACTTTCTGTAGGGAATGAAAAAAATATGCATATAAACACCCCTATTCCCAAGTGGCACTGTAACCTAGTTAAGAGAATTGCTTGCGGGGGACTGCATTATGCTAAGAGGACTAGTTCATTTTCAGGTTAGAAAACTTTAAATTCAAGTTGACATAGCTTCTCTTTTCATTTCCATACTCATCTCAGCTGGGGAAATGCAGCGTTTGTCACTAAAAATCAACCAGTGAAATACTGCGGAGTTCGGGGTGTGGGGCGAGTGTAGGGGAGTCAGTGGTCCAAAGCCTGAGAGTAGCTGTGATCTGAAATATGTTGTGTTTTATTTTGTAGCAGACACCACACCAAATGTGCATTCCACTCGTAGACCTTTTCAACAAAATCCCGTGCACCCGGCAGCAATCTTTGACAGCAATGCAATCAACACAAATTATCTGGTGATGTACCAACATTCCAGACAGCTCATAAGCAATTAGGGATCAAGTCTGAATTAAATCCAGAGGTTCAGGGCTAAGTATATTAGGGTAATGCAGAGAATGCTATTCTGCCAGTTTTCTGACCATGAGTGGCTTTATTCAGCAAACCTCACATTAGGCTCTTCCCTCTTAAGTACCGCATGTGGCTTTTTCTGTTTTAATGTCAGGGTAGATCCATAAAGATTAGTGTGTAGCTCTTGTAGGGGAGGAAAACCTTTTGTCTCGTCCCTCTAGGTTCTTTGGCTGGCCTAATAATTAAATTGGCCTAAGATCAACAGGAAAAGAACAATTTTGATTCTGTACATACAGGGGCCCATGCAATTACGAGATTCAGAGTTTAAGTGACCAAAGCAGGTTGCTTTTATACTTTTTAGACAAAGAAGCAATAGCTTTTGAAGGATTGTCAAGACAAAGAAGTTTGGACTCTGGGTAGTAAATGAGTGAAGAAGTAGCAAAGTTGGTTAAAATATCCTTGTGCTTAGTTGCTAAATTGTGTCCGACTATTTGCCACCCTTTGGACTGTAGACTTTCAGGTCCTCTCTCCATGGGATTTTTCAGGCAGGAAATACTGAAGTGGGTTGTTGTGTCCTTCTTGGCCCTAAATTCCCTATCTCTGGTGATAAGGGATAATCTCTCCTTTTGTACAAAGAGAGTATCTTTCACAGGGGAGATTTATTTCCTGCTTTCAGGAGGACAGAGGAGGGTCAGTGTCTTACTTGCACTATTTCTTAAGTAACTTTAATTCAAAATAATCAATATGCCAACATGGCACACTTGGGGTGACACATTCTGTTCTTTCATTTTACTGAAATTTTCAGATTGCGAATGAATGGCCTCATTAAAGGACAGATTGGCTAAGACTAAAAGTAATCCCAGGTAATCCTAGCTTTAACAGCTCTCATCTTTGCCATGTGCAAGTATCTTTAAAATGAGTTACGTGGACATGCTTTTCTAGACACCTTTCACCTACAGTTTCACCATATTCCCCTTCTAACAGAAGCCTAGAAACAATTCAGGATTAATTAATGGAAGAGTCCATTGTCTTTTATAGATAGAATGAGAAATATGCAAGTTGTAAGGGTTTCTGTTGACAGACTAGTAGGACATATTTGCCATTCAGACCCTACACCTTGTAAGAAAAAATTAAGAAGAATTTGGGGTGTTGACCCTGGGATGTGTAATGCATGCATGGCTCTTGTAAGCTGTTACCTCTTAATCACTCAGGAGCTGAGGCTCTTGAAGCAGACTAATGATCCCCTGCTGACTACCACGCTGCTTGCACTTCTGCCTTCAACACATCTGTCTGCACTGCTTCCCAAGGGGACTCTCTTAAAGTTGGAAAGTCTGACATCCGTACATTAGCTACCCTGTGACTTTCTCCGTTAATAATGTACTGGCCCACTGTAAGCTCTGTGTTTCCTCCCCAACACCGACCGCTTTCCCTTTTATGTGCCACTATGCCAGTCATCAGAGAGACGGCCAGAGAAAAGACAGCTGGCATCTGTAACTCATAGGGGGTTCATAAAAACTAAAGCAGGTAGATTGTTCTCTCAAATGAAGTTCTTGGAAGTACTGAATGATGAATGTTGTGCTCATGTTCTCCTTCCTCTAGCTTGGTGACAGCTAGTAACCAGTTTAAAAAAAAAAAGAAAAGCAACTCTACACCCTCAGTGACACACACACACATATTCTAAATTTTATTTAAAAGATTCATGTTGATATATGGCAAAACCAATACAATATTTTAAAGTTAAAATTTTTTTTTAATTAAAAAAATACAATTAAAAAAAAAGATATACTTCTAATTGTTAGTTTCAATCCTTGGAGATACAGACCAATTATTTTGAAAACATTATTTCTTTCCATATCTGCTAAGGAATTGTCCTAGGATATGACAGCTGAATATGTTGTCAAGACCTGTTTTCCAATTAGTTGTTAAAAAAGAATTATCTGCAGTAAGTCAGAATGCCTTTAAGATTTTGGCTGGCATATTTATTAATTTACCTTACATGCAGGTAGAAACTAGGGAGCGGAAAGAGAAAATCTGGAACCTACTGGGCCAGAATGGCAGGTTTTTATGTTTCTCGAGCAAACAAAAGAAAAGACAAACAAGTGATCAAAACAGAATTATGTTGAATCCCTGTAGGTGAATAGTTTCTATTTCTCTAAAGCTCATAAATATTGAGAGGTTCAGTGCTTCCCTTGACAGATTACTTATCATGTGACTGTAGGAAGAAATTACCCCACCCAGAATCTAGGGCTGTAAAACTTTCAGGGATCACACTGAAGCTGAATTAGAGTGAACCAGATGTAAGATAATAGGGAATGGTGAAGACTCTGATGCACTAGAGAACACATTTCATACAAGGAGGGACACCTGGTTATGCCTACAGTTCATCCAACTGTTCTTAAGCTTAAGAACCTGTTCTTAAGCTGGACTAGACTATCAAAATGACATGATCACCATGGGTCACACTCAGCAACTAACTCACTTAAGGACAGGACCCAGAGCTGCACCAGACCTTCTCTCCACAGGGAGTCCTCAGTTCAGTTCAGTCGCTCAGTCATGTCTGACTCTTTGCGACCCCATGAATCGCAGCACGCCAGGCCTCCCTGTCCACCACCAACTCCCTGAGTTCACCCAGACTTACGTCCATCGAGTCAGTGATGCCATCCAGCCATCTCATCCTCTGGCGTCCCCTTCTCCTCCTGCCCCCAATCCCTCCCATCATCAGAGTCTTTTCCAATGAGTCAGCTCTTCGCAGGAGGTGGCCAAAGTACTGGAGTTTCAGCTTTAGCATCATTCCCTCCAAAGAACACCCAGGGCTGATCTCCTTCAGAATGGACTGGTTGGATCTCCTTGCAGTCCAAGGGACTCTCAAGAGTCTTCTCCAACACCACAGTTCAAAAGCATCAATTCTTCGGCGCTCAGCCTTTTTCACAGTCCAACTCTCACATCCATACATGACCACAGGAAAAACCATAGCCTTGACTAGATGGACCTTTGTTGGCAAAGTAATGTCTCTGCTTTTGAATATGCTATCTAGGTTGGTCATAACTTTCCTTCCAAGGAGTAAGCGTCTTTTAATTTCATGGCTGCAGTCACCATCTGCAGTGATTTTGGAGCCCAAAAAAATAAGGTCTGACACTGTTTCCACTGTTTCCCCATCTATTTGCCATGAAGTGATGGGACCGGATGCCATGATCTTTGTTTTCTGAATGTTGAGCTTTAAGCCAACTTTTTCACTCTCCTCTTTCACTTTCATCAAGAGGCTTTTGAGTTCCTCTTCACTTTCTGCCATAAGGGTGGTGTCATCTGCATATCTGAGGTTATTGATATTTCTCCTGGCAATCTTGATTCCAGCTTGTGTTTCTTCCAGTCCAGCATTTCTCATGATGTACTCTGCATATAAGTTAAATAAGCAGGGTGACAATATACAGCCTTGACGTACTCCTTTTCCTATTTAGAACCATTCTGTTGTTCCATGTCCAGTTCTAACTGTTGCTTCCTGACCTGCATACAAATTTCTCAAGAGGCAGATCAGGTGTTCTGGTATTCCCATCTCTTTCAGAATTTTCCACTGTTTATTGTGATCCACACAGTCAAAGGCTTTGGCATAGTCAATAAAGCAGAGTCCTGAAAGAGTCCAAATACATATCCACAGGGAGTTTTTTAAAAAATATATTTTCTTTTTTTTCCAAGTGATATTTTAAGAGCCAAGAATGAAGATTCACTTAGTTAAATGTGGAGCCTCCTGACTTAGAAGGTCCGTGTCTTAAAAAGATCGCTTGTAGCATTTCTGTTGGCAGATCTTCTAAAGTTCCCCAGAGGACCAAGCCCAATGGTGAAAGTCATCACTTTCAGGGAAGCCCAACACCAGATGTGTTCGAGTAGTTCATTTACATTCCTCCCAGCCCGATGCACAGTACCATCCTGGGTCATTTTTATCATAACACCATCACCTCGTCACACAACTGACGTTTCACCTTCATCAGATTTCTGGGGGTAACAAGACAGAAAGTTAATCCAAGATAAATTTGTCCATAAAGAAGAAGAAAAGGTTTCAACACCGTACCCACTGCTAGCCTACGGGAATGTGTCAGATCTTTCCTTTTCCTTTTCTCTTCTTCTTCTTCTGCCCCCTCCTCTTCAGTCTCCTGCCTTTTCATCTTCTTTTAAAAACTCTAGACTTCTAGGCTTTTTAAATGTTAAATCTCCCAGCTTTCAAGTGAGAATACTATAATAAGAGCCCTGGACTAGAAAATAGAAGAGCTGTGTTCTATTTGCTGTGTGAGCTACATCTGTAAAGTAAAAGTCTTACATAAAGGTCAAATGAAAAGCTCTTTCTAATGATCCTATTGCAGTTTTCTAATTGATAAAGAGATGATACTTCCTGCTCATATGTTCAATGCTAGGGAGCCTGTTTCTCTTCCCTCAATTTTTCTATTCTGCTTTATCATGTGAAATCCAAGAGTGAGTGTAAAATAAAGGTCTTTCGAAACTATAAATGGTTGATGCCAGTCTCATTGCTGGACAAGATATTCAAACAAACATCAATTTATTTTCTTTTGGTTGGATCACCCAAAGAAACTAGGTCCAGAGTGTTACACCTGGGTGGATTTTGACTTTTAGTCCAGTTTTTCCGAGTACTGATATGTTAACACACAGTGCAGAGATTACCAGTGTAAGTTGCTCAGTCATGTCCAACTCTCTGCCGCCCCGTGGACTGTAGCTTGCCAGGTTCCTCTGTCCCTGGAATTCTCCAGGCAAGAATACTGGAAGGGGTTACCATTCCCTTCTCCAGGGGATCTTTCTGACCCAGGGATTGAACCCAGGTCTCCTGCACTACAGGCAGGATTCTTTACCGTCTGAGCCACCAGGAAAGCCCCCAAACCTTAAATGACCCAAAAACTCGAGTGTGACTCCCAAGAAACATTTGTGGATGCAGCTGACCAGAAGTAGCTCTACAAGCAAGCTCGAGACCCTGGGCCACAAACTTTGGGAACAGACATCTCATTTTAAAAGCAAGGAAGCTGCTGGGTGGACCCTTGTACCAAGCAGCTATAACCCTAGTTAAAACAACTTCATATTGTGATACTGTTATAGCCTATAGTCACACAAATATCTTTATTTTGACAAATCTACCATCATCACCAAGAAAAGGTCGTGTGTTGTGGAATTTATTTCCAAATGGAAGAAATTAGGACTACTTTCATGTTTATATTCCTGCTACACTTTCATCAGCAGGCTTACAGAGACCAGATCAAGGATTCCATTTTCTAGCCAGAAATGAAGAAAGGAATTTATTGGCTCCCACCCTGACTATGGTGTCAGATTTCAATTTGTCCAGTAGCCTAGGGATTCGGTATTTGCTCAATCCTTTTTGAAGAAATCTTTTCATTTTTTGTGGGTCAGAAGTTCTTTGTTACATGGGAAAAGCCAATCCATGAGGAACAGAAGGGACTAGATTGAAAGTGGCAATGCCTTACAGTTATTAGAAGTGCTCTCACTCATGATAACATGGGCATTTGTAGGAATTTTATTTTCATCCATTGGCCACAATATTAAATATTTCACCAAGGAAATGTTCCGTGGGAGATTGCATCTTAGGGACAGGATCTAATCTTTCATATCACAGTAAGAAGCCGATCAAAGTTGTTGAAAGCTAGCTATTAAAGGATTAAACTGGGTCACATTGAAATATATGATGTGAAAAC
Source organism: Bubalus bubalis (assembly GCF_019923935.1). Taxonomy (NCBI): domain Eukaryota; kingdom Metazoa; phylum Chordata; class Mammalia; order Artiodactyla; family Bovidae; genus Bubalus; species Bubalus bubalis. The sequence continues at coordinate 23,436,069 of NC_059177.1, read as the reverse complement.
AGAGGGACCTTTTTTTATTCAGTTGAAACATACACAAAATTTACAGAGACTACCTCCCCCCATTTTTTTCAAAACCACTTTCATTAAGAAAAGATAGTGAGCTTTCATGCAACATTGAAAATATTTTTACTAAGGTTTGTTAAAACCATATAAAGAATTTTGTTCTGTAATGTAAGTGCAATGAAAAGTCATTGGGTTTTAGGTAATTACAGTTTGAAAATATAAGAATATAACTCTGTTTTGCAGAGTTCAGGAAATGGCTTGCAGCAGAGCGGGACTGTTGCCAGAGACAAAGAAAGTGGTAGTTGCATAATAGTCCAGTACAACGTGTTGGTTCTTTGTCCTACATAATGGCTGTAGCAATGGGTACTTTCTGCTCCCTCCTCAAACTCAAACACAAAATCTCTCCGGGTTCCTATTTAGGGTCACCCTGGTGCATTGAATTCTGTCCCCTCTTATTCACTCAAGGACTTTGCTCTCGCCTCTGTTTCCCTCCTCCTTCCTGCATTAATATATTCTTCTTTCCTGGTACATCACCCCATCTGTATTTAGAAACTCCTCTGACCCCACTACCCTGTTTCTATGCTGTCCTTTGCACCGAAACTGCACTGAAGCGTTGTCTCTATTTCTTCTGTTTCACTGCCTCTTGCACCCACTCCCACAGAACTTTTCCCAGAGTTGCACAAAAATAGTCTCTCTCTTTTTTTTTGAATCTTCAGATTATGTATTTTATTTCTTCTTGAGTCAGTTGATGAGTTGTGGTACAGGAAATGTGTCTACTTCATTGAAGTTGACAAATGCAGTGGCATAAAATTGTTTATATTATTTTATTCTTTTTAATGTATTTAGGCTCTATAATCTTACCCCTCTTTCTTTACAGTATTAGTAATTTTTGTTATCTGTATTTTTGATGAATAATTTACATAGAAGTTGATCATATTTATCTTTTTGGAGAAAAAATGGTCTTTTATTTCATGAGTTTTTTTCCTATTCTTTGTCCAATTTAGAGTCCATTTATGTCTGATATCTTTATTATATGTTTCATTTTTATTTTGTGTTTAATTTGTTTTTCTTTTCTAACTTGTTACAGAGAAGTCTTCAGGCACTGTTCATATAAATGAATCTCATTTATTGGGTGCATACAAGTTTAGGATTCTGAAATCACCTCAGATAATTCATCATCCTAGCATTACGATATGTCTTTCTTGTTCTGAGTTCTGTCTGGTATTCATCTAGCTATGCACAAAAAACAGTCTTGTCAGCGATGTCCAGGGTACTAATGGCAGTGGTGAATTCTCAGTTGTCGTCTCTTCACCCAGTCAGCAGCACTCAGTGTAGCTGATCACTTTACACTTCTTGAAATACTTCCTTCCCTAAACTTTTGGGCTGTAGCTCCCTTATGTGAAGTCGCTCAGTCGTGTCTGACTCTTTGCAACCCCATGGACTGTAGCCTACCAGGGTCCTCTGTCCATGGGATTTTCCAGGCAAGAATACTGGAGTGGGTTGCCATTTCCTTCTCCAGGGGATCTTCCCAACCCAGGGACCGAACCCTGGTCTCCTGCATTGCAGGTAGACGCTTCACCATCTGAGCCACGTAGCTCCCTTGGTAACCCCTTTATTTCACTGACTTATCATATTGCTCTCCCTTCCTGGTTTCATCTCATTTTTCTATCATCTTCTCGTCTTCCTAATGTAAAGTATAAGCATCCTCAGGCTCAGGACCCACTATCTGTGCATAACTCCTAGTCATGTCATTCAGCTCATGGCTTCAAGTGCCATCTTTATGCTCACATTTTCCAACTACCTGCAATACCTCTTCATCCTACCTCCTCGACTCAAATATCTATTGTCTGGTCATCATCACAATTCGTTGCCTAATAGTCACTTCAAAAATGATATGACCAAACTGGAGCATTGACCATCTTTCAAAATCTAATCCTTCTAGAGTTTTCCCGGTCATAAGAAAGGACAACCCCATTCAAACTGTGACTCCCAACTGAAACGTTGGGACGTGATTTGTAATTTAATTTTCCCCTATACTTCCATCCAATCTGTTAACAAATCCTGTCCATGTACCTTTGAAATTTACTCTGCATCTAACCACTCTCCCCACCTCCACCAATACCACCCTCTTCCAGGCTCCCAACACACCTGTCTTGGATGTTCATGACTGCCTCCTAGCTAGTCTTCCAACTCCTAATCCTGTCCCTCTCTAGCTGTATCTTAGCACAGGAGACAGAATGATACCTTTGAGATGTAACCCATCTCATGTTTCTTCCTTGCTTAGAACTCTCCTAAGGCTTTTACATCTCACTCAGGAAGAAAAAATAAAAAAAGAAAACCTTTATCTTGGCTAGTAGCCCCCATAAACTGGTCCCTGGATGCAACTCAATCACTATCCCCCATCTCACTGGATTCCAGCCATCGACCGTTTCGGTTCTCAAAAATGCTAAATGTGCCCCTGCTTGTGATGGGGCCTCTGTGATCATTGTTTCCTTGCCTCAAAGTTTTGTTCCCCATATACCTGCTTGGCTGGCAGCCCTCTCTCATTTCAGAGCCCTGCTCGTTTTCACTCCTTCCCTGGTATGTCTAAAACAGTACCACGTCTTTCATTTTTTTTCCTAATAGTGTTTAGCACCATGTGACATACTACTCATTCCTGAGAATTATATTTATTAACAGATTTGAGGAATTTCATGGTTGTATTTTAAAGCATTTTATGTTTAGTCCAGCATTGACATAGTTTGCCATGGCATTCTGAGATAGAATGTCTGTAATGTAAGAACCCTAGACTTGCAGGGAAGCTGCTTTCAGGATTTGCCTCTTGGCGCTTCACAAGGATGTGTTCATCTTCTCCTCACAGAGGGATACATCAGTGGCAGAGTTTGAAATTCTCTGTTTTGTATGGACTGGGCATTCATCGATATTATGCAATTGAGGGACACCTGAAATTTCCTTCTCCATTTTCATCTGTCATTGGCCTGCCATCATTCCTGTAAAGCCCCACCTTATTCTCCCCTACTGGTAGCAACTACAATTAAAAGTCAACCTCCAGTGCCTCTCTAGGAAGCCAATGCAGAGACTTGGAGATAAAAAACTGCATGGTGTAGTGAGCAAGAGTCTGTTAAAGGGGCAATAGAGTAGAATATGTCTTATTTTAAAGCACCATCCCTTAACTATCTGGATAAGCAGATTCTCTTCATGTCTTCTGTCATGCACAGAGACTGTTCCCTGTGGCAAGCTGAAGGTCTGTGTCTGGAAGGCTACTCTCAAGTAGACCTGTCTTCCTCTGCTCCTACCTGTTGAGTGCATACTGGCCGAGAATCAGTTGTTCTTAGACCAAGTTTGTATATGCCTGTTGTACTTATAGCTATGTACATTAAAGATTACATAAGTTAATGAAATATCATGAAGAGGAAAGAATCGCCATTTCCATAAAAACTGCATGAAATCTTTTGGGGGAAACCTCAGGAAGCTCAGTTAATAAAAAATGAAGATGCTATAGACAAGAAAATTATGAGTTTAGGGGGAATCATTAAACTCTGATAGTATTCTTTACTCATATAGATTTACAAGTCTTTTTTTTTTTTTAAGGAAATCAAGACTGTAAGTGACAACTGGTGATACATGATGAGTATAATTTATATGAAAACAATAACAACATCCTCAGTCAACAGCCAGATTTAAAAAGAAAAGTCAAAAAATGAAAGGACAAAGGGATGTATTGGTCCTATGACAAAAGATTGACAAATAATCAGATTAATTTCCACAAAATGAGCAATTTTATTGATGAAAAATAACCATATATAATCTATATAAATGGATGAATAATGTGTAAATGTAATGGCATAAAATGTTTAAGATATAGATATGAAATTTTTTATGGTTTCCCACTTATACCAACGTTTTTAATTAACCAACCAACTCTAAATTTCAGCAGTGTAGGATAAAAGAGTTTTTACATTATTTGAAAATAATTTTCAAAAGTAGAGATTACTATTCCATTACAGACATATCAAGAATAACAAGGGAGGTAAAAAACTCAGAAAAATTCTCTGAGAAAAGTAAATTATTATTCCCATTTTCTGCATGAGACTTTCAGTTTAGTTCAGTTCATTGGCTCAGTCATGTCTGATTATTTGCAACCCCATGAACTGCAGCATGCCAGGCTTCATGTCCATCACCAACTCCCAGAGCTTGCTCACAATCATGTCCATTGAGTCAGTGATGCCATCCAACCCTCTCATCCTCTGTCGTCCCCTTCTCCTCCCACCTTCAGTCTTTCCCAGCATCAGGGTCTTTTCTGAGGAGTCAGTTCTTTGCATCAGGTGGCCAAAGTATTGGAGTTTCCGCTTCAGCATCAGTCCTTCCAATGAATAGTCAGGACTGATTTCCTTTAGGATTAACTAATTTTATCTCCTTGCAGTTCAAGGGGCTCTCAAGAGTCTTCTCCAACACCACAATTCAAAAGCATCAATATTTGGTGCTCGACTTTCTTTACAGTCAAACTCTCACATCCATACATGACTACTGGAAAAACCATAGCTTTGATTAGACAGAACTTTGAACTTTGTTGGCAAAGTAATGTCTCTGCTTTTTAATATGCTGTCTATGTGTGTCATAGCTTTTCTTCCAAGGAGCGAGCATTTTTTAATTTCAAGGCTGCGGTCACCACCTGCAGTGATTTTGGAGCCCAGAAAAATAAAGTCTCTCACTGTTTCCATTGTTTCTGCATCTATTTTCCATGAAGTGATGGGGCTGGATGACATGATCTTAGTTTTCTGAATGCTGAATTTTAAGCCAACTATTTCACTCTCCTCTTTTACTTTCATCAAGAGGCTCTTTAGCTCTTCTTCACTTTATGCCATAAGGGTGGTGTCATCTGCATATCTGAAGTGTTGATATTTCTCCCAGCAATCTTGATTCTACCTTGTGCTTCATCCAGCCCAGTGTTCCTCATGATGTACTCTCCATATAAGTTAAATGAGCAAGGTGACAATATACAGCTTTGACGTATTCCTTTTCCTATTTGGAACCAGTCTGTTGCCCCATATCCAGTTCTAACTGTTGCTTCCTGACCTGCATATAGATTTTTCAGGAGGCAAGTAAGGTTGTCTGGTATTCACTTCTCTTTAAGAATTTTCCAGTTTCTTGTGATCCACACAGTCAAAGGCTTTGGCATAGTCAATAAAGCAGAAGTAGATGTTTCTCTGGAACTCTCTTGCTTTTTCGATGATCCAGAAGATGTTGGCAATTTGATCTCTGGTTCCTCTGCCTTTTCTAAAACCAGCTTGAACATCTGGATGTTCACAGTTCACATACTGCTGAAGCCTGGCTTGGAGAATTTTGAGCATTGCTTTGCTAGCATGTGAGATGAGTGCAATTGTGCTGTAGTTTGAGCATTCTTTGGCATTGCCCTTCTTTGGGATTGGAATGAAAACTGACCTTTTCCAGTCCTGTGACCACTGCTGAATTTTCCAAATTGGCTGGCATATTGAGTGCAGCACTTTCACAGCATCATCTTTTAGGGTTTGAAATAGCTCAACTGGAATTCCATTGCCTCCACTAGCTTTGTTCATAGTGATGCTTCCTAAAGCCCACCTGACTTCACATTCCAGGATGTCTGGCTCTAGATAAGTGATCACACCATCATCGTTATCTGGGTCCTGAAGATCTTTTTTGTACAGTTCTTCTGTGTATTCTTGTCACCTCCTCTGAATACATTTCTGTCTTTTATTGTGCCCATCTTTGTATGAGCACAATACCATAATGTTCGCTTGGTATCTCTAATTTTCTTGACAGGATCTCTAATATTTCCCGTTCTATTGTTTTCCTCTATTTCTTTGCATTGATCACTGAGGAAGGCTTTCTTATCTCTCCTTGCTATTCTTTGGAACTCTGCATTCAGATGCTTATATCTTTCCTTCTCATTTGCCTTTTGCTTCTCTTCTTTTCTCAACTATTTTTAAGGCCTCCTCAGACAACCATTTTGACTTTTTTCACTTCTTTTTCTTGGTTATGGTCTTGATCACTGCCTCCTGTACAATGTCATGAACCTCCATCTATAGTTCTTCAGGCACTCTCTCAGATCTAATCTCTTGAATCTGTTTGTCACTAAGGGATTTGATTTAGGTCATACCTGAATGGTCTAGTGGTTTTCCCTACTTTTTAAAATTTAAGTCTGAATTTGGCAATAAGGAGTTCATGATCTGAGCCACAGTCAGCTCCTGGTCTTGTTTTTGCTGACTGTATAGAGCTTTTGTATCTTTGGCTGCAAAGAATACAATCAATCTGGTTTCAGTATTGACAATCTGGTGATGTCCATGTGTAGAGTCTTCTCTTGTGTTGTTAGAAGAGGGTGGCTTCCAAGCCTAAAGCATGAAGCTTCCAATCCTAAAGCATGAGGCTTTAGGAGGCTGAATAACTTGGAGCTGACCTTTGAGAACTAAGATCTACCTCACTCAAGGATCGATCATGCTCTACATTCTTAGACTTAATGCCTATTCAAACCTCTCCTCCTACACTTTTATTTAGATCTTTTATAAAATGGCTTTTTCAAAATAGATGTCAGCTAAAGACTGCTGACTTAACTGTATATTTAATTAATAGCTTTGAATCATTATTTATGTTATGACAATACGAATACCATTTTTCCTCTCTACTGTTTTCCTTTAGAACCAACTCTTGTAACTTAAGAGGGTATAGGGATGTTCCCTGACTTACTAAACACTGTATTTCAAGTCTCTTGGGGCTTTTACAGTCCCAAGATTTGGGAAAGTCCTGTAATAAATAAACAGTATTTCTCAAACATATTTGTCCACATGGTTTTATCATGCCTCTTTCACTTCAATTAAACCAGCACATTTTAAAAATGTTGAAAATTTTAACATTTTAAAACATCTATATGCTTTTTAGTACGTATACTCACACTTACCCTTCTATGCAGTCATACTCTTGCATACTCTCAGCCTATTGACCATAGTTCTCTGATCTGAATCTTTTTATTGCACCCTTGTTTTTCCCAGCTCTTTATCATAATCACTAGAGAAAAGGCAGATGTTTCCAAATATAGACTTGGCCATTTTTTCTAATAGCTGAACTGTGACCTTGACTGCTATCCTCATAGAGGTCAATGAGGGCTTCATGAAACTGTCCACAAGCAGAGATGTAGCTACACTGAAATCACCTCTTGCTTTAAAGATCCCACCCTCAAAGAGTTATTGCAGGATGGATGAAGTGAATACCATGAACCACAAGATCTGCTATCCTGGAAATATGATCAGAATTCAGAAAATCTGCCTCCATAGAACTGTATCTTTGCTATGTATGTCCTACTGTATCTGTGGTGCTTAGGAGAATGCCTGAACATAATAAGCACACGTTTAATATTTGTTGAAGGTGACTAAGACGGTGAAGAATCCACCTGCAATACAGAAGACCTGAGTTTGATCCCTGGATCAGGAAGATCCCCTGGAGAAGGGAAGGGCTACCCACTCTAGTATTCTTGCCTGGGAAATCCCATGGACAGAGGAGCCTGATGGGCTACAGTCTATGGGGTCATAAAGAGTCAGATATGACTGGGTGACTAAGCAAAGAATATCGAGTTTTAGTTTGGGGTGAGTTTAGTTCTGGAGATAAATAATAGTGATGGGTGTACAACAGTTTTGAACATACTTAATAGCCTGGAACTGTATGCATAAAAGATGTTTAAATGTGGGCTTCCCTGGTGGTCCAGTAGTTAAGAATCCACCTTGAAATGTAAGGGATGCTGGTTTGATCCCTAGTCCTGGAAGATCCCACATGCCTTGGAGCAGCTAGCCCGCAAGCCTCAGCTAATGAGCCCGTGCTCTGGAGCCCATGAGCCACAACTACTAAAAGCCATGTAGCTGGAACCTGTTCTCCACAACAAGAGAAGCCACTGCAATGAGAAGCCCTCACACCGCAACTAGAGAGTAGTCCCTGCTCACCACAGCTAGAGAAAGCCCAAATGCAGCAATGAAAACCCAGCACAGTCAGGGGAAAAAAAGTTGTTTAAATGGTACCTTTTATGTATATTTTACCACAATAGTTTTTTTGTTTTGTTTTGTTTTGTTTTAAGGGGAAAAAAACCAAAACAACAGACTTAGGTATTAAGAAAGGCAAGATTTTGATGGGTTCTTCCATTGAAGCTTGCCCTAATCACTCGGTAGATATCCAGAGTCATTTGACCTCCCTGGTGGCTCAGATGGTAAAGCGTCTGCCTACAATGTGGGAGACTTGGGTTCAATCCCTGGGTTGGGAAGATCTCCTGGAGAAGGAAATGTCAACCCATTCCAGTACTCTTGTCTGGAAAATCCCATGAATGGAGGAGCCTGGTAGGCTACAGTCCATGGGGTTGCAAAGAGTCGGACACAACTGATTGACTAAACTTCACTTCTTCAGAGTCATTTAGTCACCAGTGGGAGCAGAAGCAGTTATATAGTGCTGGCCCACCACAGTTGGGCACAGATAATAGCTTCCTGCTTCACACATGAAGACCAAGAAAAACAAAGTGGGTAGGATTGATAGAAGTCAGGAAGGTTTGTTTTGTGATTGCATGTAATGTGTAAAAGCCACTCAGCTAAGATTTTGGAAACTCTGTCTTCAAGCCCCAGGTGGTAAAAATATCAATGAACAAGACAATATAGATCTGGCTGTGATTCATGTGCCCCATTCAAACAGGCCAGCAACTACTCATCTCAAGCTAATTATCTCCTTGAAGAAATATACAGGTTCAGTATTGCCTGGCCTGAGGGTTTTTCATGAGAAACCATAGTGTGAAATTCTATGAGAAATACTTCAATTTGTATCTGCTGATGATCAATTTATGCTTCCCTGGTAGCTCAGCTGGTAAAGAATCCAACTCTGGTTCAATTCCTGGGTTGGGAAGATCCCCTGGAGCAGGGATAGGCCACCCATTCCAGTATTCTTGGGCTTCCCTGGTGGCTCAGATGGTAAAGAATCCACCTGCAACAGGGAAGACCTGGATTCAATCCCTGGGTTGGGAAGACCTCCTGGATGAGAGCATGGCAACCCACTCCAGTATTCTTGCCTGGAAGATCCCCATGGACAGAGGAGCCTGGCGGGCTACAGCCCATGGGGTTGCAAAGAATCAGACATGACTGAGAGACTAAGCACAGCACACATACCATAAACATGAAAAATATAACCCAACTATTGTATAGATCTAGCCTCTTATCCAACAGCTTAAAATCAGTGGTGTCACTGCTACTGTTTCCTCCAAAGGAGAAACTGTTATCACTTTCTCACAAATGATAGTAATAATCTCATGTATTTTGTACATTTTACAGTCTAGGCTGATGTGTGGTTAGAACAGATACCATCATCCACGTTTACTCTTGAAACCACTGAGACTTTAAGTGAAAAGACCTTACACTGGCACCCAGCTTCTTGTGAAATAATGCTATATATCACGTGACCTCCAATGGTTGTTTCCAAAGCTCTACCTTCAGTCCTCTAATTTATAATTTATCTAGATGAGTTCTTTCTCCCTCACGTTGCAGGAAACTGAGTTTCTTGCTGGTGTTTTAGTTGCTAAGTCGTGTCCAACTCTTGCTGCCCAATGGACTATAGCCTGCTAGGCTCCTCTGTCCTCTGAGTTTCTTAGTTCCCCACAATTCCTTCTCTGAGTCAGATGGGAGAAAATAAAAATCATTACCTGTGCGAACTATAGAAATAGGTTTGTATATTTAGCTCTAATAAATGCTATAACTAGGTAATTTAAATCATATAATATTTTCCACCTTTCCCAAGATGGATAGTTTTTTTTTTCCCCCTGAGGGAACCTTTAACTTAAGGATGTGTTTAAATCCCGTGTCATGTTCGAATAATCATTAATGTTTACAGTTGCTATAGCAACTAGAAATGCTGGCAATTGAGTAGGAAAGCAGCCTGAGAGAGGAAGATAAGCTGTGTCAATTATTGAATATCTGTCAAACATTTAACCAATTTAAAGTGACAGGCAAAAAGCTAGAAATTGAAAGTGGGCAAAATGTATTTTTACTAACATTCACTTACGAACATCAGGTTTGTATTGTTTTGCCACTCTTATGGAGGGGTAATTAACTTGTATTTTCATCCACATAAAGGAGGAATTTTCTATGGGTAAGATATAGCTGCATGTGTAATTTGTTATGCTGTAAGTATTAATCCATCTCTACTGGATGTTGCTTTGCAGTTTCTTGAGCTCATTTGCATACATTATTTAATTGCATTTTCACAATAACACTGAATTTCGCAATTTCCATTGTATAGAATTTTACATTTTTTTGTAACAAATGGTTAAGACAACTATGCCTTAGAACATATGCCTCTTTGGGAATGCCCTGCCAATCCAGTGGTTGGGACTTGACACTTCCACTGCCAAGGGACCAGGTTCAATCCTTGGTTGAGGAAGCAAGATCCTGCAAGTCTCTCGGTGCGGCCAAAAAATTTAAAAGAAAAACTCCTACACCTCTTTACTAAAGGCTTTCCTCTTCCCATCCTAGCCACTAGCCATCTATGCAGGGGCAGTGAATACTGTTGCATGCATCCCCATTGCCACTCTTACACTATGGCAGCATCCCAGATTTATTATGACCCTATTTTCCTCTGGGTACCAGGGCATCCTCAGAACCCGATCACAGCACTCAGATTGGCCAATACCAATCAAGCAGGGCCCCATAGTTAAGTTGAAGTCTACTCACTGTGACTGTGGCAATGATTTCTCACCTTGGCTTTGTGTGTTCTTGTTTACAAATCCTTTTCATACGAATGGTCATATTTGGTCATGTAGCCTCTAAGGTAAGGGTTATCCCTTCTTTACATGTGAGAAAATTGAGGCTTAGAGAAATTCGGTGATTTTGGCCAATTTCACAGAGTTAGATGGAGGATACCTCCTCCCTCCCACCTCTCAACTACACTGTCAGTTCGGTTCACTTCAGTCGTGCAGTCATGTCCGACTCTTTGTGACCCCATGGACTGCAGCATGCCAGCCTTCCCTGTCCATCACCAACTCCTGAGGTTTACTCAAACTCATGTCCATTGAGTCCATGATGCCATCCAACCATCTCATCCTCTGTCATCCCCTTCTTTCCCACCTTCAGTCTTTCCCATCATCAGGGTCTTTTCCAGTGAGTCAGTTCTTCACATCAGGTGGCCAAAGTATTGAAGTTTCAGCTTCAGTCCTTCCAGTGAATATTCAGGACTAATTTCCTTTATGGTGGACTGGCTATAACTCCTTGCAGTCCAAGGGACTCTCAAGAGTCTTCTCCAACACCACAGTTCAAAAGCATCAGTTCTTCAGCACTCAGCTTTCTTTATGGTCCAATTTTCACATCCATACATGACTACTGGAAAAACCATAGCCTTGACTAGATGGACCTTTGTTGGCAAAGTAATATCTCTGCTTTTTAATATGCCATCTAGGTTGGTCATAACTTTTCTTCCAAGGAGCAAACATCTTTTAATTTCATGGCTGGAGTCACCATCTGCAGTGATTTTGGAGCCCCCCAAAATAGTCTGTCACTGTTTCCATTGTTTCCCCATCTATTTGCCATGAAGGGATGGGACCCATTGCCACAATCTTAGTTTTCTGAATGTTGAGTTTTAAGCCAACTTTTTCACTCTCCTCTTTCATTTTCATCAAGAGGCTTTTTAGTTCTTCTTCACTTTCTGCCATAAGGGTGGTGTCATCTGTACATCTGAAGTTATTGATATTTCTCCCAGAAATCTTAATTCCAGCTTGTGCTTCATCCAGTCCAACATTTCTAATGATGTGCTCTGCATATAAGTTAAATAAGCAGAGTGACAATATACAGTCTTGACATCCTTCATTCCCGATTTGGAACAAGTCTGTTGTTCCATGTCCAGTTCTAACTGTTGCTTCTTGACCTGAATAAAGATTTCTCAGGAGGCAAGTCAGGTGGTCTGGTATTCCCATCTCTTTAAGAATTTTCCATAGTTTTGTGATCCACACAGTGAAAGGCTTTGGCATAGTCAATAAAGCAGAAGAAAGAGAAGAGAATTGGTATAAAGACCAGTGTCATGGAAACCAAGTCCTGCCCTAATCACTTATTAATTACAAACAAAACAAAACAAACAGACAAAAAGCATGAAAGATATCTAGTGCCTCTCTAGGTGCCTCTCCGTGCTTCTGAAAAGGAAAATGTCAGCCAGATTTTCTCTAGAGTACTTTCAGCTAAAATCTGTAATATATGAGCTCTGATTTTAACTTGATTGCTAAGTTTTCCAAATACGTTATTTATCACCCACACAGTTCTGTTTGTCATTGCTTCCCCAGCTCCTCTCAGCTCTCAGTTTCTAAGAAGTGAGAGAACATACTAATTTTGAGTTATGATTTTTCTATTTCCACTTATTAGCATCAATATACAATCACTGTGAGGAGGGAATGGCAACCCATTCCAGTACTCTTGCCTGGAGAATCCCATGGAGAGAGGAGCCTGGCAGGCTACAGTCCATGGGTTCGCAAAGAGTCAGACACGACTGAGTGACTGAGTACGCATGCACTAGCAGTGTACAAACGGTCAGAAGATTTAATTTTCTGGCTTAGCTTTGTTTAATGCTAAGATTTAATAATTCATTTTTCTCTCCGTTCCTCACTTTCCTGGAATGCAGATAATACTTCCTAGATATGAATCAAATGAATAATAGAAGTGAAAATAATTTCAGGAAAAGAGAGAACTATACTGAGATATCAGTGCAGCTTTTTTTTTAACCATAAATCCTTTTTTGATCTGTGACAATAAATGGATGATTTAGAATGGATCTTTAGAGTGAATTATACTGAATATATAATTTATCAGACCTATTAACTATCTTTGTTGTCATTGTTTAGTCACTAAGTCATACTGGACTCCTTTATGACCCTATGGACTGTAGCCCACCAGGCTCCTCTTGCCTGGGGTTTCCCAGGCAAGAATACTGGAATGGGTTGCCATTTCTTCCTCCAGGGGACCTTCCCGACCCAGGGATTGAACCTGAGTTTCCTGCATTCGTAAGCAAATTCTTTACCACTGAGCCACCAAGGAAGCCCATTTGCCATCTTTGCCTTATCCATAATAACAACTAACATTAGCTAACATTCATTGAGTTCTTGTATCTACTGGACATTGTGCTAATTAAAATTAAGCACATTCCTCACCATGTTACCCTTGATCCTCTCAAATACTTATAAAGTGTAAGTATCATTATACTCATTTTTCAGATGAGAAAGCTGAGTCATAATTAAATAACTTCCCATGGTCTGATAGAAATGGCAAAGCGAAGTTTCAGGACCAGGTATGTGTAACTCCAAATACTAGCATGTATGCTTGACCAGTTGTAAAAAATACTCCAAAACACCTGAGATGAGAATATTCATTTAAAAAGATAAGAAAAAACAGATTTGTTTAGATATCAGATAAAGGGTTGTGATTATCATGTGTTATTTTTCTCCTGAAGGTTTTTCTTGAAGCTGCCTTCTTTTCTTGCAGGTCTTTGTTCCATTGCCTTAAAAGAGATACTTGAGTCATTGGTAAGAATCCACAGTTCCTAAGAGTCACTTATTTAAAGAACAATTTTAAATGGCAATGGGTGTGTGGTAGATTAGTAAACAGGTATTTTTCAAAGGACATTCTGAGGGAATTTATGAAGGATGGTAAATCTCTAAGAAGGGAAAGAAAGGACAAGAGCTAATATTAGCCAAGATATTTCTGATTGCAGGGGACAGAACCTCAGTACTCACTGGGGAATTTTTTTTTTGTAATGAACAATTTATTGATTTTAAAGAATTAACAGATTACATGAAGGGCAAGTATGTTTCCTCCAAATTCCTTTTTCTCAAAGACCTCAAACATGATGTGCTCTGACTTGCTCAACCTGGCAGCTCTGAGTCTTCTTTTTATCCTTTTGCACCAGCTTGTCATAAGTACCTTAGACAGCAGCATGGGGCATTCTGCTCACAGCCTCTGAGTCTTGGACCTTGAGAGAAAAGCCCTTTGTGCTCAACTTGAATTGTATTAAATTCTTATTGGCTGGGTTGTGTCATGTGACCTATACTGAGCCAATCACTGTGCCTTGGGAGATACAGTAATATGACTGGTCTACCTCATAACTCACCCTCATTCCTATAACCAGCCATTGAGGAATAGTGATTAGATACCATGAGAACCAAGTGAGGAAGTATTGCTGAGAAGAAGAAAAGTACCTTTCATGGGAAACCAGACAATGAACTCTAACTCATGGATGATAAATCTTTCATCCAATCTGTCCATCACACCTCAAGGCAAAACTTCACTACTGCAGTTAGTACAAAGCTTTTTTGTCTTTTTTTCTGAAGGTCCAAGTTAAAACAGAAAATACTTCTCTTTGGGGAAAGGTGTATTTATTTATAATAGGTCACCAAGCCACATGCTTTGTTAGGGGTTTCACTTCAGCATTGACAAGATAAAGGGACGAAACAAGAAAGATCATCTTGGATTACAATGAAGACTAGTAATTTCTTGGTAAATTTGATTGATTTAAAGTTACTGGCCGGCTACAGTCTATGGGGTCATAAAGAGTCAGACATGACTTGAGTGAGTAAAAACACTTTCTCTTTATGGGCTTCCCTCATAGTGCAGTCAGTAAAGAATCCACCTGCAATGCAGGAGACCCAGGTTAGATTCCTGGGTCAGGAAGATCTCCTAGAGAAGTAAATGGAAACCCACTCCAATATTCTTGCCTGAGAAATCCCATAGATAGAGAAGCCTGGTGTATAGAGAAGCCTGGTGATAGAGAAAGCAGTCCAAGTCAGACATGACTTAGCTACTAAACCACCACAAAAGTTAACTTATGCTCAGAATTTAAATGTCAGTTTTTTGACTTTTACATCATATCTTTAATTGATGACGGTGTAGAACTGTTTAATAATCTGGTGAAAAGGGTGTGTATTTGGTGAACTTGTTGATATTGTTTGTTAGCTTGTTCAGTTAAGCTTATTACTCCTTGAATCTTTTTAAAATGTAAATAATTATAGTCTAATTGACTTTTTTTTTTACCATTTACTTAAAATTTTTCATCATTCTTCTGAATGCATTTCAGTTCCCACACTGAATATTTATTTCTCTTTTTTTTCTCTTTCTCCCCAGAAATGGCTTAGCTTAAAGTAATAAGACAGATTTTGATTATGCCTTGACAGAAAGCACTAATTCTATTAATGATGATTTGTGCAAACTTTTCTTAGAACATGTCTTTAAATGCTGATGATACACTTGACATGTACATTCTGGTGTTTCAGGATTTAACAGGTCAGCTAGTTCCCTGGAATTCTGAGCATCTCCTGGTGCCACCTATAGGATTAGGTAATGTGGAATACAGAAGCAGACACGATTGTCATGATCCTTGCCATAATCCCCACTTCAGCTCTGTCAGCAAAGGGCCTGGGACATCAGTCACAATAACCAGTGGGCCACCACATTACTGGCTCAGTTAATCTGAAACTTGCAATTGTGATGGTTTGTAGCATAGCAAAAGAAGTCTCTGCTATGGTCTTAAGAGATGTCTATTTTAGTCACAAGTCTAATTCCACTAGTTCTCTCTGTGGTCTTGAAATATATCCCTTGACTTTCCTGTGTCTTACTGTCCCTCTGTCTCCAAAAGAACTGAATTTTATCCTATATATGTTCAAACATTGTCAGAACTAACAAATGAGATTGTGGATAATGAATTGTTTGGGAAATGTAAAGAATTAAGCAAGTTGCAGTTCTGCTATTGTATAGGTTTACTTCATTTTATTTCACTTCGTTTTACTTCACAGATGTTTCTTTTTATATTGGAGTGTAGTTGCTTTACATTGCTGGGTCAGTTCCTGCTGTACAGCAGAGCGAATGAGTTATATGTACACATATATCCCCTCTTGTTTGGGTTTCATTCCCTTTTAGGGCATTACAGAGCACAAAGTAGAGTCCTCTGTGCCATACAGTAGGTTCTCATTAGTTATCTGTTTTATACATAGTAAAAAACATTTAAAAATGCATAGTATATATATATATATTTTTTTTTTCAATCCTAGTTTCCCAATTCATCCCACACCTCCCTTCCCCCTTTGGTATCCATATATTTGATTTCTATGACAGACTTTCCATTTTTTACAAATTGAAGGTTTGCGGCAACCCTAAGTTGAACAAGTTCTGTAGGTGTGGTTTTTCCAAAATCATTGGCTCTTTTATGTCTCTGTGTTGTATTTTTGTAATTCTCACAATATTTCAAACTTTTTCATTGCTATAATATTTGTTAGGGTGACCTGTGTTCAATGATGTTTGATAGCACTTTGCAAAAAGATTACAACTCACTGAAGGCTCAGATGATGGTAAGCATTTTTTAGCAGTAAAGTACTTTTTTAGTTTTAAGGTATGTACATTTTTTTTTTCAATATAATGCTATCGCAAATTTAATGGACTACAGTATGATCTAAACATAACTTTTATATACACTAGAAGACCAAAACATTCATTTGCATTGCTTTATTGTGGCTGTCGGGAACCAAACTCACAATACTCTGAATTATGCCTACACTTATAAGATGTATCCTTACTTAAAGTTAGATGCGAAAATGTGGCTCACTGGACCCAGGGTTACCTTTCTTATACATGTAAATACCCTAGTACAGGGATTACTGCCAGCTTTGAGTATCTGAAATCTGGCCAGGTCATACCAATATCATCTGATAAATCAAGTAGTTTCTTCAGCATATGTCATTTAGCCTGTTAAGTTGTGTATGCCAACTTAATGCTTACATGCTTACCCCTCTATTTTTACTTAGTCTTTCTCATTCTTGGATATTCAAAAGACTGCGAATCAGTCATCTTTTCTTTATGCATTTTGTAAACTTAGTAAAACTGCATCAAAAAGTCAGAAAAAAAATTGTTTCAGGAAAAGGCTTAAGCATTCTGATTGAAAACATATGGATTCTGATATTACACATTTTAATTTGACATCAGTGATCTGATGAAAGTCTTGTAGCCTCTTATTTTCAATTAACGTCTTTGTCAGTAGCACTTTGGGCCTCGAGTTCAGTCATGAAATTGTGGCTCCAGGAAACTTCTGACATTTCAAATTTCAGTTCAGTTTAACTAATGTTTACATGAGTTGCTTCCAGAAAGTGAGGGACCTAAGTGAAGCCTACTATACCTGTATTCTTGGCACAGTAGCACTCAAGTTCAGTAGTCAGAGAAGAGAAGAGCAATTGAACCATTCTCATATGGGAAAAACAACACTTTAATGTGTGAAAGAATGTGTAGTTGCTATGAGGCAGAAAAGAAACACATGCTTATTTGGTTGTTGAAGAGAGACCACTTATATTTCCCAGTCAGGAAAATGGCATTTTTGCAGAAGGCAGTGGTTGAGATAAGCAGAGGTGGGAAGGGAATGCTGAGCAGACAGTGCCCTGGCCTCGGCTGGGGGACTCTCAGGGGAGCAGTGACTGTTTTCCCACGTTATTGTAAACACACCTACTTAGCAGTATGAACCTGTTTTTAATTTTTTTATTGTGGTAAAAGTCACATAATGTATAACATACTATTTTTTTTAATTTTATTTTATTTTTAAACTTTACATAATTGTATTAGTTTTGCCAAATATCAAAATGAATCCGCCACAGGTATACATGTGTTCCCCATCCTGAACCCTCCTCCCTCCTCCCTCCCCATTCCATCCCTCTGGGTCATCCCAGTGCACCAGCCCCAAGCATCCAGTATCGTGCATCGAACCTGGACTGGCAACTAGTTTCATACATGATATTTTACATGTTTCAATGCCATTCTCCCAAATCTTCCCACTCTCTCCCTCTCCCACAGAGTCCATAAGACTGTTCTATACATCAGTGTCTCTTTTGCTGTCTCGTACACAGGGTTCTTGTTACCATCTTTCTAAATTCCATATATATGCATTAGTATACTGTATTGGTGTTTTTCTTTCTGGCTTACTTCACTCTGTATAATAGGCTCCAGTTTCATCCACCTCATTAGAACTGATTCAAATGTATTCTTTTTAATGGCTGAGTAATACTCCATTGTGTATATGTACCACTGCTTTCTTATCCATTCATCTGCTGATGGACATCTAGGTTGCTTCCATGTCCTGGCTATTATAAACAGTGCTGCGATGAACATTGGGGTACACGTGTCTCTTTCCCTTCTGGTTTCCTCAGTGTGTATGCCCAGCAGTGGGATTGCTGGATCATAAGGCAGTTCTATTTCCAGCTTTTTAAGGAATCTCCACACTGTTCTCCATAGTGGCTGTACTAGTTTGCATTCCCACCAACAGTGTAAGAGGGTTCCCTTTTCTCCACACCCTCTCCAGCATTTATTACTTGTAGACTTTTGGATCGCAGCCATTCTGACTGGCGTGAAATGGTACCTCATAGTGGTTTTGATTTGCATTTCTCTGATAATGACTGATGTTGAGCATCTTTTCATGTGTTTGTTAGCCATCTGTATGTCTTCTTTGGAGAAATGTCTATTTAGTTCTTTGGCCCATTTTTTGATTGGGTCATTTATTTTTCTGGAGTTGAGCTGTAGGAGTTGCTTGTATATTCTCCAGATTAGTTGTTTGTCAGTTGCTTCATTTGCTATTATCTTCTCCCATTCTGAAGGCTGTCTTTTCACCTTGCTAATAGTTTCCTTTGATGTGCAGAAGCTTTTAAGGTTAATTAGGTCCCATTTGTTTATTTTTGCTTTTATTTCCAATATTCTGGGAGGTGGGTCATAGAGGATCCTGCTGTGATGTATGTCAGAGAGTGTTTTGCCTATGTTCTCCTCTAGGAGTTTTATAGTTTCTGGTCTTACGTTTAGATCTTTAATCCATTTTGAGTTTATTTTTGTGTATGGTGTTAGAAAGTGTTATAGTTTCATTCTTTTACAAGTGGTTGACCAGAGTTCCCAGCACCACTTGTTAAAGAGATTGTCTTTAATCCATTGTATATTCTTGCCTCCTTTGTCAAAGATAAGGTGTCCATATGTGCGTGGATTTATCTCTGGGCTTTCTATTTTGTTCCATTGATCTATATTTCTGTCTTTGTGCCAGTACCATACTGTCTTGATAACTGTGGCTTTGTAGTACAGCCTGAAGTCAGGTAGGTTGATTCCTCCAGTTCCATTCTTCTTTCTCAAGATAGCTTTGGCTATTTGAGGTTTTTTGTATTTCCATACAAATTGTGAAATTATTTGTTCTAGCTCTGTGAAGAATACTGTTGGTAGCTTGATAGGGATTGCATTGAATCTATAGATTGCTTTGGGTAGTATACTCATTTTCACTATATTGATTCTTCCAATCCATGAACATGGTATATTTCTCCATCTGTTAGTGTCCTCTTTGCTTTCTTTCACCAGTGTTTTATAGTTTTCTATATATAGGTCTTTAGTTTCTTTAGGTAGATATACTCCTAAGTATTTTATTCTTTCCGTTGCAATGGTGAATGGAATTGTTTCCTTAATTTCTCTGTTTTCTCATTATTAGTGTATAGGAATGCAAGGGATTTCTGGGTGTTGATTTTATATCCTGCAACTTTACTATAGTCATCGATTAGTTCTAGTAATTTTCTGGTGGAGTCTTTAGGGTTTTCTATGTAGAGGATCATGTCATCTGCAAACAGTGAGAGCTTTACTTCTTCTTTTCCAATTTGGATTCCTTTTATTTCTTTTTCTGCTCTAATTGCTGTGGCCAAAACTTCCAAAAGTATGTTGAATAGTAATGGTGAAAGTGGGCACCCTTGTCTTGTTCCTGACTTTAGAGGAAATGTTTTCAATTTTTCACCATTGAGGATAATGTTTGCTGTGGGTTTGTCATATATAGCTTTTATTATGTTGAGGTATGTTCCTTCTATTCCTGCTTTCTGGAGAGTTTTTATCATAAATGGATGTTGAATTTTGTCAAAGGCTTTCTCTGCATCTATTGAGATAATCATATGGTTTTTATTTTTCAATTTGTTAATGTGGTGTATTACATTGATTGATTTGCGGATATTGAAGAATCCTTGCATCCCTGGGATAAAGCCCACTTGGTCATGGTGTATGATCTTTTTAATGTGTTGTTGGATTCTGATTGCTAGAATTTTGTTAAGGATTTTTGCATCTATGTTCATCAGTGATATTGGCCTGTAGTTTTCTTTTTTTGTGGGATCTTTGTCAGGTTTTGGTATTAGGGTGATGGTGGCCTCATAGAATGAGTTTGGAAGTTTACCATCCTCTGCAATTTTCTGGAAGAATTTGAGCAGGATAGGTGTTAGCTCTTCTCTAAATTTTTGGTAGAATTCAGCTGTGAAGCCATCTGGACCTGGGCTTTTGTTTGCTGCAAGATTTTTGATTACAGTTTCAATTTCCATGCTTGTGATGGGTCTGTTAGGATTTTCTATTTCTTTTTTTTTTTTTTTAATTTTATTTTATTTTTAAACTTTACATAACTGTATTAGTTTTGCCAAATATCAAAATGAATCCGCCACAGGTATACATGTGTCTTCCTGGTCGAGTTTTGGAAAGTTGTACTTTTCTAAGAATTTGTCCATTTCTTCCAAGTTGTCCATTTTATTGGCATATAATTCTTGATAGTACTCTCTTATGATCCTTTGTATTTCTGTGTTGTCTGTTGTGATCTCTCCATTTTCATTTCTAATTTTATTGATTTGATTTTTCTCCCTTTGTTTCTTGATGAGTCTGGCTAATGGTTTGTCAATTTTATTTATCCTTTCAAAAAACCAGCTTTTGGTTTTGTTGATTTTTGCTATGATCTCTTTTGTTTCCTTTGCATTTATTTCTGCTCTAAGTTTTAAGATTTCTTTCCTTCTACTAACCCTGGGGTTCTTCATTTCTTCCTTTTCTAGTTGCTTTAGGTGTAGAGTTAGGTTATTTATTTGACTTTTTTCTTGTTTCTTGAGGTGTGCCTGTATTGCTATGAACTTTCCCCTTAGGACTGCCCAGCCCCCGCTTGCTAATGCCATGTGCAGGCGTCTGTGCTGCTTCTCCGCTGGGGGAGTTACCCTAGGGCTCACAATCTGCGATTTTTAATTGTTTATTTTTTTTTTCTCCCTTTTATGTTGCCCTCTGTGCTTCCAAAGCTCGGCACAGATTCGGCAGTGAGAAGGTTTCCTGGTGTTTGGAAACTTCTCTCCTTTTAAGACTCCCTTCCCGGGATGGAACTCCGTCCCTCCCTCTTTTGTCTCTTTTTTTGTCTTTTATATTTTTTCCTACCTCCTTTCAAAGAGTTGGGTTGCTTTTCTGGGTGCCTGATGTCCTCTGCCGGCATTCAGAAGTTGTTTTGTGGAATTTACTCGACGTTTAAATGCTCTTTTGATGAATTTGTGGGGGAGAAAGTGTTCTCCCCGTCCTACTCCTCCGCCATCTTGGCTCCTCCCTATTTTTTTTTTTTTTTTTTTTTTAGATTTTTTCTGAATGCGGAAAAAGAGCACATTAAAAAAAAAATCTTTATTAAATTTGTTACAGTATTCTTTCTGTTACATGCTTTGGTTTTTTGGCCACAAGGCATATGGGATGGCAAAAGGCAAAAACCTGACCAGGGATCAAACTGGCACCTCCTGCTTTGAAAGGCGAAGTCCCAATCACTGGGGCGCCAGGGAAGTCCCAAAACATACTATTTTAACCATAGTTAACTGTACAGATCAGTGGCATTGTGTACATTTACATTTTTGTACAATGCTCACCATCATCCTTCTCCAGAATTTTTCACTTTCCTAAACTGAAACTCTGTCCCCATTAAACACTAAGTCCTCACTTCCTATCCCCACCCCTTCAGCCCCTTGCAGAAACTACTGCTGTACTTTCTGACTCTATGAATTAGACTGTTCTAGGTACCCAGTATCAGAGAAGGCAATGGCACCCCACTCCAGTACTCTTGCCTGGAAAATCCCGTAGATGGAGGAGCCTGGTGGGTTGCAGTCCATGGGGTTGCTAAGAGTTGGACACGACTGAGCGACTTCACTTTCACTTTTCACTTTCATGCATTGGAGAAGGAAATGGCAACCCACTCCAGTGTTCTTGCCTGGAGAATCCCAGGGACGGGGGAGCCTGGTGGGCTGCCATCTATGGGGTCGCACAGAGTCGGACACAACTGAAGTGACTTAGCAGCAGCAGCAGCAGGTACCCAGTATAACTGGAATCAAGCGGTATTTGTCTGCACTGAATGTATACTGGGATGTATACCTAATGTATAATGCATATTAAGGTTAACTTAATACATGTCCATTCAATATCAAGTAATCCAAATCTATGCCCCAACCAGTAATGCTGAAGAAGCTGAAGTTGAACGGCTCTATGAAGACCTACAAGATCTTTTAGAACTAACACCCAAAAAAGATGTCCTTTTCATTATAGGGGACTGGAATGCAAAAGAAGGAAGTCAAGAAACACCTGAAGTAACAGGCAAATTTGGCCTTGGAATGCAGAATGAAGCAGGGCAAAGACTAATAGAGTTTTGCCAAGAAAATGCACTGGTCATAACAAACACCCTCTTCCAACAACACAAGAGAAGACTCTATACATGGACATCACCAGATGGTCAACACCGAAATCAGATTGATTATATTCTTTGCAGCCAAAGATGGAGAAGTTCTATACAGTCAGCAAAAATAAGACCAGGAGCTGACTGTGGCTCAGACCATGAACTCCTTATTGCCAAATTCAGACTTAAATTGAAGAAAGTAGGGAAAAACACTAGACCATTCAGGTATGACCTAAATCAAATCCCTTATGATTAGACAGTGGAAGTGAGAAATAGATTTAAGGGCCTAGATCTGATAGATAGAGTGCTTGATGAGCTATGGAATGAGGTTCGTGACATTGTACAGGAGACAGGGATCAAGACCATCCCCATGGAAAAGAAATGCAAAACAGCAAAATGGCTGTCTGGGGAGGCCTTACAAATGGCTGTGAAGAGAAGAGAAGCGAAAAGCAAAGGAGAAAAGGAAAGATATAAACATCTGAATGCAGAGTTCCAAAGAATAGCAGGAAGAGAAAAGAAAGCCTTCTTCAGCGGTCAGTGCAAAGAAAAAACAACAGAATGGGAAACACTAGAGATCTCTTCAAGAAAATCAGAGATACCAAGGGAACATTTCATGCAAAGATGGGCTCGATAAAGGACAGAAATGGTATGGACCTACGAGAAGCAGAAGATATTAAGAAGAGATGGCAAGAATACACAGAAGAACTGTACAAAAAAGATCTTCATGACCCAGATAATCACAATGGTGTAATCACTGACCTAGAGCCAGACATCCTGGAATGTGAAGTCAAGTGGGCCTTAGAAAGCATCACTATGAACAAAGCTAGTGGAGGTGATGGCATTCCAGTTAAGCTATTCCAAATCCTGAAAGATCATGCTGTGAAAGTGCTGCACTCAATATGCCAGCCAATTTGGAAAACTCAGTAGTGGCCATAGGACTGGAAAAGGTCAGTTTTCATTGCAATCCCAAAGAAAGGCAATGCCAAAGAATGCTCAAGCTACTGCACAATTGCACTCATCTCACACGCTAGTAAAGTAATGCTTAAAATTCTCCAAACCAGGCTTCAACAATACATGAACCGTGAACTTCCTGATGTTCAAGCTGGTTTTAGAAAAGGCAGAGGAACCAGAGATCAAATTGCCAACATCCTCTGGATCATGGAAAAAGCAAGAGAGTTCCAGAAAAACATCTATTTCTGCTTTATTGACTATGCCAAAGCCCTTGACTGTGTGGATCACAATAAACTGTAGAAAATTCTAAAAGAGATGGGAATACCAGACCACCTGATCTGCCTCTTGAGAAATTTGTATGCAGGTCAGGAAGCAACAGTTAGAACTGGACATGGAACAACAGACTGGTTCCAAATAGGAAAAGGAGTACATCAAGGCTGTATATTGTCACCCTGCTTATTTAACTTATATGCAGAGTACATCATGAGAAATGCTGGACTGGAAGAAGCACAAGCTGGAATCAAGATTGCCAGGAGAAGTATCAATCACCTCAGATATACAGATGACACCACCCTTATGGCAGAAAGTGAAGAGGAACTCAAAAGCCTCTTGATGAAGGTGAAAGTGGAGAATGAAAAAGTTGGCTTAAAGCTCAACATTCAGAAAACGAAGATCATGGCATCCGGTCCCATCACTTCATAGGAAATAGATGGGGAAACACTGGAAACAGTGTCAGACTTTATTTTTCTGGGCTCCAAAATCACTGCAGATGGTGACTGCAGCCATGAAATTAAAAGACGCTTACTCCTTAGAAGGAAAGTTATGACCAACCTAGATAGCATATTCAAAAGCAGAGACATTACTTTGCCAACAAAGGTCCATCTAGTCAAGGCTATGGTTTTTCCTGTGGTCATGTATGGATGTGAGAGTTGGACTGTGAAGAAGGCTGAGCGCCAAAGAATTGATGCTTTTGAACTGTGGTGTTGGAAAAGACTCTTGAGAGTCCCTTGGACTGCAAGGAGATCCAACTAGTCCATTCTGAAGGAGATCAGCCCTGGGTGTTCTTTGGAGGGAATGATGCTAAAGCTAAAACTCCAGTACTTTGGCCACCTCCTGCAAAGAGTTGATTCATTGGAAAAGACTCTGATGCTGGGAGGGATTGGGGGCAGGAGGAGAAGGGGACGCCAGAGGATGAGATGGCTGGATGGCATCACTAACTCGATGGACATGAGTCTGAGTGAACTCTGGGAGTTGGTGATGGACAGGGAGACCTGGCGTGCTGCGATTCATGGGGTCGCAAAGAGTCGGACACGACTGAGCGACTGATCTGATCTGATCTGAATACATGTCCTATAAATAAAAAATACAGTTTTGTTAAGAGATGCAAATAACACAATTTGACACAGAGCTTTCTACTGAAGCCCCATAGGGTGGGTAGAGCCTTTCCTTTGTGCCTCATCTTTGTATCACATGCTGATTCTTGAGGGAATGAGGATGTATTGTATGAATAAGTTAATCATGGCTGCCCCTTCTTAGCCTCCCTGGAATTTTGCAGAGTTCAACTTAAGGAATCCTCTCCCAAAATATAGATCCACCTGGAAAGAAGAATGGAAAGCTAAGAATAGCTAACATGGAGTACTTTGCTTTGAAAGGAGTGGAATACTAGCTTGGGACATTATACTCAACTCTGAGAGACATGGGGGCTCACCAAGGGCTTGTGTAGAAAGGAGGGGCCTGATTGAGAGATTCCATGAAAAGATTAATCTAGCAGTTGTGTGTGGATTGCTGTGGGGTAGCAGTCAACCTCGGAGAAGGCAATGGCACCCCACTCCAGTACTCTTACCTGGAAAATCCCATGGACGGAGGAGCCTGGTGGGCTGCAGTCCATGGAGTCGCTAGGAGTTGGACACGACTGAGCGACTTCAATTTGACTTTTCACTTTTATGCACTGGAGAGGGAAATGGCAACCCACTCCAGTGTTCTTGCCTGGAGAATCCCAGGGACGGGGGAGCCTGGTGGGCTGCCATCTCTGGGGTCACACAGAGTCAGACACAACTGAAGCGACTTAGCAGCAGTGGTCAACCTGAAGTTGGCAAAATGAATGTTCATATGTGTGTGTGTGTGTGTGTGTGTGTGGCTGCACCAGGTGTAGTTGTGATTCTCAAGACCTTCGTTATGGCGTGTGGGCTCCAGGGCAAGTGGGTTCAGTAGTCACAGTACATGTGTTTAGTTGCCCCAAGGTATGTGGGATCTTACTTTCCCAACCAGGGATAGAATCTGCATTCTGTGCATTAGAAGGGAGAGTCTTAACCACTCACTGGACCTCCAGGGAAATCCCAGAAGAATCTTCTTAAGCCAATAGAGAAGTAATGTTGAAACAAGCATAGAAACAAACAAACAAAAACAGGACTCGTAAACTGGTTGGATTTACCCTTCACTTGTAACAGGAAATGTGATCATTCTAGAGAAATCTGAGATCTGGGAGAGGGCGTTGTATGAAGAGGGCATAAATATTAAGCTGAAAGAATGTTGTCATCTGATGTTCTTCTCTTCTCCCACCACCCAAGGAAAAGTTGTATTCTCTCAGGAACTGGGCATCAAACTCTACCTTTTACGTGGTTTTCACACATTTTATACTTCGCTGTTGAAGGGTATCTATGCTTTGGGGGATTAATATTTCTCAGACTTTGGCTATTGTTTGAGCTCTTCATAAAATATGGTGATACCTTAACTTCTTTAAATATTATGCTCAGTTGTTCAGTCTTGTCCAACTCCTCTGACCATGGGATTTTCCAGGCAAGAATACTGGAGTGGGTTGCCATTTCCTAATCCCAGCTTTATATGCTATATATTTAACAAATAACTGAAATCAGTATCTTGTAATCCCCTATGAACAGTATTTTCATCTGCCCATAATAGTCCACTCATGCTGTGCTTTGTCCTTACTTGTTTGACCACACTCAACAGGCCGGATCATTCCTTGTCTTCCATCAAAATACTCAGATTGGCTAGTGTGTTTATGGTCTCCAGTACCATTCTCATGCTAACAAGAGCATGCAGCTAAGGGCCACTCCCCTGTCTTGATTTGTCTTTCCTTCTAGATACCAGAGCAGAGCTCCCAAGCTCAACTGCATGAAGAATATAAGCCTGGGGGACAGTAGGGATTGACAGAGACAATGGCAAACTGGAGACCTCTTGCATGCTTTCCACTGGGAAGCTGGTACTCTGTTCTGCCAATTTTTTTCCTGATGGAATGAGAGCCTAATATATTCAAACCTTTTAAAAGAGTGTTTCTCCAAACCTTTTAAAGGAGCGTTTGTCTAAGTGACATCTCTAAACCAGCAGTGACAGCATCACCTAGGAGCAGATTCTTGATCCCCATCTCAACCTCCTGAATAAGAGACTCTGGGGGCGGGACCCAGCCATCTGTGCAATAACAAGCCCTTCTAATGATTCTGGAGCTCACTCCACCTGGGACCCACTGGAGTAGTATGTGAATCTCCCTGATACCTCTTAAGCACTGAGAGTTGAGAACCATGTTTGAGCTTCAAGAAAACCTCAGTATCTAAATGCATATTTGGTTTTCAAAATTTCTAAAGCAGGTGATCAGGTAAGATCTAAATCAAACCTCTTACGATTATACAGTGGAAGTGACAAATAGATTTAAGGGACTAGATCTGATAGAGTGCTTGATGAACTATCAAAATTCTCCAAGCCAGGCTTCAGCAATACATGAATCATGAACTTCCAAATGTTCAAGCTGGTTTTAATAAAGGCAGAGGAACCAGAGATCAAATTGCCAACATCCACTGCATCATTGAAAAAGCAAGAGAGTACCAGAAAAACATCTACTTCTGCTTTATTGACTATGCCAAAACCTTTGACTGTGTGGATCACAATAAACTGGAAAATTCTGAAAGAGTTGGCAATACCAGACCACCTGACCTGCATCATGAGAAATCTGTGTGCAGGTCAAAAAGCAACAGTTAGAACTGGACATGGAACAACAGACTGGTTCCAAGTAGGAAAAGGAGTACGTCAGTGCTGTATATTGTCACCCTGCTTATTTAACTTATGTGCAGAGTACATCATGAGAAACGCTGGGCTGGATGAAGCACAAGTTGCAACGAAGATTGCTGGGGGAAATATGAATAACCTCAGCTATGCAGATGACACCACCCTTATGGCAGAAAGTGAAGAGGAACTAAAAAGCCTCTTGATGAAAGTGAAAGAGGAGAGTGAAAAAGTTGGCTTAAAACTCAACATTCAAAAAACAAAGATCATGGCATCCGGTCCTATCACTTTATGGCAAATAGATGGGGAAATAGTGATTATTTGGGGGGGCTCCAAAATCACTGCAGATGGTGACTGCAGCCATGAAATTAAAAGAGGCTTACTCCTTGAAAGAAAAGTTATGACCAACCTAGACAGCATATTAAAAAGCAGAGACATTGATTTCCCACAAAGGTCCGTATAGTCAAGGCTATGGTTTTTCCAGTAGTCATGTATGGATGTGAGAGTTGGACTATAAAGAAAGCCAAGCACCAAAGAATTGATGCTTTTGAACTGTGGTGTTAGAGAAGGATTGAGAGTCCCTTGGACTGCAAGGATATCCAACCAGTCCATCCTAAGGGAGATCAATCCTGAGTGTTCATTGGAAGGACTGATGCTGAAGCTGAAACTCCAATATTTTGGCCACATGATGTGAAGAGCTGACTCATTTGAAAAGACCCTGATGCTGGGGAAGATTGAAGGCAGGAGGAGAAGGGGTAACCGAGGATGATATGGTTGTATGGCATCACTGACTCAATGGACATGAATTTGGGTAAACTCCGGGAGTTGCTGATGGACAGGGAGGCCTGGCATGCTGCTGTCCATGGGGTTGCACAGTCAGACACGACTGAGCGACAACTGAACTGAACTGAAAGTAGGTGAAGCCATAAAAGACACATGCATTTGTATCAGCTAAATCCATCTCTTGTGCCACCACTTTCCTGCCTATACTCAAAAGTCTGAACATGCTAACAAAAAAGATGCTTCTCTGTCTAAAAATCACAGGGCCTCTTCCCTTAAAATATGCAAATTTGCTGACTCTAGGCCTCGGCATTATTTCTCAGACTTTTTTACTGCTCCATTACTGAGAGCACAGGAGAGTTAGCATCTGCCTCTGGGTATGTGGGCACATACCCTAAAGTAATCCACTCCAAAGTACAAGATTTTGTCCAAACCTTTCCATTTACCTTTAAATTTGTATGATTTATACAAATACCCTTATACATTCATTTCTGGCTTTTTTTTTTTTTTTTTTTTGTACAAACAACATGTTAAATTGCCTTTGAGTTACATTCCTAAATTTCCACCTATGAATATTTAAAGAAAATGTATAATCAGAAAAATGTCCAATTTCCTAATAAACTAGAAATAAACAAGAAGTCACCCATAAAATGGACAATATTGTAAGCCATACACAAGAGCAATATCAAGAGCTGTACATATAACTGTAAAATACTCTTTTTTCCATCTTCCTTCCCACACCTCCACTGCTACATCTGAGCTAGTGAAGAGCATATTCTAAAAACATCACTGAATGCAGCAACTGGTCAGAAGGATTAGTCAGGAGGCTTATTTATAGAAATGCTTGCCACAGGTTTGAACAGTTTTAGCACTGGGTCTTATCTAATTCTTGCCTCAGATGGTCACCATTTCATTTCCCCTATATCACTTGTGCAAAGATGGCAAAAAGGTTTGACTTCATTTCCCAACATGAATTGATTGGCGGCAACAGCCTGAAGCACTGTGTGAACCTGTCTGGCATGGTCAGTTCTCAGTGTCTGCCATGGGAGGAGGTGTAGCAGGTGCTGGTCCAAATGATAGATACATGTCATCCCTACTCTGCTCAGCCTAATGAATAATAGAAACAGTGTCTGAACCTGGGAGGTCCTGCTTGATGATGAGCACCTGTCTAAACAAGGTTCTCTGGGCCTCAGAGCATCTATCACGGGGGTCCTTTTAGCCAGAGCCATGTCAGCACACTAAGTTGTCAAGGGCTGGGACCAATTTAGGGGTTCAGTTCAGCAACTCAGTCGCATCCAACCCTCTGTGACCCCATGGACCGCAGCACACTGGGCCTCCCTGTCCATCACCAACTCCTGGAGTTTACCCAAACTCATCTCCATTGAGTCGGTGATGCCATCCAACCCTCTCATCCTCTGTCGTCCCCTTGTCTTCCCCCCCTCAATATTTCCTAGCATCTAGTTATACTGTTTAAATGTGTAAATAAGGAAAACTGATCTCTTCTAGCTCCAAATTAAATTAAATTCTGAGAGTAACATATAGCTGTCTAATGAACCAGCTCTTCTGAATATGGCAGCTACCCCCATCATCCCCTTTCTTCTCATGTATCAAATGTGTGACTGTGATCCAGGCATGTAATTTCTCTAGACTTCAGCTTCTTGATCTGTAAAATTGCAGGGTAGATCTTAGGTCTCTTTCAGATTTAAAACTTTGAGGACTAAGAAAGGGATCTTTGAAAACTGACATTTTTGCTACCCCTTGGGACATGACTCAGAATGTTGTGAAGTATAATACAACTCTAGAAAGAAATTAGACAGCATCAAGAACAAGAGCATTCATCCTGAGGCCTCTAATCAGAGGCTTAATTTGCTCAATGAGTACATGAATTTGAAAATTGTTTGATTGATGTCTTCTCTTAAAAATAATAGCCAGTCCAGGTTCGATGCACGATACTGGATGCTTGGGGCTGGTGCACTGGGACGACCCAGAGGGATGGAATGGGGAGGGAGGAGGGAGGAGGGTTCAGGATGGGGAACACATGTATACCTGTGGCGGATTCATTTTGATATTTGGCAAATCTAATACAGTTATGTTAAATTTAAAAATAAAATAAAATTAAAAAAAAAATAATAGCCAAATACCCTTTGCTGTTGGCCCAAAGATAGGGAAAAGGAACCAATTAAGAGAGTGTTATTTCATAGTTAATTCCCCAAAGATTTAGATGCTACAAGTTAGAAAACCACCTCTAGGTCCTTCTGCCTTAATAGCTATCACATTCTAACCAGTCTCATTATTTTTCAGTTGAGCATCAGAGACTTCCCAGTCTATTAAATATTATATTCCAAGTATCTGTTTACCCAGTTGATAAAAATTGCCAATGGGACAGGAACTGTCTGTCACTTCCAGAGCAATTAGTGTATGAAAACTTATCAAAAGAAATCTGTCAAGTTTGAATAAGGATAAATATTGCATGTAAGTCCCTAAGGAAATCACACTGAATGGGATATATTTTTTGCAGCATATAAGAGTTTATTTTGTTTTATTAACTTGGCTTTATCTTTTCAGAATGTGAATAGCATTTCATGCAACCCACTGAATTAATGTTTTGCTCTGATAAAAATAGACTTTAGTTCTTAGGGGAAAACGGCATCATTTAGTGAGTCATATAACACTAACTCTTTACTTTCAGATTTCAAAAGCTCTTACTGCTTCCAGGAGGGAGCAGGAAGGGGGAGCTTCCTTGGTGGCTCAGATTATAAAGAATGCGCCTGCCAATGCAGGAGACCAGGATTCAGTCCCCGGGTCAGGAAGATGTCCTGGAGAAGGAAATGGCAACCCACTCCAGTATTCTTGCCTGGAGAATTCCATGGACAGAGGAGCGTGGTGGGCTACAGTCCATGGAATTGCAGAGAGTTGGACTTGAATGAGCGACTAAGCAACCGGAAGGGGAATGTACCTAGATGGCCTAAGATACAGTGTGGTTTGCCACTTTCTGACTCTCCACTCTCACCTTTTCTAGGCCTTAGAATTGTCATATGTGTTGTTTGGTTTTTTTAATTAATTTATTTATTTAATTTTTATTGCAGTATATTGTTGGTTTACAATTTGTGTTAGTTTCTGCTGTACAGCAAACTGAATCAGCTATACATATACACATATCCCCTCTTTTTTGGATTTCCTTCCCATTTAGGTCCCTGCAGAGCACTTAGTTCCCTGTGCTGTGCAGTTGGCTCTTATTAGTTATCTGTTTTACACATAGTAGTGTATATATTTCAACCCCAATCTCCCACTTCATCCTACTCCCCCTTTCCCTCTTGGTATCCATATGTTTGTTCTCTATGTCTGTGTCTTTATTTCTTCTTTATAAATAAGATCACCTACATCAATTTTTTTCAGGTTTTTTTTCTTTTTTCAGATTCCAGGTGTATGTATTAATATGCAATATTTATTTTTTTCTTTCTGACTTACTTAAAGTCTGTAAAATGTCCATCAGCTGAGGAACAGATAAAAGAGTAGCGGTACATATATACAATGGAATAGTACTCGGCCATAAAAAGGAATGAAATTAGTCATTTGTAGAGACATGGATTGTTGTTGGTTTTTTTTTTTAAGGTTAGAATTGAAAATATATTCTAAATGATAGATATCTTTCTGTTGAGGTATTAGAATTTCTAGGGAGTTTTAAGATTTTATAAATTTATTTTTTACCTTTTTAATGTCCATTTATCCCAGTCTATCAGCCCCCGCTGACAACTGCCAATCTGTTCTTCATACCCACAACTTGGTTTGTTGGTCTAATTTTTAGAGTCCACATATAAGTGAGATCATATGAGATTTGTCTTTATTTGTCTTACTTATTTCACTCAGCATAATGCCCTCAAGGTCTATGCACATTGTTCCAAATGGCAAGATTCAATGATTTATAATGGCTGAATAATATTCCACTCTCTCTGTGTGTATGTGTATGTATGTATATGTATCGTTATATTTATATATGATTTGTTTATCCTTTCATCCACCAATGGACGCTTAGGTTGTTTCTGTATCTTGGCTATTTTAAATGATCCTGCAGTGAACATGAGGATGCAGATATTTCTTCAAGTTAGTGTTTTAGGTTTTTTCAGGTAAATACCCTGAAGTGGAATTGCTGGATGATATGGAAGTTCCATTTTCATCTTTTGAAGAACTTCCATGCTGTTTCCCTTGTGGCTGTACTGATTTACATTCCCAGCAACAGTGCACGAGCTTTCCCTTTTCTCTATGTCCTCACCATTGCTTGCTATTTGCTGTCTTTTTGATAATAACCAGTCTGACAGGTGTGAGATAATATCTCATTGTGGTTTTGATTTGCATCCCCCTGATAATTAGCTATATTGATACATGTCTACTTTGGAAAAATGTCCGTTCAGATCTCTGCCCACAATTTTTAATCAGTTTTTTTTTCTTTTTTTTTTTTTTATGCTGGTAATCTGTAGGAGTTCTTCATATTTTGAATATTAACACTATATCTTATATATGATTTGCAGATAGTCTCTTCTGTTCAATAGGTTGCCTTTTCATTTTATTGATGGTTTCATTCACTGTGCAATTTTTTTGTTTATTTGTTTTTTAGTTTGATGTAGTCCCACCTGCTTATTTTAGTTTTTGGTGTCAGATTCAAAAAATCATGTCCAACACCCATGTCAAGGACCTTACTCCCATTTTTTTTTTTTGTAGGAGTTTATGGTTTCAGATATTAATGCAAATCTTTCATCTATTTTGAGTTAACATTCATGTATAGTACAAGGTAGCCATCCAGTTTCTATTTTTGCATGTGGCTGTTTTCCCAGCACTACTTACTCAATTATTGTCCTTTCCCTGTGGTATGTTCTTGGCACTTTTGCAGTAAGTTAACTGAGCATATTTTTATAGGTTTATATCTGGGTTCTTTATTCTGTTTCATTGATATATGTGCCTGTTTCTATGCTAATGCCAAACTGTTTTAATTACTGCAGCTTTGTAGTGTAGTTTGAAATTTTTTAGTGTGATACCTTCAGCTTTGTTCTTCTTTCATATCCTTAAAATTGAGAGAGAAGTGATCTGTTGGGTAATTTTTATCCTTACTACACATTTTTTCCTACTTTGATGTCTGCATTATCATTACATTATATTATTCATGTCCCTTCCTAGTTTTTGTGGACAAATAAAAGTACAGTATTCCAGGTAGTGCTAT
The DNA here is from genome assembly GCF_019923935.1 of Bubalus bubalis. Lineage (NCBI taxonomy): Eukaryota > Metazoa > Chordata > Mammalia > Artiodactyla > Bovidae > Bubalus > Bubalus bubalis. The sequence continues at coordinate 23,402,606 of NC_059177.1, read as the reverse complement.
TTGCTGTGAAGAAAAATAGATCAATAAAGATTAATTAATATCATGTTTAGAAATTTTCCCCCTTCAAGGGTCTCAACATTTAGCTCAACATGATCTCAACAGTGAATCAGCCAAGATTCTTTGGTTGACCTTCACACTTTAGGACTAACAGTATTTTACAAATGTTGTATGTTGAACTGATGTTAGTTAGGATCCTTAGCACAATCCATCTGATACTTGTGTTTGGAACTATGGTTTGTTCCTTTATCTACAGCATTGAAAATGGTTACAGTATTATATTACTATTACAATTTGGGAAACTTATTACAACTTTAATTCAGCATTTTCTTGTTTTATGTTGTTAAATTAACTTAAAGCTTTCCTGAGAACAGAAGTAATAGAGATAATAATTTTTATATTATACTTACTGTTTCTTGAGTTGAAATTGCATTAGTTCAGCATTTCCCAACCTCTATTTGTGATGTATAGTAGATGTTCTAGAAAAAGAGTGTGTGGATGAAGGACTTGGGAGGCACTGCTACATCAAGTAAGTTTGCATGACTTAAGTAGTCTCTAAGAAATTTGAGGCACATTGGCGTGTTAAAAGTCTCTTGCAGGTCTTGAAAGGAGAAAATTTTAAATCTATTAAACTTTATTTAATCCCATTCTTCTCAAAGTCTTCTGGTCACATGAAGTTTTTAAATTTGAGATAGGTAGCGGGTAGAGAACTTCTATTCTATTCTATTCCTGCAGAATATGTTTATGGTTGCCTGCATTTCCTGCTAAAGTTCAGTTCAGTTCAGTTCAGTCGCTCAGTCGTGTCCGACTCTTTGCGACCCCATGAATCGCAGCACGCCAGGCCTCCCTGTCCATCACCAACTCCCAGAGTTCACTCAGACTCATGTCCATCGAGTTAGTGATGCCATCCAGCCATCTCATCCTCTGTCATCCCCTTCTCCTCCTGCCCCCAATCCCTCCCAGCATCAGAGTCTTTTCCAATGAGTCAACTCTTCACATGAGGTGGCTAAAGTACTGGAGTTTCAGCTTTAGCATCATTCCCTCCAAAGAACACCCAGGGCTGATCTCCTTCAGAATGGACTAGTTGGATCTCCTTGCAGTCCAAGGGACTCTCAAGAGTCTTCTCCAACACCACAGTTCAAAAGCATCAATTCTTCGGCACTCAGCCTTCTTCACAGTCCAACTCTCACATCCATACATGACCACAGGAAAAACCATAGCCTTGACTAGATGGACCTTTGTTGGCAAAGTAATGTCTCTGCTTTTGCATATGCTATCTAGGTTGGTCATAACTTTCCTTCCAAGGAGTAAGCGTCTTTTAATTTCATGGCTGCAGTCACCATCTGCTGTGATTTTGGAGCCCAAAAAATAAAGTCTGACAGTGTTTCCACTGTTTCCCCATCTATTTCCTATGAAGTGATGGGACCGGATGCCATGATCTTTGTTTTCTGAATGTTGAGCGTTAAGCCAACTTTTTCACTCTCCTCTTTCACTTTCATCAAGAGGCTTTTTAGTTCCTCTTCACTTTCTGCCATAAGGGTGGTATCATCTGCATATCTGAGGTGATTGATATTTCTCCCAGCAATCTTGATTCCAGCTTGTGCTTCTTCCAGCCCAGCGTTTCTCATGATGTACTCTGCATAGAAGTTAAATAAGCAGGGTGACAATATACAGCCTTGATGTACTCCTTTTCCTATTTGGAACCAGTCTGTTGTTCCATGGTCAGTTCTAACTGTTGCTTCCTGACCTGCATACAGATTTCTCAAGAGGCAGGTCAGGTGGTCTGGTATTCCCATCTCTTTCAGAATTTTCCACAGTTTATTGTGATCCACACAGTCAAAGGCTTTGGCATAGTCAATAAAGCAGAAATAGATGTTTTTCTGGAACTCTCTTGCTTTTTCCATGATCCAGCGGATGTTGGCAATTTGATCTCTGGTTCCTCTGCCTTTTCTAAAACCAGCTTGAACAACAAGCAGTGAAACCAAAATTCTTATAATCAAACAACATGATAATTGTTGTTTGATATTTTTACTTTAAAAATGATTAACTTTCAGTGATTCAGATGTGCTTATGACTCAGAGGACTTTCACGTAACTTGAACCTCACTACATGCCTGTATCACATTTATGATTATCCCCATTTGCTGGATTAAGTTGAAACTAAGTAAGAGTGTTTAAATGGATTTCTTTATGAAATATAGTTTTGAATTTTGGTCTGGTCTTTTTTTTTTTTTCCAATTAGGAAAATAACAAAGTGAATGTCTTTTATCCTGGTATCCATGGTTCCTGCAACTTCCTAGTTACCAACTATGCATCTTCTACAAAATTCAAAAAGTTTTGTGGCACTAGCCAGTAGCATTAGTTTTAAAAAATGTCTTCAAATAAAAAATATGTATATAGTTTATATATTTGATTATAACTCTCCTTGGAGAGATATGGGTTGACTAATATTTTGCTGATAAATTACTTTCTAACTTATACCTTGTGACTTTGGATATGTTAATTTATTCCTAAAACTCTCTTATAATTAATTACGAGATAGGCAATGTTCTCTTCACTGTTCATGTGAGAATATTTTTGAGAGGCTTGGTGATTACTGGCTCTGCCTGAAACTGACATGCCAGATTGAGAGAGGAGTACATTGCACTGTGCTATTTGTTGAATCTCCCTTTTTGTGGCAAAATTGCTACATTACATTGTATTTCTTCACAACCTATTAGAGGGGCCATTCCTTCCCCCAAATTGTAGTTTCTTGAGAAAGTAACTAGCTTGCTGGGAAGAGCTTGCTTATTTACAGTGGGTATCCTCTTGATATCAGCATGGGGTTACTTATAATTACATGCATATGCGTAAATAAAATGATTAGCTATTCTCATATAAACATAATTGTATCTCTCTAAAATAATGCATGCAGAAATGTTATAATCCAGCAATAAAGGGAAAGCAATCTACATGACTCCCTCCTTTGTATGTAAACAGTGGATCATTAAGATGGAATATGTTCCCTGTCACACATTCAGTTATTGAGGTCAATTACAACTGAGGACTCATTGAAGTATTAAACAACAAAGTGCCTTTTCCAATAATTAGCATTCTGTGTACAAAGCTGAAGTGACCTTTCTGCCATTTTCCAAGGACAATCCATGCATTTAGAACTTAGCCAAGGATCATATTGAAGAGCAGCACACAAGAACTCAGTCAACTAGTTCGGAAACCACAGGCTCCCTTTGCATCTAGTTGTTCCCCCTCCTGCCTAAAATAACTTGAGAAAATAAAACAGGGCATTTTGGCTAATCAGTGCCCATGGCTGCTATATCACTTCTCCAGCTTTGAACAAATCTGAAGATCACACTTTAAAGAGAGGAATCATGAAATGCCTGGAGCTAAAGAAGTTTGATTTCCTCAGAGCACAATAGTTCACTGCAGCAAATCATTTAAACTCGCTGTCACTTAGGTTTCTTTTCTGAAATTGAAAGCATGGGTTAATGTGCTCATTCACAAAACATTCACCTAATTCTCCAGAAAAATGAGAATTTTCAAAGGAACATTTTCAAGTATGACTGCCTATTACATTCCTCCCATTGGCATTCTGTGTTGGATAAGTATTTGTGAAAAGGTTACTCTTTGATGGCTACTTTATACAGATATAATAATTTTTTCAGCTAATTTTTTAACACATTATTGATCAGGGGATTGTTTCAGACTAATGCCTATGGCTGTAATACATTTCTAGTCAATAATGTGTTAAAAATGCAGATTTGCATTTATGGGACCAGCCAACTAATCATTGTATTATATTTAATGAGTATTTGCTACAATATTAAATCACCATCTCACTAAAATAATGGGGAAAGAGTTCAACATCACAAGTGAAAAAGGAGTAAGAATATGCATCAATAGTAAGGCACTGGGAAAAGACTGGATTGAGAATCAGGAATTATTCTGTCTCTAGCTGTGGCTGAGTTTGGATTAGAGCGTCTGATCCTCTGTGTCAGAATTTCTCAGTTAATGGAAAACTATAAACTATACTGGAAACCATAAAGTGCTGTGTAAGTATGTTGCACCATGATATACTGTTATGATTATTGCATGTCAGATGAAAGGAGTGATATGAGTAGTTTCCAGAGTATATCAAGATTGTGGACTCTGTGTGTCTGTAGTTTGAGCTTTAGCTCTGTAAGTATTATATGGTGCTTAGCCATGCTTAGTGAACTATAATGCTTATTCCCTGATTTAAAGAGATTGGACTTCTCCATCAGTAATCAGTGTACCTTCTAGTTCTATAGAAATAAAATCTTATTGACTGATGGTAGGAAGACTGGTAAAATGATTTAGGAGACTGTTATTTCTTCCTGTTGATATTTAGCAGGCTGAAAAAGGATCATTGGGCAACAGTGTGAATTTTTAACTTGACCAGTTCTTTCATGAATACAGTAAAGTTCTTATAAAAGACATGTTTATAATGATGATTCCTTTTGCTTTCAGAGCTCAGCTATGCCTGGATTTTCAATGAATACCCCTCCTATCAGGATAATCGCCGCTTCGTTTCTCAAGAGACTGGGAATCTATATATTGCCAAAGTAGAAAAATCAGATGTTGGAAATTATACTTGTGTGGTTACAAATACAGTGACAAACCAAAAAGTCCTGGGGCCACCCACACCACTGATATTGAGAAACGATGGTGAGTTTTCTAAGGGATTTTCAAAATTGTTTTTTGTGCTCATAGGTTGAGTTTGGGAAGTTATGTTATTGGCACACAAAGCTTGACTATCTCGATTACATTTAAGAAAAATTGAATGCTTTTACATTCACTACCTATATTTTCTACACTTGTGTAAGAAATAAACCCTTGAATCCATTTTGCAAGACTTACTAGAAATATAATTTCTAATTTCATCCTCAATGCAATGTGAGTCTGTTTCTTCACACTTAAATTGTATACACAGACGAAGTAGAAGGTTGATCAATTAGCTTATCAGTCAGCTCTATGTAATTTAGTTTTCAGTGTCCAGAAGGAAGTTTTAAGTTATCCAAATATTTTCTGGGTGTGTGGTATTGAAGATATAATTCCAACCACAGTGAAATGTAGAAATGTCAAGTCTTACTGGAGATAGTTTTATGTTCCCACATTTTTGTGAGAATATTTCAAGAAAATAGATGAATTTCGCCTTACTTACTCAGATGGATGACATGACAGTGTATGGTGATTCATCATGTGCTTTTTGAAGACAGTCTTACCAGTTTGTATGCCAGACTTTAATAACATCATGCCTTTTCCCCACTGTGAGTCTTTTTGTGTATTCTGTTCCCTCTTCTTGAAATACGCTTCATTCTCTTGGTCCCTTGACTAACTTACACTGATCCTTCCCGCTTCTTCACATATATTGCTTTCTCCAGGAGATCACCTCTGTCTCACCGGCTCCCCCCAACTGTGCTGTCAGGTGCCTTCTCAAATCAACTCTGCAGAGAAAGGATGAGCATCCTTAAAGCATAGACCAAATTGTGGAATGTGGGGGCAAATAATACGGATTTCAGTCATTCGATTCCTTTTTCATGCATTTAACATACGTTTATTTAGCACTTGCTAGGTGACAGCACTATTCTGGGAGCAGCGAACAAAACCCAAAAACCCCTCCTCAGGGCATTTAAGTTCTGCAAAGGATTTAGGTAAAAACAAACAAATAAACCTAAACAAAATGCCAAATGCAGTCATTTTAGATAGTAATAAATAAAGGAGTATGCTGACACAGAGACTCTGTGGGGGCAGAATGATTAATTTAGATAGGGCTGTCATGCAAAACCTTTCTGAGGGGGTGACATGAACTGATGCCCGAATGATAAGAAGTCGGTCCTGTGAAAGTCAGAGGGAGGAGCATTCCAGACTGAGTTAGCATCACATGCAAAGGCCCTGAGGGCTAGAAATAAAATTACTGGCATGTTCAGAGAGCAAAGAGAATATGAGCCTCATGGAGCATAATGACCAGTGTAGAGGGTGGTTTGAGTTGATGTTGGAGACTGGATTTTATTTCAAGTGCAGTGAGAAGCCAATAGAGGATTTTATATAACAGAGTTATGCATGTTTTTTTTTTTAAAAAAAGATTGCTTAGCTACTGTGTGGCAAGTGGACTTTTAAGAAAAGCAAGAGTAAAAACTGGAAGTCCACTTAAAGACTGTTGCTGTAATTCAGTTAGTCACTGATGGCAGCTTGAATTAGCGGGTGGCCCTGGAGAGAAGAGAAGGTTGTGGATACAGGACATCATTTGCAGGTGGAGCTGCCAGGACTTGCTGACACCTGGGATGTGAGAGGTGGTGGAAGAGAAAATCAAGGATGACACATGGGTTTCTAGCATGGCAGCTGGGTGGTTGGAAATGCCATTTACTGAAATGGTTTTACTGAATGGGTTTACAAGGGAGCATCAGAATTACTTTAGTCTTTATTATGAAGCATGACTTCTCCCCTGGCAAAAGAAAGAATTGTTTATTTGGTGCTTCTTAGTCTCTCTATCATAATATTCCATCTCTCTATCATAATATGCATCTGGTCTATTTATATTACCCAATGCCACGTGATCAAACTCACACCACGGCTTTCATCTGGTTTGGTATAAGGGCCCAGCACAGTGCTTGCCACATGGCAAATGTTAAATGGATATGTTGCATTAAGCTGAGTTATATTAAATAAAACTGAAAAACCTCATCATTTTAACAAGAAATATAGGCAAGGGATCTATCCTTTCAGAAGCCATCAGTGCTATCTCTCTGGACCTAAGGATAAAAGTTCTGTTTCAACATATGTGTTTCAGGGACATTTTGTACAAAATTATTTAAAAATACAGCCCCTCTGGCCTTTGCCCATAATACACTTATGCCAAAATGTCTGTTCAGTCTGTTCAGTTCAGTTGGTATATCAAGGAGACAATATAATCGAATATTGACTCTGATGCACTAAGACACAGCCCAGGAGAAACATCACCCAGAGTAGCTGCTTCAGAAAGAAAGAACAGACGTTCAGGAACACAGGAAGTCCTCAGCCTGGCCAAACACTGCCTTCTGCTTATCTTTTGGATTTATCTCGACTTGCCTAGTATATCTTCATAGAGATGACAGATGTTTTTTATGAGAATATTTTATCACAAAATTAACAAGCTAAGGATCTCATTCTTCAGCAATTAATGCCCATTCATTCCTAATTTCCATGAAAGTTGTTGGTGAAAATTCATAATATATCTTTCCCATTTAGGCAGCAGTACATAAAATGGATACTCAAACTGCATTACTAGGCTCAAAATAGATTATTTCATTACCTCTTTTGTGGAGGTAAGAGAAAAGGGGAAATATAAATCAAGAAAAGATTGCAAAATAAAGATGACATTCTTGTGAAAATGTATGCTGTGAGAGTAAAATCAATGAAATTATCATTCTGCGCAATCTCATAGTTAGTGACTGTATATTAGACTGGTAAGCACAAGGTGAGTATGGAGTTTGCACAAGCATCTTGGTAATTGAAGCTCACTCAGAATTTGATATCCTCCTTCTGTCTCTGAAATATGAATAAGCAAGGCAAGGGAGCTTGTTGCCTGCACTGCACTAATTGACATGGCTGACCATTTCCCTGGCAAAGTGCAGATGTAGACAAGTGTCTTAAAGAACTAGATATCCTCAATATTCAGGTTATTTTTTTTTTTCTAGAGTTTTAGCTGAGCAATCTAGACTGGGATTGTTTTCAGCCCTACAGGTTACAGTGAGTCAGAAAAAAGTGGACAACTCCTGTCGACCCACGTTCTAGTTGGAAATCAAGGGCGATGTGTCCCATGTTGATCCCACTAACCCTCTTTAGGTCCTAACCCCTAATACACTGAGGTCTTGCAAGGGTTTTGTACTTGCTGTTCCTTTTTCCTCAACTCTTTGCATGCCTCACGCCTTCCTACATTCAGATCAATGACTGAAATGTAGAGCAGGGAAGTGTGGAGGTGAGCCGGGTTCCCTGAGTGGAATCCAGCCCCGCCGTTTATCAGGGATGTGACATTGAACATCAGCTGAACAACCTCACTGTGCTGTGTCGTCATCAGGCAAATGAGGGTAGCAATACCTACCTCAGAGCTCACTCTGTGTGTGAAATTATCTGTAAAGTGCTTTGAACAGTGACAAAACAGCAGTACAGCATCGAGAACTTCCCTAAGATATGCTCCACAAATTATGCTTTAAAAAAAACAGATTATACAGAGTAAGTGGATAACATTATCCTTGTTTTAAAAATGTTTGTGGATAATGATAGAGAAAACAGAAATCCAACTCTACATAATGCAAACAGTCATAAACCTTAAAGCAGTCAACTTCTAGTAGTAAAATGTTCAGTTCTTAATTTTTTTTCTTTCCGCTTCTCTGTGTTTTCTCATTTTTATGCAATGATTAGAGACTGTTCAATTTTTTTTTTAATGTTTGGTAAAAGGGATAACTACAGCTTATTGGACCTAAAAGGCACTTAGAGATCCTCCAATTTATTCTTATTCTTCCAGAAAGAAGGAAACTAAGAATGAGAGAAATAAGTCAAAACAGCAGTGGGATCAAATTCTTGGCCCCCAGTCACCATACTGTTTAATTGAGGTTCAGAAAAGCCTTTTGGGTCTCTAGATTCACCTACTTATGTTGTGATTTTTGAAATTTTTATTTTGGGAATTCTAACTAACTACATATTATGTGTAATGTTCATCTCCAGAAAGCAGTATAAAACTGAGAGCTGGACAAATGTGAGAGAATTTTATACCAGAGTTTTTATTTATTTATCTAGGTATTTTAAAATTTGCTTGAAACAATAATATAACCTATCATACGGGAGAGGGCACCTGTTGCTTGGGTACGGTGAAAGAAAAATATTTCATTGAGAAAAATAGGTCATAATTATTTTTACCAGAGATACTAAACTAGTCCATGGATCAATATTAGCCTAATTGCTAGTTATTAATGACCATGAGTTTGCTCTATCATGTGCTTCCTACACAGATTTTAAAGAATTGTACCTCTTATTTCCATAAACAAAGGTAATAGGCTACCCATACCAAAGTAGCATAACTATGAAAGAAATCATAGATTTATATCATAATCATAATAGCTATATATTTTTTTCTGTCTTTAGTCATTACCCCTAACTTGCTCTAAAATGGCTAAAGATTGGAAAAAACTAACAGAGATTAGGACAGTCTTGGGAAAATGAGATCATGTCTACAAGGTTGTTTATGTACTTTATATGCACAGGTACGTAACTGAGCATGAAAAATAACTGTACGGCCCTTGCCTTTTTTCTGTGTTTCCCTGGAGACTGGCTAGGGACTGGTTCAGCAGTTCCTTAGTTTGCTTATTAGAACCAAGGCAAATGTTGAACAGTTTACACCCCGTGTGCATCTGATGGATCCTTGCTTTGCACATTGGTTGTTGAATGTTTTTGAATATTATCCCTAATTAGAACTCTCAATAGAAGAGCTGCTAGGGAATAGGAAACACTGGATTTTTCTTATCTTAGAATTTCAAGTTCACTCTCTGTGTCTCTTTCTTTCCCTTCTCCTTCCCCATATTTATATACATTGATAAACTTATACATGTAGGATATGTGTGTATAAATATACATGTGTTTATATACACAAAATATATTGTCTTTGTGAAGTTAAAATTTAAACCACTTTTTGAATATTATTATACTTCACTGTAAATTTAAATTATTAAAAATTGGTGTTTTCAATATAACCAAAATAGCTGACCATTTTTTTCCAAGCCCTGACCCATTTCCCCAAGCTTTATTTTAATTAGCCATGAAAACTTTGCATTCAAAGCGAAGTTTTAAATGCTTCAGCACTGAAGCATTTATTGTTTTCAGTGTACATAAAATTTTAACCTACTAGACAGGAGACCGGCTGATAACCCCAGCAGCCTAGAGTTTCAGAGCAGCCTAAGGTAGGACAGAAATAGATGTGCTGAACATAGAATTAAGAGTGTCCGTGACTGATGCCAACCAGCTTTGTCTTGTTTGTTGTGGTGTCCCCTAGGATTCAGGAAAAGAAGCGTAGCACTAAAAATCAAGGAGGAAAAAAGCCATAGGATACTGGGCTGTGGTCCCAGATCTGCCACTAACATGAGACAAAACCTGTCACTTCGTTTGTCCTCAATATTCTTAGCTATAAAAATGAGTGATTTGTAATAAGTTATGTCTAAGGGTTCTTCTATGTTTTCTTCTGTGATTCCAGTCACAACTTTCTGCCTTCCTTTATTCCAGTCTCAGCATTTGCGTAGGCCACATAATATCAAACACAGCTCAACACACAGATGCTGTTCATTGGATTAGATTTCTTCCTAGCACTAACAATGAATCCTAGTGCAAAACTACAGCATCATGGACCATTTTGTGAACCTTCACCTCAATGACCATTAGATCTCCTAGTGGCTCAGAAGACTACATTTGCTTCAAATTGCCAAGTTTAAGATCAATGACTGAAAAGTGTGAAAAAAATATTCTATTTTTCTCTAAAAATAGAATATTCCAGAGTATTCTGGGTTATCTGTGTAGTGTAATGTATTCTTCACTATGATACTACCATCTGTTCCTGGTAAACTTTCCTAATATTGTCCCAAATTTGGTTAGATCCTCAAGTGAACCTTAACAGACATGATGTTGTCTTCTTGAATAGATCTGCTTCAGTTGTAGGCCATTTAATTAGCCTAGCTGTCAGATTAAAAAAACTAGTCATTAAGACTATCATTTTTTGATTGTAAACTTGATCTACAACACTTTTTGATGACTTAAACTTTAGACTGAGAAGGACAAAACTGCTTGGGGAACAAGCAGAGATGTGTCCTTGACTTGCACAAGATTTTTATATTACCTAAGATCTAAAACTTATCCTTGGAGAAGGCAATGGCACCCCACTTCAGTACTCTTGCCTGGAAAATCCCATGGATGGAGGAGCCTGGTAGGCTGCAGTCCATGGGGTCACTAAGAGCCGGACACGACTGAGCGACTTTGCTTTCACTTTTCACTTTCATGCATTGGAGAAGGAAATGGCAACCCACTCCAGTGTTCTTGCCTGGAGAATCCCAGGGATGGGGGAGCCTGGCGGGCTGCCATCTATGGGGTCGCACAGAGTCGGACACGACTGAAGCGACTTAGCAGCAAAGTTTATCCTCAAACATTTCTTTATTTAACTCTCATTTCTAATTACATCTTTTCTGTGGTTTTGTCACAGCAATCATATCTTGCATTAATACCACATTTGAGGATCTTTGGGTGTAAAACATGTTTTGTGAGAAAAACATCTAAATGACTAAAGGATGTGAGATATTTTGCTAAACTGCCACTGCTAATCTGCTTTAATAGTGTCTTAATATTTTGAAGCCTTGACAAACTTAGGAACTTGGAGTCAGCTCTAGACCTCAGGTGTAGTCAGATTCATTACGGGTCCATGGGGCCAAAGCTGGTGGATGGTCACTTCACTGGTCAGTTAGAAAGCATCTGTTAAGTACCCATTGTGTGTTTGACACTATAAAATAAAAAGAAGTGGTCAGAGCCCCTGGGAGTCTCTAGTCTTAGACAACTACAAATTAATGAAAGGTCTAAAGTTTCATTCTTATTGGAATTATTGAACTGAATTCCAGGAAACACATTTATAGATAGGGATTTCAAATGAAAGAGGACAGGAGAGATGTCCAGCCTAGAATAGAGATGACCTGGGCATTCATTTGATGATGCCTTTGACCAAGAAACATTGATATTTTAGGAATCAGTGAAATAAAATGGACTGCAATGGGTGAATTTAACTCAGATGACCATTATATCTACTACTGAGGACAAGATCCCTTACAAGAAATGGAGTAACCTTCATAGTCAACAAAAGAATCTGAAATGCAGTACTTGGGTGCAATCTCAAAAGTGACAGAATGATCTCTGTTCATTTCCAAGGGAAACCATTCAATATTACAGTAATCCAAGTCTGAACCCCAACCAGTAATGCTGAAGAAGCTGAAGTTGAATGGTTCTATGAAGACCTACAAGGCCTTCTAGAACTAACACCCCAAAAACATGTCCTTTTCATTACAGGGGACTGGAATGCAAAAGTGAAAAATTAAGAGATACCTGGAGTATCAGGCCAGATACCTGGCTTTGAAGTACAAAATGAAGCAGAGCAAAGGCTAACAGAGTTTTGCCATGAGAATGCTCTGGTCATAGCAAACACCCTCTTCCAACAACACAAGAGATTACTCTATACATGGACATCACCAGATGGTCAATACCAAAATCAGACTGATTATATTCTTTGCAGCCAAAGACTGAGAAGCTCTAAACAATCAGCAAAAACAAGACCAGAAGCTGACTGTGGCTCAGATCATGAACTCCTTATTGCAAAAATCAGACTTACATTGAAGAAAGGGGGGGAAACGATTAGACCATTCAGGTATGACCTAAATCAAATCCCTTATGATTATACAGTGGAAGTCACAAACAGATTCAAGTATTAGAACTGATAGACAGAGTGCCTGAAGAACTATGGGCAGAAGTTTGTGGCATTGTACAGGAGGCAGTGATCAAGACCATCTCCAAGAAAAAGTAATGCAAAAAGGCCAAATGGTTGTCTGAGGAGGCCTTACAAGTAGCTGAGAAGAGAAGCTAAAGGCAAAGGAGAAAAGGAAAGATATGCCAATTTGAATGCAGAGATCCAAAGAATAGCAAGGAGAGATAAGAAAGCCTTCCTCAGTGATCAGTGCAAGGAAATAGAGGAAAACAAGAGAATGGGAAAGACTAGAGATCTTGTCAAGAAAATTAGAGATACCAAGGGAACATTTCATGCAAAGATGGGCTCAATAAAGGACAGAAATGGTATGGACCTAACAGAAGCAGAAGATATTAAGAAGAGGTGGCAAGAATGCACAGAAGAATTATATTAAAAAGATCTTCATGACCCAGATAACCACAATGGTGTAATCACTCACCTAGAGCCAGACTTCCTGGAATTCGAAGTCAAGTGGGGCTTGGGAAGCATCACTACAAACACAGCTCATGGAGGTGATAGAATTTCAGCTGAGCTACTTAAAACCCTAAAAATGATGCTGTAAAAGTGCTGCACTCAATATGCCAGCACATTTGGAAAATTCAGCAGTGGCCAAAGGACTGGAAAAAGTCAGTTTTCATTCCAATCCCAAAGAAAGGCAGTGCCAAAGAATGTTCAAATTACCTCACAATTGTACTTGTCTCACACACTAGCAAAGTAATGCTCAAAATTCTCCAAGCCAGGCTTCAATAGTATGTGAACTGTGAACTTCCAGATATGCAAGCTGGTTTTAGAAAAGGCAGAGGAACCAGAGATCAAATTTCCAGCATCTGTTGGATCTTTGAAAAAGCAAGAGAATTCCAGAAAAACATCTACTTCTGCTTTATTGACTACACCAAAGCCTTTGACTATGTGGATCACAATAAACTGTGGAAAATTCTGAAGGAGATGGGAATACCAGACTACCTGACCTGCCTCCTGAGAAATCTGTATGCAGGTCAAGAAGCCACATTTAGAACTGGACATGGAACAACAGACTGGTTCCAAATTGGGAATGGAGTATGTCAAGGCTGTATATTGTCACCCTGCTTATTTAACCTATATGCAGAGTGCATCATGTGAATTGCAGGCTGGATGAAGTACAAGCTGGAATCAAGATTGCTGGGAGAAATATCAATAACCTCAGATATGCAGATGACACCACCCCTTTATGGCAGAAAGCAAAGAACTAAAGAGCCTCTTGATGAAAGTTAAAGAGGAGAGTTAAAAAGTTAGCTTAAAACTCAACATTCAGAAAAGTAAGATCATGGCATCTAGTCTCATCACTACATGGCAAATAGATGGGGAAACAATGGAAACAGTGACAGACTATTTTGGGGGGACTCCAAAATCACTGCAGATGGTATTGCAGCCATGAAATTAAAAGACGTGTGCTCCTTGCAAAAAATGCTATGACCAACCTAGACAGCATATTAAAAAGCAGAGACATTACTTTGCTGACAAAGGTCCATCTAGTCAAAGCTATGGTTTTTCCAGTAGTCATGTATCAGTGTGAGAGTTGGACTATAAACAAAGCTAAGCGCCAAAGAATTGATGCTTTTGAACTGTGGTGTTGGAGAAGACTCTTGAGAGTCCCTTGGATTGCAAGGAGATCCAACCAGTCCATCCTAAAGGAAATCAGTCCTGAATATTCATTGAAAGGACTGATGCTGAAGCTGAAACTCCAATACTTTGGCCACCTGTTAGGAAGAACAGACTCATTTGAAAAGACCCTGATGCTGGGAAAGATTGAAGGCAGGAGCAGAAGGGGACGACAGATGATGAGATGGTTGGATGGCAGCACTGACTCGATGAACATGTGTTTGAGTAAGCTCTGGGAGTTGGTGATGGACAGGGAAACCTGGCGTTCTACAGTCCATGGGGTTGCAAAGAGTCGGACACGACTGCACGGCTGAAGTGAACTGAACTTAACCAAGAAATGTTCATTGAGTGCCAGTTGTAGTCTTGTCGCTAGGGATGCAAAAGTCTTTCTATGTCCTCTTATATGGTGGCCTGACTTAGGAGCCTAATTACAGACTGAGGCAGGAATGGGGCCAGTTTAGGGTGGATGGCGAATTAAAGCAGGATTATTTAAGCTTCAGCTCTGATCAGAGCTGTCCAGGACCAGTGAAGGTACCATGAGATTATGCATATAATCAAGATATGCATGTAAGAAAGCCTGGCCTGGTCTTGGAAATCAGCTGAAGCTTCCGTCTAACAGGGAGGATAAGAATTCCAGGAAGTGGACACAGTATTTGCTTAAACCATGAGTTGGCACACTTCCTCCTATAGGCAGATCTTGCCCATGGCCTGCTTTTGTAAATAAAGTTTAACATTTTTCTCCATAGAAATGTTAGGTATTTCTACTTAACTCCTAATTATCTGTAATTTGTATTACTATTGTTAAGGATATCCTATTTTTAGTCACATTCTCTATTTTACTTGTAAGTGATTGAGCATGGCAAACTTGGTGAAATCTTGTTAGTTCTATAATTTGTTAATTCTGTCAACTCTCTCAAACTTTGCTATCTTCCCCATTTTTTTCTAAGCCCAGTGCCTAGCCAACCCTTAGTTCATGGGCTACACACAACCCATCACCATTTTTGTAAATAAAATCTTACTGGAACTAGCCATGACTATTTGTTTACATATTGTCTATGAATACTTTCTAGCTATATGGCAGAGTTGAATCAGAGATTGAGTGTCTCACAAAACCTAAATAAAATCCTTGCTGTCTCTGTGTACAAAATATTATTAACCTTGCTAATCTCTGACCACACGATAATATCTTTAAATACTCGAAGACTGTCCATCAAGACTTGTTCTTTGTGGCTCCAAAGACTTGAACTAGGACCACAGCATACAAATTAGAGGGAAAGAGAGGTTAGTTCAAGTAGAGAGAACTTTTAGTAGTAAGAATATAAATGTACTTCGTCACAAAAAGACTAAAGTTGGCTTTCTTTCACCTAAAAGTTGATGGATTTATAATTAATTGCCCAAATGGGAAACTCTTAGCAAATTACTTCAGAACTTGTTACAAATCAGGACTGTCCCAGGCAAGCACAGATAAATAGCTACTCTACTTTCAGAGGATCCAGCTTTCTGGAACCCAAGGATTGAACCCAGGTCTCCTGCATTGCAGGCAGATTCTTTACCATTTGAGCCACCAGGGAAGCCCCTCGCTGGAATAGCTCAGATTATCTCTGCACTGTAACTGTTGAGAAGTAAGGAAAGAGATGCAGGTTTGAATTAGGTCAAACAGTGGGATTTGTTTTCGCCTCCCACAGATTTCTCTTATATATATATATATATATATTTGTTTGTTTATTTATTTATTTATGGCTGTGCCAGGGACGGAGGAGCCTGTTGGGCTGCTGTCTATGGGGTCTCGCAGAGTCGGACACGACTGAAGCAACTTAGCAGCAGCAGCAGCAGCTGGTCTTAGTTGCAGCTTGCAGGATCTTTAGCTGTAGCATGTGGGACCTAGTTTCCCGACCGGATAGGTCCCCTGTATTGGGAGCGCAAAGTCGTAGCCGCTGGACCATGAGGGAAGTCCTTCTCACAGGTTTTTGAAGTCACATTAAAACCTCACATGTAACAAGTGATAGACAACCTTCCGGTGTCTTATTCTTCTTTTCCAGCACTGGGGAAGTTCTTGTTTGCACAATTGTTGGCTCTAACTCAGGGGAATTCAGTGATCAGGGAGTGAGTAGTGATAGAGAGTCTTTGGACAGTCCCCTCGATCTTACAGTGTCTCCTTCAACCCAGGGCAAAACAAGGCTTTCCTGAAAGAATAAAGTTCTGAACTCAGCCAAAGAAATTAGTATGCCTAATCAGATATTTCCAAATATTTTTAGAGAAATGGGTTTTATATCATATGACTTATTCCTCAAGAACAGCCATGTGGAAGCTCTACATAAGACAGTCTTTTGCAGTTTTTCTTCAGTAGTAAGTCCCACTCTGTGGAAGCTGGTAAAAGTCCCTTCTGTGGTTTAATTTACAAGCATAGATTCCAGCTAAGGCAGGTGTTGGCAAAATCTTATGGCACAAAATTCTGCAAACTGGCCTCCTTCTGCCAAAACAGCGCTCTGCAAATTGTAGTTAAACAAGCGTGGTGTGTGGCTGATTTCTCTTTTATAGTCTGCAATTTGGTGGTTATTTTGTCACATTCTGGTTCTCACAGACATCAGCATCAGCATTAATAGTTTTTCCAGTTTTGAAAGGAGGACAGCCATTGCCACAAGGGTTGTCTGCAGAACCCAGGCTCATGATTGGCTTTGTCACTGGTGGGATGTGCTTACTTGTCATCTCCCAGTGACTAGTCCATGATGTCTGTTACCGCACGGTCCAAAGCTTAACCCCTCATGGTTGCTACAGAAGTTCCCTGGAAGGCGGCATCAACATCAGCTGGGAACTTATGAGAAATGAACATCCTCAGGCCCCGTGTCAGCTTACTAATTTAGACACTCACGTCCTCCAGGCGATATAAAGTTTGAGAAGAGTGGTTTTGGAAAAAACACCTAGAAATTTGTAGCATGCCTTCCTTAGAAAATAAACATGGTTATTCCATAAACCATGGAAGGAGATCAAACCAGTCAATCCTAAAGGAAATCCTAAATATTCATTGGAAGCATTGATGCTGAAGCTGAAGCTCTAATACTTTGGCCACCTGATGTGAAGAACTGACTCATTAGAAGAGACCCTGATGCTGGAAAAGGCAGGAGGAGAAGGGGACGACAGAGGTTGAGATGGTTGATTGGCATCACTGACTCGATGGACATGAGTTTGAGCAAGCTCCTGGAGTTGGTGATGGACGGGAAAGCCTGGCATGCTGCAATCCATAGGGTTGCAAAGAGTCGGGCACGAATAAGCGCCTGAAGTAACTGAACTGATTCCATAAACTGTCTGAGCCAGGTGACGCTAGTGGTAAAGAACCCAGCTGCCAATGCAGGAGACATAAGAGCCGTCTCCTGGGTTCCATCCCTGGGTCAGGAATATCCCCTAGAGGAGAACGTGGCAACCCACTCCAGTAGTCTTGCCTAGAGAATTCCATGGACAGTGGAGCCTGGCAGGCTATACTATCCATTGGGTGGCAAAGAATCAGACACAACTGAAGTGACTTAGCATATACACGCACATACATTCCATAAACAATTAATTGTTGCCTGCATTTGCCACATGACTATGCAAGGCTTTGGAAAAGGGTAACTACAAATGTCATGAAAATAATGATCAGGTCTGTGATATGCACATTGTGCCCCTGTGGTTATGGTTGGTGTTAAATGAATGTCTATTGAATTCATTAGAATGTAAATACAGCTAAGCCCCTACCTCCTAAGGACTTCCATGTATCAAATTTCAAGGGACATAGCTTTCACTGTTGTGGTGGTGGCATTGTTCTTACTCCCATGAATAGAAAACATTGACAATGCATCTTAATAAATCAAAACTTTTTTCACCTTATGTTTAAGATTGTAGATACAGATGCTTCTATTTAGAATTGAAAGCAAGAGTTTTCTGCAATGTATTAGATTGGCCAAAACATTTTTGGGTTTTTCTATAAGATATTATAGGAAAAATCTGAACAATTTTTTGGACAATCCAATATATATTTTTAGTCAGGAGAAAGGAAATATTACTGAGATTATATGACCTGGTTGATCCTGACAACATTGTATGCGCTTTAGCTTCAGCTTTACCTTGGTTATGTAGACGCACCTAGACCTTTCTATCTTCCCACCTTTCCAGATAGTTTGAAGATAGAAAAAGGATTCTGAAGCAGTTCCATCAATGGCATCACTTTTTGCCTAATTATTCTATAAATCACCAGAGCAGCTGTAGGCCAATTAAGTTCAAAAATGTGCAGGTGGTCAGAGGAATGACTAGAAAAAAATGCACTCCTGTTTTAAGGGACCTTGTGTTTCTTAAAAGATATAAAAGGCAACAGCTTTTTAAATTGAGAGTAGCAAAGGGCCAAAATAGTTAAAATGAAAGAAATAGTCAAATAAAAATGTAACGTGTGCCAGATGTGAGCAAATTAAATGGAACACTACACACGTGTTCCAAAAAACGTTCATAATGTAGTTGAAGAGAATGGCTTCTTTCCTTCTGTTATGACTTAAATGCTAGGACAGTCTTTATATATAACTAAAAATTTTTAAATAGCAGTGAATCCGTGCCACTCCATCTCTGATCCCAATTTTGTGTCCTGTAACTACTGCCGTAAATGAAGTACAATCTTCATCATTACTGAGAACACTGTTACTCAGTTCCTGTAGCCGTAAATAGAGATCACTGTGTATTCACCCAGAAATCACTCCATGTGACCACATAAACAACCTGCACAGATTATGTTTTCTCACACTTTAGAAAAACATAGTCTGAAGTGAGTGAACTTGACCAATCGCCATGGTAATGCTTAAGAACAACTTCCATGCCCAAGAAGACTTAAATGTTTGGTTTAATGACTATTATGTGTCCCAGTATGAAGGGCCACATTGCCCCATCTTACTCCCTTTCACAAATCCCTACCTATTACAGTTTGTTTTTTTTTCCCCCCATATGCCTTGAACTGAGCTGAGATTTGTGAGGAACAGAAAAAATCACAAGTACTTCCATTCCTCAAAGAAGTGAAAGTACAACAGAAGACATGGCAAGTGTATAAATAGCTATAAACATGATAGAAAACAGCAGTGCTATTTGAGAGTGCCCAGTTTATTTGTAAAATGTTTTATGTTGGTTTTCTTACTGAGCACTTATTAAGTGTGAAGACGAAGATAAAAACTAGCATGAAAAAGACAGACATATTACTTGATATCATGGGGTTTACAATCTGTATGGAAGACAGAACTAAACATGAGAAATACATATGATAATTAACATAAAGGAAAGAAGATATTCACAGAGAGTGACAGCAGGCACCTATTTTAGATAATGTGATCAGAAACACTTCTCAAAGGGGGAGTCTTTTGAGCTGAGACTTGAAGCAAAAGTCATCCATGTAAAAGTCACGGGGAACAAAAGAAAAATGAAAACATATAAAAGTGTCCATAGAAACACTTGCATGTGAACATTCATGGTAACATTATTCATTAAACAGCAGTGAAAACCATGCCATAGCCAAAGAAGAAGCAACCTAAGTGACCACCAACTGGTAACTTGGGTTGAATTATGTGTCCCCAAAAGATATTATATGTTGAAATCCTAACCTCCAGTACCTAAGAATACAACCTTATTAGGAAATAAATTAGTTAGATGAGATCATATTGGAATTGGG
This sequence comes from Bubalus bubalis, assembly GCF_019923935.1. Lineage (NCBI taxonomy): Eukaryota > Metazoa > Chordata > Mammalia > Artiodactyla > Bovidae > Bubalus > Bubalus bubalis. Next base: position 23,382,763 of record NC_059177.1, on the reverse strand, counting down.
TAAATCTTTAACCCAATATGACTGATGTCTTTATAAGAAAACAGTGGGAAGACCCATGGAGAGAACGTCATACAAATCAGAGGTTGGACTGACAGAGCTGCAAGCCATGAAACACCCTGAATATTGATGACCACCACCACAAGCCAGGACGAGGCAAGGAAGGATACTCTATGGTTTCAAAGACAGCACAGCCCTGTCGACCTCTAATCTTCAGAATTGTGAGAGAGTAAATGTATTTTGCTTGAAGTCACTTAGTCTGTGTCTCTTTCCAAGGACAGTCCTAGGAAACTAATACAGCTGGTGAACAGATGACTAAAATATTTTTCTTCTGTACAGCAGAATATTATACAGGCGTAAAAAGGAAGGAACCACTGATACAAGCCATGCCATGGATGAACTTTGATAACATTATGCCAAGTAAAAGAAACCAAATGCAAAAGACCATATGTTATATGATTTCATTTATATGTAATGTCTAGAAAAGGCATATCTATAGACAAAACAAATTAGTGGTTGCCTGAGGCTGGGACTGCTTCTGGGAATTAACTGTAAACAGGCATGAGGGATATTATTTGGGGGATGGAAATGTTGTAAATTGAGTTATGGTGATGATTGCCCAACTCAGTCAATTTATTAAAAATCATTACATTATATGTTTTTAAAAAGAAGTCAGAGGAGACCGTGAGAGCTGAGGCAAAAGGTTTAATACTTTTTGGTCATTTACAGACTGCGGTGGGCTAGAGCATAGTGTGTGCTGAGGAAAGGGTACAGGATGCTGAAGGAGAGGACTTTGAGTCTAAGCCATAATGGGTGAGATTTTAGGATAAGCAATTAACAGTTCAGGGGGCCTCAGACACTAAGTAGTGATGTTTCAATTGCTTAGGACAAAGCTGTGTGAGATAGTTTTTATCCTTGGTGTATCTTTCATAGCTGGATTATAGAAACCAGGTTTGTATGTAGTGTTTATAGAACAAGGGGACTAGGAAAACCTGATCATGGCTGACACAGCCTTGACCCCCATATTTTCACTTTATCATCTCATCTACCTTCCGTGCATGAGGCACTGCAGTGGAAGTTGTCTTGATATCCTGGGAGGACAAAAGACCTTTTCTCTTGGAGTTCTCTTGTGTCACTCTAGATCGGAATCTGCCTGCCAGTGCAGGAGATACAGTTTCGATCCTTGGTCCAGAGAGTCCACATGCCACGGAGCAACTAAGCCTGTGCACCACAACTACTGAACCCAAGCGCTAGAGCCCACGGACCAAAGCTACTGAGCCCGTGTGCTGCAGCTACTGAAGCCCATGCGCCTCAAGTCCATGTTCCACAGGAGAGGATGCCTCAGTGAGAATCGCACACACCACAGCACAGAGTAGCCTCCACTCAGACAACTAGAGAACGCCTGGGCAACCAAAAAAGGGAGAGAGAGAGAGATGAAAAAAAAAAAAAAGAACCTCTTCCTCTCAAGGCAGATGTTTTTTAATTAACACTGCTCTTAGAGTACACAGCCACACACACACAGCACTCAAAGGTGTTAGCTTGTTCCTGCACTCAGAGTCATACTACTGATATTTATGGGATGATGAGTCACTTGTTTGGGCTGTTTGTTAGCAAGTTCAGCAGAAGTGTGTGAATGCAGGTGTTAGTAAGCACTGTCTCTTTATGGTCCAGCTGTGTGGCACATGCTCTAGGAAAAGCAAAAGGACTCAGAGACTGGCCACAAAGAGAGGAATGGTTTTGTATCTGAGTGGGTCACACATGGATTTAGTATATTTGAATTTAGTTTGGGAGTGTTACTCCCGAAGTGGTGAGAGGCCATAGGAAAAGATTTAGACCAGAAATCAGGGACCAGGCTTGCAACCTTGAATGCTGGTCTGTTGTGAAACTAAAGACAAACTGTTTAACCCTTTGGGGATTCCAGGCTTGCTTGTAAAAGACAGAGACAGACTAGAACTGTGATTTCCATTTTGGTGGAGGGTTTAAGGTTCTTTTTAGAACAGGTTGTTGCTAGGTATAGGTCCTTTCTTCAGAAAAGTGTACATCTGTGAATGCCAATATTAAGAATCCTGAACTGGGACTTCACTGGTGGTCCAGTGGTTAAGACTCCATGCTTCTAATGCAGGGGGTACAATTTCTATCCCTGGTCAGGGAACTAAAAATCCCACATGCTATGTGGCATGGCCAAAAAAAATTTTATTAAAAAAAATTGCTGAACCAAACAATCTCAGAGATGCCTTCCATGGCCAATCCTCTCTGTCAGTTTATGAAAAGAAAATAACAAAATGACTATGTTCAGCTTTGCACAAAGTGAAGTTGCTCAGTCGTGTCTGACTCTGAGACCCCATGGACTGTAGCCTACCAGGCTTTTCCATCCATGGGATTCTCCAGGCAAGAATACTGGAGTGGGTTGCCTTTTCTTTCTCCAGGTCTGATGACATACGTCTCAACAAATCTAGCAAGGCTATTAGATCATCTGACTCTAGGGGTTGATTTTTTCTTTTTTACACATTGAAGAAATTCCCTTGCTGCTGCTCAGGCTATGAAGCTGCAGATAAAGAGGGTCACCTCTGCAAAACACATAGAATTGTTTCTCTGAGCCATTGTTCCTGTCCCTATCCATACCTTACTTTGAACCTTTTCATCTGAATCCTTTGATCTTTTTTTTCTCTAACTGTAGGAAACCTAAAGAAGAGATGAAATGGAGGATCCTATCATGTTTTAGTGAGCTAGATAATTTTAAACTTTATATTGCCACAGTTGAATCAGAGGCCGTAGAAAATGACTAGAAATTGAACAGAAATGAATGTATCAAAACAACTAGAGTAGTGGTAGACAGCATTAAGAATGACTGATGAGAAATAATTCATAAGCATTTAGTTATAAAGCATGGACTTAATTTGTTAGGCTTTGGCACCTTGGCTATGATTGTACAGTAATTTTTTGATATATTGGAAAGTAAGAAAATAGGATCTTTATGATAAAACTACCGTTGGCAAGATGGGTATCACTTACAGGCTATTTCCTATATTTACTACCTATTATTCTTTTATCATCGTTTCAGAATAGAATAAAAATATATGAACTTTGTGTTACCTTGCATATACCAATTTATGACTCATTCAGATTGGCCTTCAAAAGTGAAAGATAATTTGTGGTTATAAACTAATTACTCAGAAATGTTCTTTACAGAGACACAACTAAAGCATGCACATATTTTTTAACATATTTTAAATTTTCTGCAGTATTTTTCCAAAAAAAAAAAAAATGTGGTATTAATGGTGACTAGGACTTAACCACCCCCCCTTTTTTCTTCCATGACTACATTTTTAACAAAGTGTTTTTGAGAAGCAGAGTTGTCCACATGGAGAATTTAATCCTAGGCAGATGGTGTGGTGCTGGAATACACATTTCCTCTAGCAGTAACTGGGAAAGAAGCCACAATTCATGGCTGTTGGAGATAGGAGCCTCTTTAAATGAAGGGATTAATTACACACAATGATGTATAGGAACATCCTACATTAACACAAAAACACTTGTATGTCTTAAAAGAATCTCCAAGGCTTAGTTCCTTTGTTTATTCACAGGGGTGATGGGCGAATATGAACCAAAAATAGAAGTGCAGTTTCCAGAAATGGTCCCGACCGCAAAGGGAACAACGGTGAAGCTGGAATGCTTTGCATTAGGAAAGTAAGTTCTGGTTTCTCTCCTCCATTGTCCTCCCTCCAGTTTGGGCAAGTAAAGAAAATTCTTTGCACTGTTCACAGTAATGGTTTATGAAGTAACTGAAAAGCAAGCCAAGCCTCTCTCACTGTGCTTCTGTGTGTGCCTCTTTGATTCTGTCCTCTCACCATGGAGAAGGGATGTGGCATGGCGTGCAAGAAGTTAGCTGCCACTATGGACACGGCCACAAAGGAGAGGAGAATGAGCAGTTCTGAAAGTGTTTCATTCTGTTATGAAAACCTATAATGTACATGTTGTCTGACCCAGAATGACAGGAAAACAATGGCCTTCATCTGAGGTACAGTGAAGTTGACTGTTTGGAAAAAGGTAGAATTTCATTTGGGTCCCAGCTTACAGAGTATGCATCAAATTTTTCTTCTATTTCTTTTTAAATTGAAAGTCTCTTCTTTCTAGTTTTTTGTTAAAATTTATTTTATTGAAGTATAGTTGATTTACAATGTTGTCTTAATTTTCGCCCTATAGCAGAGTGATTCATTGATACATATATACATTCTTTTTCATGTTATTTTCCATTATGGTTTATCACTGGATATTGAATACAGTTTCCTGTGATATACAGTAGTACCTTGTTGTTTATTCATTATCTATATAATCATTTGCATCTGCTAATCCCAAGCTTTCAATCCATACCTCCCCCACCTCCCTCCCCCTTGTCAACCATAAAACTGTTCTCTATCTTTGTGAGTCTGTTTCTGTTACATCAGTTCAGTTCAGTCACTCAGTCAATTCTCTTTGCAACCCCACGGACTGCAGCACGCCAGGCTTCACTGTCCATCACCAACTCCCAGAGCTTGTTCACATTCAGGTCCGTCAAGTCGGTGATGCCGTCCAACCATCTCATCCTCTGTCGTCCCCTTCTCCTCCTGCCTTCAATCTTTCCCAGCATCAGGGTCTTTTCCAGTGAGTCAGTCAGTTTTTGCATCAGGTGGCCAAAGTATTGGAGCTTCAGCTTCAGCATCAGTCCTTTCAATAATTATTCAGGACTGATTTCCTTTACAATTGTCTGGTTTGATCTGCTTGCAACCCAAGGGACTCTCAGATAAGTTCATTTGTGTCATATTTTAGATTCCATATATAAGCAATAGCATCTTCTTTCTACTTTGGCTAGAGATTGGCAAGACCTGATATTCTCTAAGGAGTCTCTGTTTTACAGAGTCATCTGAAAATTATTCACAACTTTATTATTCAATCTGTGGAGTTTTCTCAGTTAAGCCTACTTGGGAACCAGTTAAATTATCCCTAGAGTGTCTGTCAAAGAGCATAAAGAAAATGAAAAATAGATCAGTTAAGATTTTGCCAGTAACCCTGCAGAAAAGGTTTGGCATCAGTGATAAAAACTTTCACCTGAAATAAGAATTTTTAGTCATTGGTGCACTTTAATGATGCATGTGAATCTCTGTAGCCAACCTCATTTATCCAGCTAACCCACTGCCAACTCCTCACCCTTTTCCTGGGCCCAGATGTGGGTTAAGGCAGGGACACTAACTTTTGCTCAGCTTCTGTTTTAGCAAGTAATCTATATTAAAATCATTTTTTATTTCATAGCAACCATGCAAGAAAGTTGTTCCATTTTTTTTTCAATTTTATTTTTAGTTCTAAAGAAAGGATTCTTTTGCTTTTCCTGTTTTCAAGTCAGGGCAGTATACTCTACAGTAGTATCTTTACTTGGGGGCCAAAAAATACAGCGCTCATTCTTTATTTTCTGAAAACTTACTCCATTAAATACATTATGACATAGCTATAGGATTGAACACTGTACTGACATTAAAAGTCAACTTGTAAAACAACAGTTAAGACCTGGAAAATGCCCATTATTTATCACTAAGAGACTAAAAGTAGATTGCTAAACAGTCAAAGATGGTCCCATTTTTTATTTTATATATGCTCAGATGCTTTGGTCATGTCTGACTCTTTGTGACCCCATGGACTATAGCCTGCCAGACTTCTCTGTCCATGGGATTCTCCAGGCAAGAATACGGGAGTGGGTTGCCATGCCCTCCTCTAGGAGATCTTCCAGACCCAGGATCGAACCCACATCTCCTGTATCTCCTACATTGCAAGGCAGATTCTTTACCACTCAGCCACCAGGGGAGCCCATTTATATATATATATGAAGCTCAATGCAAAGAAAAGATGAAAGAATGTAACTAGATGGTATAGGAATGTGTTTGGAGAGTTCTGCAAGGTGACACCTCGAAAAATCTATGGAGAAAGACAGCAAAATTTATGTTGTTCCCACTTTCAAAGGGAGTATGAATTAAACTCCATTCACACTACTTGAATGGCACTAGAATGAAGACAAAGGACCCAAATTGGGCTCCTCCAGTCTACACAGAAGTGTTTGGATACACACATGCAGCTGCACATCATCACAGCCCACTTAAGAGCAGAAAGACTGTGTCGAAGAACAGTTATTTGTACTGGCACGCTTTAACTGTCTCATCACATGTAAAGATACCCATAATGTACTTTTGATAGAGCCCTTTCCATATTTTGAGTTAGTTTCTGCCTAATGAACTTAAATTCCTCTAAAACAAGTATAGTTGAGTTGATGGCTCTAATTTTTAAAATACCATCTCAGGTTTCCCAGAGAAGATTAGCGGGTTTTTAGTCTAGTTTCTTGTCTGTGTGTGCCTTTCTGAAAAATAAATAGATAAATAATTGTATCCCCTGCTAGGAAGCCGCAACTCAGAAGCTGTGGTTAGCTCGCTAAACCATTGATCTGCAGATTCAGTAATGCCCTTACAATTTAAGATGCATTCTAACAGTTTCAGCTGCAGGATGATAGATGCCTTGAGAGTACTTAAAGTCCCCACAGGTTGCCTCTTTCCTTATCTGGCTATTTTAAGATAACTTTCCCCAAACCACCCTCCTAATGGACTGCTAGAAGTTGTTAAGGGCCCACACAGGGTGTTCCAAGAGGCAAAAAGTGAAGCTGCCAGTTTCTTATCCACTGAGCCTTGAAACTGAGACCACATCACTTCTGTCTTATTTTAAGTCATAGTAGCCACCTGGTTCAAGCAGAAGGGGTTCTGGACCACATCTTAGTGGAAGGCATTTTTAATTCTCCACATTTGTGCATGGACTTTTAAAAATTTTTATATTTATGATCTTAAACAGATGCACTGGAAAAAAATGTAACAAGCATATAAAAATCTGTTTTTATTTCATTGGTAATATTGTATATTATATGGAATACCTTCTTTAAGGTTAAGAAAGGTTATTTGATTTTAAGGGCTTCCCTGGTGGCTCAGCTGGTAAAGAATCTGCCTGCAATGTGGGAGACCTGGGTTCAATCCCTAAAGAAAACACAGAATACATAATAGTACTAGAGATGTGAGTATCACTGAAATTATAATAGTGATACATGAATAAATGACTTTTGGGGAACACTGTCTAGTGCCAGCTATATAATGTTTGGAACCAAGAAGGAAGGAATTGTAACAAGCATAGATTCAAATAAAAGAAAGTTTCTCTAACATGATTCACTCCCTTTTTTTCTTGCCACCAGTCCAGTACCAACTATTATCTGGAGAAGAGCTGATGGAAAGCCGATAGCAACCAAAGCCAGAAAACACAAGTCAAATGGGATTCTTGAAATCCCCAATTTTCAGCAGGAGGATGCCGGCTTGTATGAATGCGTGGCTGAGAATTCAAGAGGGAAAAACGTAGCAAAAGGACAGTTGACTTTCTATGGTAAGATAGTGATTCCAGTTTATCATTTGTTGACCTTCTTGGTATTAAAACCCATAAGCTAGGAGATGTGCATTCAAGGGTTTTCAGAAGGATTGTTCAAAATACCATTGTGTAAAACCCTGTTTGCTGCCTAATTATCATCCCCTGGGTTGTTCTGGGTGGGGAAGGGGAGGTTGGGGGCAGTGGTGTGGAGACAGCAGAGGGGAAGATACAGGCTGATGTGTTGAGGGATGCATATTAGCGTGAACACACTCACTAGGGACCTATTTTTCCTGCTGCCGTCAAGCTGTAAACCTGACAAAGGAAATGTTTTGTTATCCCTCCTCCTGATTTATTTATTTATTTCTAAAGCTCTCCGCTTTTCTTCATTCAAATTTTGACTTGGAGCTAGTGTTAATCCTTGGTAATTGCTCCTATTTGGTAGCAATTTATTGTGGTACCATGAACATTTCAAAATGCATGCTGCCCAAATTTAGTTCTTATCAGAGTGGAGCGTGACAAATCTCTCTCACCCCATAGACTCTTTCTGTGCAGCTGCTCCTATTCCAATCAAATCATCGGCATTGATCCAAACAGAACACAAATGGAAAGCTTCTAGCATGTGGTCATCCACTGAGCCTGTCTTGGAAACCCAGTTAGGGTATCAATTTGGAATCCAGAAAGAGATTTCATCGGATAGACATTTTGAAATCAAATTGAGTTCTCCCAAGTTGGAACATGCCTGAATCCCATGCGTTGTTGAAAATAAATATTATAGATTGATAATTATTTAAGAATGGCTTAGGTGAACAACAATGTGTATTAAAGGGATAAGAGCAGTTCTTTAGGGGCAAGTTGTAGCAAAGACTTTAAACCTTCTGATGTCTTACAACAACTGATACCACAAAAGTCTATTTATTTCATCAGGTCTTCTTCCAGAGTATTTTGGATTTCAGATATGGGGAAAAGATTTTGTTCAGTAGTCATGTAAGGTTTTTTAGAAGCATGATTAGAAACTGGATGGAGCTTTTTAATATCAGCTAGCCTTCAGCAACCTTCCCATCTGGCATTTTGGACTCATACCTGTGACGTTGCCCAAGGGATAATGAATGCACATGATGTTAGCCAGTCCTTCATGTGATAACTTGAGCACCAATTGTTTAAATAAATATGCACCTTTTAAAAATCACCCATCTTCCTTCAACAATACTAAAAGATCAACTCTGCTCATGCCAAATGACAGACCTGATGCTTGATCTTTGCTCTTTCATAAACTATGATGGTTGACACCTTATTTGATTGGTTGAAAAGCAGAAGACATCACAGTTCATTGCTAGAAAAACTTAAGACTGAACATTACCGATTTGTTCAGTGAGATGCAATCACTGTCTTTTTTAAGTGTTTCAGTTCAGTTCAGTCCAGTTACTCAGTCGTGTCCAACTCTTTGTGACCCCATGAACCGCAGCACGCCAGGCCGCCCTGTCCATCACCATCTCCCGGAGTTCACTCAGACTCACGTCCATCGAGTCAGTGATGCCACCAGCCATCTCATCCTCTGTCATCCCCTTTTCCTCCTGCCCCCAATCCCTCCCAGCATCAGAGTCTTTTCCAATGAGTCAACTCTTCGCATGAGGTGGCCAAAGTACTGGAGTTTCAGCTTTAGCATCATTCCTTCCAAAGAACACCCAGGGCTGATTTCCTTTAGAATGGACTGGTTGGATCTCCTTGCAGTCCAAGGGACACTCAAGAGTACATTTTTCTCTTCAGTATACTAATCATCTCTCCTGCATCAAGTAGGAACAACCTGAAAATGTTCAGGTAAATGGCCAGTGTTTTCCTTTTTCAATTAGTTAGATTGATTTTTCCATTAAGTAGTTGTGATCCCTAAATGTTAGTTGTGTTGCTCAGTTAACTGATTGAAGTAATTTTTCACTTTCATGGTTTTCTTAGAAGTGAAATATCTGTTTTTCAGTATATTAAAAACATAGGAAATATTCAGTCACCAGGAGTTGGCATAGTGCTTTCTAGTAGGTCATAAGTTTCCTACACTGAAAACAGAAGATTCCAGAGTTAGTCTTCTGGAGAATCAACCTCATCAATAACCTTCTGGAGAAACAATGAAAGGTTTTCCGGGACCCAGCCTTGGAGATGAAAATCTGATGCTAACAGTGTTTCCCTTTTAAATGAAGTTATCTGCATTCATCCATGGGAAAAAAAGCCAAATGAAATGTGCCTGCTTTCTGAAGATAACTCAGCTTTTTCTCTGTTGTCAACCACCCTAGGTGTTAGAAGCTTGTCAGATCAGTTGACTTCATGATGGTGGGCTGTTGCATCATTTTAATCCTTTTATTTTCCCTCAACTAGCATATCGGTGACACGGAAATTATGGAGTTGTTTTCATTGCCACAGGAGAGCTTAATTATGCAAAAGTGCTTGGCTGTCATTTTTTTTTTTTTTTCTTTGTGGTCTCTGTTGGGTTTTCTCAATACAGTTTTCCCAATATCCAGCTGCCTAGATCTCCAGTTTAAATGAGTTGTTATAATTAAAATCACCATATATATTTCACAAAAGGGGAGAAAGTAGCCCCAGTTACTCATCCATGAACATGCTCTCTTTGTTTACAAGAGAATGTCTGACAGCGTTAAGATGTGCTGTGCTTGGGGACAATAAACCTTGGGTTTCAGCTTAGAGACCTGCTTGTCCTTTTTGGTTCCAAGTTGCTGCATCCCATTCATCCACTCTTCAGTTGAGAAACCAGACAGGTGTGCTCACTTCTGTTCTGGCCTGACAAAATGGCAATTTTTCTGATCCCACACTGAAACCATTTAACCTTCCTCCAAAGGCCTGCTAAGCATGGTTTTGTTGCTCCTACATTCCCTGTATAAGGGTCATAGGAGCCTGTATTCCTGGCTGGTGTGTTTCCACTGTGATTGTGTCTTTAGCTTAGCATGTGCTACTCGTGTTTGGGAAGAATTGAAGCTAGTTCAAACATGAACATTTTTACCCATCTCCATCTTCCCGATTTATTTGTGCCATGGCCTATAATTGTCCGTGTGGTTTAATCTGCTCTTTCAGGTATTTTTCAGCATTAAAAACTTACTGAAGTAGATATTATATTTTCAAGGGTACATTACTACAAATCTTTCTTGCTTAAATGTTGACATTTTCCAAAATGACTTTAATATGTTATTAATTTGTTCAAATAATTTTCTTATTGCCTACCAGGCGGCAGAGCATTAGACGCTTAGGACTATAAGACAAATCCCTGTCTTCAAGGAGCTTTTCTTTCACGAGGAGCAAACAGGCAATTCAGTATTATGCAAATAAATGAACTAGAAAATTTCATAAGGTGATAAGAGTCATGAAGAAGGTGGTTAGGATGATATGATAGCAGGCAACTAGGAGCAGAAGAAGGACTTCCCTGATAGCTCAGTTGGTAAAGAATCCACCTGCAATGCAGGAGACCCCAGTTTGATACCTGGGTCAGGAAGACCCACTGGAAAAAGGGATAGGCTACCTACTCCAGTACTCTTGGGTTTCCCTTGTGGCTCAACTGGTTAAGAATCTGCCTGTAATGTGGGAGACCTGAGTTTGATCCCTGGGTTGGGAAGATCCCCTGGAGAAGGGAAAGGCTACCCCCTCTAGTATTCTGGCCTGGAGAATTCCCTGAACTGTATATAGTCCATGGGGTCACAAAGAGTGGGACACAACTTAGCGACTTTCACTTTCACTTTTCAAGAATAGAAGAAAGACTTCATAAGATAAGGCAGTCAGGGAAGACTTGTGTAAGATTTGACTTCTGAACTGAAACCTAAGAGTGAAAAAGAGCCATGCTTTCAAGGGGTAGTGCTTTCCAGGCAGAAGGTAAGGAAGTGCGGAGGCCCTGAGGCAGAAGACTACTTAACATGTGTGAGATGCATCAAGGAAGCCAGCGTGGCTAAGTCCTAGTGAGAAAGGATAAAGGGTTTGGAAACAGAGAAGGGTGGCAGATTAGGCAGTACTTTGTAAGCCAGGCACTGAGTTTGGGTTTTATTCTGATAATGGGAAACCACTGTGAGATTATAAATGGGGAATGACTCAGTTGTATTCATGCTTTTAGAAGATCACTCTGGTTGTTCTGCGATGATTACATAATAGGGAACCAAGAGTAAAAGCAGGATAAGCAGTCAGAAAGCCAACCAGGTGAGAAATGATGGTAGCTAGGATGCAAAGAATGAAAATAAATGGAGACTTGACATATATTTTGGACTTAGAACCAGTAAGACACTTTTTTGTCATTCCTACACTTAGCCATTTTCTAAATATGGAAACTGCTTCCCAAAGAGATACTCATGTTACTGATTGAAGCTACATAGTAAGCAGAGTGAGTGATAGTCCCTCAGTCCTGTCCGACTCTTTGTGACCCCATGGACTGTAGCCTGCCAGGCTCCTCTGTCGATGGAATTCTCCAGGCAAGAGTACTGGAGTGGGTTGCCATCTCTTTCTCCAGGGGATCTTACCGACTCAGAGATCGAACTCCAGTCTCCTTCATTGCAGGCAGATTCCTTACCATCTGAGCCACCGGGGAAGCCCATAGTAAGCAGAGATAGGTTCCAGATGCTATGCCTGTTCTTTCATGCTGGAAGTTCTCAAGCTTCAGAGTGCAGTTAGAATAAACTGAAAACTGTATTAAAATACAGAACTCCCCAGAAGTTCTGATTTTGTTGGGCTAGTGTGGGACCTGAGAATTTGTATTTCTATTACATTTCCTGGTTGTGCTGATGCTACTTGTTTGAGTCCGCAGTGCAAAAGCCATTGCTCTTATGCAGGTTGTTTCCAGGTGGTAGAGTGAACCCTAAGGTGTTCCTGCTTCCCGTGAAAGCTCGCAGACTTCTGTCACATCAAGCATTATGACCAGTCTACAAAGACACAGTGGAGGGAGGATGCTACAGTAATTATCTTTGAAAAAAGGAGAGGGAGGTATAAAATGGATTTAATGCACTTGATAATTATTCATCTTTCCACCTCATTATGTCTGTAGAATTCCTTTTTGCACAAATAGACCAATGGAATAACAGTCATCATTCAGAAGAATGAAACATGAGCTAAATTTCCTGATATTTAATACCTTTGTACAATTTCTCCTAGATGTAACAGGCATTAAGAGAGTAAAGTCATTTTCACCATGAGGAAATAGGGAATATAATATTCAAGCAGTGAACAAGACTGTTTTTCAATGAATATATAATGTTTGAGCTGGAAGGATCTGTTGGAGCCAACTCTTTGATTTTTACAAGTTAAAAATAAAGACCCAGAGACATAAAATAACTTACCCAAGATGATAGAATGAGTGAGAATCAGAGATCCTTTAGACCTGTTCTGTGTTCTTTGACTTGCCAATAAGACATTTTCATTAAATAGGTAAAAGGGAAAAAAAGTCATCAATCATTCAGATACTTTATCTGCTTGTTTTCCACAACCAAAGTCATAAATGAAAACATCCAGGTGAACAACTGAGTTTTTCACTTCCTATTTTCTAAAGAAGTGACTTATAATCACCTGATTATTAAGCCAAAAAGAGCTCTTTTTATTTTCCTTCCAATTTACGTCTATGGCTGTATGTCGAGACCTTGTGGGCTATGGTCCTTTGGCTCTAAAGATAAAACTGTGGACTTCATGACCCTGCAAATAGTATGGGAGGATATCTAGGGTCAGAATATAGAAGCATCATTTAGTGTGGTGTACTAATTTCCCCATAGATGTGCTGTATATGTGTGATCACTAGCTAATATTCAGTCTCACAAAGTGGCTTAAAGAATAGAATGACCAAAAGAATGAACACAGAAGATGAGATAATTTTGCACTCAAGCAAGAGTCTGCCTAATTGTCCCAAACAGAACTGATACCAAAACCCTTAATATCCTTGAGTACAGTTTAAGATAGATTCATCTTCTCTAAGGCTGTGTAAGCAACCGGAAATAATTTTGAATGGCTACAGGTAATCATTCTAATAGCAATTTAAATTATTTTCCCCCATTTTATCTTTTCTTTTTTTCCCCTAAGGGCTAAGGCTCTTGATGGCTTTTCTTTCTATTAGAAATTTCTGGTTTTGGACAGTCAGCGAGCCAGATACCTCTGAGAACTGTTTGACCACTAAGGTCAAACTATATCTGTCTGCAATATAAATTGTTATTGGACAAGATGCTTGCGCGATTCCAGTGGCTGGATTATGCATTGACTTAGGTTGTTTCTGGCAGTTGTTGAACAAAAGATTGGAATGAAGAGCTTGTTCATTTATGCAAGAGATTAACAGTGTCATAGAGTCAAGTAAAACACAATCATTTAACCTTGTATTTGAATTTGTATCTCGAGAACAAGACTAAATATTCGCTTTAAAGGAGAGATTCTTCTATTCAAACCCTGAAAGAATATGAATGGCCAAAACAGATGGTTCTGTTTTAATATGTGAATATGATTAATTCTGTTTAGTATTTGGGATCTACATATATATAATGCCCAAAAAGCATTTACATATAAACTTCTTTTTGAAATAATAGGGCTGAATCAACCTGTTCAAGCCTTCCATGGAGCTATTTTTTTAGCTACAGTGTTGCAAAAGAACCTAGATATTAAGTGATAAATACCACGGACCCACATACATTATCCAAAAAAAAAGTTAAAGGAAACAATATTTTCTCTTATGCACTAAAGTGGACCATTTGCTATCCAAGGACTTCAAACTCAGTGACCCAAAGAGATATGTAGAGATATAAACAATTTCCATCAGGCACAGAACTCTTCTATTACAAAAAACTCACTCACTTAGATATGATTCATCTAATCTAAGTGAGTGGCAGGAGAAAACTTCACTGTGTGGGTTTTTGCCCTGTAGATCTGCAATTGGCATGTTAAAAGAAAGATCATCTCATCCTTTGCCATATATATAATACAGTATTCCATTCTCAGTCCCCGTGGGCCCCTATCCAGATATTGACTTCAAGAGGAATGTGTTTAAATCATTTCAAATTTGGCTCCTATGAATTCATTTTACTTCAGGAGGAGTAGATTTTTGTCCTTCAAATCTGATTTCTGAGCATTAATTTTACTTTAAAAAAGAAAAGTATCTGACAATGTCTCACAAAGACTGAATTTGCTGTTGATTTCGCCTTGACCAGCACAAACCACTACCATTGAGCATTCTTCTTGAGCACCTTAACCTCTGTAACCCTGTTGGAAGAGAGAATGAGCCCTCAGAAGGGTTTAATTAGTTAGAACTTTGCAAGGTCTTTTCAAAATCCTCTCAAGGCCCTCCCTTCCCTTCGCTTCTCCCTATCCTCTTTGAGATTGCAAGGTTGTGTTTCCAGCTCTTTCTGTGTTTTTGAAAGAAAGCCATGAATAAGCCCAAGAGTTACAGGAAATCTATGACATTGAAATCTCTGTCTCTGCATGTGGTTTTGATGTTTCCTTTTTGAACTTCAACTTGACATTGCTTCATAAGTTACATTTGCCCTTCCATTTTATTTTTCTTCCTCACTCTCTTTGAAAAGTTTGGCTTCGTTGTTAATATTCCACACAGATTTCTATAGTTTTTCTTGTTTGCTTTGTTTTCATAGACCCTGTGGGGGGTAAATATTCAGCAGGTTGCATGTGAAATTAGGCACACAACTGCCATTAGCCTCATCAGTGTTGCACATCAAATTCTCCAGACAGAGAACTGAAAAGGTAGTATCTACCATTTGAGCTCCCTTTGCAAAGCACCAGGAAGATAAAGAACAATGGCAGACTTGCAGCTCCTTCAAGGATAAAGGTTACAACCCTGCGTTCAAGTTAATGCTTCTTGATGTTATAACTTGTTTTGAAAGCTGACCCTTTCAGCCTCCCCTCATTTGAAACAATGCATCATCCCCATCAGTAGAAGATTTGTAAAATTGTGTTTTGCTATTTGAAAAACATGAGATTTGCTTATAGATGGATAAAAGGAGAAAGTAGCATTTATTTAGGGACCTAGGGACCTCTGCTGGTTAAGTGAGTTGTTTTTCCAGTTTTTTTTTTTTTTTTTCCATTATTGATAATATAAGCTTGAGCTCAACACTAGTCATTTCCTTTTGAATTAAATTATGAATGATTGGTAACCTCATCGAATAAAGATACTGAGGTCAAGTCAGCTAAGAGATATGTTAAGAATATTGAGTAGCATCTTCTAATTAAATATGAATACCAGTTCTAACTATTGGGTTCAAGTTGGTAGGCATCATGCAAGTACACAGGGCAAAGATACATTGCAGACTACTCTTTGCTTCTGCACTTTGGGCTGAGGGTTTTCTGCCTAATTACATGTGCCATTATAGTTTACCAATAGCATGAGTAGTGCTTTAGGGAAGGCTTGATATTATGACGACTTTTTAGGGAATGTGGGTTAGCATTGTCTTTATTTCCCTTAAGAACAAGGAGAGAAAATGGGACTTTATTTGAAGCATGAGAAATGAGGCACAATTTTGGTTGTAGGAGGGAGTGGTACAGTAGTCCCCAGCCTCTTTGGCAATAGGGACGAGTTTCACGAAAGACAATTTTTTTCACAGTCCAGGGGTGGGAGGATGGTTTCAGGATGATTTGAGTGCATCACACTTATCATGCACTTTATTTCTATTATTATATCATCTCCCCCTCAAATCATCAGGCATTAGATCCCAGAGAGTTGGGGACCTCTGGAGTACAGCATTGGGCAGTGTGGGAATTGAGTACAGTCTTGAATTCCTGTGTTAGGTAGGGCAGGACCCAGTTCCTTAAGAAGCTTTTGGTGAAAACCAGGGCTCATTCAGAGATTTGGAATTGTAAGGCCGTATGCTAATAGAAAATATTCTATCAACATGAAAAAAGGTAATAATAGAAAATGATGACAGTCTTGAAGGAGAAAGGAGTCACAGAAATAATTTATATGATGCGTGTGAGAGACACATACAAATATAGTGGCTTAAAGAAGTTCTTTCCTTCATACATATCTCTCCCAAAATAGGCATGTGGGTCTGGGGTTGCTTTATTCCAGAAGATCATTCAAGGTCAGCATCTTCATCCTACATAGCTTCATCTGTGAGCCCAAGGCTATTTCGCTTGTCACTTTCTAATCAGTGGGAAAGAAAAATGAGAATCCAGGGCTGGTATCTTTAAGTCAGTAACCTGGAGGTTGCCCCCATCACTTCCACACACATACCACCTATCGTTGGTATGAACCTCATCCTAGAATTACCTCTAGATGCAAATGAAGGGAAACACAGTGGGTAGCTAGGAAAACATGAGCCCAGCTTAAAGTCACAGAGTGGTGGTGGGAGATTTCTTTTGGAAAAAATGAAGAATAGCTATTTGGGAAGAGGAGCAGTTAATTTTACCCTATGGCTCGTGATAGTTTTGCTCATTTTGCTTTAGTGATGGAAAAAACAGCCACATAGGCTGCAAAAACAGGACATTCAGAGTTGGACATGAGGTGGGGTGTTTTATTCTAAAAGTACCCACTGAACTTCCACCCAGCTTTTGCAATAACCTCTGGAAAATTAATTTTATCATAAACCCTTTTTTGTCCCTTGATTGCATATGATAAACATGAGTTGAGCATGCACTGAATGTACATCTTTGCTTTGTGAACTGCTATAGCTCAACCGAACTGGAGTCAAAAGATAAATGACATCCATGTGGCCATTGAAGAAAACGTCTTCTGGGAATGTAAAGCCAATGGAAGGCCCAAGCCTACATACAGGTGGCTGAAAAATGGCGAACCACTTTTATCTCGGGTAAGCAAATGAATGAAAATTGTGTCTTAATATTGACTTTAATGTGGCGTGTGGTCTTGTTGCTATGGAAAGAGAAAAATGACCAGTTGTTTCCAAAATTATATAACCAAATGCCATTAATAGTGGAACAAGTGAATGTGGTTGATAGAAACTGTACATAAATCCAATTTTCAAGCATTGCTCAGCCTTGTTAAACATCCATACTGGATCTTTGGTCTTCAGAGATTAACATCACTGGCTTTACAACTGGAGAATTATGCTGAAGGTCTGGATCATGTAATTGTGCTAAGATACAAGTTTGCATGTACAAGTGAGTGTGTAAGACTCTCCAGTTCTCCCCTTCAGTGTG
This sequence comes from Bubalus bubalis, assembly GCF_019923935.1. Classification (NCBI taxonomy): domain Eukaryota; kingdom Metazoa; phylum Chordata; class Mammalia; order Artiodactyla; family Bovidae; genus Bubalus; species Bubalus bubalis. The sequence goes on along the minus strand of NC_059177.1, from coordinate 23,365,240 downwards.
GTTTTATATTGTCTCCTGTCTGGGAAGACTAGTGAACAACACAGTCCAGTACATGGACCAGCAAAATGCTCACTGTGCCTCAGACATGTAGCAGTGGTGTGTGCAAACTCGAGACTGACATCTCTTAATGGAACAGAAGTAGAACAACTAAAAGCGATGAGCAAAGTGGGAGGCACCAGTCTGTAGGCCCTGAAGCAGGCAGTAGTAGCTGAAAGCTCAGATATTAAAAATCCTCTTTGGAGACCAGGTTGCAGTATCCCTGTAGCTTAGGCTTAAGTGAAAAAGTGGCCAAACTGTTTCCTGGCTTAACAGGACTCTGTGATGTGAGAGAGGTAGAGGGTACCAGGCTGCGTCTTCTACTGGCTCTGGGCAGGAACTGCAGTAGCCTCAGTATCCTCGCAGATCCAGGACCTGAGAGAAGCCATGAGTCTGGTTATTTCTGGACCAGCAGCCCAAGGAAGGGCTTCCCTACTAGCTCAGCTGGTAAAGAATCCACCTGTATTGCAGAAGACCCCAGTTCAATTCCTGGATCAGGAAGATTCCCCTGGAGAAGGGATACTCTACCACTGCAATATTCATGGGCTTCCCAATCCCTGGCAGATTCCCTAAAGAATCTGCCTGGAATGCAGGAGACCTGGGTTTGATCCCTGGGTTGGGAAGATTCCCCTGGAGGAGGCCATGACAACCCACTCCAGTATTCTTGCCTGGAAAATCCCATGGACAGGGGAGCATGGTAGACTGCAGTCCATGGGGTCACAAAGAGTCGGACATGATTGAGTAGTTAAGCACACAGCCCAAGAGATGAGGTGGAAGTAGCCACCCAATCTGCTAAATGAGTGGCAAGACAGACAAAAATAACTCCTTTTCAAAATACGCCTGCATGCCAATATTCCAAATCATATGCAAAAAAAAAAAAATTTTTTTAGAAAGGTAACCAACCTGTACAGCAGTCTAACAAAGAAATCTGAATAACCTTGTCAAGAAGGCTGAAAGAGATAGGAATCATGCCTATAAAAATAAATGAGGTGGAGGGACCTTAGGATGAGGAACAATTGTGTCCAGTTTAATTTTCCCACTGAATTCAAATTTTTGCTGAAATATGACATTTTCCCTTGCAGCCTCAGAAACAGGCAGATATAACAAGCCTAGTCCACACCGTGCCACCCACACCTCCTCCTGTCACTGCAGGGCTCCTGCTCGTCCCATGATTCTCTCAATTCTAAAAGCCAGCCTCAAATCACTTAAGTGTAGGTGCCCAGGTAACTGGCATTTTCCTTCCTCTATTTAAGGTGAGGGATCATGGATGCCAGACAGCTAAATCACAACCCTAGGGCAAACAGAAAATATTTTACTTTTTAAATGGCAGGTCTCCTGGAGAAAAGGAGGTCCTTTAGGGTATTTATAAAAATTGACACCTCAAGTTATGTAGCCTCAGGCTGATGAATGAAGAAGGTCTATTGTTTGATACACTCACTTTGCTGTCTTCAGATTGGTTGCCAGTTGATGGTCCTAAGCTTAGTTCATGCCACCAACAGCAGTCAAGTAACAGAACATTAAATTATCAATACTTATTCTTTATCCTTAGTAAACTTCAACAACATTATATATGTGTTTCTGCTTCATCCAAGAACAGTACAGTCCTTTTAACCCTCAAAGTGTTGGCTGCTCATAATTTGAGTGTTTTAACTACTCTAAACAGTAGATTTCCTTGTATTTCCCTCTCCTCACCCCCAGTTAGCACAAAGCCTTGGAGTTAAAAAAAAATCATTTTAAATTTAAAGTTCATCTCTTTAGAGGGGATATTAATCTGAGGGTTTCACAATTAAATCAATGATAACTCAAGAGAGTCCTACAATTTAAATTCCATTTACCAACTGATGTACGGGTTGTTTCATTTAGCATCTGACCCGCCACAAGTTTAGTTGACAGATAAATAGCTCATGTTATGTAAATTGTTTATATGATGGCAATTTTCCTCCCATTAAGCCCCTTTGATATATAACAAGTAGCAAAGATGCCTTAAGGTCTCAGTTGTAGAAGGTCATTGTTTTGTGTTCCTCTTTTCTTTCGCAGGATAGAATTCATATCGAGCAAGGAACACTCAACATAACAATAGTGAACCTCTCAGATGCTGGCATGTATCAGTGTGTGGCAGAGAATAAACACGGAGTTATCTTTTCCAGTGCAGAGCTTAGTGTGATAGGTGAGTCTTTATACTGGAAAGAACAAAAAAGTAAAAGCTTTTGAAATCACTAAACTAACATGTGCTTTCCCAAGCATAAATATTCCATCCAAGAAAAAAGGTTGATGAAATCTTTAGACTGAAGATACCTCTCGAGAAAGAAGGAATGCATTCTACAAGCAGTAAGAGGAGACCACTTACTCTTCAGATCAGCTTCTTCTGATGCTTGCAGTGGGTGATGCAGTTCCCCTGGCACTCATTTTTATTCCTCTATCAACCCCTCTTCCAAACTGTGCAAAGTTTCTGAAATGTGTTGGTGTCTGATGGGGTGTAAACTTGAGCTTGGAGAGAGGAAGAGCTGCCTTAGGTGGACGGGTTTCTTTGAATGTCAGGCAGAGTGCATTTTGTTCTTTCACATATAAATTTTCCAGACTATACACTATGGACTGCCCCTCCAGCCCCATCTTTCAACATGTGCCCCTTTCCTTCTGTTCTTCAGCAGTGCTGAGCTTTCTGAGCTGCTTGTTTACCCCATTCTCTTCCTCCTCAGTCCACTGGTCCACACTGTTCCCTCTGCCTCAAATGCTTTTCTGTCCCCTCTTCGTTTCATTTACTTCTTCCCAACTCAGAATTGATTACATTCTTTGCAGACAAAGATGGAGAAGCTCTATAGAGTCAGCAAAAACAAGACCAGGAGCTGACTGTGGCTCAGATAATGAACTCCTTATTGCAAAATTCAGAATTAAATTGAAGAAAGTAGGGAAAACCACTAGGCCATTCAGGTATGACCTAAATCAAATCCCTTACAGTGGAAGTGACAAATAGATTCAAGGGATTAGATCTGATAGAGTACCTGAAGAACTATGAATGGAGATCGGTGACATTCTACAGGAGACAGTGGTCAAGACCATCCCCAAGAAAAAGAAATGCAAAGAGGCAAAATGGTTGTCTGAGGAGGCCTTCCAAATAGCTGAGAAAATAAGAGAAGCTAAAGGCAAAGGAGAAAAGGAAAGATACACCCATTTGAATGCAGAGTTCCGAAGAATAGCAAGGAGAAATAAGAAAGCCTTCCTCAGTAATCAGTGCAAAGCAATACAGGAAAACAATAAAATTGGAAAGACTAGAGATCTCATCAAGAAAATCAGAGATACCAAGGGAACATTTCATGCAAAGATGGGCACAATAAAGGACAGAAATGGTATGGACCTAACAGAAGCAGAAGATATTAAGAAGAGGTGGCAAGAATACACAGAAGAACTGTACAAAACAAGATCTTCATGACCCAGATGACCACAATAATGTGATCACTCACCTAGAGCCAGACATCCTAGAATGTGAAGTCAAGTGGCCCATAGGAAGCATCACTATGAACAAAGCTAGTGGAGGTGAAAGAATTCCAGTTGAACTATTTCAAATCCTAAAAGATGATGCTGTGAAAGTGCTGCAAACAATATGCCAGCAAATTTGGAAAACTTAGCAGTGGCCACAAGGCTAGAAAAGGTTTCATTCTAATCCCAAAGAAAGGCAATGCCGAAGAATTTTCAAACTACCGTACAGTTGCACTCATCTCACACGCTAGTAAAGTAATGCTTAAAATTCTCCAAACCAGAATTCAACAGTACGTGAACTGTTAACCTCCAGATGTTCCAACCAGATTTAGAAAAGGCAGAGGAACCAGAAATCAAACTGCCAACATCCATTGGATCATCAAAAAAGCAACAGAGTTCCAGAAAAACATCTACTTCTGCTTTATTGACTATGCCAAAGCTTTTGACTGTGTGAATCACAACAAACTGTGGAAAATTCTTCAAGAGATGGGAATACCAGACCACCTGACCTGCCTCCTGAGAAATCTGTATGCAGGTCAGGAATCAACAGTTAGAACAGGACATGGAACAACAGACTGGTTCCAAATCAGGAAAGGAGTCCATCAAGGCTGTATATTGTCACCCTGCTTATTTAACTTATATGCAGAAATGAGAAAACTTATATACATCATGAGAAATGCTGGGCTGGATGAAGCACAAGCTGGAATCAAGATTGCCGGGAGAAATATCAATAACCTCAGATATGCAGATGCCACCACCCCCTTATGGCAGAAAATGAAGAAGAACTAAAGAGTCTCTTGATGAAAGTGAAAGAAGAGAATGAAAAAGTTGGCTGAAAACTCAGCATTCAGAAAACTAAGATCATGGTGTCCGGTCCCATCACATCATGGAAAATAGATGGGGAAACAGTGGAAACAGTGGCTGACTTTATTTTGGGGGGCTCCAAAATCACTGCAGATGGTGACTGTAGCCATGAAATTAAAAGACACTTGCTCCTTGGAAGAAAAGTTATGACCAACCTAGACAGCATATTAAAAAGCAGAGACATGACTTTGCCAACAAAGGTCCGTCTACTCAAGGCTATGGTTTTTCCAGTAGTCATGTATGGACGTGAGAGCTGGACTATAAGGAAAGCTGAGCGCCGAAGAATTGATGCTTTTGAACTGTGGTGTTGAAGAAGGCTCTTGAGAGTCCCTGGACTGCAGGAGATCCAAACAGTCCATCCTAAAGGAAATCAGTCCTGAATATTCATTGGAAGGACTGATGCTAAAGCTGAAACTCTAATATGTTGGCCACTTGATGGAATGAACTGACTCATTGGAAGAGACCCTGATGCTGGGACAGGTTTAGAGGCAGGAAGAGAAGGGAATGACAGAGGATGAGATAGTTGGATGGCATCACTGACTCGATGGACATGAGTTTGAGCAAGCTTCAGGAGTTGGTGATGGACAGGGTAGCCTGGCATACTGCAATCCGTGGGGTTGCAAAGAGTCAGACACAACTGAGTGACTGAACTAAACTGAACTGAACTGAGGCTGCCTCTCCCAACTCCATATCGGCTTCCTCAGGAAGTCATACCTGGCTCTATGCCCAGGTCAGCTCCTACTGTTACAATTTTCATCCTGCCTTTTAATGCTCCTTGATATCACGCTGCATTTACATTTACATTTGCTAATGTGATTTCTCTGTCTTTTTCTCTCACTGCACTTTAACTTCCCTGTGATGTCAATGACCATACTTGGTTTCACTCATTTAATCATCAGGACCTAATGCAATATTGAAGCACATAGTATGCACTCATTAAATATTGAATGAATGTAAGAATGAATGACTGCACTAAGTAATGAAGGAGTTGAGAAACTGTTTTAAAAAATGAATTAATGAGTGAAGTAAATCTTTGAAAACAGTGGTTAAGTGAATTAACAAAGCTCTAGGCATTAAAAAATAAAAAAAATAAAAAAAACTTTCAGACCATCAACTTGCATTTGTCTTATAGAAAAATCTTTACTTTGACTTCGGAATTTTCTTAAATGTCTAAGTAGCAGTTCTTCTTGGAGCGTAATAGAAAGGTTATAAATAAGAGAAAAGCAACACACAGAGAGAGCTGATTCCATAAGTCCTGATAATTTGCCCAGATTCAGAGTCCTCACTTGCCCTTCTGCAGAGCACTTCTTGGTGCCTGGCATGTGGATCTGACATGGATTAAGTGGATGCTCCTGAGCTGAATGTTCGTCCACCCATGCAAGGTAAAAAAGAAAGGAGCTGCTTCCATAATTGTTGTCCTCACCAGCTTCTTTACCTGAACCAACACCCAATCAAAGATAAGAATTTTTGAGGATTCATGAGGTTGCAGTCTTTTTCAAAGAGGCCATGGAGGATTCTGTGGTCTTGGAGTCAACATCAGTGTGGCTACTGTAAGGATGTCCCCCACACACATACCTTCCCCACTATAAATGTTAAGAACGATAATTCCAGCTTCCCAGGACAAGTACAATGGTCCCATCCTCGCCAAGTGGACTCTGATTGTTCGTAGTTGAAGCTGACTGTTGTGGAGCGCAGTTCACAAAGGTAGATTACAGTAGAATGTTCTGCAAAAAGAAGTGAATTCTTTGTTAAACATAGTGTCAACTGGTTAGAAAACAGCTACAGTGGAGGGTGTGTGGCCTCAGGAATGAATCACATTGTCTTTAGACCCTCCAGGCGAAAGCTGTCCAGTTTAAAAGTCTGGGGACGCCATTATAATTATTAAAGATTTTGTATGTCCTTTTGTTAAAATAAGAAAATTTGATGGTAACAAATGACTGGAAATTACAGGATGTAATCATGGAGTAAAGATAGAGGATGACTACAGTCCCAAAAGCAGAGCCTGAAGTGAGAAAGGCTATTAAATGATTTTTATCTAGAGCACTTTCCCAGAGAGGAGCATAACAGTATGGTTGCAAAGAGTTGGACACAACTGAGCAACTGAACAACAACAACAATGAGATGTGTGTGTGTGTGTATACATCCATCTCCAGATATCCATATCTATATTCATGTGCACACTAAGTCAACTGTGTATACATCCATCTCTAGATATCCATATCTATATCCATGTGCACACTAAGTCACTTCAGTTGTGTCCAGCTCTTTGCGATCCTGTGGACTGAAGCTTGCCAGGTTCCCCTGTCCATGCGATTCTCCAGGCAAGAATCCTGGAATGGTTGCCATGCCCTCCTCCAGGAGGTCTTCCTAACCCAAGGATCAAATCTGTGTCTCTTATGTCTCTTGCATTGGCAGGCAGGTTCTTTATCACTAGCACCCCCTGGGAAGGCCAGTTTATATCTGTGTCTATATATCTATCTGATATGCATATCCTAGGATCCTCACCAGTTCCTTTCTCTTCCCTCTACCAAGGGTGATTCAAGGCCTATGAGACGATAATCACTGATTTAACTCTTACATTCAGAGGTTTATTTCAAGTCATTTCTAGTTAGAACTAATTCCATTTGAATTCTTGGTCTGAGGCCTTTCTTAATTCCCTTGAGATCAGCAAGCAAAATCAGTAAAGATGAAAATGCCTGAGAAGTTATTTAACCCTCCTCCCTGACCTCAGCTTTATTGAGTGTAAGAACTGTAAGGCATGTCAGTAAATTATCCAGTTCCAAACAAGTGATACAAATAGTAAGTCTTCCAGAAATTCAGGAAAGAGAGTTTGACCAGTGGACTGAGCTAGTCAGGTGAACCTTGAAAAATAATTTATATTTATACAGGCAAAAGGAAAAAAAGAACCAGGAACAGTGCAGAGTGAAAAGGCCTGAACAAAAGTTATAAAACATCTAGATAGTTTCTTGCCCATAGAAAATCCTGAATGTTTCTCAGAAATTTTAATTCAAATACATAAAATGTATCGGCAAAGTTTAAACTTGAAAGAGGAAGATGGAAAAATTAATTAAGGGCCAATTTTGGAAGATATTGAACAAGCTTAGAAGTTCTCTATTTAATATCCCATTTTTCCTGCCCCAGAAAATCACACTAGTATATTCCAAGTGAATTAAAGGGCAGTTAAGTATTGAATGAGTAAATCCCTAGAGTTCTTATTAAATGAAAGAAGGAGAAGACATTTGATTATTTAAAAATACACATATGTGAATATTGGTTGAGTAAGCTTTAATACAATCGTATTTCACAAGTCAGTTTCTTGCTGGGTGGTAATGGATTTAATAACCGATTAATTATTACCTGTATTAGAATCTTAGGGAGGTTGAATTGAACCAAGAAACAAAATGAAAACAAGATACTTCAGTATAAGGAAGAAAAGAAGTATGCTGGTTGCAGCTATTGATCCATTATCAGCATCCTCCAGTGCTAGAGAGAGATTCCCTTTCGTGCTGGGAAACAGCCTTAAGGTCATGAATAAGAGATGGTTAGGAAGCATATGTTTAATAGGCTTTTCCCTGAGTCTTGTTTTATGTATTCTGTCTGGGTATTTAATGTATATGTAACGTATCTATATTTAATGGATTGAAACTGCTAAATAATTAACCTAGGTGCTCGGTGATTTACTCACTGGGTGGGCAAATGCCGTAGACCTTTACCTTGAGGTCAGTATATTAGAGTAGCCTGGTGATGAGTACTTTTAAATAGAAAAAGTACATCCTTGTTTGTGACTGACCTATTACAGTTGATAGTTTATTACTCCTCAAGGCAACTGTTTCCCGACTTCTTCTCCTATGTTAGCTTCTCTCATGGATGAGATTCACTCATATGATGTACACCTGTGAGCAACCACACAACTCCCTGGGTTGTAGAAGAGTGTGCTGGAATTGGAACAGCGAACTGAGTCTTATAATCTTAGGGGAATTTGAATCTTCTACCAAAAAAATACAATTTAAAAAGCCAAATTAAGTATTTTATTAAGATAACTTTTCTAATGAAATATTTCTATTCATGTTTAATGTTTGTGTCTACTCAGATAGATGATCATATTCGTACTAGGGGATGCTGATTGAACTGCCAAACTTGAAATTTTCTGTGCTGCTCCATACAGAATACCAATGTCATCCTGTATATATCTGGTGGCTCCGTGGTAAAGAATCCACCTGCAATGCAAGAGATGTGGGTTCAACCCCTGGGAAGATCTCTGGAGAAGGAAATGGCAACCCACCCCAAGATTCTTGCCTGGGAAATCCCATGGGCAGAGGAGCCTGGTGGGCTACAGTCCATGGAGTCACAAAAGAGTCCGACAGAACTAAGTGACTCAACAAGAACAGCAAAGATAGAGTATGCCTAAGACCTCAAAAGCTGAGGCAGGGGTTTAGGTACCTGTGAGTCACTGGAGGAGTGTCCTCTGAGCAAAATGTATAAGAGAGCAGGCTAGGGACAGGGGTTGGAAGGCAGGGAGCAGGGACATGGTCCCAGGTAAAGTCTAGCCTATTGCGCATTCTAGAGGGTGATGTCTGGAGCATAAGTGCATCTCAGAACTATGCCCACCTCAGGCAAGGAGGCTGACCTTTTTTAAAATATCTTCATCGGTTATTCATTGATCTGCCCCTTAAGTGGTGCTGATAATGGCAGGATATATGGAGCAAAACCTCCCAGTCAACTTCCCAGAGAAGGGGGCAGCTGGAGTTGGTAAGCAACCAGTGCTCACAGCATCTGGGGCCAGAATAAAGAATCTGTGTGAGATACCAACAGCATCCTCTACAGAAGACAAGTGATGGTGCTAGAGCAAGGTGCTTGGGCACTGTGTCCAGCTGACCTGGATCATAACCAACAGTGTCACTAGACTATCTTTTTATTGGGTAGGAATATGGGAGATATTTTTTCCTTTTTTTCTGCTTTCCTTTGTTGTCAAATGATCTACAATGAATCAAATTATTATCATAATTATTACTATATCTTTTTAATTGGAGTATACTTGCTTTACAATGTTATATTAGTCTCTGCTGTACAACGAAGTGAATCAGCCATACGTATGCATATATCCTCTCCCTCCTGGATCCCCCTCCCATCTGTCCCCTATCCCACCTCCAGAGCATCAACCTGAGCTCCCTGTGCTAAACATAAGATTCCTACTAGCTGTCTATTTTATACACACTAGAGTATCTTTGATTTTGAAATGGGATGAACTGTCCTTAAGAGCAACTGAGTGTCTTCCCAGTGGTCTTGAATATGACTTGATTTTGCCAGTACTGCATAAGGGATAGAAGTAGCCTTGGTCCAAGGAGTTCCTATCTGATGGTTCAGGACCGTGGGCATTCTCCTGGCCTCTGTGGTGGAAGACATCAGACCCTGGCAGGACACTCAGATGCCATTAAGGAACTGATGGTCGATTAAAGTGAGGTGCGGGCTTGAGCAGTTATATGGTTAATTTGCCATGTGTCCAAATGACTGGCCTACAAATTAGAAAAACACTAAAGCTAAACTCAAAGTCATTTCACAGGAATTTTCACAAGTGCTCATCTGCAACTAAGTCTGATTTTTCAACTGGCTCATTGAGCCAGATTACAATCAAATGTGCTGAGTGTAAACAGCATCCAATGAGGGGAGGGATGCCTTTCTTACCCAAATATTGTCTGATAGGAGCTTTACTTAACTCATCAGAAAGAGGGAAAGCAATGCACATGGATCTCAAATGCAAATTTGATATCTTTAACAAGTTACTAAGCCTTCACTAATCAATAAAATGAGGGTGTCACTGTCAAAACTAAAAGAGATCACATGTGAAAACTTCCTGCAAATCTGAAGTGATTGTAGCAATACGAAGTTTGGGTTTTGTTTTGTTTTGTTTTAAACTAGTATCCATACCAAAAGCTTATAATACAGACAGCTGCACAATTATCAGTAAACCCTATTTCAGTGATTCTCAAATTTTGCTGCTTGGGAGTCACCAGGGGGGAGCTCTTTAATAGCCCAGTACCATACATTCGTCCCTCACATGAATCCCAGACTTGTCTAATTCAAGGAAACTATGAGCCATGCTCTGTAGGACCACCCACATGGACGGGTCATGATGGAGAGTTCTGACAAAACATGGTGCACTGGAGAAGGAAATGGCAAACCACTTCAGTACTCTTGCCTTGAGAACCCCATGAACAGTATGAAGAGGCAAAAAGATAGGACACTGAAAGATGAACTCCCCAGGTCAGTAGGTGCCTAATATGCTACTGGAGATCAGTGGAGAAATAACTCCAGAAAGAATGAAGGGACGGAGCCAAAGTGAAAACAACACCCAGTTGTGGACATGACTGGTGATGGAAGTACAGTCCAATGCTGTAAAAAGCAATATTGCATAGGAACCTGGAATGTTAGGTCCATGAATCAAGGTATATTGGAAGTGGTCAAACAGGAGACGGCAAGAGTAAACATCTACATTTTAGGAATCAGTGAACTAAAAGACTGGAATGGGTGAATTTAATTCAGATGACCACTATATCTACTACTGTGGGCAAGAATCCCTTTGAAGAATGGAGTAGCCATTATAGTTAGTCAACAAAAGAGTCTGAAATGCAGTACTTGGGTACAGTCTCAAAAACAACAGAATGATCTCTATTTGTTTCCAAGGCAAACCATTCAGTATCACAGTAATCCAAGTCTATGCCGCAACTAATAATGCCGAAGAAGCTGAAATTGAACAGTTCTATGAAGACCTACAAGACCTTCTAGAACTAATACCAAAGAAAGATGTTCTTTTCATCATAGGGGACTGGAATGCAAAAGTAGAAAGTCAAGAGATACCTGAAATAACAGGCAAGTTTGGCTTGGAGTACAAAATGAAGCAGAGCAAAGGCTAACAGAGATTTGCCAAGAGAATGCACTGGTCATAGCAAACACCCTCTACCAAAACACAAGAGACAACTCTATGTATGGACATCACCAGATGGTCAATACCAAAATCGATTTGCAGCCAAAGATGGAGAAGCTCTATACATTCAGAAAAAACAAGATGAGGAGCTGACTGTGGCTTGGATCATGAGCTCCTTATTCCCAAATTCAGACTTAAATTGAAGAAAGCAGGGGAAACCACTAGACCGTTCAGGTATGACCTAAACCAAATCTCTTGTGGAAGTGAGAAATAGATTCAAGGAATTAGATCGATAGAGTGCCTGAAGAAGTATGGACGGAGGTTTGTGACATTGTACAGGAGGTGGTGATCGAGACCATCCCCAAGAAAAAGGAAAGCAAAGAGGCAAAATGGTTGTCTGAGAAGAAGAAGAGAAAAGAAGAGAAGCTAAAGGCAAAGAAGAAAAGGAAAGACATACCCATCTGAATGCAGAGTTCCCAAGAATAGCAAGGAGAGCTAAGAAAGCCTTTCTCAGTGATCAATGCAAAGAAATAGAGGAAAACAATAGAATGGGAAAGACTAGAGATCTCATCAAGAAAATTAGAGATGCCAAGCGAAAATTATGGTATTGTGCTCATGCAAAGATGGGCACAATAAAGGACAGAAATGGTATGGACCTAACAGAAGCAGAAGATATTAAGAAGAGGTGGCAAGAATACATAGAAGAACTGTACAAAAAAGATCTTCACAAAACAGATAACCCTGATCGTGCCATCATTCACCTAGAGCCAGACATCCTAGAATGTGAAGTCAAGTGGGCCTCATGAACAAAGCTAATGGAGGTGATACAATTCCAGTTGAGCTATTTCAAATGCTAAACGATGATACTGTAAAAGTGCTGCACTCAATATGCCAGCAAATTTGGAAAACTTAGCAGTGGCCACAGGACTGGAAAAGGTCAGTTTTCATTCCAATCCCAAAGAAAGGCAATGCCAAAGAATGTTCAAACTACTACACAATTGCACTCATCTCACATGCTAGCAAAGTAATGCTTAAGATTCTCAAAGGGAGACTTCAGCAGTATGTGAACCGAGAACTTCCAGATGTTCAAGCTGAATTTAGAAAGAACAGAGGAACCAGAGATCAAATTGCCAACATCCACTGGATCACAGGAAAAGCAAGAGAGTTCCAGAACAACATCAATTTCTGCTTTATTGACTATGCCAAAGCCTTTGACTTTGTGGATCAGAGCAAATTGTGGAAAATTCTTCAAGAGATGGAAATACCAGACCACCTGACCTGCCTCCTGAGAAATCTGTATGCAGGTTAAGAAGTAACAGTTAGAACCGGACATGGAACAACAGACTGGTTCCAAATTGGGAAAGCAGTACGTCAAGGCTGTGTATTGTCACCCAGCTTATTTAACTTATATACAGAGTACATCATGTGAAATGCTGGGCTGGATGAGGCACAAGCTGGAATCAAGATTGCTGGAAAAAATGTCAATAACCTCAAATACACAGATGACACCACCCCCTTATGGCAGAAAGTGAAAAACTAAAGAGTCTCTTGATGAAAGTGAAAGAGAGAGTGAGAAAGCTGGCTTAAATTTCAACATTCAAAAAATGAAGATCATGGCATCCAGTCCAATCACTTCGTGGCAAATAAGTGGGGAAACAATGGAAACAGTGACAGAATTTATTTTCTTGGGCTCCAAAATCACTGCAAATAGTGACTGCAGCCATAAAATTAAAAGACACTTGCTCCTTGGAAGAGAAGCTATGACCAACCTAGACAGCATATTAAAAAGCAGAATGATTACTTTGCCAACAAAGTTCTGTCTAGTAAAGTCTATAGGTTTTCCAGTAGTCATGTATGGATGTGAGAGCTGGACTATAAAGAAAGCTGAGCACCAAAGGATTGATGCTTTTGATCTGTGGTGTTGGAGAAGACTCTTGAGTCAAGGAGATCCAAGCAGTCAATCCTAAAGGAAATCACTCCTGAATATTCATTGGAAGGACTGATGCTGAAGCTGAAGCTTCAATTCTTTGGCCACCTGATGCAAAGGACTCATTGGAGAAGACCCTGTTTCTGGGAAAGATTGAAGACAGGAGGAGAAGGGACAACAGAGGATGAGAGGGTTGGATGACATCACTGACTTGATGGACATGTTTGAGCAAATTCCAGGAGTTGGTGAAGGAAAGAGAAGCCTGGTGTGCTGCAGTCCACGGGGTCTTAAAGAGTCAGACACAACTGCGTGAGTGAACTGAATGGACCTGATAACATCCTCCCTACCAACTAGTCCTTGGTAGAGACTCCAGGACTCTTTATTCCTTAATCACCCAGGAATGATTCCAATGGGTAGAAGTTATATTGCTCTAATTGATCAGATCAGAAGGTAATTAGGTTTTTCTATGGTACTGATTCTCAGACTCTACCATGCATCAGAACTGTTTGGAAGGCTCATTAAAACACACAAAGCTGAGCCCTACCTCCAGAATTTCTGACATCGTAGTTCTTGAGAGGGGCCTGAGGGTTTGCACTTCAAACAAGTTTCCAGGTGACACTGCTCTGGTTCAACCCTACACTTGGACAATCAGAAATTGGCAAGCTCAAAACGCAAGTTCTTTGGTGTTCTATTTTGCTTGGAGAGTCAGTTGTTAACCATCTACCATCACACCAGTTCACATGGTGAAAGAGTACAGCCAGTACTCTACATCTGCCAGTTATGGGGGGCTGGCTGTATTCATTGTAGCCTGCTGTTTAAATGAGGTACTTAAGCATCCATGGATTTTGGTACCTGGAACCAGTCTCTCCATGGCTATTGGATTTTGAGGGACAAGTGTACAGATAGCCTGAATTGTTTCTTGGATAATCCTGCTTCATTTGACTGAGGTCCAACTCCAGAGAGGATGGAGTGTCCTGTACACAGGCCATGAAGTTCAAGAAGCCGTTGATATCCAGGTGAGGCATCATGAGAAGGGTATTTCCTGTCTTGAACTGAATTCCTGAGTTCTCTCCTACAACATACATTAATTCAGCATATATTAACTGAACATCTACTTTGTGCAAGGACTGTGCTAGGTCCAAGATCCCTGATTCATAGTCTTTGCCTTCCAGGAACTGATGACCTAATAATTACAACTAATGGGTTCTATCATTTTGTAACCACTGGAATTCCAGAATTCTCATAGTTTAATGACTCTCTTCTGTCAATTAAACAACTATTTTGATCTCATAACAAAGTTACTCAATCAAATATAACACTGTAGCACCACACACTACTTTCACAAATTTGTATGAGTGTTCAAGACATTACGCCAAATAAAATGAAATATCTCTAACTTGCACTAATGTAGGAAGTTCAGAGTGCTTACAGTTACAGATATTAAAAAATGCTTAAAAAAATAAAAAATGCTTGCTGGGTTATTATCTTCATACAGATAGAGCTGCTCAAGGAAGGTTAACAAGGGTTTAGCAGTTGAAGCTTTTAAAACATATAAGAATGATTTTCTGCTGCTGCTGCTGCTGCTAAGTCGCTTCAGTCGTGTCCGACTCTGTGTGACCCCAGAGACGGCAGCCCACCAGGCTTCCCCGTCTCTGGGATTCTCCAGGCAAGAACACTGGAGTGGGTTGCCATTTCCTTCTCCAATGCATGAAACTGAAAAGTGAAAGTGAAGTCACTCAGTCGTGTCTGACTCTAGCGACCCCATGGACTGTAGCCCACCAGGCTCATCCGTCCATGGGATTTTCCAGGCAAAAGGACTGGAATGGGATGCCATTGCCTTCTCCAGAATGATTTTCAATCAACGTGTTAATTGTTGTGTAAGAAATGATGTTCTAAAATGCCTTTAAAATATTTGTCCTTGAATAAGAAAGAGTCTACCCTCGTTTACCCAATGAGAGCTTGGCTTTCAAATCTTCATAAAAAGAAAAAAGGGCTTTTAAAATTTTATATTGGAGTATAGGTGATTAAAAATATTGTGTTAGTTTCAAGGGTATAGCAAAGTGGTTCAGTTATACATGAATCTATTCTTTTTCAAATTCTTTTCCCATTTAGGTTGTTATGTAACATTGAACAGAGTTCCTGTACTATACTGCAAGTCCTTGTTTATTGTCCATTGTTAATACAACAGTGTGTACATGTCAATCCCCCACACTAAAAAAAAAAAAGAAAAAAAAGGGCTAATCCTACTTGTTGAAAGATCTTGAAATGGTTTCTGTGCTTAAAAAGTATTCATCAGTTATCATAGTGCCTGAAATGTCAACAGTAGAGATGAATTTGTCTTGCACACCCACATGGTTAAGATATAACTACTCAGCAATAGAAAGGAATCACTGTTAATACATTCAGCAACCTGGGTGGATCTCAAGAGCATTATGCCAACTTAAAAAAGAAATCTCTCAAAAAAAAAAAATAATGTATGATTTTATGGATACGAAATGTATGATTTTTTTTATATTCTCAAAATGACAAAACTGTAGAGTTGGAATACAGATTGATGGGTCGCCGGACACGACTGAAGTGACTTAGCAGCAGCAAGCATAGGGAATACAGAAAGGGATTGGATGCACCTCTAAACTGATAGCATGAGAGAAATCTTTGTAATGATGGAAGAGTTTTGTATCTTTATTTCAGTGGTAGTTACAAGTCAAAGTACTTGATAAAATGAGACAGAACTCTACACACCTTATCCATGATTAGCTTCCTTGTAATGTTGTACTGGGGTCACAAATATTGTATATTAACGCATATATATGGAATCTAGAAAAATGGTACTAATGAACCTATTTGCTGGGCAGGAATAGAGTCATAGACATAGAGAACAATTGTGGACACAGTGGGGAAAGGAGGGAGTGGGACAGACAGAGAGTAGCAGTGAAACATACACATTACCCCATGTAAAATCCATAGCTACTGGGAAGTTGCTGTATAGCACAGGGATCTCAGCTCAGTGCTCTGTGATGACCTAGAGAGATGGGATGGGATTGAGGGGAGGTTCAAAAAGGAGTGGACACACGTATACTTATGGCAGATTCACGTTGTATGGCAGAAACCAACACAACATTGTAAAGCAATTATCCTCCAATTACTTAAAAAAAAAAAAAAGTAACCACTGGGGAAACTGAGTGAAAGATACCCTGGACCTCTCTGAATTATCTTTGCAACTTCTTGTGAATCTGTAATTATTTCAAAATAAAAAGGATTTTTTGTTTTCAAACAAAACTATTTCTTTTCAGCTTAAAATTCTCTAAAATGTCCAGGTAGCTCCTTTGAATCTGCCTGCAATGTGGGAGACCTAGGTTTGATCCCTCGGTCAGGAAGATCCCCTGGAGACGGGTATGGCACCCACTCCAGTATTGTTGCCTGGAGAACCCCATGGACAGAGGAGCCTGGTCCATGGGTCACAGGGAGTTGGGCACAACTGAGCAACTAACACACACACAAAAAATGGAAATAGTGGAAATAGCAGAGGAGAAGAGTAGGTAGAAAGAATTTACTCTGGAAAAATATTGAAGTGCTTTGTGTACAATACAGGTATTTTATTTAATCTTAAACCTTGTGACAGTAAATATTATTAGTTTGGTTTAATAATAACTTTCCCCAAAGAGCAGAAGCCCATAAACAAGAGCAACCATGATAGGAGGAGCCTGGGGGGAACAGGACATTCAGCAAATTAGACCAAAGCCAGTAGGAGTGACTATTAGAGTCTTAGAAGAAGCACATTATGGTAATCCTAGAATAGAAAACTCTGACTTCAGAGATTGTTGGGTGTTTCCTTTTGAATGTCATCCCCAATCAGAGAGACTGATTTTGCATCAGCCATTCTGAAATGATGGACCTAGAGAGAAGACTATCTCCACTGTAGCCAGTCTTCTAGCTACCTACCCAGCAAGGCAGGCGAAGTTTGGGGTTTTAATTTCTGATACCAGTATTATCTCCTTAGGGGTGGCCATACTTGAATGAATGCATTTACTCGAGCTTTATTTTCTATGGGATGATGAGGTAATAGTTAAAGATAATAGAAAAAGGTTAAAATAATATGAAATTCTGAACTTCTGAAAGGGTCAGCCTTAATAGTCCCTGTCAACTGGCAGTGATCCCAGTGGTGTTTCTGCAGATTTATAGACCAGGCACAAGTAATTATCCTTTCCTTTAATAACAGAGTAAAACATCACACCCATCTATTTCCCAGGTGGGACTGCTACTGCACATTCCGTTAAACAGTTATCATTCTCACCAACTCTCCTGAGAAATGATCCTAGGGCACAACCTCAGTTTTCAAGGGTTCTGTTGGCCACTTAAAATACCCTTGACATGTGACCAAGAGTCATTTAATTAAGTGAAAGCAAACAGTGGAGAATTGCCTAGAAGGTTTCTCTCAGCCGGATGCTTCTCCTACGTAATGTAATATTAATATGTTAAAGATCATTGAAAAATAATAAAAAGTCGCATTGCCCACAGGGACGAGGTCCTGTAGTGTGACTTATTCCAACACTGGGAGTGCAGTGCCCCCTAGTAGTTCCTGTTAAGAAACGTGTCCTCAGAGTGCATTAGATTTAGCAAATGAGGAGCTCCCAGAATTGGCACTACTCTCAGGCCCAAGTGGGCAATTTGACAATTGGTTTTATCTTTTCTGAACCATTAGGAACCCACTGAAGTTTCACCTTGAATGTGCACTAATTTTTTCCAGTGCCAACAAAGGCTGGATTCTAACAATGCCCTAATAGGACCTTATCAATAACTCTTAAAAATCTGATTCTCTGTGAATATCAAATTAAACACCCTCCTTTTGCTTTGCCTTCAAGCCTCTCCTGAGCTGAAGGTTGGGAATCAGAATAAATATAGGGGGCAGACACAGAAAGCGTCATCCCACAAGCTTGAGGGCATCTCAGGTGTAAAAGATGGCCACAAAACGGTGGAATATTAAGAAATCCTTTGATGGGTCAAGTAAAACAGACGAAGGTCTGACAATTTTCCTGTGAAAACACTGCAGCTTATAGTGGCAACTGATAGATTTGTAGAGTTAAATAAAACTAGAAGTAAATTTAAGCAAGGTGAATAAACAAGGAGAACAGACATACATTTATATTTCCTTTTTTTTTGTTAGTGAAAGACATTCAAAGGCAGTCTTATCTCTAGGATATCCAAAAGATAATAGGCACATACATACTATAGCACAAATGCTTTGGAAAGTGGAATGTGCATTTTCTGCCTTCTGTGTGGCCGATATCATGCTATTTCAAAGCCTGTAAAAGCAATATATAGTTTTTTGACAAATACACCCATGTGTTGTGCACGGTTTGATTTATGTAAACTCATTTCAAATGCAGTTGCAGAATTCCTCCTGAACAGATGAAAAATGTCTGCCTAAAGTGATAAAAATATATGTGTGTAGAAAGATACAGTTTTAAGATGAAATTTTTATATGTTAACAGATTTGTAACTCTATTTCACACAATACCCTTTTTAAAAAAAGGCTTCTAGAGACTTGTTTTTTTTCCACATTACTGTGTCAGTTCAGGTGTTTCCAGAAGATGGGAGTGAGTCTATTCTGCTGTAAGAACCTTTGTGTGTTGAAAATTAGCATGTGTGGGAGTGGTGAATGGAGAAATGAGATCAGTATAACAGATGCTTGCTTTGTCCATGTATTTCACTAGTTCCAGCAACCAAGAACAAAGCCCACTAACTCAGGTCAACACAAGGTTAGTCAAGGCAGATAGCATACTGACTGTGTCTCATTTAGCCCATATTCTTCCTCTTGACTCAGTTTTGGCCATGTTTCAACATGACTATGTTTAAGAGTGTGGCTCTCCTGAGCCTTTCTGCTCTTTGTACTTGTTTTATAGTTTACCATTCTCAGCTCTTTGCTTTCCTGGCTTCCTTGTTTCACCAAGCTGTGTTCATATATATATACACACACTGAAGTCCTGTTTTGTTTTGTTTGTTTGTTTTTTGTAGTGTTTATCTATTAGGAATTTCAGCTATCTTTTTAATCATGCTGACATATTTACTAGAATGATTATTGTTTTTGTTAGTATTCCTGTTACATAAATATCGAGTAGGTCTGTCCTGACCTTATATTTCTCAGAACCCTATAATTTTCATTATGTAATTTTTCAGATCATACAGGGAATGCATTTATCTCATTATAAGCACAAGCATTTGTACTTGCAGTCTCTTTATTAATTGCATTTATCATTATGGAATTACTCTTTGAATTATAGACTTCCCTCATGAATCCAAGGCAATGGATTGAAGTATCAGTTGCCTACTAGATTCATTTATTTAATTTAACCTTCACTGAGTAAAGCCAGCCCCATGTGTACAACACCCCATTAAAAAGTAACCTTCCCATCTTTCTTTCTTTCTGTACACTGAAAATATTTTCATAACAGAAGCACTTAATGAAGGTTTAACTTGCTTCTGCTGAAACCTTTTATTTTTTAATCACTAACATATAGTTTGTGTGCATTTTAAAAAAGTCGATCCCCATCCTCCCCACCCACATACATACATACTCATTCCCTGTACTCTTCTAAGTAGTTTATGGCTAGTATTTGTATTTAAATTTCACATTCAACATGGTATGAAATTGTAAATTCCATCAAGTCAAGCTACAGTAAGTCAGGGATTTTTTAATATGATAACAGCTCACAACAGATCCTAAAACATTAGTGCAATTAATGCAGAAGGAAATGGAAAATTTTCAGAAAGGTTTCTTTTATATTTCTTTAAGGATATAGAGGAATATCTTTTGTTTTAAGAAGGAAATTATTTAATGTTATTTCCATGTAACTACATATTTGGTGTCAACATGAATGATTTTTTTAGAATATTGGTAGCAAGCATGGAATAGAGTTTTCCAAGAGCAAGTCACATTTTATCCTGCAAGAACCAGGCATTGAATTAGGCAGTGATAGTGGAAAGCTGATCTAAGTCATTATTTTTAAGGAGGAGCTCACAGAGGGTGATGCTTCGACATTTCAGCACATACTCTTATTTCAGCACATCCTCTTACGGAGACCTGCTCAGAGTGCTGTGAGAGAGAACAAAGGCAGTAACAGTCAAGGAAGGGGTGCTTTCACCCACACAATCAGAAAAGGGCCTTATGGGCTTTTGTTTCATCTTTCACTTTTGCTACTGTAAAACTTAAAAATTTTTCTTCATCTGAACATAGAGTAGTTTTCATAAAGAATCCCTCACTATGTATAGTTTTAGCATAGCGTATATTTTGATCTTCATGTTGGAGTTTACCAAATTCATCAAGCTGTACACTTTCAATGGGTACATTTTACTGTATACAAACTACAGCTCAACTTTTCATAAATCCATCAAAACTTCCAGTATTACTCCTGTACTTCAGAAAAATGCAACTTCCTCCCTTTGATGTAATAAGTGCATTACAGAAAGAAAAACTTTAAAGAATGATCTAGTGGATTTTTTCTTCCATAATAATTATTTCATTCTCTGTATTCTCTTCCAGCTGTAGGTCCAGATTTTTCAAGAACCCTCTTAAAAAGGGTAACTCTTGTCAAAGTGGGAGGTGAAGTTGTCATTGAGTGTAAGCCAAAGGCTTCTCCGAAACCAGTCTACACCTGGAAGAAAGGAAGGGACGTATTAAAAGAAAATGAAAGGTATTATCTTGAAATATTTTAAGTATGTGGTTAACCCATAATAATTTATAGGTCTGTTGTTAACAGTCCAAGAGGGAAGAATTTATGATCTGCTCTTCATGAACTAAATGTTAATCAAAGAGCTGAAGCTTTGGGAAAGAGTGGTAAATTAGCAGGTCTTGATATTAAGATTCTAGAAAGCCTTTCTTGCACAGGTAGACCACATGATCCCACATGTTGAAGGCTGTTGGAGTTGCCCAAAGATGTGCAACTGGAAATACCTTTTTTAATTTTAGCTTAAAATTTATTTGTAGGTTTGCCCATCTTTCTCCATTCTATTAATACCTCATTTTTTTCCCCCATAAACAAGTAATTCCAGCTCTTCTCTGCTATGGCAACCCCTCAAATATTTGGCAGTGTCTAGTATGTCTCTTGTTAGTCTCTCCCTTTTTGTGAAACCATATTTAATTCCAGAACTCATTTTCAAATAACATGGCTTTTATTATTTTAATCATGTCTTTTTAAGAACTCTATTTCAAACTTATTTTTGAAAAGTTTTTTTTTTCTTTCTGATATCGAAACTCTTCAAATGTGTGTTTCCTATTATACATGAATTATGTTTATAATGCATGTTCTTTTATCCAGTGTAATTATATGGGTTGTTTGGGGGTTTAGGTCATATTGTGACAAATGGCAGGTATCTCTTAAGACCTTTTTTTGGCTGTCTATAAAATATCTCCCACCCCTTTCTGTAATCTACTCAGATCTGTTGGAAAATGGTAATTGTGCATGAGTCTGTCATGCATAAGATAACATTTACCAGCTGTATACATAATGATTTTAATTGATGCTAAAGGTCAAGTACTCAAAGATGTCATGGGGAAGCCTGTAAAAATGTGTGCGTATCAACTTTAACACCTGTACACCTTTGGATTTACATATGCAAAGTAGATCATCACACTGATGATGTTGTCCTTATTAATGATTTTTGCAAACCCGATATGGTTTATAGAGGGTGTATTCATACATAGTAAATGCATAATATGTGTTTCTTTCTGATTTCTGTTATATCAAGAAAGTGGTATAGTTTACTGATTACTGACCTGACATTCAAATCTGGAGCCAAAGTTGGAACTTGAGAGCACAGTTTCTTATTTTATGTACCATGTACATTATTAGATTAAGGCTACATTTTTAAAGTTTTAATATAACATTAATATGAAGAAAAATATTTTAAAATAATATGAAAAATAGATATATGAATGAGTGCGGTTTGAATAACATGTAAGATCAATCCTGGAGAGGCTAATAAAATTTGCTGCTTTCACAAGCAACCTACAGTGTCTTAAAACAAAAGGAAATTTCTCATCCACACTGCATGCCCACCAGAGGTCTGCTGGGGGCTTTGCTGCTCTCTAAAGCCTAAGCTGGTAGAATAGCACTCTCTGGAACATTTAAATTGCAGATGGAAAGAAAGAAAGAAAGTGAAGTCGCTCAGTCGTGTCCAACCCTTTGCGGCCCCGTGGACTAGCCCACCAGGCTCCTTGGTCCATGGGATTCTCCAGGCAAGAATACTGGAGTGGGTTGCCATTTCCTTCTCCAGGGGATCTTCCCAACCCAGGGATCGAACCCAGGTCTCCTGCATTGCAAGCAGATGCTTTATCCTCTGAGCCACCAGGGAAGACGGAAAAGAGGGTGGTAAACATGTGAAGTGAAGCACTTCTTTTTGCTTATGTTTTGGTGGGCAAAAGAAGTCACTTGGCTCTTCCCAAATTCAGCCCAACAGGGAAATTCAGTCTTTCTGTGTGCCTAGAAGAAAAAGGACACCCTAACGTTTTGAGCAGTATTAATGATCGCTCAACATGACTATAATTTGATCATTGATACAGGTTGTTTAAATTAATTTTGGGAAAATGATATACCAAGAATTACTTTTAATAAGTGAATTTGACTTCTACCATTTGACTTACCACAAAGCTTATCTCTCTCCAACTTTTAATTTTTTTCTTCTAACTTGATTGATAGGGTTCAGATATAGCCTCAACATTGCTATGGCACTACAGGTATCTTTAAAGCAAGGAAACTCCCCATCATTACTCAGGTCCTGGTCTTTATCACCTCCACCTCCACCATCACCAGGCATGACCCAAACTGTCAGTGTGAGCACTTTTTATCCCCATAGGTGCTGTGTCCTCACTGTTCTCTTTCTCAGTTCCACCTCTCTCACAGTGTATTAAACAGATACATTTTCAACAGATTGATTTTCATCATGAAAATGAATTCAAAAGCTGACCAGGTGTAATTTATTTTTAATTTTTTTAACAACGCATGTATTTCTTTTTTACTTAATTTATTTGGCTGCACCGGTCTTAGTTGGAGCACACGGGATCTTTGATCTTGTTGCCTCATGCGGGATCTTTCAGTTGAAGCATGCAAATTCTTAGTTGTGGCGAGTGGGATCTAGTTCCCTGACCAGGGATCAAACCCAGGCCCCCTGAATTGGGAGCTTGGAGTTTTAGCCACTAAACCACCAGGGAAGTCCCTGGCCAGGTATAATTTAAAGGTGAATGTAGGGACTTCAGTGTGTGTCCCATCCTTGGGAGACACTTGCCACTCAACTCTAGCATATTATTGCCACCAGATGGAAATACAGGTCCAGTGCCTCTCCACCTTCTCATTTTTCAAGGGAAACTAGAAACATGGAATTTAAGTTGAGCTATCTTAAGTATTAAATGTCAGTAACTATTATTTTAAAAAATTTAATGTTAGAACAGTATAAGCCACACATCCATGGACCAAGTTTACTTCATGGGCTGCTGGAATACGAGAAAGATAAACTCAACTGAACTTCCTGTAATTTCTGAAAAGGGTAAAAAAATAAGAAAGATATTACTTATATTTCCTTGTTGACAGAGAAGAAATTCTGCCATTTTCCTCTGTCTTTTTGATAAAAGAGAAACATAAGTAAGTGGATAAATGAAGAAAAGCAATCATATATAGGGTTCATAAGTGAAAAGTTTAGAATTCCTATTTTAGAAAAGGACTGACATTGCTAGAACAACACAAAAGGAAAAACTTGTTGACTATGTACAGTGTTGAGTAGTAGCTTCCAATATACAGACTTGTAATTCTCTTTTGAGATGTGGAATCCTAAGAATCAAAAGGCAAGCCATTAACACTTGAATGATCTTTTAAAAATTTTATTGAAGTATAGGTGGTTTACAATATAACATAACATGCTTAGTCACTCAGTCATATCCAACTCTTTGTGACCCCATGGACTGTAGCCCACCAAGCTCCTCTGTCTATGGGATTGTCCAGGCAAGAATGTTTAAGTAAGTAGCCTTTCCCTTGTTTTACAGGGTTGCGTTTATTTCTTCTGTATAGCAAAGTGATTTAGTTATACATACTCTTTTTCATATTCTCTTCCATTAAGGCTTATCACAGGATATTATGGTTTATCACAGAATATAATTCCCTGTGCTATGCAGTAGGACTTTGTGTTTTATCCATCCTATATATAATAGTTTATCTCTGCTAATCCCACACCCCCATTCCCTCCCTCGCCTGCCCACTCTCCTTCTTAGCAACTATAAGTGTGTTCTCTGTGAGTTTGTTTTTATTTCACAGATATGTCGATGTATCAGATTTTAGATTCTACATATAAATGATACCATGTTTTATTTGTCTTTCTCTTTCTGACTTACTTCACTTAGTATGATAATCTCTAGGTTCATCCATATTGCTGCAAATGGCATTGTTTCATTCTTTTTGATGGTTGAGTAATATTCCATTGTGTGTATGTGTGTACCACATCTTTTTTTAAAGAAGTATTTTATTTATTTATTTGGCTGAGCTGGGTCTTAGTTGTGGCCGGTGGGATCTTCGATCTTCTTGTGGTGTGCACATTCTTTTTAGTTGCGGCATGCTAACTCTTGGTTGCAGCATATGTGATCTAGTTAGCTGGCCAGGGATTGAATCTGGGCTCCCTGCATTGGGAATGTAAAGTCTTCACCACTGAATCACCAGGGAAGTTCCTATAGCACGTCTTCTTTTTCCATTCTTCTGTCAATGAACACAGGTCGTTTCCCTTTCCTGGCTGTTGGAAGTAGCGCTACTAGTGAACATAGGGGTGCGTGTATCTTTCTGAATTACAGTTTTGTCTGGGTATATGCCCAAGGGTTGAATTGCTGGAACATACAATAAGTCTTTTTTTTTTTTTTTGAGGACCCTCCATACCGTTTTCTGTAGAGGCTGCCCCAATTTACATTCCCACCAACAGTGTAGGCGGGCTGCCTTTTCTCCACACCCTCTCCAACATTTGTTATTTGTAGACTTTTGAATGATGGCCTTTAACATTTGAGTAAGAGATGATTAATCTCAATTATGGAATAATGCTATAAACCAAGTTTCAGTGAAACAAAATTTATGATCAAGCACCACTTTTTATTAACATTCTCCCTAGAGCTTATGGTTTGACTTGGCCAAACACTACTTAAGTGATTTTTAATTTTAAATTTAGCTAATCAGCTGCCTGCAAATGAGTTTACAATAAAAGTATAAGAAGAAACATTTTTTAAATGTTTACATTTTGATCTTATTCAAATTGTGGTGTTATAGTTACCTCAATGGGTATGGATTCAGAAATACTAGTTAAATGTTAACATGTGAACAATTTTTAAAATACTTTTGTATGTGCTTATTTTGGTTTTTAAAGGCTTTAGGGATTTAAATCATATTTACACTGGCCTTATATATATTAAACCAATCATCTAAATGAAAGATTTAATCTTTAATTTTTATAACTTTGTTATTGTGTAGGCAGTATATCCATAAGCATAAATATATATTTTTTGTTTTCTTGTATATTTATCCAGCTATCAGAGTAAAGGCAATATCAGGCATTTAAAACAGAGATGGTTTGTCACAAAGACTGAAGTACATTAGTTTTCAGGAGAGGCCTCTACTCACCACCAAACAGGAATTATTTGGATTTGTTGAGCAATTAAGCCATGTAACTGAAAAAGGTTGATAATTTTGTTTACTGTTTCTGGACAGAATGCATTTGAGGCAGATGAGATTGATCTATTACAAACAAAAACATCAGAATTCAGAAATGACAGAATCATTAATAAAAACCTAGGCTCCTAGAATCATAAGGAGACATGAAACCAACTCACATGGACTCTTCTGGTTGCAAGTGACAGAAACCTAACTCAGAACTGGCTTCAGGAGCAAAAGGAGTTCACTGGCTCCACATTTGAGAAGACCAGGGCCAGGCTGGGACTCGAGATGTGCCTGGGTTCAGGAGCTCACACAGTGATGGTGGGACTGGGTGGCTGGCTTCCTCTCTCACTGGTGTCTTCCTCTACTTTGGCTCCATTTTCTGATGGGCTCTCCTCTCCTGTTGGTAGGATAGCCACTGGTAGCACCATGCTTTGCCTCTTTTCTAACTTCTCACAACTGCAGAATAGATGTTTATGGCATGGGATAAACCTGCCTTGGTCAGTGATCTTCCCTGAACCAGTAACATTCAAGGGGATGTGATGCACTGATCAGAAGGACATGATCATATGCCATCCTAAGAGGCACTTGGGGAAGCTCCACCTAAGACCTTGAGGACTGAGAATGGAACAGGGGTTTCCCCAAAGAAGCATAGGGTCCTACAACCAGAAGAAGAGTAAGTGGACAGGCAACAGTGTCCAATTCCTACCCTAGTCATGGAGCTCAGCTTCCATTCCCAGACAGGGAACCCCACAATGGGTGGACCTTCACCATCCCTGGTTATGTCTAACATGAGGACCTGACTAATTTTTAGAGTATTTCCTCATAACCAGTATCCTTGTAATTTCCATTCATTGTTTCTTGCTTTGCTTTCTGAAGTTATATTAAGAAAAAATCTAATTCTCTTCCACCATGCCTCTTCCTTTATATACTGACATGCTATTCTCAAGTCGTCTTTCAATTATTTTCCAAGTCCAAATCTTGATGTTCTTCGTATCATGTTATTTGACATCCTCTTACTGTCTTAAACGTTTCTTTCAATGTCTTTCTGAAAGCCAGAATTAAATCTGCCATTCAGAATTAAAACAATATTAATAAGGGAATAAGTATCTTGAACTCTGTAGCAAAGATTGATGATTATTATTACACTGTGTCCCTAAAGAGGAAAAAACATCTTCAGTTAGCTTAGATTAGTAAGGCAAACAAGTGTACATCATAGAAAAACCACTCCTTCCCAATGATTATTTTAAACAATTAACTTAGTGCTTAAAGGGGTAAATCTAGTTGTCTGGAAAATTCACTTAGAGAAAATATTTTATTTCTCATTGAAGCTGAAGAAATTAGTGAAATGTTACTTTAGTTAGCCATGTGTAAATAAAGACTTCTTATTCTTACTCATGTTTAAGAATGTCTCTCTTTCCTTTTAAATGTTAGGCTAATACATTATGTCAAGCTAATGGATAATAATTAAGTATAGATATACCACTGAATGTTTCCAGAAAGAATCTGAAACTTACAGCCTGCATCTCACAGGCATGGTTTCAGAACAACAGCAGGACTATTTTGCCAAACTAGCCGAGCCGACATAGATTTCGATCAATGAACAAAGCATTCATTTGGTGCTTACCATATGTTGAGCCCTTTGCCTGGCACTGAGAGAGAGAAGGAGGAGACATAAACCCAGCCCTCAAGATGCTCTTAGATTAGTTCACGGGCCCAGTAGCAAAATAACAATGTGTTTTTCAATCATAGATGATATATTTAGAAGGATCATTGGATTTGTAGGCCAACAATAGATTGTGGAAGCCTTGAATTCGATGTCTGTAGGGTTTAGGCTTGAACTTCCAGAGAAAATAGAAGGATTTTATGGAAGAGAGTGCACCGTCATATGCATGCTGCAGAAGGGTTGTTCTGCTTGCAACATGGAGAAAGAATCAGAGTAGAACAAGATTAGGAACACAGAGAGACCAGTTTCAGGCAGTATGCTAAAATGAAAACCAAAAGGACTTCAGTGTCTCTCCTGATAGTATAGGAGGGAAGACAGATTTTTTTTTTTAACTTAAATGACTTATTAAGCAGAAATATTTTTAAAAGAAGGAAGGAAAAAAGAAAGTGACTCCTAAGATGCTAACTTGAGCACTGGTAGATGGCAGAGCTATTGACCACAGTACTGAGAAGAGAAAACTGAGTTTGAGAGGAGAAGATAAAGAAATGAGTATTAACATGTGAAATCTGAGGTGCCTTCAAGTGGTGATGTCACATTCAGATTGGAATTCCAATTCAATGTCACTTTCTCAGCAAAGATTTTTCCCTCAAACCTATTTCAAATTGTAAACACCACCACCATCCTCTTCTCATGCTTTACAATTTTCATAGTTCTTACTACCTTCTTTTTTTTTTTTTTTTTTTAATTTTATTTTATTTTTAAACTTTACATAACTGTATTAGATTTGCCAAATATCAAAATGAATCTGCCACAGGTATACATGTGTTCCCCATCCTGAACCCTCCTCCCTCCTCCCTCCCCATTCCATCCCTCTGGGTCGTCCCAGTGCACCAGCCCCAAGCATCCAGTATCGTGCATCTTACTACCTTCTAACATGCTGCATGCTTGCCTTTTTTCCATTATCTGTCTTCCCCACTTTCCATTTAATCGTAATGTAAATTCCATGAAGACAGAGACTGGTAAGTGTGTGTGTGTGTGTCTGTGTGTCTGTGTGTGTGTCTTAAACAATAAAAAGTTAGTATTTTATAGCCCTGGAGATCATAAGTCAGAAATTATTCTCCTTGCATTAAAATAACACATTTCTTTTAATGTCTTTCTGAAAGCCAAAATTAAATCTGCCATTTGGAATCAAAATAGTATTGATAAAGAAATAAATAGTCTTATTATATCCTTAAGTAATGCATTCCTTCTGGAGGTTCTAGGGGAGAATCAGTGTCTGGCTTTTAGAAATCACCTGCATTCCTTGGCTCATAGCCCCCTCCTCCATCATTGGAGCTAGCAAAGCAAGTCCAGTCCATTAGAGTCCTCACATCAGATCACTTCACCCTCCTCTTCTACTTTGAGGTTACTTCGTGGTTACCAGGGGTCCTTTGTGTTTTGTCCCTTTCTGTAATGCTAGTACCTAGGATGGTGCCTGGTACAGACTAAGTGTTCAGTGAATGAATGTCCAACAGGAAATGTGGGTCTGAGTTCAGGAGAGTAAAGACAGAGACCCAGATGTCACCAGTTGACAAGAAGCTGTGGAGTGGATAAGCACACCCAGAGAGTTGTGTAGAATGAGAACACCTGTGAATCAAAGAAAGGAACCTTGAGGAATGGCCACATGCAAAAAGTGGGTGGAAGCAGAGCACACTGGGAGGGGGATTAAGAGATGTGGGAGAACCTAGGAAACAGAAACCAAGGGAGCAGAAAGGTTCAAGAAGGAGCAAGTGCTTGCTGCTTCCAAGAGATGACAAAATAATGGCTCAAAGATGACCACTGCATTGAGGAACCTTAACATCACCTCAGGGGAGCACTTTGAGGCCACTGTGGACATGTTTCAGAGACACAGTGAAATGGTACAATCGTCCATATTCTTAGGCATTTCTTCCCAGGCTGAACACATGTTTAGGCCCACAGTATAATCAGGTCGAGTCTAACATTCTGTGAGACTGTTCATACCAAAGAGGAATAAAATTCCTGTGTCTTGACTAAAGACCCCACAGTCTTCTGCCACAGTGGAATTAGATCATGGCCCTACTAATTTGCCTCTCTTCCCAGAAGTCTTTGGAAGAGTTGAAATTCATGTAATATGTGGAAGAAACTCTAAGCACAGGGCAGCAAAACTCTACATTGTATATGAGTTGTGAAACTCTAGTCTAAAGATACTGGCAACCTGGGAGGCAGAGCACATGGAATGGCAGGTATTTGCCCAGAAGGTTGATCGAATCCTTGCGTGGAAAAGAAAGTTTATTGCTTCAGGCATTCTGTTTCTCTTCTGGAGGCAGAGTGTCTATATATGTGCTCTTAATGAGAAACCCGCCCTCAGGATATCTCTTACAGTTGCTGCAGAGCCATATAGCTCTGTTATTAGGAATTCTGCCCTGGGGAGCAATTATGTTATTGCAATAATTAGAGGCAGTTCATCTCCATAATAATGGAAATCCTGCCTTGGAGGCAAAACAACATCAAAGCAACTCGAGCATCATTGCTCTAGATAGAATCTGTTGCCCCGCTTATTGGTAATACTATTTCATTTTAATTTTGCTTGTGTAGTCATGGAAATAGACTGAGCTTATCTTGCTCTCCAATTCAGACCTGGAACTTTTCTCCCTTTCCTTCCATTTGTCTCTCCTAGAGCCATGCATAAAATAGTTACAACTTTGAGCTCCCCTGAAGAGTCGTTGCAGAAGAGTTTAGAGACATTTGTTTTTTAAATGTGTGTTAATGGTACACAGACCCTGTCCTGTGGAGACTCTGTAAATTTAGCTCTCAGTCACCGGTCTTTTTTGCCTCAGTATAGTTATATCTTGTTGTGTTACGATCAGGAATTAAAGTGATGTCCAAATTCAGGCAGGAGCTACCTACCACCTGTTCTATTCATCGTGGTTATTGGTTATGCCTAAGGATATGCTGGCAAGAGAACTGAATTTTTATATGGAAGTATTTAAAATTAGGTTCCCAATCTAAAGACAACACCTGATGATAAAATCCTTCTGGGTTTCTTCAGCATTGATTCTTTCTTTGTCGGTCAGTCCCCTACCCCTGTCCTACTTTCTGCCCTTATTATCTTGTGTATGGACTTTGCAGCTGTTTGGCTAACCTCTTAACGGGTTTGTTTGGAACCAGCCTGTACTCAAATCTTTCACAAGATGAAACTTCCCGTATCACAGCCCCGATTAATTAAATTCAATAAACATTTGTCACACACTTCCTTTGTACAGATTCATTTGAGCTTATGAACAACCTATATATGTATAAAACAACATATGTGTATATACTTCCCAGGTGGCGCTAGTGGTAAAGAATCTGCCTGCAATGCAGGAGACCCTGCATTACCTGGGAAGTATATACACATATGTCCATACACAAGAGTGGGTTCTCAGAGTCTGGAAGATCCCCTGGAGGAGGAAATGAAAACCCACTCCAGTATTCTTGCCTGTAGAATCCCATGGATAGAGGAGCCTAGTGGGCTACAATCCATGGGGGTCACAAAGAGTAGGACACATCTGAGCATCTGAGCCACATGAACAACCTAATTTAAATCTGAGTTCTACAGGTGCCATTTAAAAAGGGACAGAATTTCTACAGTGGTTTAAAGGAAAGAGACTATTCATCTTTTAAAGGTATGATTTTTTTGACAGTATATAAAATATCATTCTGTAGTCTCAACACACATATGCATATCCATATTTTGATAGACATACAAAGAATAAGCCTGGGAGAATCTCCACTAAAATGTTAACAGTGATTTCCCTAGAAGTTGGGACTGTGGATTTCTTTCTCCTTCCTGTTTTCCTTCCTTCCTTCCCTCCCTCCCATCTTCCTTCCTTATTTCCTTCCCTCCTTCCCTCCCTCCCTTCCTTATAAATTTTGTGTTTGTGAGTTTGATTATTTTATTAATGTTTATTTCCCATAATAGTCTGAAATGCCCATGAGTAAAGATGCCATGTGTGTTTGAGCACATGAGTGCCCCCGACTCCTGGGAGACCCCAAATTCATTATGCAGACTGCTGCTGAGCTGACTGCATTAGGACCAACAGAAAGTGAAAGTGAAAGTGAAGTCGCTCAGTCGTGTCCGATTCTTTGTGACTGCATGGACTGTAGCCTACCAGGCTCCTCTGACCATGGGATTTTCCAGGCAATAGTACTAGAGTGGATTGCCATTTCCTTCTCCAGGGGATCTTCCCAATCCAGAGATCGAACCCAGGTCTCCCGCATTATAGACAGACGCTTTACCGTCTGAGCCACCAGGGAAGTCTAACAGAACTACATTTAAAAATACAGAATCCCACTGTATCCCCAAGGATTCTTTCTAAGGAATTCTAAGATGAGACCCAGGAGTCTGAATTTGTTTTGAACTCTGGCACATGATTTTAATGCAAAGCCAGGTGTGACACTGTATTAGTGGCTTCCCGTTAGCCTCAGAGCAGACAGTCCATCACATAATCAGCAAGACCCTACACTGGTCAGGCTCCCGCCGTCCTGTCCCCACTGTTCTTTCTTACTCTTCCCTCAACCTGACTTCTTGAGCTGTGTGGACCTCCTGTCAGTTCTTCAAATGCCCTTATTCTTCCTGCTACCAACTTTTCAACACACTATTCTTTCTCCCCCAAACTCTCTTACCCAGGGCTTGACAACCTACAGCCCCCCAGCCACATCCAGCCAGCCCTCCATGTGTGTTTGCACAACCTGCAAGCTTGAGAATGGTGTTACATTTTCACATGGTAAGACAAAAATAAAAAAGGAAACGCATTTTACAACATATCAAAATGAGATGAAATTCAAATTTCAGCATCTACAAATAAAGTTTTATTGGACACAGCCCCATACTATTCTTGAACAAATTGTCTAGGCTGCTTTTGTGCTCCAGTGGGACAGGGTTGAGTAATTGCAACAGAAACCACCTGGCCTGCAAAGGCTTGAATATTTACAATCTGACTCTTTACAGGAAAAAAAAAAATCTCTCCCTCCATCCATCTCACAGCATGTTTTTGGCTTCTCTGTCCATGGAATTCTCCAGGCAAGAATACTGGAGTGGGTTGCCATTCCCTTCTCCAGGGGATCTTCCAGACCCAGGCATTGAACCCTGCATTGCAGGTGGACTCTTTACCATCTAAGTCACCAGGGAAAATGGCCACTTCTACGGAGTCCATGAAATGCAAATTGAAGAGGGAATACATTAGGTTGGAAGTCTGAATGCTGTCCCTTCTGTTTCAGTGGCTCCCAAATTTCACTCAAGGAAACTTTTTTCAAGCCCCCAAAGCCTTGCACTCCCTGGAGAAATCAGCCAGGGGAGCTTTCAAGGTGAAGACACGAAAGGTGAGGGGCAATGAGAGTGGAGAGTATATTATCTGATCCTCTTCCCCAAATTTCTAGAAAACAAGTAAAAGAATGAAGCAATGGGAGCTCTTCACCCCAGGTTGAGGATCTGTGGTTTTATACTGACTGTGGTTTTGCAGAGGGCTTTTTATTTTAATTTGGTGATTATAAAAATGATCTTTACAATCATAAATGGCCTTGTGCAGTTGAAAGAGGAGAGAGAAGATAGAAATCCCAAGACTCACTTCCTAAGTTTTATAAAATTCAGCTATTATGGCAGTATATACACACATGAAACAACTTGGAAACCTCCAGTGAAGTACAAATTAACATAATATCTTCCAAACAGAGCTAGGTGACAGTGCTTAGGGAATACACAGAGAAGAGACTCTTAGAGTCAGGCAGGGTCTGCCAGAATTGGCTTCCAACAGGAAGTGAGTTTAAGCAGTTGTGAAAGAACGTGGTCCACACAGGGCTGCAGAGGGGGAAGCAGGAGGTCTCTGTGTGGGGGCTCGTGTCTGTGCAAGATGAAGGGACAGACATGAGCAAGTCAAGAGGGATCCAGCCAAGTGGGAAACTGGGTGTCAGTTGAGTTTAGATGGAAGAAATGGAAGAATAATTGGTAGGGAAATGCTTCAGACTTTTCAACAAGAGATGATTAACACTTTGAAATAATGTTGACAGATATAAAATAATAGTGACAGAAAGGCTGTGAGTCAGCTTGGCTCTGAAGAAGCTCCGAAATCTCTAGTTATTAAGTTGAAATGAGGCTTTGATCTCCTTTTATGTCACTAGCACCTTCATGAATAAACCTTGAGCTTTTGGAAGTGCTGGGGATTCAGGATACTGATTACCTTGGCTCTTTTCCTGTATTTCCTGGTTCTCTTGTGGCCATCACTTCTCTCCCTTTTTTGAGTAATAATATTACCTAGCTATTTTTCAGTCTTTACTGTGCCCTCTGCTAAACACTTTATATACGTATTCTTTTAGTCTTCAGAAAAACATTACAAGATCAGCCCTATTATGAACCCCATTCTTAGATAAGGAAAAGTGAGCTCAAAGAGGGTATTCACTCTACCTGAGGTTGCAGAGTTTGGTAATATTAGGGCTGGTGTTCAAATCCATGTCTCACTTATTCCAGAAACTTTATCTGTACCAGCTTTGTCTGAGGAAGGAATGAGCATTAGGTGCTTTTCTCTACTTTAAGAGAGCATGGAATCTCATGGTAAGTCAATAAGTGAAAGCGTTAGTTGCTCAGTCGTGTCCAACTCTTTGCAACCCCATGGACTCCTCTGTCCATGGGATTTTTCCAGGCAAGAATACTGGAGTGGGTTGCCATTTCCTTCTCCAGGGGATCTTCCCAACCCAGGGATCGAACCCAGGTCTCCCATGTTGCAGGCAGATTCTTTACCATCTGAGCCACCAGGGAAGCTCAAGTCAATCAATTATTAGTAAAAATAAAACTCTGCATTCATTACCTCCCTTTTCAAACTGGAAAATTGCTGACATCTTTAATATGGATAAGTTGTCCAGAAGCAACCTTTACTGTTAACTCATTTCATATTTTCAGTAATAAATTGGCAGCCTTCAGATCCATGGTTTCCTAGTTTCCTGGGGAAAGGAGGCATAATGGTCTGATTTCAGGGCTGGGTTAAAACCATGTAAGCCCCTTGGAGAAGAGGTAAATTAAGTCCTTGAACTACCTCAGCACTGCCTTTGTGCAGAGAAAATAGCTCTGCATCATCAAATGGATTTAAGTGATCATGAAAACATTCAAACCAAAGTGGCATGTAATTAAGAGCAATTAGAACTGAAGTGATGTGACTGGATATTAAAACCAGAAAGGCAGTGTTTGTTCCTTCTCAGTAGAGACAAGGCAGATAAATGTGGGTTCCTCCTAACTTTGTCATCTCTAGAAATAGAATCTGCTAGACTGTGCGGATGTTATGTAAATATTGAAGGTCTAGTATCATGTACTATGTTTGACCCTCTATTTCTGTAGTGGAGTTTTATCCTCATATTTCAGTCACAGATATGCCAGAGTTAATTAGATCTCTACTAGTAAATATCCATCATGGTGTTTCTAAATCCCTTTTGCCAAATGATCTAATTAGAGCAACACTTGGCTCTCTGTATAATTACAACATATGGCACCTAGAGGGTACATATAGTAGAATTATAGGTTGCTTCATGAGAAATCCAGGTGGTGGATAAAAGACTCTATTAAACAAAGTTGCTGTGTGTGTGCATGTGTGTCTGTGTTGTAATGTATACAATTCCTCCACCTCTCCCCAGAATAATAAATATGTTGTAATTCAATTGTCCTGCCCACATGAGACATAATTATATCCTAGAATAGGCATTTTAAATTTTTAAGTAAAACAAATTATTGATAGTATTATCGTAAATTATTTAACCCTCCATACCTCTAAAAATTACCATGTATATTAGCTCAGCAATGCTAGAAGCAGCTCTATGTAAGAGGAGTTATTCGATGGGATGTGTTCTTCCATCCAGGCAAGATAACCTGCTCAAATGACTGCAAAATATGTAGCAAAAATACTACTGAATCCTTTGACCAATGATAAAAAGGGATTTTTAATATCTGCTTATTATCTCTGAAAGTAGACTAACCGCTTGGGTAGATGATGAATTCAGTGTTATTGTGTTGAATTTGAAAGGCTTTACATGCAGAGGTATCCTGGACCCCTCTTGGATGGGCTCCTAAAAGTCAGTGGGACATATCTTTTCCTAGACCACATTCACTGATGTCATGTTGATGACATTGACCATGGTGGGAGTATTTACACCATGGAGAGTGGTATACATCGGGACATTCTTTTCCATAGACAGCCAGTTGTTAAACACTTACCAACATGTCATTACTTGCTGGGACATAACACAGTTTAGAGTTGGCAATGCTAGCTTGGGGTTCGTGGGAGAGATTAAGACTAGATAAATTATCTTCTTTGAAGTGAAAAGAGTGAGTAAGTTTCATTGAGAAAAAAATGGGAAAACAAAAGAGATCTGATCTGGATAGATTCTTCTGAACTGTAACAAGTGTGTGAAAGAGAAAAAAAAATCATAAGAAAGCTAAGAAACTGGAGTGTTGGTAAGAAAGTATGGGTGTCGAAAATGACAGCATTTGACATTGTCAGGTATCTTTGAGAGGTTTTAAAGCATGAGGACCTCCCTAACGTAGCGCGCAGGGAACTCTGCTCAATGTTATGTTGGAGCCTGGATGGGAAGGGAGTTCGGGGGAGAATGGATACATGTATATGTCTGGCCAAGCTCCTTTGCTGTCTACCTGAGACTGTCACAACATTGTTAATGGGTTATACTCCAATATAAAATAAAAAGTTAAAAAAAGAAAGAAGACCTCAAACTATATTTTGAGAGGAGATAATGAAGTCAAAAGTAACCTTGAAAGTAGAACTTTCGATAAAAGTTCTACTGGCTGGATCTGAAGTTGGATGTAGTAACTGATTTTTGCTGGTGTCAAATAGTGAAAAGAGGAATATGAGATATAGTGGAGAGGAGTGACTTGTTTGTGGCAAGAATCTTATTAGAATGGAGGACATTGGGACATCTTTATAGCCTGAGGGGCTCACATAAAGGTGAAGAAGGAGTTAACAGTGTAAGAGAGGGAGATATTCTCAAGGATACAGGAGGGTATTGGACCTGAAATCAATTATTATGGGAAAGAAGGATGTGCCTGTCTTCTCTGACTTTGGGGAGAAAGAGAGGGTGGGTGAGGGCACAGAGAAGGAAGTATAAAGAGGGAGTTGAGAGATTCCATATAATATAGCCTTGACCATGATCTTGATAAAATGAGAGTCAGAGACATCTATGAAAGCGTGAACATGGTGGGAGGCGGGGATTGTATGCTTGAGAAAAAGAGATGCCTAAACTGTCACCTATGGTCAATGTGACAGAAATTAGATAAGATTTGGATTGTGCTTTTGATATTTTTCAGTTGCTTCTGCACACAATGACTTTCCCATGTATTGATTTGCTCTAAAGGGTTTTATTCCAAAAGAGGTAGTTTGTTCCAAAGGATGCATAAAATTGTTTCAGAAAAAATGAAACTGCCTGCTCTTAACACCAAGAAAAATGTTTTTTAGGTGAATTCAATATGTTCTGACTCAGAAGAAAAAGCAACACACTTTAAAATGATTATTCCCCCTTGTCATTTTCTCAAGGACTCACACAGCTTCAGTCACCCCTGCTCTTTCCTTCATCATCAAACTCTCCCTCCTCTTTCACTTTCTGTTGGATCTTTCTGGTCAGTGCAGCTTCATCTTTCTCATCCACTTTGTGCTCCCCTGCTTCCACCCTGTCCCAGGATAATCCCACCTCCTCCCATGGCTTTAAACTCACCATCTGTACTAAGAACTCCCAAATGTACATCTTCAGTGCAGGACTGAACGATTTGAGCTCAACATGCCTCAAACAGAACTCATTCTAGCCACCAACATGCACCCTAAAACCTGTTCTTCTCCTACTTGCACCATCTACCTCTGGTCACTTCAGTCAGAAATCTAGAAATCATCTTTGATTCCCTCTTTCAACATCACATGTATCCAGTGTATTAGTACATTTTGGTGATTCCACTTCCAAAGGATATATAGACTTTGCCTCCTTTCCATCTGCTTTTCCTGTGCCCTCACTCAACCACCATCATCTCCTGTTGGACTGTTCCAATTATTGTTGTTTAGTTGCTGAGTCATGTCTGACTCTTTATGACCCTATGAAATGTAGCCCACCAGGCTCCTCTGTCCATGGGATTTCTCAAGCAAGAATACTAGAGTGGGTTGTCATTTCCTTCTCCAGAGGATCTTCTCAACCCAGGGATGGAACCCACTTTTCCTGCATTGACAGATGTGTTCTTTACCACTGAGCCACCAACCCTTAGCTATTCCTGTCTACATGTCAAAGATGGAGAAAGCTTGATAAAAGCTAGCTACAGATACTCTCAAGTTTTTCCTGACATATTTTTCCACAAGGGTGTTAGTCATTACAACTGAATAGCTAAATCAAAAGCAGACCAGCTATTTTTTATATTAAATAAAGGCATGAATGACTCAGGCCTACAATTAACCAAGGAAGAACAGTACTTTATTCCTGGTTCCTCTGATGTGAAGAAACTGAAAGTTCAAGCACAGTTCAAGAATACACTCCAGTTTCTTAGAGGCTTCATCATCTTCTTTGTTAATTTGACATCCAGCAGTGTATGTTGAGTAGTAAATACTTAGTTATAAAGCATAGACATTATTCAGATCATTATATTATACAGTTTTAGAATGCTAGGTATTTATACTGGCCACAAGTAGCTCCCTACCAATTGGCTTAAAAGTGTTTGCTATGCCCAGAATGAATATGCACTCTGCCTACAAATGTATGCATCTGTATGTGTGACTATATAACAGTGGAATTGTGGTTCCATTGTTGTATAAAAATCCATTGGTGAGTTATTTCTCAAAATTTCTTAGTATTTAATTCCTGTTCACTTCTGTCTTTATCATTCAAATATGCATAGTCACAAGGCAAGAGCACGGCCTAAAGAAAAGTGGATTTTGTTTTGCTTTGTTTTAGTTTTGCTCCTACCTTTAAACACTCACAGGAACATCACATCTGCTTTGTTAAATTTTCTATTAACATCAGCATTTTGAGATAACTAGAAATTGTACTTTTCCATTTTATTATTGGGACCACTAGAGCACAGATTAAAAAATAAAATTGAATCTAAGTAGTAGAATTTTGGAGAAGGCAATGGCCACCCACTCCAGTACTCTTGCCTAGAAAATCCCATGGACAGAGGAGCTTGGTGGGCTGCAGTCCATGGGGTCGCAAAGAGTCGGACACGACTGAGTGACTTCACTTTCACTTTTCACTTTCATGCGTTGGAGAAGGAAATGGCAAACCACTCCAGTCTTCTTGCCTAGAGAATCCCAGGGATGGCGGAACCTGGTGGGCTGCCATCTATGGGGTTGCACAGAGTCGGACACAACTGAAGTGACTTAGCAGTAGTAGAATTTTAGAGCTAACAGTAATATGCAGTTGAGAACTCCTTAAACTAGCTCCTCTTCTATTATACTACATACATTTGCTTTCTAATAATTACTCAAAGCATAGACCCATGATGTTGGTGATGGAGCATTTATCATTTCTGCCATTTAATATTTAGTCCACATCCTTCAGGACTTTGTCACCTCTGAATTCACTTTCTGTGTCTCCCACAGAAAAGAAAAGTGGGAGGGAGGGTAGAAAGAAGGAAGGAAGGAAGGCAAGAAAGAAAGCAGAGAGGGAAAGCAAATCTTAAAAGACAATCCAGCTTTTCCACTGGACCAGTAAGATCACCTTTTGGTCTAGTACCTATGATTTTTTTAATGCAAACAATGAATATGTTTTCTGCTTTGAGTTGCATGAAAAAAAGATGCCTTTAGTTAGCCTAACATGGCACATGTCGCTTGCCCAGAAGGTAGATATATGGCAAGCCTAAAATAGAAAGTTAAAGAAAAAAAAGCAACTTATTAATATTAACTAAAGAAGCTGAAAGACAAAGTTTCATATCAAAAATATATCAATTTCAGGATTTTTTTTCTTGTTTTATTTTCTTATCTAAATGTCTCTTCTTGTTTGGAATCATTTTCTTATTAAAAAGCTTACATTTGAATTCTTTTTGCTTTTATTTTGGTGAGTGAGTGAAAGTCGCTCAGTCATGTCTGACTCTTTGCGACCCCATGGACCATACAGTCTATGGAATTCTCCAGGCCAGAATACTGGAGTGGGTAGCCTTTCCCTTCTCCAGGGGATCTTCCCAACCCAGGGATCAAACCCAGGTCTCTCGCATTGCAAGTGGATTCTTGCAGCTGAACCACAAGGGAAGCCCCTTTATTTTGGTAGTGCTGGAAAATGAAGTCATGATTGGAAAAAAAAAAAAAAAGGATTCAATCACTCTTTTATTTTGATCAAAGTATAACAAATCTTTAGTGAATTGTTGAAAAAAATAAAATTGTTATGTGCACCCATAGTGATTTACCTTTTTTTACTTTGACAATTTTTGATTATTTTAAATATCTAAAAAAAAAAAGCAACTTACTATAAAAACATGATTTTCATGCTTTGAAAATTGGAATTTTCAAAAGTGAGGTAGAAGATTTGAATGCTGGAACTCTTCTCTCCTATTTACATGTGCAAGTAAGAATAAGAACATTTTGTGAGGGGTCCAGAGATCTTCTTTAAAGGACACGTATCTTTTCATGTAACTAGTGTCATCTCTGATTATGAGACTTTTAGAGTTAGATAAGCTTTAGCGATCAATAGATCAGTGGTTTTTCAATTTGTTTCCACCCCCAGCATACCTGTGGACTGCAACATATTCCTGTTGCTTGAAATGATTAATCACACCCTGTTTATGGGAGAAAGAGGGAATGGAAAGCAGTGGAGGGAGGGAGCCCAGGAGTGTATGATAAGAATCTCAGGGCGTGATTTGAAAAAATTCCCTCCAGAACATGCTGTCCTGCATCGCTTCCCAGCCTGTGGGAATCACTGGTTCCCCAGCACCAGCACTTTTTATGAGAAAACAAGGATTAGGTGACTCACAGTAGGTCTCACAACTAACTATTGGCAAGTTCATGGTCATGTAACTGTGCGTCCAAACTAAAGAAACTCCTTCCCATTCTTGGTTTGGGAATAAACCTTTATAACAAGAATAGGGTTTAGAATCCCAGAAGGATACCATCAGAAGGTCTCCAAAATCATCTAGCCAAGATTCACTGAACCTTGCTTGCAGAAAAGTTTTCTTTGGCAAACACATTATCCAACATTATGCTTATATTTTTTAATTAGATTCCAGCCATTAAAATTAAAATTTGGGATATGTCATGTAAATCAGATTACTGATTTATTTTAAAAGATATCTAGATGATCTACAACAGCCAGCCTGCCTTTTTATAAACTCAGCTTTCCAGAGGTGAGAAACAGTTACCCATTTAGCAAGGGCGTGAAACCTCCAGTTATCTTCACAACCCTTGTACCCATTTTAAGATGTACTGTCAGTCGGCCATTTCTCACTGCTCTTGAATTATTGTTTTTCTTACAGTAGAGTTTAAGTAAAAGTAACATATTGATGGTATCTATGTCTTTATAAAAAATGAAAATAAAACTTGGCCCAAAAGCCCACACGTTTCCAACAAAAAATATAGTAAAATAGTGTTTTCTTATGCTTAGAATTAATGTTCTTGCTTTCAAATATAAGCAGGGTGTATTGTGAAACCTTACTCTCATGCACTCGGTTTGTGCAGATGAACCACCTAAGCCCTGTAGGCAACAGCATCTGTAAATCTAGGTCTAGCTCTGTCCCTTAGTGTCAGTGAAAGTTTGGAAGAACAAGGTAGAGATTCTTGAGATTAGCTATGGAAGCCTGGACAGGAATCTGTTTCCTGATATCTAGCACAGCGTTGCTTTTATTCTCCCACGAATGGCTAAATAATAGAATCTCTGAATTTTGTCTTCCCTGGTGGTTCTGCTAATCCCCTGACATTTCATCCTCCTCTTTTTGTTTTTGTTTCCTCTGTCATACTAACATGGATGACAGGTTGTAAATTATCCCTCTTTCCATACTGTATTAAAATTTGAACATGAAAGCTACGGTCAGACCTCTCTTCTGTTATAAATAACATACATCTAACAACACCCCAAGTGAGAGTCTAACAACACCCCAAGTGAGAGTCTAACAACACCCCAAGTGAGGGTTTTCTCAGCTGTTTTTCCTGAGCAGCTGATTGTTAGCCTGACTTGGTGCCTGATAGATAAAACTGAGGATTAAACTTGCCTTTTAAACTAAGAAATTATTCTATTCTAACATTATTGCTCATATTAAACTCCTGTGCCATTAAACCTGTCTCTTTTAAATGGATGGGCACTGGGTGCATTGTTTATTCTATTTAATTGCAGGGAGGGAAAAAAAAGCCCTCATACAAAGGAAATAGTTGTTTGAACTGGTTTTTACCAGTCACAAGTTGTGTGAATGAGTGTCCAATTAAATAGTGGCTCACTAGGACTCGTCTAATAGTAACATCTGTTATCTTAATTAAACAAGTTACTATATAAAGGTGCTTTCATGGCTCACTTTGTTAGAGTGGGTTCTGACCTAGAAACTCTGGGAAGGCTTGTTCTCTTTGGGGGATTTTATTGTCGGTGGTGCTCCCAGTTGGCCCCATTATGTTGTAGACCTGACAGGCTCTGTGATCTGCAAACCTCCACATTTGTTCAAGCCCACAGACCCTGGGGAAGTGGAACCAATAAAATACGAAGAATCCTGGGCAGGAGTGCTTTGTGTTCACTCTGCTTTACTTGGGTATCATGACTTGGAGGGAGGTTGCCAGGGGCGGGGACAGGGTGGGGTGTAAGTGATGGAGAAGGAAAAGTCATCAAATGTGTATTGACTATCCATTGGTGCCAGGACCAAGAAACACCCCTGCCTTCAGGAATGGACCCACCATCCTGTATTTGTATCTTTGAAATCCAAAATGCTCTGAAAACAGAAGGGATATTTTTCTTTTCTTTTTCTTCATACTAATTTCTTTGTTTATTTTTGGCAATTTTGTAGCTGACTCATCTGGTGGCAAAACCAAACTGAGGCTCCAGACTTTGTCTTTTTTTTTTTTTAATCTCATGTTTAATTGCAGAAATAATCATGTATCGATTGGATGGTTGTGCATGTGTGCTAAGTCACTTCAGTTGAGTCTGACTCTTTGTAACCCTGTGGACCATAGCGTGCCAGACTCCTCTCTGGGATTCTCTAGGCAAGAATACTGGAGTGGGTTGCCATTCCTTTCTCCAGGGGATCTTCCCGACTCAGGGACTGAACCCATGTCTCTTATGTCTCCTGCATTGGCAGGCAGGTTCTTTACCACTAGCGCCACCTGAGAGGATGGTTATGTGCCAATATTTGGGGGAATATTATCTAAAATAAACTATGTGCCATAGTATGTTTCTTAATATTAGAAATTCTAAATTCTAAATCACAATTTTGCCCTAGGATTTTTGATGAGAGATTATAATATTAGATCATAATATTTTATCCTCTGTACAGAGGATAAAGTAAACTGAGGCTCAGTGATATTAAGCATCTTGCTCAAGGTACAGATGTACCTTGTTTTATTGCACTTGGCTGATACTGTGTTTTTTATGAACGGAAGGTTTGTGTCAACCCTTCGTCAAGCAGATCTGCTGGTGCTGTTTTCCAACAGCAGTTGCTCACTGCATGTCCCTATGTCACATTTATATTTCAAACTTTTCCATTTTATTTATGATGATAATCTGTGATCAGTGATCTTTGATGTTGCTGCTTGCTGAAGGCCCTGTGACGGTTCACATTTTCAGCAAGAAATTGTCTTTGTATTTTGAGGGATGTACCTTTGCTAACTCTTTCAGTTAGTTCTAATCACACTGTATTTGTCATTAATGAAAGACATTCAGCTCTTCTCTGCCTCAGGGCCTTTGCCCTTGCCTTTCCCTTGGATCAAAAAACACCTTGAACAGTCTTCAGAGTCTGGCTTCCTCTTGTCCTAGATTGTAGCTGACATGTCACTTCTCCTGGATTCATAGATGAGATAATATCAGAAAGACTTTTGGATAGTATGGGAAAAAGTTTAATATCTTTTCAAAAAGTGCCTTTTTACATTTGTGCCAGCTCCCTAAGCTTGTTGATCCTGGCACTCTGCCCTTTCTGTGGATGGAGGTGTTGATGGACACAGCTGAACCAGCCAAGCCCTCTGCCTCTTCAGGAACTAGAACTTCCCTATAGGCAGAATAGGGTTAGAGCAGAGTCCTTTGATGGCAGCTCCCTGGGGAGACCACCTTTTAGATTCTGTTCCCTACATCCCCGAGATATTTATTGTTTCTTTTTCCCCTGAGCTGTACAGTAGGTGATCATCAGTTATCTATTTTATAAACTTAATAGTATGTATACATCAGTCCCAGTCTCTCAATTCTTCCCAACCCCTCTTACCCTCTTGGTGTCCATACATTTGTTCTCAGCATCTGTGTCTCTATTTCTGCTTTGCAAGTAGGTTTATCTGTACTATTTTTCTAGATTCTACACATATCTGTTGATACACAATATTCACTCTCTTTCTGACTTACTTCACCGTGTGACACTCACTCAATCCATCCACTTCTCTGCAAATAGCACAATTTTGTTCTTTTTTATGGCTGAGTAGTATTCCATTGTATATATCTAACATCTTCTTTATCCATTCCTCTGTTGATAGACATATAGGTTGCAGAGCTAGCTTTCCAGGTCATTTTTGTTTAGGATCTTATCTAGTTTGAGAGCTACTTAATATCCTTCGAAAAAGTTGCATAAGTTAACCAAAGTCTGTTTCAGTTACCTACAACCTCAAAACTCTAACTGATATAAGCAAACAGGTGGATCATCTATAAGCAGCTTTTTTTTTCATTCAGTTCAGTTCAGTTCAGTCACTCAGTCATGTCTGACTCTTTGCGACCCTATGGACTGCAGCATGCCAGGTCTTACTGTCCATCAC
The DNA here is from genome assembly GCF_019923935.1 of Bubalus bubalis. NCBI lineage: Eukaryota > Metazoa > Chordata > Mammalia > Artiodactyla > Bovidae > Bubalus > Bubalus bubalis. Next base: position 23,320,761 of record NC_059177.1, on the reverse strand, counting down.
CAACTCCTAGAGTTTACTCAAACTCATGTCCATTGAGTCAGTAATGCCATACAACTATCTTATCCTCTGTCGCCCCCTTCTCCTCCTGCCTTCACTATTTCCCAGCATCATGGTCTTTTCAAATGAATCAGTTCTTCACATCAGGTGGCCAAAATATTGGAGTTTCAGCTTCAGCATCAGTCCTTTCAATGAATATTCAGGACTGATTTCCTTTAGGATGGACTGGTTGGATCTCCTTGCAGTCCAAGGGACTCTCAAGAGTCTTCTCCAACACCACAATTCAAAAGCATCAATTCTTCAGCATGCAGCTTTCTTTATGGTCCAATTCTCACACCCATACATGATTACTGGAAAAACCATAGCTTTGACTAGATGGACCTCTGTTAGCAAAGTAATGGCTCTGCTTTTTATATGCAGTCTATATTGATCATAACTTTTCTTCCAAGGAGTAAGCGTCTTTTTATTTCATGGCTGCAGTCACCATCTGCAGTGATTTTGGAGCCCAAAAAATAAAGTCTGTCACTGTTTCCATTGCTTCCCCATCTATTTGCCATGAAGTGATGGGACCAGATGCCATGATCTTAGTTTTCTGAATGCTGGGTTTTAAGCCAACTGTTTCACTCTCCTCTTTCACTTTCATCAAGAGGCTCTTTAGTTCTTCTTCACTTTCTGTCATAAGGGTATTGTCATGTGCATATTAAGGTTATTGATATTTCTCCCGGCAATCTTGATTCCAGCTTATGCTACATCCAGCCCAGCATTTCTCATGATGTACTCTGCATATAAGTTAAATAAGCAGGATGACAGTATACAGCCTTGACTGTATCCTTTTCCTATTTGGAACCAGTCTGTTGTTCCATGTCCAGTTCTAACTGTTACTTCTTGACCTGCATACAGATTTCTCAAGAGGCAGGTCAGGTGGTCTGGTATTCCCATCTCTTTCAGAATTTTCCAGTTTATTGTCAAAGGCTTTGGCATAGTCAATAAAACAGAAATAGATGTTTGTCTGGAACTCTCTTGCTTTTTAGACGATCCAGCAGATGTTGGCAATTTGATCTCTGGTTCCTCTGCCTTTCCTAAATCCAGCTTGAACATCTGGAAGTTCACGGTTCACGTACTGTTGAAGCCTGGCTTGGAGAATTTTGAGCATTACTTTACTAGCATGTGAGATGAGTGCAATTGTGTGGTAGTTTGAGCATTTGGGGGCATTGCCTTTCTTTGGGATTGGAATGAAAACTGACCTTTTCCAATCCTGTGGCCACTGCTGTGTTTTCCAAATTTGCTGGCATATTGAGTGCAGCACTTTCACAGCATCTACTTTTAGGATTTGAAATAGCTCAACTGGAATTCCATCACCTCCTCTAGCTTTGTTCATAGCCATGCTTCCCTAAGGCCCACTTGACTTCGCACTCCAGTATGTCTGGCTCTAGGTGAGTGATCACACCATCGTGGTTATCTGTGTCATGAAGATCTTTTTTGTACAGTTCTTCTGTGTATTCTTGCCACCTCTTCTTAATATCTTCTGCTTCTGTTAGGTCCATACCATTTCTGTCCTTTATTGTGCCCAACTTTGCATGAAATGTTCCCTCAGTATCTCTAATTTTCTTGAAGAGATATCTAGTTTTTTTTTTTTTTTATTAAATCTGTCTTAGAAAAATTAGGAAAAAAGTGAAAGTGTTAGTTGTTCAGCCAAGTCCAACTCTTTGCTACCTGTAGCCCACCACCAGGCTCCTCTGTCCATGCAATTCTCTAGGCAAGAATACTGGAGTGGGTAGCCATTCCTTTCTCCAGGGGAGCTTCCCGACCCAGGGATTGAACTCGGGCCTCCTGCATTGCAGGTGGATTTTTTTACCATCTGACAATTAGAAGTAATCCTTTAATGACATTTGGGTATTGATCTTAGTTCTTAAACATAATTACATCTTATCCCATTTGAACTAGACAACTTACTATCTGGAGTATCTAAAACCTTTAAGGGGCACTTTGAAACATTTTGTTTCACAAAAGTATTTGCATTCAACTTATCTAGTTACCCACCTGATTAGGTACAGCAGCTGGGACTAATGGCATTGTTGAGTATATAGAGTGGTAGGATTCCCTGGAACTAAAACAAATGCATGCCCTCCAGAGAATTCTTTTGTCTAGGAGAGCATGCCCTGGAGTCTGATGCTGCCACCCCCACCGGTGAGTGCTCAGCATTCAGGTTCTGATGCTGGAGTCTGTGAAGTTCTTTGGGAGAAACCTTTTGGCTGCCTTTGTGCAGACTCAGGTTGTCTGGCATCTGTATCCTCCCAGACTGAGTCCTTATACTTCCCTGCTTCATTGATTCTCACTGAAGGAGATTTGGAAAATGGGGTTGAACGTGCTAAAGGAGTTTGGGAAGCCCCTAACACATCAGTAGCTTGTTATATAAGCATCTTATGCTCAGCAGTAAGACCTGCCTCTGTCTATGATGATGAGCAGGTTCTCAGCCCAGTGACATCCAGACAGGTTACTTTGCCCACGTCTGTGTGTGCCACTTGGGCCAAGAGAGGCTGAAATAGACCCTCTTTCAGCAAAACAGATGTCCTTTACCCTGACAGCAGTGATGGCACTGGGGCAGAATATTGAAGGCAGCATGGGACCTCTGACCTAGGCTGTCATTGAAACTCCCCTGGCAGTGTCTAGTGGGTGTGGAGAAAGAATAGATACTCCAGTATTCACGGGTGAATTGATTTCACCTCTGCATGGAGACCTTCTGGAATCCCAAGATGGTCTAATCTCTTTTCTCAGAGCTCATGCACTTTTCATTTGAAGCCACAATTTTTGGTTTAGAGTCCAACTCCTACACTAGACTATTAAGCCTTATGAGGACAAACTTAGCTGCCTTGCTCATTGTGGTATCTTGACCTTTTTAATGTAGTATTTGGCATGTAATAGATACTAAATGGGGGCTTCCCTGATGGCTCAGCAGTAAAGAATCTGCCTGCATCACAGGAGCCACAGGAGACATGGGTTCAATCCCTGGGTCAGGAAGATCCCCTGGAGGAGGGCACTGCAACCCAATCCATTATTATCACCTGGAGAATCTCCATGAGCAGAGAAGCCTGGCGGGTTACAGTCCGTAGGATCACAGAGAGTTGGGCATCACCGAAGCGACTTAGCATGCATGCATGCACAGATACTAAATCAGTATTTATAACTTCCCACAGTGAAAGTTTTATTCCTTCATGTGTATATACCAGAACAGCAAATATGGCTCGTCTCTGTATGACAGTTCCATTTTTTTATTTCTTTCATTGCAAATCCTTATTTGCAAGAGTCAAAATCGTAGTATGTGTGACTATATGCCTCTAGTGACTTCACCTTCTAAATACTATTTTCTAAAGCAGTTTGTTTTGGAATGCCAGAATTTTAACCCCTAAGCAAGTCACGTGTGTCACAGTTCCTTGTGCTGGGAGCACTTTGATGACTGAATCAACTAAAAGAAATTTGAAGATTTAACATCAACTAAAGTAACACCTGGGGGATTCCCAACACTTTACTCAGATGCCTAGGGCGTTCTGGAAGTCACCCAACCCAGAAAGGCCAGGCTTCTACCCTTGGCCTGAAGCCCCAAATCCTGGAGAGAAATCCTGCTGACTCTGTAATAAGGAGCTTCTTAAAGCAGAGGCGAAAGTCCTCACAAACAGAGAAGAAAGATAAAGAACATAAGAACTAGTTTTTCCCAGAACAGCCTTATCTAAAAGGCTTAGATGATTTCGCAGATGTAGATGGACCCTCTCCCCTCTCTGTGCTTATAGCTTCCCGTGAGTTTGGAACTCTTAGTCCCAGACACTCTCAGAACTTGAGGCTACTGCAGTGACCTGATTTGATATGAAAAGAGCTTGATTTGGGGAACGGAATCCGTGGCCCATTTTTGCCATCTCCACGAGCAAATCACTTAAATTCTTGTCTTTAAAATGCACTCAGTAATAAATACCTCCAGTGTTCTGGTGAAACTTCATCAGATGGCAAAGTGCTTTAGAAATGGTAAAGCCCTATAGAGGTTTTATTCTCTAGATTTTAAATGTATACACATTTTTTAAAAAATGGCACTCTCATACCTGTTTTATAGCTTGACTTTTTATTTAAAATTATATAGTAGATATCATTTCATAATGGAAGCCTAGAGCCTATTTTCATTTGTTGTCATTTTCATTTGTAACAGCTTGATCATATGTCATTATATGAGTTTGTCAGTTCCCTAAAGTATTTCAAATTTTAAACAACTCAGTATCTTCTTGAAAAAATGCTATTTAACTCGCTGCCATTCACATTACCCACTTAAAATCTCTGGGATTATGATGAGAATTATAATAATAACTTTGGGAATTTCTGAGCAGCCATATTTAGGGCATCTCTACCATAATTACAATAACAGCTAGCAAGTATCAAATGCTTAATACGTGCTAGGTGTATACTTTGTGTGAATCTCTCCAGAACTTTCCAGCTCATTATTATTATGCTCTCTTACACTTGAAGGAACTGAAGCTGCTCAGCATTTACTAACTTACCCATAGCCTTTCAGATGAGTAAGTGGCAAAACCATAGTTCATTTGTAGAGTTACCTCATTTCAAAATTACATACACACCATCGTATGAATATTCCACGTGATCGCAAGCTCACCACATCTAGATCTGATCTTACCATCTCACTCTTCCCTTAAATGTGTCTTTCCAATATACCCCATCTCTATGAAGGGTACCATCACCTACCAGACTGCCCTCACCATAAGTCTTCCCCTACACTGCCCTGAAACCACTCTTGTTAAGGTTAATGACCCTTTACAAGAGTGTTAATGTCAAATCTAATGACCAGTATTCATTCTTCAACTTGGTCTCTCTCTGCAGCATTGGACAGGGGTATGGGTCACTCCTCCTAGGGTGAAACTCTTATTTTTCCCTATATCCAGCACCCTGGCTTACTTTCTATACAGCAGTTACTCCTTCCGAGTTAAGTATGTTGTCTTCTCATATCTACAATCTCCAAGCTGACCCAGGACCTGGTGTTTAGGCCTCTTATCTATCTGTTCCCTCTTCCTAGGTGTCTTGTCTTCATCTAGTTCACAGCCTTCTAAGCTTTCTAAATCCTTAAATAGTCCAAGTTTTATTTCCAGCCAAGACTTCTATAAACTTTAGAGTAGTATATTCAGTAGCATATTCAACATCTACCTGATCTTTGCTATACATTCCAGCCTTGCAAAATTCTGACTGTAATACCTGAACCGTCTTTTCCCTCAGTTAAAGGTAAGGGAAGTTGTCAAGCTTTGTTGGGTCTACTGATTTAAATGACAGATCTCCAGACCACCTGGAGGAAATTAATTGGTTGATGGGGCCATTAATTCATCAGTCCATTCATTTAAATATTATTTAGCAACAATATCAACTCACTCCAGTATTCTTGCCTGGAAAATCCCCATGGAGAGAGGAGCCTAGTGGGCTGCAGTCCATGGGGTCACAAAGAGTTGGACACAACTGAGCTACTAAGCACAGCACAGCAGCAATATTGTGTGCCAGGTACTATGCTAAGACTCTAGATAAAAATGTTAGAGCCACTTATCTAAGCAATAAGTGATCTCATATCAAATTGATACCTATTGAACCAGCTCTTAGTTTCCATAATACATAGTGAATGGAAGATTTCTGAATGTGAGAATCATTCATTCTCACATTTGCTTTTCTAAAATATGCTTTAATTCTTTCCAAAGTAAGGAAGTGGAGATTTATTTGGATGTCATACAAGATAATTGCAGACTTATAAACCTGACCTGAGGGAGATTGAGTTTCCATTCAGACATCTTACCTTGATTGCCTACACATCACCCAACCTCCTCTGGTCCCTCTGCTTGATGTCATCATGTCAACTTGTCTCCTAGAGAGAAAGAGGAAACTTCACTGAAATGAACAAGGTCTTTCACCTTCTCCCTTTGGGTTACATGAAGAAGCTATTTATAAGCATTGCCCCCCTGTGCCCAGTGGGAACTTGCAGAAGATCAATTACTACAGATGGACAGTATGTCTGGTCTTTTTCCACATATTAAATTGTCACTGTGTCAAATGTCTTGTCATCAAATATGGTGCTGCAAGGAAATTGCAATTATATTTATCAGGTTGTTTTTTTTTTTTTTCTCTGACCTTTGGATTTCATTCAGTCTACAGAGAATCCCTCTAGGTGGTTCAGAGAACATGTGTCATCCAAATCAATAGGGCCAACAATGCCTGACTTCTTCCTCCTCTTTTCACTGAGGGGGAGGGGTGTTCATGTATTGGAGTTAGAACTTTTCATGCCTAGGATGGATAGTGAAGACCTACAGCCTCGGTGCATTTAATGTTGCTATGTAATAACTTCATAGGCTTGCAATCTAGGTCTAGTCAGTAATTACAACAATACCATATGGAGTTTTCTAGCACTTTTATCCTCTCTGCCTGGTACTAATTTTAAGCTTCTGTCTCTGGACAATTTTGTTTAGGTTTTTAAATCTTGGCTTTTGTTCTCTAATCTTTTTTCTCTCACCATAAGAAGTTCTATCATAAGAATTAAGTAGGTTATAAAACTTATGTTTAACTATAATCTCTCTCCCTCTTCCTATCACCTGGAATATTTTGAAGGAACACGTGGCAGATAAGAGTGGGCTGATTTTGTACCACTTCAACCTTATTTTAATATTGACTAAAGCAAAACTAGTTGTGAAGGTGAATCTGCCATGAAAAGTCTTATAAAACATTCTATAGTTTTAACAATCTTTAAAAAATAGTAGACAAAGGAGACAGCCAGGTGCTTACCAAAATCTAAGAACTGAAAATTAAGCATCACACATAATGAGTGGCAAAATCAGATTTAAAGATGAAATATTCCCTAGGGCTCAATTCTAATATAAATCTTATGTATTAGCATGACTCTGCCAATATCATAGTAAATGGTATTTACATGTGTCAATCAGGTGGAGTGTCTCAGGTCTTTTTTCTCATTGCAAGTCACAAAATAAACACAAGTTCAGCTCTTCTCTGATGACTCTTTTCCTCCTCTGGGCCAAAAAAAAAAAAAAAAATAGTTGCAGCAACTCCAGACCTCAAGTCTGCAGATACTTAATTCCAGAAGGAAAGAGTGAAAATCATTGTTTAGAAAATCCCAGAATAAGTCTCATTGCAGATCATTGAGCTAGTTGGATCATGTGATCATCCCTAACCAATCACTGTGTCCAGAAGAAGTTAAATCCTCTGATCAGTATTAGCCTGGCTTCCATGTTTCACTCCAAGGTTTAGTGGTAAAAACCTGACAACATTATATCGCTGAGACTGGAAGAGGGGTGGCTTTTCAAATGACCTTCGCTAGATACAAAACTAGTGGATGCCGGGCATAGCTATCTATACAAGAAGAAAGTGTCAACATGGAAGATAGTGTGTATGGAAAACAGTATGGAGGTTTGTTATAAAACTAGGAATAAAACCACCATATGACCCAGCAATCCCACTCCTAGGCATATACCCTGCAACTGCTAAGTCACTTCAGTCGTGTCCAACTCTGTGCAACCCCATAGATGGCAGCCCACCAGGCTCCCCCGTCCCTGGCATTCTCCAGGCGAGAATGCTAGAGTGGGTTGCCATTTCCTTCTCCAATGCATGAAAGTGAAAAGTGAAAGTGAAGTCGCTCAGTCGTATCTGACTCTTAGTGACCCCATGGACTGCAGCCTACCAGGCTCCTCCTTCCATGGGATTTTCCAGGCAAGAGTACTGGAGTGGGGTGCCATTGCCTTCTCCGATATACCCTGAGGAAACCAAAATTTGAAAAAGATACATGTATCCCATTGTGCATTGCAGCACTATTTACAATAGCTGGAACATGGAAGCAGCCTAGATGTCCATTGATATTTGAATGGATAAGGAAGTTGTGATACATATACACAATGGAATATTACTCAACCATAAAAAGGAATGCATTTAAGTCAGTTCTAATGAAGTGAATGAACCTAGAACCTATTATACAGAGTGAAGTAGGTCAAAAAGAGAAAGAAAAATATTGTATTCTAATGCATATATATGAAATCTAGAAAAATAATACAGAAAAATTTATTTACAGGGCAGCAATGGAGAAACAGACATAGAGAATAGACTTACTGACATGGAGAGAGGGGAGGAGAGGGTGAGATCTATGGGAAGGGTAACATGGAAGTTTACATTACCATATGTAAAATAGATAGCCAACGGGAATTTGCTGTACGTCTCAGGAAACTCAAACAGGGGCTCTGTATCAACTTAGAGGAGTGGGAGGGGAATGGAGATGAGAGGGAGCTTCAAAAGGGAGGGGATATATGTATACCTATGGCTTATAAAACAACAAAATTCTGTAAAGCAATTATCCTTCAATTTAAAATAAATAAATAAAAAGAAGATAGTGTGGGAAAGTAGAACCCTCATGTGCTGTTGGTGGGAATATAAATTGATACAACCACTGTGGGAAAGAATATGGAGATTTCTCAAGAGATTAAAAATAAAATTACCATATGATACTTATAGGTATATCCTTAAAAGAATTGAAAACAGGAACTTACAGATTAACCAAGAAAAAAGAGAGAATGAGAATGAAATATATGGAAAATACTAATAAAAGATACTGATATGAGAATGAAAGAGGAGTATCACTACAGATCCCATGGACAGGAAAAGAGTAATTAATACCTGCTGGACTCAGTGCCCACAAATTTGATAAACTAAATGAAGTGAGCCCCTTGCTTGAATACACAGTCTTCAAAAATTCACACAAGAAGAAATCAACAATCTGAATAGGCCAATATCTGTTAAAGATACTGGATCAATAATTAATAACCTTCCAAAACAGAAAGCATATTGCCTAGATGCATTTACTGTTCACGTCCACCAAAACATTTCAGGAAGAAATTATACCAATAAACTTATAGTCTCTTTCAGAAGACAGAAATGGAGAGAATACTTCTTAATTCACCCTCTGAGGCCAGCATTACCCTAACACTGAAACCACACAAAGACATGTGAAAGAAAGCACAGTTGACACTTGAACAACTTAGAATAGAACCGTGAGAGCTACTTATGTGAATATTTTTTCAATAAATACTACAGTATTACATGGTCAATGGTCCATCTGAGTGCACAGATTTAGAATCATGGATGTGAAGGAACAATAATGGGACCTGAGCATTTGTAGATTTTGGCATCTATGGGCCTGGAACCAATCTCCCATGGATGTCATGGGATGACTGTACAGATCCATATCTCATGAATGTAGATGCAAAAATCCTCTCCCCATTGGTGCATTATAGGGGTAGACGATTAAGAAGTACAAACTATTATCTATAAAATAAGCTACAAGGATATGTTATACAACATAGTGAATATAGCCAATATTTCATTATGAATAAAAAAATAAAAAACTGTTAAGAAAAGATGAGAAATACATATTACTAAGTGAAAGAAGCCAATCTGAAAAACTAGAAATTGTATGATTCCAATTATATGACTTTCTAGAAAAGGCATAACTACGTAGGCAGTACAAGGATCAGTGGTTGCTAAGGTATTGAAACATGGAAATTTGTCAGCGTAACTCAGACCGTTGAATTCCCATGGCAGCCAGCCTTGAATCTTCCCTGCTACCTTTGGAATGTGTTCCTTTTAAACATTAGCATAAACAATCTTCATTTGTTGAATTATCTCTGTCATCACTCCCCCCAGTACAACTATGGTGATAAAGTGTGCCTCAGGAAGCATTATGATATAATATAGAAAGCAAGAAGTCCCTTAAGAAGCAGAAAAAGTGAGGATGCAAGAATGCCAGGGAGGCAGAAAGAAACTCAGGATAGGGGAATCAGAGAAGTCTTCATAAAAGACAACACCTAAGAGGTACCTTGGGCTTCGCAGGTGGCTCAATGGTAAAGAATCCTCCCCCTAGTTCAGGAGACATGAGTTTGATCCCTGGGTCAAGAAGATCCCCTGGAGAAGGAAATGGTAACCCACTCCCATATTCTTGCCTGGGAAATCCCATGGACAGAGGAGCCTGGTGGGCTACAGTCCGTGGGGTCACCAAAGAATCAGACACAACTTATCAACACAAGAACAGCAATAAAGAGGCACCTCACATGATAAGGAAGCAGTGCATTTGTGGAGAGGGTAAGAGAAGGCATTCCTTACACTCCATGAGTCAAGTGGTAAAACTAAAACTAGACTTCAGGAATTTAGATTTTATGAATTTCTAAATTCCTACATAACTTCAGAGCAACAGGCATAAAAATAAAAAAGCCCTTGCATTGACTAGTTCTCTTGCCCAATTCATTTGACAAAGTTGTGCCCCTAGGAGACAGAAGAGTCAGCAGTCTTTTGGGTATCCACATACCTACAAAGACATACTCATAATTAGAACTACTGAGGCATTAATTGAAATCAAAGGTCTCAACATGTGTGCCAGAGCCTTCCTCTGGATCATACTGAGTAAAATATATAAGCAGTTAACGATAGCTATAAACTATTTCTTCCTTCACAGGAATAAATATTAAAGGAAACTATGGCGATATTTTGACATCAAGAAAAGAATATTACCCTTTGAAGTCCTTTTAGGTCAATGCAATTAGCTTCTAGGGGGAAATGTATTAAAAAATAAGGAGTTGTGTGATGTTTTCAGAGCAAGCTTTCAGAAGGCAATATATTTTTTTATCCATAATATGTATAGAGTTTCTGTGAAAAGCTCTTTAAAATTATAAATACCTAGTCATATTTCAGTGTGATGAAACCAGAAAGTCCTCAAGTCTATGTGAGGTGTTTATGAATTCTTTAGATTGATTGTGACTTTCATGGCCCTTTTCACCTTGATACCTCTCAATCTGTTGTGTGAAAACCATTGAGGAGCATCCCTGGTTTTAGAATTGGTGTAGACAGTCTAACTATTATTTTAATATAAATCACTTTCTTACCATTAAATTAAATACATACCTAGCCCATTCTTCATTTAATTGGGAGAACTCAATGCAAAGAGTCAGACACAATGGAGCATGCACGCACTGCACATCCTTTATTTTCAGATTCATATTGATTTGTAACTGATTGATCACAAAGAAATCTCCAGCTCATCAAAAATGATTTGGAATCTGTCAGAATCCTCTGGTGTCTTCTAGGGGTAAATTTCCCCAAAGGCTTTTAACACCTATTAATTCTTTATCTCACCAACTTTGAGAGTTTGCTGTCAGTTCAGAGGAAATATATAAGAAAATGTTAAAACCAGCTTAAATAACTTTCTAGTTCTATTTAATGTTGGTACAACTTCAATGAAAATATTTCAAGTCAGCATTTCAAATTCACTGCCAAGGCTCAGGTAATATTTCCCAGACTCAATCATGTGGGCATGAAACCATGGCTGCTACATCTTCAAAGTCCTTTGAAAACCGGTCTTATGATATCTTTAGAAGAAATATTCTAAAATGAAATGAAGAACTTCATTTTCAGATGATTTTCTTTACATCTGTCACCTCCTTGGGTGTGAGTTCAGAATTTTAAAAGACTTCTCTTTTTGAACCTGTAGAGATTGTCAGAGGCTGCATCCCTAGTGGAAATTGGTTTGAGGTAATTCCCAGAAAAACTTTTGTTGAGATGCATCACTGTCACTTTGGTTCATAGTAGAACTAGGAGGATGTAATATGTAATGATGACTAAAGCCCCTTTAAAAAATAAAGCTTCTCTCTCTTCTCTTGTCCACAGACATTTTAATATCTGTAGACACTGAATGGGTAATGACAGTATCTTCACTTTTTGTCTATAATCTCTCTGAAACAAACAAACAAAAAATCTTGAGGTAGCTTACAAGTTATATACAATAAGACTTTTGGAATAGAAGAGTTAGACTTTGTACAAGAAGGGATAAGTATATATAAGTAGTGATTGGGATAAATAAATATGAATATTTTGAGCTTCCTAGTAACCTAGGCAAATGGCACCCCACTCCAGTACTCTTGCCTGGAGAATCTCATGGGCGGAGAAGCCTGGTGGGCTGCAGTCCATGGGGTCGCTAAGAGTCAGACATGACTGAGCGACTTCACTTTGACTTTTCACTTTCATGCATTGGAGAAGGAAATGGCAACCCACTCCAGTGTTCTTGCCTGGAGAATCCCAGGGACAGGGGAGCCTGGTGGGCTGCCGTCTATGGGGTCGCACAGAGTTGGACATGACTGAAGCGACTTAGCAGCAGCAGCAGTAACCTAGGAAGAGAAATCAGTGAGCTACAAATGTTCATTATCTGAAAAATATTATTGAAAATAGTTTTCTCCCAATAGCCAATTATAAATAAATTTATTACTTTAATCCAGTAGCAGATTGATTGTAGCAATTGTGCCCAGTTGTTTTATACTTGCCTATATTCATGCCCAGTGACAATTCCTTCCCATTTTGACTCTGTCCTTGGCTATGCTTTGGCCAGTAGAATGTTAGTAAAATTGATGCAAGCGAGTGCTTTAAAAGTGGTTGCACATTAGAGCTTTTCCTTTGCTGCTTGTCACTACCCTGCAAATAAAATAAACACAGTCTGCTGGATGAGGAAAAGAAACATAGCCCAGTCACCCCACCTCTCCAGCTAACACTTAGCTGATCCACAGACCCATGAGAAATTATTTTTTTAGGCAACTTGGTGTTTTAAGCAACTGAATTTGGGTTCTACTTGTTATTCAGTGATAACTAACTGATACAGAGCCTCATATGAAAAGTATTTAATAAGACAATGAATAGTTCAGCAACTATAGGAAAATCTTCATTATAAAAAATGACAACCCTGAGAGCATCAATCAATTGAATTCAGTCGCTCAGTCATGTCCAACTCTTTGTGACCCCAAGAACCACAGCACACCAGGCCTCCCTGTCCATCACCAACTCCCAGAGTCCACCCAAACCCATGTCCATTGAGTCAGTGATGCCATCCAACCAACTCATCCTCTGTCGTCCCCTTCTCCTCCTAACCTCAATCTTTCCCAGCATCAGGGTCTTTTCCAATGAGTCAGCTCTTCGCATCAGGTGGCCAAAGTTTCAGCTTCAACATCAGTCCTTCCAATGAACACCCAGGACTGATCTCCTTTAGGACAGACTGGTTAGCTCTCCTTGCAGTCCAAGGGACTCTCAAGAGTCTTCTCCAACACCACAGTTCAAAAGCATCAATTCTTCAGTGCTCAGCTTTCTTTATAGTCCAACTCTCACATCCATACATGACCACTGGAAAAACCATAGCCTTGACTAGATGGACCTTTTTTGGCAAAGTAGTCTCTGCTTTTCAATATGCTATCTAGGTTGGTCATAACTTTCCTTCCAATGAGTAAGTGTCTTTTAATTTCATGGCTGCAGTCACCATCTGCAGTGATTTTGGAGCCCAGAAAAATAAAGTCAGCCACTGTTTCCACTGTTTCCCCATCTATTTGCCATGAAGTGATGGGACCGGATGCCATGATCTTAGTTTTCTGAATGTTGAGCTTTACGCCAACTTTTTCACTCTCCTCTTTCACTTTCATCAAGAGGCTCTTTAGTTCTTCTTCACTTTCTGCCATAAGGGTGGTATACCTTGAAAGCATACCTCACATAAAAATAAATTTTTTTTTATTTGTCTCAGTGCCTACTACCTAAAATATTGTCGAGTTCCTGCTGGAACCTATGGCCACCTCTGAACCAAACTACATCATTAGAAACCAGCCATCCTTTCAGTCCTGCACAGCTACCCTGCATAATACTGGGAAAGCAAAGGCTATTATTACTCTCTCAAATACCTGAAATGTGGATTGGAGACAATGAAGTTACCAGGCTGTGGTTTAGCTTTGGTGTCATGTTTCAGAGGTGAAAACAAAACCAGGTGCACAGGATAACCTTTGAGAAATATTTTATACAGAGAAGTTAGTCTAGAAAGAGTGCCCTAACTTTTTCAGTCCACTAGACACTTGAAAGTTTTGTGTTTTTGTTTTCAGTTGTACTTCCTATAAAAATCCACTGCCTTTTTCTTCTCCATCAAAGTCTATTTAGGCTTGGGAGCAATATGCTGGCAAAAAAATATAACAAAAAATTGCAATGAAAAATGTAAGTGTATGACAGATATCATTTGAACCCTGAAAATTAGTGAATCTGTGGACCTTAAAAATCATTTCAACCATTCTTTCTCATTCTTGAATTCCCTGTAAGAAAAACCTAACTTGTTTAACTGTCTTCTGTTGAAAATACCTTCACTAATAGAAACTGGTGACCTTTCCTGAAGAATTGTACCCCTTAGGGGAATTTCATTTATTAAAATGTTTATTCATAAATAGAGTTTTTATCATTGAGTTTTAAACCAGCTCCCTGGTATGGTGCAGAAGAAATCTGAGTTTCCTTTTCTTTAACAGTCTTCCAAATGTTTGAAGATAGCAGCTTTCCTGTCCCCAGGTTCACCCAAGTGTTTTGTTCACCACGGCTAAATGTGTCAGTGTTCTTTGGTTGCAATTAGCAAAAATAACTTAGCTAACTCAAGCAAGCAAGAATTTTTACTGGGAGGATATCAAGGACTTAGAAAAATCCATGGAAGAAGAAGGTTTGAAACTGTTTGCCCAAGTTGGCTGTCTGGGGTTAGGGAATAAGAAATGCAGACGTTGTTTCTTTATGGGGGTCATTTGATCAGGTTGCCACTGCTGAGTTTAATAAACCCCAACCATCTTCAGGTTCTTTGCTCTGCTCTTCTAGGGGAATGTAGTTGTGTGTGGCCATTGTAGCATCCATCCCAAACCACAGGGGAAGAGAAAGCCCCTGACTACAGCCCCACCAGGTCAAATCCAATGGAAAAGTGTATGTGTGCTCAGTCATGTACGACTCTTTGTGGCCCCATGGACTGTAGCTTATTACGCTCCTCTGTCAATGGGATTTTTCCGAGCAAGAATACTGGAATCGGTTACCATTTCCTCCTCCAGAGTATCTTCATGACCCAGGGATTGAACCTGCATCTCTTGCATCTCCCTCATTGGCAGGTGGATTCTTTACCACTGTGCCACTTCCTCAAAAGAAAATGGAGGTGATATTATAAGGCGAGACCAGATGTTAGGTAGTCAAGAAGTAACAAAGGAACGGTGAGCACCATTCCTTCATTCTCCTGTGAAGAGGTTTAGAGTCCCATCTCTCTTCTCCCCATGTATCATTAAATGTCCTAAACACAGTTACATTTTGTAAGGGCTGGTGAATGGTGGTACCTTAGCGCCAACTGCAGTCTGATCAGCACAAAACAGAGTTGGTCCACACACTTCTGCATTCTGGATGTTGTGTATCTATCCATGCAATCCAAAATTATGTTCACAGTTTTGGCAGCTTCATTATTCTGTTGTGTCAGACTGAGTTTAGGTCACCTGAAATTTAGTAAGTAATTTTCTCACTGTTTCTCTAATCTATGCCATGATCATTTCTCTCCCCTCTATGTAGAATACACTCTCCTGCTTTCTGTTTTTGCCTAACTGACTCTTGCTTCAGATCTCAGTGGCATCATTACTTGCTTAGACTCAATCCCTCTTATCATTAACTCTTAAAATACTATGTGCTTCTCAATTATAGCACCTATTATGATATAATTTTACATTTATGAATATGCTTATTTACCTTCAAATTGGTTTAGAAACAAATCTAAATTTCTTACTAAATGGCCTGGCTCAAGCCTTAGCCAACAAACTCATGTCTTACCCCCTTCCTCCTTCCCACTAGTCTTTCTGTTCCTGGAACACACAAATCTATCAGATTAATATCTATATTTTATTCTTGGCACATATTACTCAATGAAATTATAGCATTCATATATCTGCTTTATTATTTCTTATCTCCCTCCTTTCACTAAAATATCAGCTCCTGGAGAGCAGTGACATCATTTGTCTTTTTTACTGGTGTATATTCAGTACCCAGAAAAGAAAAGGGCTCACAGTGGATGTTCAAGCAGTGTTTGTTAAATTAGTAAATGTAAGAATAGTTGTCCATAGGATAAATAGTCTTCTCCAGAAGAATTTAAGTCCAAGGAGGGCAGAGACCTTATCAGCTTGGCTCACCATTGCTTTCCCAGTACATTGCATGACAGAGTGTGTTCTTTTTGCCTATATATTTAATGAATAAAAGAACGTTATATTATTTGCATTTTTAACATTTTTGAACCTTCATAGTTCAGTTCAGTTCAGTCACTTAGTCGTGTCTGACTCTTTGTGACCCTGTGGACTGCAGCATGCCAGTCTTCCCTGTCCATCACCAACTATGGAGCTTGCTCAAACTCACATCCATCAGGTCAATGATGCCATCCAACTGTCTCATCTTTGATCATCCCCTTCTCCTCCTGTGGTTGTGATCCACACAGTCAAAGGCTTTGACATAGTCAATAAAGCAGAAGTAGATGTTTTTCTGGAACTCTCATGCTTTTTCTATGAGCCAACAGATGTTGAAATTTGATCTGTGGTTCTTTTCTAAATCCAGCTTCAACGTCTGGAAGTTCTCAGTTCACTATTAAGTCTTCATAAAGACATTTATAATTGTCTCTATTAAATGCCATTTATTATTGTTTTCAGCCTAACATTCCAGATGGTGGAGATCATTTAGGAGTTTAATTCTGCTATGCACAGTGTGGTTGCTGCCTTCTGATTGTACCCTGACTGATAAGCAATATGGGAGCTCTCCTCCTTACCTTTGTGTCATCTGGAGAAGCAGTTAGTACATCTCCCCTGTCCTCATCCAAGTAATTAACAATCTCACTGGAGAAGTTTGGCCACTACCAAGATGGCATCTACCTAAGAAAATTAGAGTATTGTCTAGTGATTTTTCTAGGGCCCTCAATTATGAACATCCAATGTGAGTAAATCACACCTCAAATTGATTCGTTTCCCACCAAATTGGCTTAGTAATTGTGTTGACTGTTCATTCACCATCTTATAAGAATCAGGAGACTTGAATTGAAATTGCCAAGTCTTCTAATAAGTAGTTCATTGTTTCTCTAACTTTAACAAGCATGCAAAATATCTAGGAGTTTTATTAAAATAAAGATTGTGATATAGAATATCTAGGCTGCAGACTTGAGATTCTGTACTACTTAGAAGCATTCAGATATAACAGTGTTGTTATTGTTGATCTACAACCATACTTTGATTAAGGAACTAGATAAGCCTGGATAATGATAGTAAACAACAGTCTTCTGCAAGTGAAGGACTTCATAGTTTTCAAAGCAATATTTTGTAAATTATTTTTTTAATACTTGCAGTGACCCAGTGCTTCATTTGTAGAAGAGGAAACCATGATTTAGAAAGCTTATAATTTATCTATGATTCAACATCTAATTCATAACAACAACTGGGAATTTAACCACGTTCCTCACTTCAGGAACTGTGATTATTCTACCTTAGACACTAATTCATGTCACGTCTGGGCCTCCTTAATCCATCCATTCACAGTGACTTTATTTATGCTTCTCAACACATCAGTCAGGATAGGGACTGAGGAGATCACAGTGAATGAGACAGAGGTCTCCCTGTGTTTTCTGATCTATAAACTGAATGGTGCCTCCCAATTCCAATGTTCATTGATTCTACTAAAGTACATCATATTTATAAAATGTAGTTGTAGAATTAAGGCATTATCTTAAGCATCATCTTCTACCTGCATGGTCATAATTAATAAGCCAAATGCAGCAGATCATCAATGCCATACAAAAGTCTTCCTGTATCCTTTGTCTCACCGCAATCAACAGTGTCTAAATCTTTATTCACACCCCTTCTCATGTGTGTGTGCTCAATTGCTCAGTTGTGTCCAACTCTTTTGTGACCCCATGGACTCTAGCTCACCAGGTTCCTCTGTCTGTGGGATTTCTCAGGCAAGAATACTAGAATGGATAGCCATTTCCTCCTTGAGGAGATCTTCCCAGCCCAGGGATTGGACCTGCATCTCCCATGACTCCTGCATTGGTAGGTGGATTCTTTACCACCTGGGAAGCCCTGCTTCAACTCATATTCACCTCATATTATTCATTTAATTCTCCTAGGAAATATTCCCCCCATGCTGTTTTTGGTCATCCTGGCCACAACTGCCTAGTTTAGAGCCTCTTCATCTCTGGTCTAGTTCAACACTGCCCAATAGGATTTTCTGTAATGATGGAGTTTTTCTGTATCTGCACTATTCCAACATGTCAGCTACTGAGTACATGTGTCTACTGACCACTCTCAAGGTGGGTATGGCAAATGAGGAGCTTGGATTTAAATTTAATTAATTTAAATGTAAGTAACCACGTAGGCTTAGCGGCTGTCTCTTGGGCAGCATACACCTGGACTCTTGCAGGAGTTTTCAGCCTGGTTTCGCTGGCTTCCATCTTGTACTCAGCTTCATTCTCCTTACTCACTCACTCACATGATCTTTGAAAAATGCAGATATAATGGTATCCCTCTCATGCTTCAAGTCCTTTTCCCCAGGATAAAATCTTTGTTGCAAGGCTACATACAGGCTTTGTGACCCGGTCCCTTGCTGAGTCATCCAGCTCCCTTTCTGCCTCAGAGTTAATGCCTGACTATGAGGTTCTGTTGTCACATCCATGCTTTGCATGTGTGTATTTAATTTCTACAAGCCCTTTAGAAATCAGTGTATCATCATGAAAGAACTTTCTCAATTAATTCCCTCTTAGGACTTCTGTCAAATGTTCTCAGTATAGCCTTCAAATACATATACCCACTTCAAGAAAGAAACCACACTGTCTAATCTATTATTTATGGATGGTAATGGTGATGAGATTTTTATTTTTTACTAGCCTGTGAGTTTCTTGAAGGCAAGAAACTATTCACATTTATTGCCCAGGAACCTATTAGGACTAGTAATCACACATAGATAATGAATGAATGTTAAGATAGAAAAGAGAGAGGAAAAAAGGAAAGAAGAAGTAACTCAGGTAATATAAACATTTTTTTTAAATTGGCTCTTCATTATTTGGAAAGTGCAATTTTCCA
Source organism: Bubalus bubalis (assembly GCF_019923935.1). Lineage (NCBI taxonomy): Eukaryota > Metazoa > Chordata > Mammalia > Artiodactyla > Bovidae > Bubalus > Bubalus bubalis. The sequence goes on along the minus strand of NC_059177.1, from coordinate 23,301,784 downwards.
GTTAACTTTATTTTCTTATCATTAACAGCTGGTGTAAATCCAAGTTGGACATGGTGTTTGGAAGGCTTTCCTGTAAACAAGTGATATTCTGAATTTAGTTTAAACCGTGCAAAATAAAAGATTTTATGTCCTCTGCATAGGCAGATTGTTTCAATGAGCCAAATCTCTTTTCACTGAAGTGTCTGAATCTGCTACAGTATTGACTGGTGACACAATTATGAACTTTTCAAGCCAGAAAACACTAAATCCAACCCCAATGTTTTTCAGAAAAGGAAACTGTACAAATCAAATGCCCATGATTAGGCAGTAAGTGAGTGGTGACTTCAGTCAAACTTTGTGTGTATGTCGTTGTTGTTATTCAGTCACTAAGTTGTGTCTGGAGAAGGCAATGGCACCCACTCCAGTACTCTTGCCTGGAAAATCCCATGGATGGAGGAGCCTGGTAGGCTGCAGTCCATGGGGTTGCGAAGAGTCGGATACGACTGAATGACTTCACTCTCACTTTTCACTTTCATGCATTGGAGAAGGAAATGGCAACCCACTCCAGTATTCTTGCCTGAAGAATGCCAGGGACGGGGGAGCCTGGTGGGCTGCCATCTATGGGGTCACACAGAGTCGGACACGACTGAAGCGACTTAGCAGCAGCAGCAGCAGCAAGTTGTGTCTAAATCTGACTCATGGACTGTAGCATGCCAGGATTTTCTGTCTTTCACTATCTCCTGGAATTTGCTCAAATGCATGTCCATTGAGTCAGTGATGCTATCCAACTATCTCATCCTCTGGCACCCCCTCCTCCTCTTGCCTTCAGTCTTTCCCAGCATCAGGGTCTTTTCCAGTGAGTCGGCTCTTCCCATCAGGTGGCCAAATTATTAGAGTTTCAGCTTCAACATCAGTCTTTCCAATGAATATTCAGGGTTGATTTCCTTTAGAATTGACTGGTTTGATCTCCTTGCAGTCCAAGGGGCTCTCTAGAGCCTTCTCCAGCACCACAATTCAAGAGCATCAGTTCTTTGGCACTCAGCCCTCTTTATGTATGTACATGGAGACATTCTAAAAGTCTTAATTCTGAAAGGAAAGGCATTTTGTTTCTACTTACCTGCTGCAGAGGAGTTTATGAAAAACCATGACAACAATTTTGATGAGATTTAACTTCAAATAAAAGTTGCCAAGTTGTGCCCCCTTTTAAGAGTGGGGTGGATCTTATGTCTTTAAACTATGCCCATTTTCAGTTGGGGAAGTCTGCCTTATCTCAAAAGCCCGTGCCTTTGGGCTTCTGCTCAGATGGTATCAGCTGGAACAAATAAGTTGAGATCGCATTTGCTGTTTTTCTGCACAGATCTCAAGAACAGTTCCAAAAATGGTTTGTCAGCAGCTGAACTGAGTACAGAATCTGTGAGCATGTACATATTTTTTTCTCACAAGAAAATCACTTTTTAAGCTTCTTGGAAGTTGGTTACAATATGTTTTCTTTCTCCTCCTTCCTCAAAAGTAAGATAAATATCTGAATCTATCATTTGATACTTTGGAATGTATTCCTAAACAGCTAAAGAACTGCTGAGAAAAATTGTGGAAGGGCCAACCTAAATGTATTGGGTATATAATCTCTCCAAAGAACCCTGTCCCCAGGAAGCAACGTAATGTGAAAATTCTAACACTTATCCAGGGAATGTGTCCAATCGGGAAGATGAACTTGACCGGGCCACAATTCTTTGTCTCAAATAATTTTTATCTGAATTTTCTGGAAAACAAACATAGCACTAATTACAAACCTTGATTTTTAAATAATTTTATTGTTTTTAATTTTGGCTGTGCTGGGTCTTCATTGCTATGCAGATTTTTCTCTAGCTGCGGAGAGTGGGGGCCACCCTCTAGTTGCAGAGTGCAGGCTTCTGTCTGTGGTAGCTCCTCTTGTTACACAGCTCCCAGGCTCTAGGGCACAAACTAGTAGCTGGGCACACAGGCTTAGTTGCCACATGACATGTGGGATTTTTCTCGGACCAGAGACTGAACCTGAGTCTCCTGCATCGGCAGGCAGATTTTTTACCTCTGAGCCATGAGAGAAGCCCTGATTTTAAGTCAGAAAAACATTTGATCACATACTAAAAGGTCCAAATACTTCCTCTTATGTCTCATACAGTCAAGGTAATTTTGAATTCATAGTCTTTCCACAAGCCACTTCTCACAGGAAGAGTTCCCCAGCAGCTCCACCACCACCACCACCACAGAACAAGCATGCTTATAACATCTCTGAGTCATCCCTGCTCTAGGATTTGAACACAGAAAGAAAAAGGATTCTATTTCATGAGCATAGAGTCTGGTGAAGAGGTAGATAAGGAAGTGGACAGTTATAATCAGCATAAGCATCCATACTGACCCCTTCTGGTGTTTCTCCATTTGATGCATCATCTCTCACCATACACATACTATTTCTTCTCTGTCCACCCTCTCGCCAGTAAGACTGTATCTGTCATGACTCCTGGGATTGCAGATAACAGAAACCCAACTCAATCTGCCATATAATGGATTTTTAAACAATTTTATGGAGGTATACTTAACAAAGAATAAAATTCATCCATCTTAAGTGTCAAATTCAATGAGTTTTAATAAATATAATAAGTTTCACAACTATCACCATAGTCCTGCCTTAGAAAATTTTCATCACCCTTCAAAGGGAATTTACTGGTTCATGTTTCTGAAAATTCCAGAGTTTGGTCTGTGTGCTAGTGAAATATCATCAAGACTTGATTTCTCTCAGTTTTTCTCTCAGGCAAGCTATTCCCTGATAGGAATAACAGGTGACCCTTGCCAGATCATCTTCCATTTTATAACTCCAGTAGAAAATGCTTACCTCTTTTCCAGTTGTTTTAGTAAGTATCTTAGAATGACACTTATTTACCCTGACTGGGCTAGAGTAGGTCACATGCCCACCCCTAAGCCAATGACCTTAACCAAGAGCATGGGATACTCTCATTGGCCATGCCTGAGTCACACGAACAACCTCGTGGTCAGCAGATGGTATTATAACCACCAAACTCTGTGGTCTGAGAATAGGGAGACATGGCTTCCCAAAGGAAAACAGGGATTATTGTTAATACTAGGCAAACAGGAATGGATTCTAGGCAGGCAGGTGGGTGTCTGCTCCACAGGAGAGCTTGATCATCACAGCAATGCTGCTGCTTTTCTTCTGAATCCCCTGTAGTGGTTATCACAGTGCCTTTTAACATAGCAGTTGCTCAGAAAGTGTCTGTGGCCTGATTACATTTAGACTAAAATATAGAGCAGACCAAGAATGAAGGACTCTGTGTTTCTTTATTTTATTGTTCAGTTCAGTTCAGTCTCTCAGTCGTGTCCGACTCTTTGCAACCCCATGAATTGCAACACACCAGGCCTCCCTGTCCATCACCAACTCCCGGAGCTTACCCAAACTTATGTCCATCAAGTCGGTGATACCATCCAGCCATCTCATCCTCGGTCATCCCCTTCTCTTGCCCCCAATCCCTCCCAGCATCAGGGTCTTTTCCAGTGAGTCAACTCTTCACATGAGGTGGCCAAAATACTGGAGTTTCAGCTTCAGCATCAGTCCTTCCAATGAACACCCAGGACCAATCTCCTTTAGGATGGACTGGTTGGATCTCCTTGCAGTCCAAGGGGCTCTCAAGAGTCTTCTCCAACACCACAGCTCAAAAGCATCAATTCTTAGGCATTCAGCTTTCTTCACAGTCCAACTCTCACATTCATACATGACCACTGGAAAAACCATAGCCTTGACTAGAATGGACCTTTGTTGGCAAAGTAATGTCTCTGCTTTTGAATATGCTATCTAGGTTGGTCATAACTTTCCTTCCAAGGAGTAAGCGTCACACTGATGTATAGAACCGTCTTATGGACTCTGTTGGAGAGGGAGAGGGTGGGAAGATTTGGGAGAATGGCATTGAAACATGTGTAATATCATGTATGAAACGAGTTGCCAGTCCAGGTTCGATGCACGATACTGGATGCTTGGGGCTGGTGCACTGGGACGACCCAGAGGGATGGTGTAAGGAGGGTTCAGGATGGGGAGCATATGTATACCTGTGGTGGATTCGTTTTGATGTTTGGCAAAACTAATACAGTGCTCCAGGTTTAAAAATAAAAGAAAAGAAAAAGAAAAGAAAAAAAAAATTTCATGGCTGCAGTCACCATCTGCAGTGATTTTGGAGCCAAAAAAAAAATAAAGTCTGACACTGTTTCCACTGTTTCCCCATCCATTTCCCATGAAGTGATGGGACCGAATGCCATGATCTTAGTTTTCTGAGTGTTGAGCTTTAAGCCAACTTTTTCACTCTCCACTTTCACTTTCATCAAGAGGCTTTTTAGTTTCTCTTCACTTTCTGCCATAAGGGTGGTGTCATCTGCATATCTGAGTTTATTGATATTTCTCCTGGCAATCTTGATTCCAGCTTGTGCTTCTTCCAGCCCAGCATTTCTCATGACGTACTCTGCATATAAGTTAAATAAGCAGGGTGACAATATATAGCCTTGACATACTCCTTTTCCTATTTGGAACCAGTCTGTTGTTCCATGTCCAGTTCTAACTGTTGCTTCCTGACCTGCATATAGGTTTCTCAAGAAGCAGGTCAGGTGGTCAGGCTACAAAAATTAGGAAGATGACTAATATACTTAAAAGCTGATAATTTGAGATTCATTCTGAGAGGCTACATGGGCAAATGACAGAATAGCTGGGTGTATATAGGAACCCAAAAGCAGGTTCCAACCAGACTCTTCCCTTTTATAAGGAGTCCACTGTATTTTACATGCCATTATATGTCAGGCTGAGTTGGGTTTCTATAAATATATATATATATATATATATATATATATATATATGTATATACACACACACACAGTTGGCCTTTCTTAATGCCTTTTTCGCAGAAAAATGACCCTAGTGAATGACCTGGAATCATTTCAGTGGTGTAACATAACATATTCACTGTAGATGGTGACTGCAGCCATGAAATTAAAAGATGCTTGCTCCTTGAAAGAAAAGCTATGACCAACCTAGACAGCATATAAAAAAGCAGAGACATTACTTTGCTGACAAAGGTCTGTCTAGTCAAAGCTATGGTTTTTCCAGTAGTCATGTATGAATATGAGAGTTGAACTATAAAGAAAGCTGAGCGCCGAAGAATTGATGCTTTTGAACTGTGGTGTTGGAGAAGACTCTTGAGAGTCCCTTAGATTGCAAGGAGATCCAACCAGTCCATTCTGAAGGAAATCAGTCCTGAATATTCATTGGAAGGACTGATGCTGAAGCTGAAACTCCAATACTTTGGCCACCTGATGTGAAGAGCTGACACATTGGAAAAGACCCTGATGCTGGGAAAGATTGAAGGCAGGAGGAGAAGGGGATGGCAGAGGATGAGATGGTTGGATGGCATCAGCTACTTGATGGACGTGAGTTTGAGCAAGCTTCAGGAGTTGATGATAGAAAGGGAAGCCTGGCGTGCTGCAGTCCATGAGGTAACAAAGAGTCAGACATGACTGAGTGACTGAACTCAACATAACATAAGCTGGCAAGGAACCCAGCACATTGTAATTTGTATTCAGCAAACATTTTTCTTCCCAGCTATACAAATCTTTACCTGTAACATAAAAACAATGCAAAATCCCAGAATGTTTGGAATAAATAATTTAGCACAATGAATACCTTGGAGTATATCATCTGTAGAAAGAAATGAAGTTGAAAATTGCAAAGACACAAACTCATACTTTGAAAGTAAAATTTATACTTAATTTATAAAAGGAAAATGCTTCCTAACTAATTTTAGCATCCATAGAAACTTTATTTTCCAGTGACTTTTAAAGTTTTATTTCTTGACAGGATCTTCAAAAATGGCAATCCTATTTCATTCTTAACTGCAGTATTACTATTAAGATGCTGTAAAAACTTGCAAATTAGGTTGTAAACAGCAGCAATGGAAGCATTAACTCTTTTAAACCAAATTTCCTAAAGTGCACTTTACATTATGCTAGAGATAGATTTTAAACATTAAGCCTGAGTGCTTATATAAGAAGTCCGGTTTTCTATTTCCCAAGCACAGTGGTATAATTGTAGCTCTAATTTATGGCATACTTTGTAGGATCACTGATTAATTATACAGACCTCCTGATGTTTTGTACTCTTTTCAACTTTGATTCCCTCTGCTATTTGACCACTACAAAGCGAATATCCCTAAATCACTTATTATTCAGATTACCTCATTTTAAAAAATGAATTTACTATTCATATCCATTTTTTCATGTACCATTCTAACTCATAAATGTTATTAATAATCTTCTCCTTATTCGTAGACTTAGCTCATATATGTACACATACACACAAACACACACTGACTTATTCGCACCTAGGCACACAATCAAGAAAAATTGTAAATTCTTTATCTGAATTTTACCATCTCCCCAAGGCAAACATGTCTAACAATTCTGCCTGAGATCTTGAACACACAGATAACACAAAAAAGCATACTTTGTTGAGGTTAGCATTAGCAATCTAGTTTTTTTCAATTAGAGATATCATTTTGAATAATTTGCTACTGTGAGTTCTTTGAAAATAATTATAGTACCTTTGGCTTGTTGCTTGAGATTATCAGTATTTTCAGAACTTCTATATTCCTTTCATCATTAAAGTTTAACATTTATGCAAAAGTGTCCTTTACCAAATTTTCCAAGAATTATTGTGTGCTGATCATTGGAGGAAGATTTGTCAGAAAACTCTTTTGTGCATATTCAGTTCAAGTATGTTCAGATATTATCCTGTCCTTCACTTTAAGTAGGTCAGATTCATAATGATCTGTTCTCCTCAGAACCCACCCCTGCAATATCCTTATCAAACTCCCCTTAACACTGGCATATCTAAATTATATCTTCTGTCGGTCCCCAAGACACCTTTAATTGAAGGGGCTTCCTGCTCCTTTCTTAAGCTCTTCACTTTTTCTGTCATCAGCTTCCCCTTGGAATCAGGAAAAGGTCCTTGCAGATTTGGGCTATTAAGTAGAAGCAGACCCATATATCAATTCCTTAAATGGTCTGTCGTCATGAGAATTATTTATTGGAACCCATTACCTGTGTGACTTTCCAGTTCTTTTTAGGTGGTTTGTCTGAAAAGAATAAAGACTCTTCCTTGAAAAGAAATAGCTTTCTTGTCCAGCCAGGGAGGAAAAAAATAGTGCAACCTACCCAGGTTCCTGTGTATATTTTTCACATGGCACTTGGTTGAGTATTTGTTGAGAGAAAAGAAGATTTAGGCAAAGACTCAGTTTGCTCATGGAAGTTTCTCCATTCTAGACCTGAAAGTGCAGAGCACATACAAATAATTCCTCTGGAAAAGAGGATACCAAAATATTAACTTTAGCACATAGAGTCCTTTTATGGGGCTTTATAGAAAATGGTAATATAGCTCACACACTTTGATGACTAAGACTTTTATGGCATCTCTTTTTACTCCAGGACACTGATATCTCTAGTTTCATCACATGGAGGCCTGTGAACTTTCAAAAAATAAGTGTATATACTTGTATTTGTGGTGGAGAGGGGGATGGGGAGAGAATGTTATATTTTGTTTCCAGTTCTTAAAGAGATCTCTGACTTCTACCCACCAGAAAAAGATTAGAAATCAAGGTTTTAATCCAAGAGATTGTCCCTAGTGTCTAAAATTCTCAAGACTAAATGAATTTTAATCCAATTATCATGTGTACTGTGTATTTCTTTTTACATAAAAGAGTGCATGAAATAATAAGCAGATGGAAAAAAGTGTAAGACTTTGGGCCCTGCTTTCTAGAAATTCTTTGGATAGATGGGGTGATGGGTTATTGAGGCAGTACATGACAAATGCCATATTTGTATCAAAAAGTCATGAATATGCAGTATTGGGACCTGCCCCACACAGGTTGATGGCCAACTTGGTCAAAATATTGTAAAAGGAACTTGACCCTGGGAACTTGGTTGAAATAGATGCATGTTTCACCAAGTGTAAGACTCACCCCTCTCCAAGGACTCTGCCTTAGATGTTACACTGAATGCCAGTGAATCACATGGTTCTCTTTCACGCCTGAGTCCGTCAAGGAGAAAGTCAATCTGGTCCTACTGTGTCTGAACACTTGAAATCCTGGTTAATACCTCTTTTGCCAAAGAAGAAGCAGGCCATCAGCTCAGCATCCTAGCAGATAAGCAAACCCAGCTGGAACGTGATAACTTAGGTATGTTTTTATCACGTTTATTTTTATGGTTAACATCTACTGATGGCAGTGACCGTGGCTTCTATTTATAGTAGCGATATAAAGTTTGCCTAATTTAATTACTTTCATTTTAAACTTTGAGCCATTTAAAGAAAATATTGTGACTATTAATTACAATAATGGTACAGAAAATAATAGTAAAAGTGATCATTGCAGCTAACATTTATTAGGTGTTTACGATGCAACACCACAGTTATAAATGTTCCATGGTTATTTTTACATTTAGCCTTCTCATAAATCTTATAAAACGGAGATACAGTAATTGTTTTATTTTAATTTTTATTCATTATTTATTTGGCTACACCAGGTCTTAGTTGCAGCACATGGGAAGCTTTACTTGCAACTTGCAAACTCTTACTTGCAACATGTGGAATCTAGTTCCCTGACCAGGGAGCAAACCTGGGCCCCTGCGTTGGGAGCATGGAATCTTAGCCATTGGACCACCAGGAAAGTCCATGTTTATTATTATTTTAGACATGGCAGACTGGAGCCCAGAGAAGCTAAGAGACTGTCCCAAGTCACGTGTCTAATATATACTGGGGCAAGGATTCAAGCCATCTGCTGGTACATATGAAACTGGGAGCATGCCAGGGAGTTTGGGAAAGTGTGGATTATATGACCATGATGGTGATACAGTTAGGAGCTGATGTCCTTCTGCAGGAGACGGAAATAGATGCTGCTGGTGTGCAGGGCAGGTGGTGTTGTGGGAATTTTAGCTGGGCCCTGACAGTGGTGTTCTGTTGTGATTTTTGCAGGAACTAGGAAACTCCACTTTGATTTCTTCTCTTAGCAATATTACAGGGACCTTGGGTGTGGGTTTGAAACACATAAACCATGATCCTGCAATTCCCAAAGAGTTGAAAATTGGGTACATAATCAAATTAAAACATTTTTTTCCAGCATAGCCAGTATAGCTCTTTGTGTTGTAAAAGCCTCCTCTCCTTACCAAATTTCATAATCTATACAGTGAGCCTCCCTTTCTAATTAATAATTAACACTGTCTTCCAGGCGTTTTAGTCACTTCAAGGTAAAGGAAACTTCTGTGATTACAACTTCATTGTGTTTGTAAGTTTTCTTCTCTTTTGTTTCTGCTTTAAGAGAATAATGTGAACACAAATTTCTCAATATTAGAAAAAGAAATTTCAGCAAGTAAAATCCAAAAAAAAAATTATTTAACTATAATCAAAGATCTAATGGCAAGTTTAAGGAAAACCCCTCACATGGGGTAATGATAGTTTTTGTTTCTTATTTTGTTTCTTTCCTGAGCTCTCCAGCACCACAGAATGGCTTGGTAGAGAGTGCCGACTTTGTAATGAGATCTGAGTTAGAAAACCCACTCCTTCCTTTACTAATTACATTAACCTTGGACATTTAATTTACTTCTCTGGATTTTGTTTTTTCTCAACTGAAAAATTGGAATAATAATGCTTCTCGGGATTGTCATGCAGATTAAATGTGATGTATTAATACAAGCATCCAACAACACCCAATAGTATGTTGTAGGTGCTTTCTCCTCCTTGTCCTGCCCAACATCCAACTGAGTATGTATTTAAAGACATTCCTCTGGGTCTTTTGGTCCATTTCTATACATATCTTCTCTTTTATTTCCAATTATTTCTAAAGACAGCTATACTTGGTTATTAAACTACTCTAATGTCCTAAGAGGTTGTTATATAAAACTTTCTGAGTGCCTTGTAGTTTAATAATACATTTTTCTCATTATAAAATTAATATTACTTATTATGATGCTTTGATAAAAATATATAGAAGTATAGAAAATAAAATATTATATTACCTTCCTGTCCCCACCTCATTTATCTTCCTAGTGCCTTATAGGTTCATTTGAAAGTATCTCAGGTCACAGGAAAGTGGAAGAAAGGAATTCTAAGTATTGTATTAATGGAGACACAGAGAAGTCCTGCCTCAAGGAAAGACAGCAATTTAAGAAACAAATTTTCAATAAAACATGTCCTTTATTTCTTTCTTCGCAAGACATGGTATTTTTAGTGTTATTTGTAATGTATAAAATTTCAAAGTTTTACCTGCTCAAGAAATATATTTCCCACGTTCGTTCAAGCAGCATGTCACAAAGAATAATCAAAATGAACTTTACAATATTAAATACTCATCTTGCCCTGGGCAGTAGTTCCTGCCAGGTTATTTTATGAAGCTTTGAAAACTGTTGTTCAGAGAAAGTTAGACCCAGATCAAACCAGGTTAAACAAACATGATTTTATTTTCTCTTCCAAGCGCTGCTGCAGGCAAGGGCAACAGGCTCTGAACTGCTGGTTGTTCTGCAGGCAGAAATCCACAGGTTGTTCAGGGGTTTATTAAACTAGAATCTGATGACAGAAAGCAAATTATCTCTAAGGGAACTTTATCACCAGGGTGTCTGTGCAGTAGCACAATGTCTATTGCCACCTTGGACACTACACAGAAAGATCAATGACAGGTTGGCCTGAAATCACCCTTAGACTGAGTCTCTTCCCACTGACCTTCACTTAAATTTGTCATCCAAAACATACTTCTTTCTTAAGATGGGAAGCAAAGCCATCTTCTACAGCTATCCACTGATTCTTTATAAGCCATACATTACTATGAAACAGTATTTATATAAATCAGGAGAATTCACTCTTCCCCAGTCAGGCTGAGAATTTCTATGTATCTCTTGAAATTTATAGTATCAAGCAAACTTCAGTTAAAGTTGTATTAGAGTGCTCCAGAAAAACAGAACTGAGAGGGTATATAAGAGAAGATTTATTATAGGAATTGGCTCACATGTTTATGGAGGTAGGAAACCCCATGATCTGCTGTTTGCAAGCTGGAGAAGCAGGAGAGCTAGTGGTGATGTGCAGAGTGAGTTCCAAGGCCTGGAGATGAGGAGAGTCAATGGTATAAATCACAGTCTGAGTCTTAAAGTCCAAAAAGCAGGAGCACTAATGTCTAAGGTCAGGAGAACGGGGGTGTCCCGCTTCACACAGAGAATCAGTTCTGCCTTCCTCTGCCTTTTTGTTCCTTCAGCCCTCAGGGTGTTGGATGATGGCCATCCATATGGGTGAAGGCAACCTTCATTCTGTCTGCTGACTCAGATTCTAATGTTTCCCAGAAACACCCTTCCAGACACACTCAGAAATAATGTTTTACCAGCCGTCTTAATATCCCTTCGCCCAGTCAAACTGACACATAAAATTAACCATCACAAAAGTTAAAATATCTTTTGACTTTTATTAGATAGCCAGGTTCAAACTCACCAAGTCCTAATTTTTTTTTTTTCCTTCAAAACAAAGTTTTGGTGTTTTTAGCTGATGTCTGCAGCACACCAATGCCAGTTAACCTGCCAGGCTTTTCCTGTTTCTAAGCTGGCACAAATTCAGGGACAGCTCTGAACCCATATGTCTTCAGCTGATTCTGCTGTTGATAGGTTGAATATACAAATCTTTGTCGCTTCCTGGCCACCTCGCCGCTCCCTCAAAGTTTTAACTACTTCATGAGTGTTGTATTTTAAAACTCTTTTGCATTGCTATCGCCTCAAAGGCAAGTAAAGATAAGGCCTTTCAACAGATATTCCAGTTCTATGCAGAACTGCTTGGAAAGCCACAGGGCACCATTTTGGTAGAGATCTCCTCTACCTAATTTTGACCATAATTTTAATATCAAAATTAATATTAATTGTCTAGACAACAAAGAAAGGATAGACTGGAAGAGCTACTCAATTCCAACAAATAAACCTGGTTAACTAAAGAAGAAATTGAAATCGCAGTTCAGTCTTAATTTGTGTTTTCCTGTTGGACTTGTACATATTATTCATTACCACAGCAAACTGCCTTCAGACTCCACTTTTGATTTACTACCTTTGTTGTTGTGTTCATTCGCTAAGTAGTGTCCAGCTCTTTTCGACGGCAAGGAGTTTACCTTGTGGGTATTTAGGGAAGAGAGCTCCAGACAGAGTCAGCAATCCATGCAGGTGTTTAATATATGACATGCTGAGTATTTCTAGAAACAGGAAAGTTAGCCTGGTTGGATATGGAAGAGTTATGGGAAAGTAGTAGGTGAGAACCAAGAAGTAATGTGGAGATGGATGTAGCAGAAAATGAAGGCCTTGTGTATTGCTGAAAATATTTACTTCTCTTGCTTTGAATGCCCTCAGGGGAGCCATAGTATAGTTTGATCAGAGAAGTGATGTAATCTGCCTTTTTTTTTTTTTTTAAAGGAGCTGGCTGGATGTTATGTTGTGGATTGATTGTAGAGGTACAGGTGAGCAAGCAGAGGCCCCAGTAAGAAGTTAATGCCCTAATCAGGGAAGGGATGTCGTTGGCTGACTCCAGGGCGGTAGCAGAGGTCATTGATGTTCAGTTGCTAAGTCGTGTCTGACTCTTTGTGACCCCATGGACTGCAGCATGCCAGGCTTCCCTGTTCTTCACTGTCTCCCAGAGTTTGCTCAAACTCATGTCTATGGAGTCAGTGATGCCATCCAACCATCAACTAAAGAGCAATAATTTCAAGTCTCTGTAACTACTATTGGGAAGAAGGGCCAGGCCATGGAGAAGGGAAGTGGATGTACTGGGGACTACATGTGATGGTTCTGTGCCCAGAGGAGCAAGTCCACTCCTCCACATCACCCCTTCTTCCCATCCTCTGATGGCTACAGAGTAGGTCCTGAAGCCACTTGCTCTACCCAGACCAACAACTCTGGTGGGTTTCTGCTCTTGACACTGTTGGTTGAAGGATATCCCTTAAATTCATGTCTACCTGAAGTTAAAATGAAGTCATACAGGTTTAGGATGGGCCCTAATCCAGTGACTCATGTCCTTGTAAGAAGAAGGAAATTTGGGTACAGACACATGTGCAGAGAAAAGATGATGTGAGGAGACACACAGGAAGAACCACCCGTGACAGTGGAGTCAGAGATTTAGAGTGATGTGTCTGTAAGCTGAGGAGCACAAGGGACTACTGACTGTCACCAGAAATAAGAGAGGCAAGAAGGAGTCTCCTTCAAAGCCTCCAAAAACAACAAGCTCTCCCTGTACCTTGATGTCAGACCTCTGCTCTCAGAACCATGGGACAGTCAGTCCTTCTGGTTTTAAGTCACCTGATTCTTGATACTTTGCTATGGCAGTTCTAGGAAATGAACACAAAGCCCAATTTCCCCTCATCCTCCCATTGTTCTGTGTGGGATGTATGGGGTGGGGGGAGTCCAAGAGGCAGAGAAGTGTGATCTTAAGCCTAAAGGCCGCCCCAAGCCCTGTCCCATTGGCTCAGAACAGGGACACGGTTTAAAGTATTCTCCAAAGGCCACAGGAGTGAGGAAGGGGCATGAATTAACTGTTCAAGCCAGGCACAGGGAGAGCAAGAAAGCCCAGCAGCTACTTAAGTAGTTTCCTCTCCTTCCCTGTGGCCCATTGGTGCCCTGAGATGTGTTGCAGGACTCCCCCCATCTTCCCGTTTGCCACAATGAGCCAGGAGTGGGGTTTTGTATGAAATCACCCAATTATTTTGTTTAAAAGAAAATTCTGTAAGTCTTGTTTTTCTGCCTCAAGGACTGTCCTACAGAATGAAGTAAGTCAGAAAGAGAAAAGCAAATATCATATATTAATGCATATATGTGAAATCTAGAAAAATGGTACAGATGGGCATATTTGCAAAGCAGAAATAGAGACACAGATGCAGAGAACAAACGTGTGGACACCGGGGGGAGGAAGGGAGGGTAGGATGAATTGGAAAATTGGGATTGACATTTACACACTGCAATATATAAAACATATAATTGATGAGCACCTACTGTATAGCACTGGGAAGTGTACTTAAGGCTGTGTATGGACCTAAATGGGAAGGGGATTCAAAAAAGAGGGGATGCAGGTATACGTGCAGCTCATTGACTTCGCTGTACGGTAGAAACTAGCACAACACTGTAAAACAATAATACTCCAATAAAAACTAAAAAAAGAAAGAGAAAATTCTGTGCTGACTGAACCATACAGATTTGTGGCTAGGTAGTTCTTTCTCCTTCTAGGGCATCACTTGTGGTTCCTGGGATCAGGGGTCCTATAATAGCTCCACCATCCTGTCAGTTTGCTTGAGCTAAGATGTACAATACTTCTGTTAAAGTTTTATAATATATTTCAGCCCCCCAGGAGTGTTCATTCCCCTTGTAATGTGTAAGCCTATTCTTTTGCGCTCGGGCTTTCAACTTCCAAACATGTTTTCTGGAACTCCTCACGTATAAAAGAAAGGAGAAACCTCCTATGACTCTCTGTTTTTTTTTTTTTTTTAACTATGTGTGATTTTTAAGTGAGTTATGTTATGCCTGGTCTAACAATGTGAAAGATAATATTTAATTTAACTGAACAGTTTGATACTTCCTTTGTTGAAAGGAAGTTATTAATTCATAATTCCTCCCTTTGCAGAAGGGGAGAATTTGTACTTTCACGGGATTGACTTTTAAGGGAAGTGTTTCCTTACGACTCAGGGGCAGGTGAGGACATGCTGCCTGTGTCTCCAGCAGTCAGGCCTACATGGAGAACAACCCAGAAAATCATAGGTTGCCATTTTGGAATAACTCTCCTCTGTAGGGTGATAGAATATTGTGGAGTTGGCAGCTTTTGTCGTCTGTTACCAGAGCCCCAAAAAAGAAAAGATCAGCATTTTTAAAGGTCCAGTGTCCCCAGACTGGTTTTGATTTATAGGACTGACAAGGTCAGCTCTTCAGTGGCTGTTACCCAGAGCCTCATATTGAGAAAGAGAGATTCAATTTGTCTCATAATTCCAGATATGCTCCCATACCCTATGGATCTGCAGTCTCCAAATGACACTGGGGGAACAACTGCTTCTCTATGCGATAGGTAATTTACTGTGTTGTGAATTACATGACCTCGTCTCCTGTAGAGAAAATTAAGTCCTGTGTCATACCTTTATTTTTTACTACTTGCTGCTTTATCATCTTCGACTTTTCTCTGATACTATCAATGTTTTAAAAAGAGCCTACAGGTCGGTCAAGGCTAAACCTTCTGTTCTAAGCCAGAAGCAGATTTACATTTTCAGTTTTTTTTTTTTAATCTAACTCCATCACTATGCATGAGTATTAGGAGGAGCTCAAAGTTCAATCTCAAGCTAATAGCTACAGGTCAGTCTGTAGTCTGAAATGGGGGAATTAAAATGAAGTGGGAACTTGGAAACCTGTTTGAGAAAGAAATGTGGAAATAAAACTATTCTTAGACTAGAATGAGGCACTTTATTAATGGAACAAACATGAATGTAGAAATATTCACTGCAAAATAGGTTGGTATAGGATCCACGTGGAAGGGAAGCAAGTATCTAAATATTAGTTGTTCATTTTGTAAGTTGTGTCTGATTCTTTGTGACCCCATGGACTGTAGCACACCAGGCTTCCTTGTCCTTCACTATCTCCCAGAGTTTGCTCAAACTCATGTCGATTGAGTCAATGACATCATCCAGCCATCTCATCCTCTGCCACCCCCTTATGCTCCTGCCCTCAATCTTTGCCAGCATCAGGGTCTTTTCCAGTGAGTCAGCTCTTTGCATCAGGTGGCCACAGTATTGGAGCTTCATCTTCAACATCAGTCCTTCCAATGAATACTCAGGGTTGATTTCCTTTAGGATTGACTGGTTTGATGTCCTTGCAGTCCATGGAGATCAAAGCAGTCAATTTCTAGCTATGTAATCATTATTTCTAGCTATACAGTAGTCTAAAGTCCTCCTGATTGGACTTCCCTGGTGGTCCAGTGGTTAAGACTCTGTACTTTCAATATAGGGGGCACAGATTCGATCCCTGGCCGGGGGTCTAAGATCCCACATGACACATGGTGTGGCCAAAAAAATTTTTTTAAAGTCCTCCTGATCTGTAGAGGTTTTGGTATGCAGGAGGTTTACAATAGATATTTATGAGTCCAGTTTTTCATCCCCTTCCAGGACTGTTTGTTGTCACCTGTATCATTAAGCATAGTAATGTGTTGCTGGACTTCAGAGGGGTGAAGAATGACTACTCAAGAATGACTCAAGAGTAGCCTTAGCCTTAACAGAGTCCTGTATTAATGTTTGAAACAATGGATCTGTAGGAGGGCACAGAGCTTTAGCTAATAGAACATTTGGCAAATGCATGCACTTATGTGGTGCATTTTCTGTGCCGTGTACTGTTCTGAGCATTGCATATCCTTACAACAAACCATGAATATAGTTACTTTTATTATTCCATTATCTCAAATAAAAAATTTAGGTTCAGAAGAACTAATTTACCCAAAGTCACACAGCTCATAACTGGTACAAGGCTGATTTGAGTCTAGACAACTTAGTTCCAGAACATATGTTTTTATTCACTACACTGCATTGCTCACATAAGGAAGTGGTTGAATTTCCCAAAAGAGCAGTTCTCCCAGTTTCATGTTGAACCTGCAATTGGATTATCCCTAGGAAGAATGAGCAGTCCCAGAAGTATGATGAGATTTAATGACAGGTACTAAAAATTACAAATTCTACAAATTCCCCCCCTCCCTGACCTTCTCCATTGTCTGGATCTCTAGCATTGGAGGCTTAGATCTCTACTCAACTCTTTGTGGAAAACAATGGAAAGATTAAAATTAAACTGGTGTCAGGAGATGAACTCTTAAAGATGGACATAACTGTTCTTTGAAAAATTACTTTCTCATTTCATAAGGCTCCTAGAAAATTGGACAGGGACGTTTTGAGAATAAAGGGAAAGCAGAGCCTTGGGAGAGAAATGAAGAACCAGCTGGGTCCTGCAGCTGAGTAGCAACTATATGTTAAATACCTTTTGTGCAATGAAAATATCAAAATTAGGGATGTCAGGATGCAATTGATGCTCAGAAAAATATTTGTACAGCTCTTTACAGTTAAAAGAAACTCTCACATATCTGATCTATTGTAGCAGATAGACATCATAATATCCTATGTAATTAAAAAAATAAAGACTGATGGAGACCAGTGGCTCTTAGCTGGGGGTGGATGTGTCCAGAGATTATTTGGGAGATATTTTTGATTGTCATGATTTGGGAGGACAGGCATAGCCAATGAAATACAGTGGGTAAGGGACAAGGATCCCCTTAAATATCCTCCCCGTGACAAAGACTTCTCTGGTCCAGAACATCAGTAGTGCTGAGGTCGAGAAACCTTGTCTTGGAGCGTAAGTATTTTGGTCAGGTCATATACCTCACAAGTATCAGGGTCAAAGCTAGAACCCAGGTCATCTGATGACAAATCCTTTGTTTCCTTATTTATATCCTTTGGCATTATACAATATGCAGTGCGATGCAAGCCTTTTAGATCTGGAGAATTTTAAAAGTATAAATTATTAGTAGCCCTTTAGCATCAGAGAAGGCAATGGCACCCCACTCCAGTACTCTTGCCTGGAAAATCCCATGGGCAGAGGAGCCTGGTAGGCTGCAGTCCATGGGGTCACTAAGAGTCGGACATGACTAAGTGATTTCACTTTCACTTTCCACTTTCATGCATTGGAGATGGCAACCCACTCCAGTGTTCTTGCCTGGAGAATCCCAGGGATGGGGGAGCCTGGTGGACTGCCATCTACAGGGTCGCACAGAGTCAGACATGACTGAAGCGACTTAGCAGCATTGGAGAAGGAAATGGCAACCCACTCCAGTGTTCTTTCCTGGAGAATCCCAGGGACAGGGGAGCCTAGTGGGCTGCCGTCTATGGGGTTGCACAGAGCCAGACACGACTGAAGCGACTTAGCAGCAGCAGCAGCAGCAGCAGTGCTTCAGAAGAGTCAGATCACCCCCCAGAGTGTTTAATACATCCTAGGTCTATGGAGGAGAAGGGAGCGACAGATGATGAGGTGATTGGAAGGCATCACCAACTCAATGGACATGAATTTGCACAAACTCTAGGAGATGGTGAAGAACAGGGAAGCCTGGTGTGCTGTAGTCCGTGGGATTGCAAAGAGCTGAACACAACTTAGCGGTTGAACAACAAAGGCCTGTGCTACTTCATGGAAGATGATTCCACATCCAAAACACAAATGTCACCTTCTTTACTGAGTTCTAGTATGCCAGCATTTCACAATTTCCAGCCAATTATTTTGTAAATGGGAACATGATTAATTCCTTTAATGCTATTTTTGTGATTATCGAGGTAATTAGGATTTAATCACCACTCTATTTTTGTGAGTATTTACATCTGCTCTTTGGCTAATAGGGTATCATATGTTTTTTATTGACCAAACTGTTATGTGTGTGTCTATGGTGTAAATGAACAAAGGGCCTTCTTGTCTGTATCCTGTACATTGATTTGGGATGACCCAGGTCATTGTACATTGACTTCAGATTGTCTGATGTGACATTGGAATGCACGAAGCAGGCTGCTTTAATTACTATTTTAAATATATTAGTAGCAGATGGTGGCTCAGATGGTAAAGCGTCTGTCTACAATGCGGGAGACCCAGGTTCGATCCCTGGGTCGGGAAGATCCCCTGGAGAAGGAAATGGCAACCCACTCCAGTACTATTGCCTGGAAAATCCCATGGACAGAGGAGCCTGGTAGGCTACAGTCCATGGGGTTGCAAAGAGTCGGACACGACTGAGCGACTTCACTTCACTTAAGTATATTAAGATAACTGTGTTCCATTTTCCCCATCTGTACCAATTATTAAATAACAGAACAATTTTAAAGATAAAAAAGAATTACTTTTTTTATTATCCCTAATAAATACCAAGGATCTCTCTGACCCTCTTACATAATTTTTGCTGCCATCCTATAAGATTGGTATTATGAGCTCTATTTTATAGATGAGGATGCTAAAACTTAAAAAGTTAAGCAAATTGCCTCAGGTCACACAGCCAGAGCTGACGGATCTGGAATTTGATTAGCCATCCTCTGATGCCAGCATCCTTGGTAGAGTTCTCAAACCTTCACACCATGTCCTCAGCCTGAATCTTAGAACCTGAAATGGGTCATCAAGAAGGTGGTCACCTCTCCATTCCTAAGCACCTTCATGGAAAATGTACCACATTTGCAACCCAGTGTAACTAAATCTTCTCATGATTTTTAAATGTTTAGCCAAAAGTTCTGTTAAATAAAGCTGTGTTCCTCCTAGTTCTTTTCTGAAGGACTCTGTAAAGGCCGGTACTGGTGCCAAGTGCTTTAGCCATTCTGAATTCCAATAACAGTATTTATTTTTCTCTTTTTTTGCATTTTTTACACAAATGTTTGTTTCTCTGTTAAATATTCCCTTTAAATACAAGGAATGAATTCTAAATCATCATAAAGATGAATTAAAAATGAAAGCCCTCCAGTATAGCATGCATAATCACTGTGGACTTGGTTACTACTGGTGTTCACTGTTTAACATCAAAAACAAATACAGCTTATTTGAAAATCATGCTACTGGATTTTTTAGCTCTTCCTCTGTGACCAGTTCGCTCAGTCACTTAAGAGATGCTTACAGGGCATCTATTATGTACTAGATCCAGGAGATTAAGTCCTAAAACAGAGTCCCTGCATTCAGGGAAGCTAATGTTCCATCTGATAGGAGGGTTAACAGGTAAAGAAAACTTCTGGATTGAGTTGAATGGGAAGAAATAAAGTGGCTGCAGAAACAAGATTAACAGGAAAAGGGAAATCCATTTAGAAATGTAAGCCAGGGAAAGTCCATAAGGAACAACTAGCCACAAGCTGAGGTCCCGAGAGAGCGTGAAGGTGATAGCTGTGTCCTGATGTCGAGGCAGACAGAGAGCAAATATTACAGAAAAGTCCCGAGGAGGGAAGGAGGTCAGATGCTTTAGGAACATGTAGAAGACCTGTGTGCCTATACCTCACTGAAGGGTAGAAAGATTAAGATGAAATGAGAAGGGCAAAGTCAAGAGAAGGACAAAGGCCAGATTCCTTAGGCCATATAGGTTCTGGGAAAGAATTTGTTCTGAGTGCAAGGTGGAGCTGAGGAAGGATCTGTAAGCCTGAGGGGTGATGTAATTTGTATTTTAAAAGATCACCTGGCCACGGCCTGAAGGATGCATTTGAGAGGCAGGAGTTGAAATAGCCAGATCATTTAAGAGGGTGTTGTGGTAGGTTGGGTGAGAAAGTGGGAGCCAAGGAGATAGACAGGAGTGGGTAGATTTGAAAGATGCAGTAAATATTCAACAGACATGTACCTTGAATAAGCCATCTGTGTACATTTCTTATTTCTCCAACTATCCTCTAAGGCAAGCTGTATGCCTTGTTCATCTGCATACCCTTCCCTTCTGCTATAGTCATGTTGCAAACAGGCTTCCCTCCAGTCCCCCTGTTCCAGTTTTGTGTCCGTCAGGGGAAGTGCTTCCTTCCCACCTGGTGGTAGATATTTGTCCCTAATTGTGGGCCCTGAGATGCGCCATCCACATTTGCTGTTCTGCCGAAGTCATACCATGTTGTGGGATATTTTAATTTTTTTTAGTTCAGCTCTTGCATCTCATTAAAAGTGTATTGTCTGACATATTTCAGGAAGAAATAAGCTTAATAATAACTCATTTAATTTAAGCCTCTCGAGAAGGAAGAAAACATTTTCAATGAAAATGCATAAAGTGGCCCATCAAGGATTTTTCTTTCTTATTCTTCAGCAGTTTAATGATGAACGGTAATCTACAATAAGCTTTCCTTTTGGATAATGTGGTTATAGCTGCCAAAGAGAGAGAATGGTTACATCCTGTCTCATATTTCTAGCAGTTATCCTAACAGAACGTTGAAACCATATTAGCAATTAAAGTAATATAATTGCTAAATAAATCACACATCCTAATTATATTTATCTGTATGCAGGTAAATATCATAAATAAAGATGAGGCTGTCAAGTGATGTAACCATGATTTAATAGTTTGAAAATGACAGGATGATAGAAATATTTTCCAGTTGGTCATACGAAGTGAACTTACCATTTGGGGTTTATCTTCTTTAATTTCAGAATTACCATTTCTGAAGATGGAAGCCTCAGAATCATCAATGTGACTAAATCAGATGCTGGAAGTTACACCTGCATAGCCACTAACCATTTTGGAACTGCGAGCAGTACTGGAAACCTTGTAGTAAAAGGTAATGACTAACCCAGAGAACCGAAGGCAATGGCACCCCACTCCAGTACTCTTGCCTGGAAAATCCCATGGGCAGAGGAGCCTGGTGGGCTGCAGTCCATGGGTCTCTGAGAGTCGGACACGACTGAGCGACTTCACTTTCACTTTTCACTTTCATGCATTGGAGCAGGAAATGGCAGCCCACTCCAGTGTTCTTGCCTGGAGAATCCCAGGGACAGGGGAGCCTGGTGGGCTTCCATCTATGGGGTCACACAGAGTTGGACACGACTGAAGCAACTTAGCAGCAGCAGCAGCAACCCAGAGAACACGTAGATTGACATATGTGTCACCATTTCAAATAATGTAACCTATTGAAGTGGCATCCTTCATATTAATATCACAGATATCACTGTGTTGCTAAATTAACCCATCAAGGCAAACATGGTATGATTAACAATTCTTAGAGAACTGTCGGTCATGAATATGACAGAAAGGCTATCTTATTTCGGAATCATCCAATACAATTTCGAGAATCACTGCCATTGTATCTATTATAATATTCTAACTAATGTTATCTTCAATCCTTTAATTAAATTTCTTCCAGTCTCTATAGATTTGAAATTCATGTCTAGGAACACCGTGCTAACAAATTAAAAACCCATGGCTCAAATACTATTTTTAGCTAACATTGTTTAAACAATGACATTGGAGATTTTTAAAAGAGCTGCCTTGGTTATTCAGAGGCATGGATATGGATTATTGTACCCAGAAAGGGCTTTGGCCACCTTTGCGCTTTGCTTCAGTCACCCAGCCAACCCTGCAGGTTTTAAGGAAATAAAATTTTCCACATTCCTTCACCTGGGTGCTTTATAGTAGATGACAGAACACCAGTTTGATGGGATGTGCTGAAAGTACCAAGTAAGAATTGTGAAGATGAGGTTTTAATTTACATTTCATTTGCATTTCTGTTACTTTATATCTGGCTGCCAAATCAAAGAATTTTTGAATTGAAGGGATCTTGGCCATGATCTGACTGAGGAAGATAAAGCTCAGGTTGGCGAGTTTCTCAAGGTCACCAACAGCGGATATGAACCCTGGAATCCTGATTTTGCATTCTTGCTGGTTCTTTCTACTGTGCCAGGAAATCTTACTCATTTTTCCTGTTTCTCCATAATAGATATAGATGTGTTACAATGTATCTATTATTTCCCCTTGCCCATTTGTAACTCCCTCTGTGAAATAAGATAACCGAAGGCAAAGAAAAATATCCCAGAAAGAATATTTGCCTCTGTTTTAACAAAGAAAGCTAAAAATTATCTAATTACATATTTTGGAATCATTAGAAATTTGAAAAGTACTGCCATTTAGGGAAGCCTTTTTATCATAAGGGGATTCCCTGGTGGCTCAGAGGTTAAAGCGTCTGCCTTCAATGTGGGAGACCTGGGTTTGATCCCTGGGTCGGGAAGATCCCCTGGAGAAGGAAATGGTAACCCACTCTAGTAGTCTTGCCTGGAGAATCCCATGGATGGAAAAGCCTGGTAGCCTACAGTCCACGGGGTCACAAAGAATCAGACACGACTGAGCAACTTCACTTTCACTTTCACTTTTTATCATAAACATACTTGTCTATGTAGATAGAAAACTGTAAGCCCAAGAGTCAGACATAAATCTGTATTTATGTTGACCCCAGCTATTTCAATCTATTAATTATTCACTTGGAGCAACAGCATGGGTATGTGACTGTGTGTTCACTCTGTTTTATAGGGCAAAGAAAAAAAGTTTAGATAATACTGGCATAGCCAAATTTCAGCTAGTGTCTTCACTAATGTATAGCTTTCTCAAATACAAAAGGAAAATTAGTGATGAACTAGAACCAGGAGGAACCCCAAGGTTTCAGAGATGCTTAATAACATAGCTAAGACCTGATTAGCTATGAAGTAAGATAGCCTAAGACAAATAAAAATATCCCAGAGAGAATGTTTGCCTCTATTTTAATTTAATGAAGAAAGCTAAAAGTTACCTAATTACATATTTTGGAGTCATTAGAAGTTTGAAAAGTACTACCATTTAGAGAAGCCTTTTTATCATAAACATATTTGTTTATGCAGATAGAAAACTGTAAGTCCAAGAGGCAGACATAAGTCTATATTTACCTAAGCACAGGTGCCATATATATGCTCTATATATTGTTAAAACTGGGGGGGGGGGGCGGGGTTTCACATGTAGAAATAAGTTATGCCCTGTGTTTGGTTGGCATCCGTCCTATAAGCCTTGACTTCTTCAGCTCTCAAAATAGTTGGCAGAAGTTCCTTTCTTTCCCATCAGAGTTCATCTTCCAGCAGTACCGCCAGTCCCAAGGTAAAACCATTCACAGTCATGCAGAGACTTCCCTGCTGCTGCGCTTATACTGAATTATGGTGCAACGCTTAGCAATACACCGATGATAAGATATGCCACGATCGCCTCCTTATTTGGGTGGATATCAATGTTGCTGAGTAATAACTTCTACCTATGTTAAGAAACTTAACACTTCATTTCTTGCCTTCCAGTTAACATGTTAAACAGTGATTTCCCCAGGTATGGTATAAAAGATCATTTTAGACAATTCAGAGTTAATTTTTTTGTTTACTTTTACTAACTATATATATATATATCTTTCCACGTGTATTAGGAAAATACTTTTTCATTAATGGTAATGATTTTTAAAAAACTCCTTTTAAAATATATTTATATTTCTAAAGAAATATTGTTTGTATTATTATAAAAGGATGTGCAAAAGGTTGTGAAAGTGGTACACTAAGATTGGAAGGTGTGATTAATGCCAGTTTTCCATTTCCATTCCAAAACATAAGAGAGTTTTAGCGGACTTTAAGGGAAAGGATAGAGAGGGACATGTACCAGGGTCAGTACGCACCTGCCTGTGCCGGAGACATGTTATGCTGAAGCAAAGGAGCACTGAGATTGTGTACTAGATGGGGAAGGAGGAAGGACGGGTCCAGAAGAGCCCGGTGGCCTGTGGAAAGAGGAAAGCAGAAATCTGTAGGCAGAAACTGTGCGGTCAAAGTAGTATGTTCCCCACTTGATCGTGGATGAATTCATTGGTTTCCAAGCAGAGTTCTTTCCAGGCTTGGCTGTGGGTATTCAACTGTAGTCACTTTTTCCAGAGAGGCCGTCTAATTTTTGTTTTGTTCTGTTTAAGTATTTATTTATTTATTTTTGGCTGTACCGGGTCTTCATTGCAGTGCAGGCTTTCTCTAGTTGCAGCGAATGGAGGCTGTCTTTTTTGCAGCACACTGGCTCCTCATTGCGGAGTCTTCCCTTGCAGTGGAGCACGGGCTCTAGGCGCATGAGCTCAGTAGTTGCAGCTTGAGGGCTCAGTAGTTGTGCCTCATGGGCTTAGTTGCTCCTTGGCATGTGGAATCTTCCCGGACCAGGGATCTAACCCATGTCCCCCACATTGGCAGGAGGCTCCTCAACCACTGTACCACCAGGGAAGTCCCCTCTGATTCTTAATATTTTCTCCCAAGTGAGATGGGGAAAAAAAGAAAATGAGCTTTATTTGGTTAATATGTTCACAGGAGTTAACCCTATGACTTGGGTAAGGTCAGATGTTTCAGAGTATATTTATTTCCTGTTGCTTGATTCTGAGTCCCATTTGCATTAATGGGAAGTATGCGTGTGTGTGTGTGTGTGTGTGTGCGTGCGCGCGTGCATGCGTGCAGAGGGGCGCTCAGACTGCCAGGTCGCTGAGAAGGACATTAACATAAATGGAGAAATACAATTTAGAAATCTGCCTCATAAAGCACGATAAAGGCAGAGAAAACCGTTCTGAACTCCACATGAACTGTGCCAGGTCTTAAATCGCACATCAAAATGCTTGAGCCCTACACCTTTAATGTAAATGTAGCAAAATAGCCCGAAATGTGATGGAGCGCTGTATCTTAATTCAATTTAGAGATCCACAAAGGGACTGATTTATCAGAGAAGTTATGCTCTAACCTTAAAATGTGCTTATATTCGTTTTGATCTCCTCCAGTGTCTGGGATTAAAACACTATGAAGGTCAGGCATCAGACAACATCTTCTCTAACCTTTTTGCAATAATTCTGTCATTAGCAATGCTTTTAAGATCCAATTCTCTTCCATCCCCCTACACTAGTTTTTTGGAGAGAAGCTGAAGATACTGTCAAGCATGGGGACAGTAAGTAAAGCCGGCAGGGGAGAAGGGGAGAAGGGAATAGATCTACTACAGCAGGTACAGCAGGTTTAAAATAAATCTCTAGCAGACGACCACAAAGTAGATAAATATTCAGGTTATGCATGAGCGGGCTTCTAAACTGCAGAATTCTGACAGGTGCCCAGGGGGCTCTTGATTATCATCCCATCATCTGAATTTCTAAATTTGACTGATTTTTTTTTTTTTTAGCTAGTTAGCATCTATTTGGAATTTTGAGTCACTCTTTTATTTTAAGCAAGAACAATTCTCAGGTCAGACCCCTGAATCTTAACAGAAAGCATCATATTTGACCTTTCATGGAAGATGTGCTTTAGCGATTGTGAACATCATTAAGAACTAGATGGAAGGCAGGCTACATTTCCATGCAGTACTGTACTTACTAATTCATTTTTATCTCTAGAGCAGAGTTAAAGGCATGCCATTTAACTCACATGCATGAGGCAGTGTCTTTATTGTACAGGCTTCCTATGACAGGTATTTTTAAGTAGCAATCCTCAAGAAGAGTGACTTCTCTTTGTCTTGGATGTAGTTCAGCAAGATAACTATGGTAATAGCTACCCTAGATCTTATTGATCATCTCCCAGGCTCAAAATGAAATGCAGGGCTGTAAGCTGTGCTGTTATCTAGCTGAACTACATCCAAAGTGACCTTGAGTAACTAACTCTGGCTGGTGGTTCCAGGCCATACTTTGAGGAGCCCTGAAAGTGAAAGAAAGTGAAAGTGTTAGTCACTTAGTCATGTCCAACTCTTTGTGACCCCATAGACTGTAGCCTGCCAGCCTCCTCTGTCTATGGAGTTCTCCAGGCAAGCTACTGGAGTGGGTCGCCATTCCCTTCACCAGGGGATGTTCCCAATCCAGGGATTGAAACCGGTTCTCCTGCATTGCAGGCAGACCTTTTACCATCTGAAGCTCTATCCTACATCAAACAACTTTGAACATGCTACCAACTAAGTGAAATTTCAGTGGAATGCTTAATAGAAATGCATATCCCTACTGCCTCACCCTTAACCTAACAAATCTAAATCTTTGAGGATGAGATGTGAAAAACATACATTTTTAATAAACATCCCGCTTGATCCTCATACACACCAGAGTCTAAAAAGACTGAATTTTCAGTCACTGGCAAACTATGGCCTATGGGTCAAATTCAGCTAGCCATCTATTTTTGTATAACCCAGCACTAACAATGGCTTCCATGTGTTTTGCTGGTTGAAAAGAAATCAAAAGAATAATAATACTTTCATATATGTAGAAATTTTTATGCAGTTCTTATTTCAATGTGCATAGATCAGATTTTAGTGAGATACAGCCATGTCGCTTGTTTACATTATTGATGATGGTTGTGTCTGTACAACAGCAGATGGAATAGTCAAGACAGAGACCATGTAATAGCCCACCAGACTCCTCTGTCCCTGGGATTCTCCAGGCAAGAATACTGGAGTGAGTTACCCTTCCCTTCTCCAGGGGATCTTCCTGATCCAGGGATCGAACCCACCTCTATTGCATTGCAGGCAGATTCTTTTTACCATCTGAGCCATGAGGGGAGACCATGTAATGTATAGCTATCCTCAGTTTTGCCTCTTGACCAGCAAAGTCTAAAGTATTTGCTACTCAGTTTTTTACAGAAAAAAAGAAACTTTCTAATCCCTTCTCTTTTTTTAACTTTTTATTTTATGTTAGAGTATAGCTGATGAACAATGTTGTGATGGTTTCAGGTGGACAGCAAAGGGACTCAGCAATACACAAGCGTATGTCTGGTCTCCGCCAAGCTCCTCTCCCATCCAGGCTGCTATATAACATTGAATAGAACTCCCTGTGTTATATGATAGGACCTTATTGATTATCCATTTTAAATATAGCAGTGTATTCATACTGAGCCCAAACTCCTTAACTGTCCCTTCCCCATCCTTCCACCCTGCTGCTGCTGCTAAGTTGCTTCAGTCGTGTCTGACTCTGTGCGACCCCATAGATGGCAACCCACCAGGCTCCCCCGTCCCTGGGATTCTCCAGGCAAGAACACTGGAGTGGGTTGTCATTTCCTTCTCCAATGCATGAAAGTGAAAAGTGAAAGTGAAGTCGCTCAGTCCTTCCACCCTGGCAACCATAAATTCATTAAGTCTGTGAGTCTGTTTTGTAAATAAGTTCATTTATATCATTTATTTTTAGATTCTGCATATAAGGGATGCCATATGATATTTCTCCTTCTGTGTCTGACTTCACTCAGTATTACCATCTCTAGGTCCATCCATGTTGCTGCAAATTGCATTGTTTCATTATTTTTAATGGCTGAGTAATATCCCATTATATATATTTATCACATCTTCTTTATCCAGTCCTCTGTCAGTGGATTGACAGAGGTTGATTCCATGCCTTGACTATTGCAAACTGTGCTGCAATAAACATTGGGGTGCATGTATCTTTTGAGACCATGTTTTTCTCCAGATATATGCCCAGGAGAGGGGTTGCAGGGTCATATGGTAGCTCTATTTTTAGTTTTAGTTGCTCTCTATATGAATTTTATACTGATTTCATATGGATTTTAAAATGTTTCTTAGCAAATAAATTTCATTTAAATGTTTAAAATTTTAATATGTAAATATATTTCTTTTATTTCAATTTTTATTCAGTACACAGAATTACTTGTATTTTAAGAAAAAGTAAATTTGTACTTTATTTTTGTTAGAAAAAGGGGTTGTTTTTTCTTAAATTTATTTATTTTTAATTGGAGAATAATTCATTTACAATATTGTATTGATTTCTCCCATTTATCAACATGAATTGGCCACAGGTATACATATGTCCCCTCCCTCTTGAACTTCCCTCCAACCTCCTACCCTACCCCGCCCCTCTCGGTTGTCAGTGAAACATAAACATTACCATGTGTAAAATTAGATATCCCTGGAAATTTGCTCTATGTAGCAGGGAGCTCAGATCAGGTGCGCTGTTAAAAAGGGTTCTTAGTAGTATTTAACCAAGACCACATATGCTCCTAATACAAGATTAGTTTGCATCTTCATTCCCTAACCCTGCAAAGTGAAAGTGTTCTTTGGCTTCCTGAACATTTAATTATTTGTCCCCTTGCCAAAATTGGTGCTCATTGTCCATCCCATCAAGTGTTTATTTATATTTAGAAGACAAGATGCTATCCAATAATATAGATTGCAGAAAAAAAGGAATTTTCTTACCAATACCAAGGAGTTTCTAAAACATTATTACAGTGCATTATTTAAAATTGTTCTTCTGTTTTAACTATAGGAAATTGAAAAATATCAACCTCTCCATGCATGGCATGACTGATACGATAATGTAGTCTTTTCAATTGGAACTTTTTTTGAAAATAAGTTTGAAGCAGCCCACATCTTCTATGTAAAATTATTCAAGGCTTTTTCCATATTTGACTGGGGATCAATCAGAAATCAGTAATCAGCAATGACATTTTGTTACTAACACATAACAAAAGCTCTTAATGTTGGGCCCTTATAACAGAATACATTTCTACCTAATTAGATGTCTTCCACTGGAACCAATTATTTAGAGGCAATAATTAAGGGTCTTTCTAATAGGATTAGCACAAATTCTGACCCAAGGCATTTAGAGTAGGAAGGAAAAGTTTGTTGTTAGAAGTGCAGAATGCTAATTATGTTAGATCCCCTGGTAGAACAGTGGTCAGAACATTTCAGTACTCGATCCTATTAGATCTGAGAAGACCTACCACTCTAGACTTTGCAGCAGCTAACTCAAATAGTGGGACTTCCCTGATAGCTCATTTCTAAAGAATCTGCCTGCAGTGCAGGAGACCCCAGTTCAATTCCTGGGTCAGGAAGATCCACTGGAGAAGGGATAAGCTACCCACTCCAGTGCTCCTGGGCTTCCCTTGTACCTCAGCTGGTAAAGAATCTGCCTGCAATGCAGGAAATCTGGGTTCAATTCCTGGGTTGGGAAAATCCCCTGGAGAAGGGAAAGGCTACTGACTCCAGTATTCTGGCCTGGAGAATTCCATAGACTATACCCATGGGGTCGCAAAGAGTTGGACGCGACTGAGGGACTTCCACTTTCACTTCACAACTCAAATAGCAGAATCCTAAAGAAAGGGTGGATGATTGTGCCTCTTATGCTTCCTGTGTTCACTGACCATGAGGTAACCTAGAACTCTTTTTCTGCCAAAACATGAAGCCAAGATTTTTATGAACAGAGGATAATTACTTCCCCTGAGATTCTTGTGAGCCCTAATGAAGGCCACATAGATTTATCAAATAAAGTGCCTTTAGCAATATCAATCATGGATATGATCATTCTTTGCCTGATCCTCTCTGTAAAAGAGCTTTTCTCCTTTTATAATGCTGAGATTTAAATGTATTAAGACTGTGTGCCAGGGCAGTCTACCCTGAATCCATCCTGCCCATCATTTTTCCACTTTTGGTCTAGAGGGAAGTCACAATTCCTTAACTATTGTGCTTCTCTATGCCAACCCTGCCCTTCCCTAAGAAGGCCTCTATGCTGAAGGCAGCTTTCATGTTCTTGCCTTTAATATAAAACGCAGTGTGGACTAATAAGATTTTGAAAAATTGTCAGCCTCATTAATAATCAGGGCTTCCCTGATGGCTCAGCAGATAAAGAATCTGCCTGTAATTCAGGAGACACAGGTTCAATCCCTGGGCCGGAGAGATTCCCTGGAGAAGGGAAGCCACTCCAGTATTCTTGCCTGGAAAATTTCATGTACAGAGGAGCTGGCAGGCTGCAGTCCAATGGGTCACAAAGAGTCAGACACAGCTGAGTGACTAAGCATATTAGTAATCAGGGAAATGCAAATTAAAGTACCAGTGTGATATGACTTTACATATAAGATTGACAAAAGCTAGACATCTAACCAAATAATTTGTTAGTAAGGATAGAAGGAAAATAGTATTCACATAGTTTGAGTAGGAATGTGACCTGGGATAGACACTGATGTGAACAAGGAAAATTGGCCCAGCAATTCTATTTGAGATATTTACTCTAGAGGAAATTATATGTATTCTGAGATGGACTTGCAAAAATGTTCAGTATGTTGTTTGTACATTATGTTGACAAAAAATATGCAGGCAAATTAAAGAATAACGCATATGGTAGTATTTCATATAATGTATTTTATTTATATAATGTATATAGCATGATTTAATAGAGATTAGTAATAAAAATAATACCATGAAATGTTTAAACATAAAAATACAATGCTCAGCATAAGTGCTACTTTGTGATTTTAATTTGTGAGGAAGGAGATCTAGAGTAAGGTTATATTAACGGACTTTAGCTGTATTGATAATATTTTACTTGGGGGTAAATTTTTAATGTATATTTAGAGGGGAAAAAAGGCTAGAGGTCTATGGGGAAAATGTTAAAGACTGTTAATTCTATAAATGGGAATATGAGTATTGGTAATCATTTTTTTATAGTTTTACATGAGTGATCTCTGTAATGAAATTTTTAAAAAAAAGCCCTCAGGTCAGAATTCCTGTACATGGTCAGGTATTATAGTCAAAATCACCCAGAGAATGCATCTTATTTTCTCCTTCTCTCCTAGACACTGTAGAATAGAGAAAATCTTATTACTAGTGATATTTAACCCGCTTGATCCAAGTATTTTCTTTTAAGGGGGAAAAAAAAAAAAAAACTACTGTAGAATGAAATGAATGGTTTATTTCCTAGTGAGTGCTTACCAATCAAAATAAACAAAACAAACAAACAAAAAATGCAAACAGAATATGACTCTTTGGCTTCATTAAATGTGAAGCACATAATTAATTTCTTTTCCAGCAATTCAAAGAGACTTGTGTTGTACTGATTCAGTTTAATTGAACTTATTACCACAAGCAGATAATAAGAAGTATATTGAAGATATCCATCTGGCTTGCACCGAAAACCTCACGTTTCATTCTTCACGGCTGTCACAGACCATACTAATTGCCTCATTTCAGCTGTTTTACCATCAGTGTGACTTAGCTATTAATGTGATAAAACCCTTACTTGAGAGGAGGTTGATATTGAAAAGCATAGATCTCTGACCTACCTCTGCCACCACTTCTGAACACATGCCCAGCATTATTAAAGTTGTATATTTTTCAAATACATAAATAAAAATCCTTCTCTTTCTCATGTACATCTTTTAAAGTTACATCTGTTCTCTTGCATCTTGCCACAGAGCTAGTCCCCTACTGAAGGAAAGAAATGGTTTATGTTGAGATTTTTTAGTCATAAAATGTTGCAGAGTCAATGTGGTTTGTTTTCAACTATACTGAGTTTACTTTTTTATAATGTTCAGTGCTGAAATGGATTTAATGCTAAATGGATTAAGCGACTAATTGTGTTATAAATAAGAAGGAAAGTAAAATTAAGCACTTTTATTTTCTGTTCCTAAATATCAGAACTTCCTGTGGGGTTTGAGAATGATGTGTTGTCATGCAGACTGGCTTTATATGGACATGATTCCCTCATAAGCAGAGGGAGGGTGTGTGTGTGTGTGTGTTTCAATTCATCCTTCTCCTTGTATTTTAGAGGCAGCCCCATGGGGGAATCCAAGAGGTGGTTCCCAACTTTGAAAAGGAAAATTCTGTCTATTATAAACCTTGAACCAGAAAAGAGATATATCAGAATAATTCATAAGTGACTCTCACCTACCTTCCTTTCTTGGCATCTGTTTTCTGTGCCAGAAGCAGGAGGAATAGTGCCCTCCCAAACTTCTCACCTCACCAAAACCATGATTGAATTTCTCTGGCTGTCATATGCAATCAAATCTAAGAAAGCCCTCCGAAAGACTGTGTGGGCCTTCAGGTTAAATACAGAACCTGACCAAGATGAAAGCAAGTTAATTAACATTTCCATCAACTCTCTCTGATTTACTCTAGCAAGATCCATTTCTAAAAGGTTAAAATGGTTGTCTCTTTTATGCAGCCATTTGAAGAGCTGAAAGTAGGTTACTGGTTATGGGAGAAGAAATGTAAGCAGAACATTTAAAGCAATGGGGGCTTCTTACATGGCCTTATAGCAGTTCTATAATCAGTGTGCAAGACATGTTATTAAGTGAAGATTAGCAACATCTGCTTTGAAAATTTCCTGAACTGGAAAACATGTCACCTATTATCGTATTAACTCCCCCTCGCCTTTCTCTCTTTTCAGCAGTAGAACTGCTTAGAAATATAAGTAAAGCTTGGCTACCTAAATATAAGTAAAGCTTGGCTACCTGAAACAGTAGGATCCTAAGGATGCAATCAGAAGTGCCTTCTCTTCCACATCTACTCTTTTAAGCCTAGCCCACATCTCCTCTGATATAATATTGATCTGCCTCTACTGCCTTTGCCCACAGCATAAGTAAAACATCTAGTCACATGGTCACAATGCTATTTGTACTAATACGTTTTGATGCTTAAGACAAAAGAAACAATTATAAAGACCAATATAGATGATATAGGAGCACTGATGCAGTCTGGATGTGAGAGTTGGACTGTGAAGAAAGCTGAGAGCCGAAGAATTGATGCTTTTGAACTGTGGTATTGGAGAAGACTCTTGAGAGTCCCTTGGACTGCAAGGAGATCCAACTATTCCATTCTAAAAGAGATCAGTCCTGGGTGTTCTTTGGAATGAATGATGCTAAAGCTGAAACTCCAGTACTTTGGCCACCTCATGCGAGAGTTGACTCATTGGAAAAAGACTCTGATGTTGGGAGGGATTGGAGGCAGGAGGAGAAGGGGATGACAGGATGGGATGCCTGGATGGCATCACCAACTCGATGGACGTGAGTTTGAGTGAACTCCGGGAGTTGGTGATGGACAGGGAGGCCTGGCGTGCTGAGATTCATGGGGTCGCAAAGAGTTGGACACGACTGAGCAACTGAACTGAACTGAACTGATGCAGTCTGGATATGAGGAAATAGTCAAAAGATGTAAAAGATG
Organism: Bubalus bubalis; assembly: GCF_019923935.1. Taxonomy (NCBI): domain Eukaryota; kingdom Metazoa; phylum Chordata; class Mammalia; order Artiodactyla; family Bovidae; genus Bubalus; species Bubalus bubalis. Next base: position 23,268,318 of record NC_059177.1, on the reverse strand, counting down.
TAGCCATCTCTCTCCCTGTAAGGCACTGTGGGCCTTGGACCACAAGCAATAGAATTGCCTAGAGTTTTGTTTTTAATAAATGCACATTCCTGGACCCCTGTCCTGGTGAACAAAACCCTCCAGGGGTGCAACCCAGAAATTTTCATTTTTAGTAAGTTCTGCAGAGAACGCCTAAATACATCAAAGGTCAAAAACCTAGGAGCTCACAGTCTAAGGGTGGATACTATTAACAAGAGCCAAGAAATAGACTGTGTTCAGACTATGGAAGGAATAAAAAAGTGGAGTGAGTGACTAACTAGGGGAGTAAAGGTGATCGTTGAACTGGGAATTAAAAAATGAATCAGAGTTCAGCAGGTTAAGAAATGTAAAGGTAATTGCAGGCAGAAAGCACTTACCTAATGTATGAGAGGAATGGAAATCCTCAGCACATTCAGGAAAAATACATGTGAAAGAGGAGATGAGAGCACTTCCTAAGAGGCAGGCCCTGAAACACTATTGATCCCATTTCAGCAACTGTGGACCGTAGAGAGAAAAATATTTTGATTTTTCTTTTTTAAAGCAAAGAAAACACGTTCTATCAATTGTACCTAAATGATCTTGACACCAACTTCAGGGGAAATTTTGCATCTTCTAAGAAAATTTAGAAAGAAAAGCTATTATCACCAACATAGGATTTTTTTAATTACCTTTAAAGTAGGGGATAATCCATATTATTTATAGAAATATTAGGAAAAAGACAATCTCGTTATTCAGAGAGAGCCGCATAAGTTTTTATGTTGTCTTCCAGAATTACATCCAGGCATACCTATATATATGTAATAGATGTGTGCATATGTATGCATGTATATGTATGTCTCTGTGTGTATATGTATTTATTATTTATTACTCGGCTGTGCTGGCTCTTAGCTGCAGCACGTGGAATCTCTAGATGAGGCCTGTGGGGTCTAGTTCACTGACAAGGACTGAACCCGGGCCCGCTGCATTGGGAGCACAGAGACTTAGCCACTGCGCCACCAGGGAAGTCCTATGTGTGTGTCTGTCTTCAAACCTGTAAATAAATATCCTTGCTACCAAAAGATTACACTATACACGTTGTCCCGTAACTTCTTTTGTCATTAATAACTTTCTGTCAGCATAGATTTTCAAATGAGAAATAAGTACTAACCTTTTTTTTTTTTTTTCCTCTTATAAATATGTTCCTTTCTTCTGCTAGTCAAAATAGCATCAGGAAGACACCTTTAAAAAAACTCTCTTGTGTTACATATGCAGGCAAGATGGAGAGAAGAGACAGGAGGATAATTTGGAGGACTGGTTTAAATGTCTCACCCAAAAATTTGATTAGGGCATGCATGTCAGCCTGGAAGGGAGGTCCTGAACTATCCCTCTGCCCTCTTTCTTCAACCTTTCCCTATTGAAATTTCTTATCAGTGATACATGACGTTACTCATAATATGCTGAGTACATTTTCTGATCACATGAACCATGAGGGAATAGATGAAATGACAGAACCAGTATTCAAAAGATAATCATGGGAACCAAATGTAACAAGATTAATTTTAATACTGGCAACTGTAAAGGTTTGTACTTGGCTCCAAAAGTAAAGTTGAAAGAGTAAAAGTTTAGGGTCAGGCTGTGTGTTAAAGGTCTTGCTGACTGTAAGATTACTGGTGAGTTAACAATATTCTGTGCTTTAGAAAAAAAGCAAATTATATCTATAACTTAACGGAAAACCCAAAACAAGAGAGGAAACCAAAATTCTTAAACTCCACAGTAGCCCCAGTGAAAATAAAACTTGAGGAGGACTGTGGGTTTTTTCAGACTGACATTAAAATTTAAAATCAGCCTGGAGAAAGACAACTGAGCAAATGATAGGAGACATAGCTGAAGGATGTTAAGCCAAAGCAGAGGAGTTAGGGAGGGTGGAAAGGAACATTTCAAGAACTGTCAAACTCTGTGTGGTATCAAAGGGCAGTCCCTAAATAAGTAATAAATGTAACAGAGGATATTATTTGTGTTCAATAAAAGGAAAAAGTTTCAAACAATTAGAGCATGAAGAAGATGAAACAAATGATTTTTTTTTTTAATTATCAATGAGGTTCATTTACAGACTGGACATCTACTCCAGGGTAACACTGCAGAAAGAATTCATGCAACAGATAGGAGTGTGTGGTCTCAGTGGCCTGCAAAAGGCATTTCCCAGTCATTTTAACATTGTTGTGACCTGCTTCAGTGACTTTGTAAACATTGATCCATATGAACCTGCCAATTCTGAAATGTTATCAATCTATGATTTTATAGTTTGAAAAATTTATTTCTGCTGTGCTTTTCTACCCCTGAGCAAAAATATTGCCACTAGGTTGAATTCTGTCATGGTGACATAATTTTCTTATGGCAAAGTCCTTCTGTTTTTGTTTTTTCCTCCCAGCATGAATTTATCCATAATCACGGATGCCGTATGGGTTGAAAAGGTTATTCTGCTAATTATGAATAGTTTATTCTTAAAAGAGTCCTATAAAATTGATTTTCTCTTAACTATGTGTTGGAATTTGAGGCTGTTGCATAAACAATACCTGTGTTCATTGCTTGAGTTTTGAACCCTTCAAGAGGTAAGGCAAGGCAGTCAGGCAGATGGCAGTCAGATGTCAGCTTTGTAACTCATACAATTGGTAGGTAAGAAAGTGACTGGGTACATAGCATTGGTGGGCTTCCCAAGACTGAACTGCAAACTGGGTAGACTTGTACCGTGGCACAGCCTCAGGTCAGCCATTATGAACCTTATAATGTGGAGGATCAGACCACTGTATGTGGTTACAGGAGAAGGTAATGCAGAGGCAGGAATTCTTCATTGATTTTTCCCAGGATCACCACTGGATGAGAAAGAGTGAGGTTAGGGGAGGAGAGAAGAGAGGACTCTTAAGAAACATTAAGAGTCTTTAAACATCAGCTACAGACCAGAGTTTGCAAACTGGTGCTCTCATGGCTAATTTTACTTGAATCCACACACTCTGTTTTCTTTGGTTGTGAGAGTATTTAAAACTTTTGAATTGGAATGCTTTTAGAGGGGAGGCATGTATTCTGTAAATTGCTCCCAGACCTCATTATCCCTCATTGTCTCATATCTCTAAATCACACAGTGGTGATATCATCAGGACCTCTGTGATCGTTTGACATGCAGTACTAAGTGGGTCCATGACTCTGAAAAATCAGCCTTTTGATTATTTTCATATGTTACATTAGTAAGTGGATACAAACTGACCATGATAGGGCTAAGAGAAAAAGATGGTTGGAAGAGGGAATGTTTCAAATCATTCTGTTTATAATTCCGTACATTATTCTACTCCACATCTGCATTTCACTCCCATATCTCTACCAGGAGGTTATCAGTGGGAATAGAAACTTGGTTGTCTGAATGGACAGGGTCTTCTCAGAAGTGGCCAGTAGTTAATTGGGACAAGAAAACAAAAGTCATTATCTTTGAGAAATCTGAAGCAAATTGAGGCAGGTTATCACCTCTCACTGGGAAACAAATTACGCCTGTCTTTAAAAAGACTCTGCTTTCTCTAGCTGCTGACTGGGGGTTCCTGTCAATTGTCATAGAGATGGGGAGAATATGGATTAACGGTAATAAAGTAGTGGTCATGAAATACCTACAAGCTCATTTCCATGAATGTTTCTAATTGATTTGACTACTGTGTTTGAATGACAGAATTTGTGCTAAGCTTTAACTCTAGAAAATTGGGGTGCTATCTTCCAGCCAGAATCTTTAATGTGCTGATCTGTTTGGGAAAGCTCTCTGTGTAAAGGAAAAGCTATAAATTATAGACAAAATAGCTCTTTCCCTTGGCTAACGTGTCTTTGTGGAACCCCTATCTGTCTGGGGATTGGGGGAGTGGAATTAGAGTTCAGCTTTACCGCCAAAAAAAAAAAAAAAAGAGAGAGAGAGGATAAAAAAAGGAATTGGTAGACAGTGTGGGGCCTTATAAAGATTGTGAATACTTTAAAAAAAAAAAAAACTTGAGAAAGTATAACCAACTTTGTCTAAATTTTGTGAATATGGAAATGATCGTCTTCCAGTGGAAAGAACAGTGAGTGAGGTCCTGCCCACTTGGGTTCTGGGTCCAGATCAGTTACCAGCCCCTTGTGTGACACCATGTGGATCATACTGCCTCAGACTCTTTGTTTTCTCACCTGTAAAATGAAGAGCCCTGAGTAGAGAGAGTAAAGGCCTCCTCCAGTTCTGAAGTTCTGTCTATGATAAAGAACTGCTTAAGTTGGAATACAGAATGAAAGCCCTCTAATTTCCAATTTCTTTTTCACTCAACAACAAAAGAAAAATCTATCTAGAGGTACTGGCACTCAGGCTTTCAGAGAAGATGAGATGAAATCGTCCATGAACAGGAGATGTGCATTGTATAAACATTTATTCTGTATTAATTCAGGTTATAATACCTGAAAGAAAAATTAGAAATTAAGTGGTGTGGGCAGTTTTATCAACCACTCCATCCACAAGTGGCCAAGAGACTGGGATCTGAAAGAACCCTAGCCTCACAGTGCCTTAGTCTTCACATGCTTCTGAAAATATGATCACCTGGCCACCCTGAAGGGGATTCTAGTGTCTGATGACACGTTCTTTATACATGATGGCCACCAAACACAAGCCAGCCACATCAGCAGGCTCAGAGCCAAAGACAGAGCTGCCTAGCAAACTGGCTTGTTTGCATAATGTAGTGATTCCAAGCCTAGTGCCTTCCTGTGGGACTCTTAGGGCATTTTTCAGTATATAAAATTTTGTTATATATACTGACTTTGAGACTGAGCCCTGTTTAAATATATCAGAAAGCAGTGCAAACTTGTATATGAATGTTCATAGCAACATTATTTGCCATGACCCAAAGTGGCAACAATCCACATGCCAATCATGTGTGATCTATCCAGTCAATGGTCTGTGTAGACAATGGATAATTACTCATTAGGTGATGAAATTCCAGTTGAGCTATTTCAAATCCTAAAAAATGATGCTGTGAAAGTGCTGCACTCAATATGTCAGCAAATTTGGAAAAAGCAGTGGCCACAGGACTGGAAAAGGTCAGTTTTCATTCCAATGCCAAAAAATGCTCAAACTACCACACAGTTGCACTCATCTCACACGCTAGTAAAGTGATGCTCAAAATTCTCCAAGCCAGGCTTGAACAGTACACAAACTGAACTTCCAAATGTTCGAGCTGGTTTTAGAAAAAGCAGAGGAACCAGAGATCAAATTGCCAACATCCATTGGATCATGGAAAAAGCAAGAGAGTTCCAGAAAAACATCTCTTTCTGCTTTATTGACTATGCCAAAGCCTTTGACTGTGTGGATCACAATAAACTGTGGAAAATTCTTCAAGAGATGGGAATACCAGACCACCTGACCTGCCTCTTAAGAAATCTGTATGCAGGTCAGAAAGCAACAGTTAGAACTGGACATGGAACAACAGACTGGTTCCAAATAGGAAAAGGAGTACGTCAAGGCTGTATATTGTCACCCTGCTTATTTAACTTATATGCAGAGTACATCATGAGAAACACTGGACTGGATGAAGCACAAGCTGGAATTAAGATTGCCAGGAGAAATATCAATAACCTCAGATATGCAGATGACACCACCCTTATGGCAGAAAGTGAAGAAGAACTAAAGAGCCTCTTGATGAAAGTGAAAGTGGAGAGTGAAAAAGTTGGCTTAAAGCTCAACATTCAGAAAACGAAGATCATGGCATCTGGTCCCATCACTTCATGGGAAATAGATGGGGAAACAGTGGAAACAGTGGCAGACTTTATTTTGGGGGGCTCCAAAATCACTGCAGATGGTGACTGAAGCCATCAAATTAAAAAATGCAAAATCCTTGGAAGGAAAGTTATGACCAACCTAGGCACCATATTAAAAAGCAGAGACATTACTTTGCCAACAAAGGTCCATCTAGTCAAAGCTATGGTTTTTCCAGTAGTCATGTATGGGTGTGAGAGTTGGACTATAAAGGAAGCTGAGCATCAAAGAATTGATGCTTTTGCACTGTGGTGTTAGAGAAGACTCTTGAGAGTCCCTTGGGCTGCAAGGAGATCCAACCAGTCCATCCTAAAGGATACCAGTCCTGGGTGTTCATTGAAAGGACTGAAATTGAAGCTGAAACTCCAGTACTTTGGCCACCTGATGCGAAGAGCTGACTCATTTGAAAAGACCCTGATGCTGGGAAAGATTGAAGGCAGGAGGAGAAGGGGACAACAGAGGATGAGATTGTTGGATGGCATCACCGACTAGATGGACATGAGTTTGAGTAAACTCCGTGTGTTGGTGATTGACAAGGAGTCCTGGCATTCTGTGGTTCATGGGGGTCTCTAAGAGTTGGTCATGACTGAGCGACTGAACTGAACTGAACATACATTAATTATTCATCTGTAAAAGAGATTAAATACTGATACATGGGTTGGTCTTGAAAACATGATGCTAAGTGAAAGAAGTGACCAAAAAAAGATTATATATTGTATGATGCCATTTCTATGAAATGTCAAGAACAGGCACATTCTTGGAAACCAAACGTAGATTAGGTTTTGCCAGGAGATGGGCAGATGGGAGAATCGAGACTAACTCTTAATAGGTACAGCTTTTTGTTTTGCTTGTTGAGGTCATAGAATTTTATGGAATTAGAAAGTAGTGATGATTACACAAAAAGTAAATATCCAAAAACCACTGAATTGTATACTTTAAAAGAAGAATTTTATGTGAAGTGAATTATATCTTTATTTTAGAAGGAAAAAAATGTTTTGATCTCTTTTGCACTCTGACAAAGAAAGAAAGAAAAAGAGAAAGGAACAATAAATTTACCAGCTCTGATATCTGGGAATCATGTAATTCCTGGAGCTTGACACATTCTTAGGGATCACCAGCTTTATGATTTTCAGCTACTTAGGTGCTTCTCCTGATCCAGTTTCTACTGTGATCACAGTCCTCAACTCTGCTCCTGAATACATGGTTGGAGAAGTACTCTCACCACATCTTCCATGCACTGTAGCTCTGGAGACTCTTGGCCAGTTCCTCTCCATTCCTATGATGGCATGCTACATATTAAAAGCAGCATAACTGGGTAGAGAAGGTCTCTGGAATATCCAATATGGTCCATCTCTTTCCTTATCTGCTAATATATTATAGGGTGATGAATACAGGCTTTGCAGAAAGACAGATCAGGTTCAAATCCTAACATTACCACTTCCAAGCTGTTCAGGGTGAACTTGTGAAATGGGTATAACTGAGCCTACTACACAGGATTCTTGGGAAGACTAAATCAGATATATTTACATTCATTAGCACACATCAGTGTTCAGATATTTATTGACTTCTCTATGACTGCTGCTCACAGTCCACCAGCTGAGAGCTCCCGCACCTGGCCGATAAAACATTTTATGTATGCCTCTGCGTAGCTGGCTTCACAGATGAAGCGTTTCTGCCATGTTAGCTCAGTGTTTCCTCTCCCTGAGCTCTAGCACCCCCTCCTGAGTGCTCTGTTTCACCTGGTCACAGCCCCATCCATGGAGAGTTGCCCTTATTACTGCCTTGATCTCCTCCCATATTTCTCTGTGACCATCTGTCTTGTTTCACCTATCACATTTTTTCAGCAGTCTGTTTATGACTCCCACTTGATTACTGTTCATTTCTGAAGCTCTAATGCCAAGCATACTATCAGTAAATTTTGATAAATCAACAAGATGAGGATAGTTCATTTTTCAGTGAAAAAATAACTCCCAGCTAATTGACAGCCGATAATGATGGGCCCTTATTTCCCCATGGATGTTTATCGTTCTTCTTTAATTTTTTCTTATTATTGAATTAAAATAATTAATATCTGTAGGCCCATTATCAACTTAAGAGCTAGACTATTACCAGAAACTCAAATCTACTTATGTGCCCCTATCCTGATCCACCCCTCTGCTTTCCTTCCCAACAATTCTCCTTTTTTTGAAGTTGAGAGTTATGTTTTCTTAATTTTTAATTGGAGGATAATTTCTTTGCAATGTTGTTTGCTTCTACTGTACAACAGTGGAAATCAGCTATGAGGATACATATATCTTCTCCCTCTTGAACCTCCCTCCCCCTTCTCACCCCTCTAACGCGTCTGCAGAGCACTGAGCTGAGCTTCTGCGCTAACAGCAGCTTCCCACCAGCTAGCTATTTTACACATGATAGTGTATATATGTCAGTGCTACTCCCCCCATTCGTCTCACCCTGTCCTTACCCAGCTGTGTCCACACGTCCATAGCCTGTTATACAGAGTAAAGTAAGTCAGAAAGAGAAAAACAAGTATAGTATATTAATGCATATATATGAAATCTAGAAAGATGGAACTGATGAACCTATCTGAAGGACAGGAATAGAGACACAGATATAGAGAGTTATGTTTTATTCGGCAGACATTCTTAGGACTTTAAGCAAGGGAAAGAGCATCTCAAATAACTCTGAAACAACTGCTCTGAGGAGGGAAGGGGCCAACCATTATCCTTCATTAGCGCTTTAGTTAACTTCATATCTCTTAGATCCATGCCCATTGGGTCCTGCAGACAAACTGCATTTATAGGCTTACTCAGTTTAGTTTGGGCTGTTTTCTATCTCAGTCATCATTAAAATTTATTCAAATAAACAAGGAGATGACTCATTATCTACAGGAAATAATACTGGTCACTTCCCTTAACACAGAACATACACCATCTTTATTGAGTGAGGCAAATGGAAACTAGTTTTATTTTCCCATTTTATAAGGAAATCGAGGTTCAGAAAGGTAATGTGGCATGTTTCAGATACCCAACTACTAAATAGCAATCTCAGGGCAGAATCCAATCTTAAAACAAAATGTCCAGTGTAGTTTCCTTTATGCTGTACTATCTCTGAGACTGAGTCAGATAAGCATCCAATGAAAATAAAATGGTACCTACCTCATAAAGATATTAAGGAAAGTAAATGACAGTTCTTTCAAGTGCTCAATACAGCACCTGTCTGTGTGGTAGACACAGAATAAATACTGAAAGCAAAAGTCTTAGTTGCTCAGTCATGTCCAACTCGTCATGACCCCTTGGATGGTAGCCCACCAGGCTTCTCTGTCCATGGAATTTTCCAGACAAGAATACTGGAGTGGGTTACCATTCCCTTCTCTGGGGATCTTCCCAACCCAGGGATTGAACCCAGGTCTCCTGCTTTGCAGGCTGATTCTTTACCATCTGAGACACCAGGGAAGCCCCATAATAAATATCAGGTGTCATTATTATTGTCACTATGGTATCAGATCAGATCAGATCAGTCGCTCAGTCGTGTCCGACTCTTTGCAACCCCATGAATCGCAGCACGCCAGGCCTCCCTGTCCATCACCAACTCCCAGAGTTCACTCAGACTCAAGTCCATCGAGTCAGTGATGCCATCCAGCCATCTCATCCTCTGTCGTCCCCTTCTCCTCCTGCCCCCAATCCCTCCCAGCATCAGGGTCTTTTCCAGTGAATCAACTCTTCGCATGAAGATCAGCAATTTAAAGTTTCAAGCCTCTAGAAAATTCTCCTGTGAAACCCTCTAACCTAGCCTGGAGCCAGAGCTAGCATTTCTGGCTGTGTCATTGGGTTGAGTTGATGACCTGAGGCCATCTTGCTGTGACACAAGGAGAAGAACTTGTGTGTTGAGCTCTGGACAATATAAACGCCACCAGTTATGATGACCAAGGCAAGCCTTAGCGCTATGGTGCATGTCTGCTCCCAGGGGGCTTAATTAAATAACCTTAACTTTAGTCCATTTAGTTTCTCAGCCTAAAGGTGAGAAATTCATCGTCTCCCTGAGCTTCAATTTCCTCATCTAAAAAATGAGGTGCATCCTTCTTATTTACTTATGTATTCACGCATGTTCTATTGCTTTTCTTTTTGTTTTGCAGTGGGCTTTGATGATTGTCTTTGTCTTCCATGTAACCATTATAATAATATGAGATATTTGGATAACTTTTCTTTTTACCATAAAATTCTCCTCATTCACCCTACTTCCTTACTCCATTTTGTGACTGATTCCTTGTCATCCCTTAGGTCTCAGATCTCCTTCAAGGATCTCTTCTAACCATCTTATCACAAGAAGTTTCTTCCTGTTATTCTCTATCATAGTACCATGTTCATTTCTCTCACAACATTTTCAACATCTAAACGTGCTTTTCACTTTTGCTCATATGTCCATTATCCATCACCCTAACTAGAATGCAAGCTTCGTGAGGATCAGGACCGCTGACCTTTACCCATAGTCTTTAGCACTCACCTCCACATAGTAGATGTTCTGTAACTGTGAATGAATGGATAGTGAGTGAATGAACAAATGAAGGAGCAGACCACATTCATTAAGGGTCTTTTTATAGCTTATTAGAATCATCATTTTTTCACAGTCTGTTCATGAATTGGCCCATTTGGAAGAACTCTTTGAGAGCTTTGGAAGAGATGAGATCATCTCTTCTAGCCCCTTATTTTTGCAGAGGAAACTAGAAAGGGGAAATTACATATCCAAACGGACACCCAATAGTCTCTTCTTCCCTCTACTCTATCATGCTGCCTCCCAAAGGAGCTCAGCAAATTCTTGTTATTAAAACAATGGCTAAGGAAATTAATAAGCAACAGACCAAAGGAAAAAATAAAGGTTGTCGATGGAGCATAGCAAAAGGAATTAGGGCTTTGGTATCTGACAGCCTGGTTTCATATACCAACTCCAACCTTTCTGAACAGGTCTCTGACCTAGAACAAATGAATCTTAAGGAGTGTTAGTCTCTTTTGTATAAAATGGAAAGTCCCTCTGTTGTAAGGAATCAAATTCTCTCTGTAAAGCATGGACCAGACCCTGCATTTAGTAGGGACTCACCTTTAAATGGGGCTTCCCTTGTAGCTCAGTCGGTAAAGAATCTACCTGCAGTGCAGGAGACCCAGGTTCGGTCCCTGGGTTGGGAAGATCCCCTGGAGAAGGAAATGGCAACCCACCCCAGTATCCTTGCCTGGAAAATCTCATGGACAGAGGAGCCTGATGGGCTGCAGTCCATGGGGTCGCAAAGAGTCGGGCACAATTGAGCGACTAACACTTACTTACTTACACCTTTAAATGTCAGTAACATTGTGCTCGTATTCCTTTCACTGCCTGCCCCCCATCACCTTCACTACAGTGACTCGAGTAGTGTCTCAAGATGCTTAACTTTGTGTCTTACTAAGATTTCCTAAGACTGTGCCAAGAATCCAGCAATGCTTTTGTAGCAATGCTGAGGTCTGAGAGATTAGTCACTCTCTTCTCAGAAAAAGTAGATCAGTACTTTATATCTACTTCTTATATTTATGTTGTTTACCATATGCATGTATTAATATTATAGAACCCACTAATCAATGCTCTCAGCAGGGAAAACTGTTCAAACATGCAGAGTGTCTCGCTTTGTACTAGGTCTTGAACAAAACAGTATCTGTCTGCCTTGAATTCTGTTTTCTCAGGGACAGCGTGGGTAGCTGGGGTCTGTGATTGATCTCTGAGTGATTTTTACTTTATCAGGGAGCAGGTATGATTTCTCATGTATCTGATTAACCTTCTCTGTAAGATTGCCATCATTTCTGTAAAGCCAGAGGATTATTCTGTGCTTGGAAAGATGGATATCAGCTCCTTTTAATCAATACCTTCCACAGGTGTCACCTGGATCTGCCCCTGCTAATCTACAAGGGCTAACCAAAACTTTGCTGTCATTTGTCATATAACCTGGTTTAATTTAAAGCACCTCAGAACTAAAGTCAGCTTTATTTTATATTTGAAACAGTATGTAGAACAATACATGCTTGTGTTTTGGCTGATACCTGTTGGAAAGCGAGAATACTGAAATACTGCCTTATCCATCTCCATTACAAAGGATTGGCTTGGTAACATATATGTTGGCATGGGAGCAAGAAAAGAGTAGGGGATGCAATTGATTCAGTGCCAGCATACTGAAAGGAGAGTACCAATAACCAGTAGGTTATTATGTAGTTTTTCCTCCAAAGTAGGATGAACAAGGTGCTGTCAATGGGCTGGGACAACAGATAAGCCAGAACTGATCCTTGTAATGTTGGGTAACTGGAATGTTACCAACTGGGGTTGACAACATGTCTGTGGTATACTCCTCCTGTGGATTCTTGGAGGAAAGTCCCCGAACCATAGATTAACCATCACTTACTGTTAAGCCGTGGAGAGAATGTGTGTTTCTCCGTATTTGAGATAATGTCTCCTACTAGGAGCTGAGAGCTGTGATTCTTGAGAAGGGTGATCTTACATCAAGTCTGGACAGTTTTCTGTCTGCATTAAGATCCTTTTCTGTTGTCAGTATAGGGAAAATGCAAATGCATAACAACAAAATCTGTGTTTGGAGACACAGTGAGTCAAGCAGAAAACTGCCATTCTCCCCAATGAACGTTCTGTGGCAGAATGAGAAATCTGCCAGGTAACGTTTTACATGGCATGGATCCTCCAAAGAAAACAAACACATGAGTTGAATTTTTGAGACTCAATAACAGCAGGCCAAAAGGCAGAGCTTACATTGAGAAAACCTTGGGAATCCTATATAAAGATCTATAGTATTCCCAACTTATTCAGTGTGATGAAGAGGGTTAAAATACATATGCTATGGGCTCCTTATCATGGGCTTTGAAACCTGACTTCGAATCCTGATCTTACTGCTTTGTCTTGAAGCTTCCAATTCTGCCTTTGTAAGATAGGAGTAATGTCTACCACTCCAAGTTATTATGAGCCCAAGTGAGGTACATTATACAGAGCACTTGGCCTACAGCCTGACACATAAAAGACTGTCTGCAAAATGATGGGCCTCTTCCCTCCTGGAAGCAGCTAGGTATACTGCCCTAGTTAAGAACTCCCACAGACCCAGGTTAAAATTTCCCCTTTGCTGCTTACAAATTGTGTGCCTTTCTGAGCCTCAGTTTCCTCATCTTTGAAATAGGTGTAACAGTGCCCACCTGACAAAATTTTGTTTTCTGTTTTAATTTTTTTCTCCAGGGTTATACATGGAGCATTAGTATGAAAAAGAACTGCATGATTTCGACAGCATGGTTTCTTTCTTTGCACAATCTACATACTAAAGGTCAAGCCTTGTGGTTCCTGGTGTGTTAGCTGGCACAGGACACCACCTCAGTGTTCACAACTGGGGAAAAACACTGAATTATTGGGGACTAGAGACCAAGTGTTGAGTTGACTGTGATTAATTGCCTTAAACCCTGGGCCAAGGCTAGTTTCCATGGAGCCAGGCAGAAAGCTTCCTCTTTTCCTGGAGGCCAGCCTGTAGGACATGTCTTAAACCAGTTACACTTTACCACTCAATTACCATGACTTAAATTTCTAGCGGCCCTCTTTTAGTCTCTGAATGTTCCTCATTTGTGGTATTAGGTAGGGGATATGTCTGTGCATAAATTCAGTATCTCTTGTTTCTCTAAAAATGTTAATGACAGATTTTCTTTACTTGTCTTTAGCTTGATCTTTTATGTTAGAAACTGTCCTCAGATGTCTAGTGATTCTCAGTTGTTGAGTCCTGTGGAAGACTGAGGCACTAAAATGTGATCACTTTTAAATTGATCACAGTCCCTAGAAACAGACATCTTTCTACCAGTGTTTGGGGAGCCATGTTGAGGAAGGGAGCTGAGAACCTCAACATTCATGATAGAGATATTCACAAAAATCCTTGCTACCCTCATTTGAATCTGGTATCCTCTGGCTCAGAAACCTTCCTCTGTTATCTTCTTAGAAAATAAAAATCTCAGCATCCTTCTGGATAAGGAAGCTAGTCACCTGGATGCATGGAATAAGGGAAAGTATCTGGGGACTTAACTCATTCTAAGTAACAATGATCCAGTACTGTACTTGATCCATCTTGTACTTGATCTTTGTACTTGATCTTTGTACTTGATGTACAATGATCCATCACCTGTACTTCCAGTGGCAGCTGAGGTCACCACTTCCTGCATCTTTGGGGGGATATTCTAAAGACTAAGTCAGGGGACTTCCCTGGAGGCCCAATGGTTAAGACTCCATGCTTCCAATTCTGGCGGCATTGGTTCGATCCCTGGTCAGGGAACAGATCCTGCATGCTGCATGGTAAAGCCTAAAAAATAATAATAATTTAAAAAACAACATAAAATAAAAACCCATAAAATTAAAAAAAATCAGTCTAGTCCCCAGAGGCAGCTAAGAATCAGGCTTCATGTCTGTTCACCATTCAGTGGTTTCCCAACATCCCCAGTTTCAATAGTTAAAACTCCAAACCTTTCTCTCTATCCTTATAGTTTATACCTTAAAGAACTGTACTATTGTTGAAAGAGATTTTAGCTAGGTCCCAGAATCCTAATAGAGTTACTATGAAGAGGAAAAGAGGTCATTTGGGGAGAGAAGACAGCACAGTAACTGACACATAATCATAGTGATTACTTTTTGTTGCTTTTTCATTATTATATTTTTATAAAATCATCCCAGTATATAAATTATTTTTGACCAGCTCTCTATAGTGAGATAGCATGGAAAAGAAAAGCCCTGTGAAATCAAGACCTATGTAATGTATCTATTTAAGAACAGTATACAGACCAGAGGCCAAGCCTTGTGGTTCCTAGTGTGTAAGCTAGTGCAGGACACCACCTCAATGCTGACAATAGGGGACAGACATTGAATTATTAGGGACTAGAGACCATATGTTACTACTGTTCTTAGGTTGTCTGTATAGCCATGATCATTTAGCCTGCACTTTATAAAAGAAATAGGGTATGTTACAGTCAGCCACTAACATGATGAAGATTCTAAATCTAAGTTTAGCATCGTGTAAGTCTATCTGGCTTTGCTGGTGGTTCAGATGGTGAAGAATCTGCCTACATGTCTTTGAACCCTGGGTCAGAAAGATCCCCTGGAGAAGGGAATGGCTACCCACTCCAGTATTTTTACCTGGAGAATTTGATCAATAGAGTAGCCTAGTAGACTATAGTCCATGGAGTCACAGAGTTGGACATGAATGAGTAACTAACACTTCTCAGGTCTATCTCCAGGTTGGAATCCAGCTCTCTTAATTACTAGTCAAGTCTATGACCCCTGCCGAAGAATAGCATTCCCTCAGAAGTTCAGTACCATCTTCCCGTGTGTATCACTTGTACAAAGTCTAGCAGTATACCTTGGGTGTCCCTGTGAGGTGAGCAGTCCTACAGTTTCCTTAGGAGTTTGTGCTGATGCTTTCGAAAGCAACCCTTAGTCCTTGTGTGATTTCTGGCCTCTGGAAAATTATGAAATAGAGGACAAGAGGGGAAAACAAAGGTTTGTAAAGGTTCTGTATTTAAAAGCTAAAGATACCACACACCTAAGCTTTGCTTAGACCTTTCATGTCCCTCAGTAAAGTATATTTTTTGCTGTGGTCCATAAATTACTCAAATAATCCATTAAGATAGCTGTAGAAATCAGCATAGCAAGCTATCAGTGAGCTAGTTTAGTTTATTCACCGGTTATTAATCTTCTCAGCTCAGGGTCATATTGTCCTGTCTTCAGCATTTTTCACAGTGTCTGATGATGTCCGGAGAGTTAATGGAGGTCCTGAAATGTGAATACAACAAGCATGAGAGTCTCTTGACTTGATGTCATTCCGGGGAATGTCTTCAAACTTGGTGCGTTGCCCTGGCACAGGAACAAAACAGCACCTGTGCTATTTATCTGGATGTTTGTACACTGTTCTGGCAAAGAAATGTCTATGTACAATGATAATTTCCTTATGATACTTTCACTGGCAGCAAATTGTTTTGAGCATCTGTTATCATTTTTAGTTGCTGTCAATTTGTTTCCTCTATTGCTTCCGTGTAAAGTAGGAGCAGTTTTGTCAGGACTTAGAGACCCACAGCATTGCTTTGGAGGTTTATGACATCTTTCTCTCATTAAAGTTTTCTCTACCCCACCCCAATCTCTGCAGGTTAGAGAAGCTGATTTTCTTGTGAAAGTTCTTACATTACAATACATGGAACCCAGGTACAAATAAGCTCAGTGATGAAGATGTTGATGATGATGATAGATAGTTTGTATCACACACTTGGCTTGATTTAGTCATACTACATGCAGCCATAGGACTAGCAAAGTTAGGAAATTAACTGACTTACAAGTCAAGTGACCTACCCATAATCAGTCACCTAGTAAGTGGTAGAGCTAAAATTTGCATGCTAAAGCTGAAACTCCAGTACTTTGGCCACCTCATGCGAAGAGTTGACTCATTGGAAAAGACTCTGATGCTGGGAGGGATTGGGGGCAGGAGGAGAAGGGGATGACAGAGGATGAGATGGCTGGATGGCATCACTGACTCGATGGACGTGATTCTGAGTGAACTCCGGGAGTTGGTGATGGACAGGGAGGCCTGGCGTGCTGCGATTCATGGGATCGCAAAGAGTCGGACACGACTGAGTGACTGATCTGATCTGATCTGATTTCTTATTCCACAGCTCAGTTTATTTTTTTTCTCTCTCTCTTTTTTCATGTTTTATACACTAGGTCCTTGTTGATTGTGCTATGCTTAGTCGCTCAGTCATGTCCAACTCTTTGCGACCCCATGGACTGTAGTCTGCCAGGCTGCTCAGTCCTTGGGGATTCTCCAGGCAAGAATACTAGAGTGGGTTGCTGTACCCTCCTCCAGGGGATCTTCCCAACCCAGGGATTGAACCCAGATCTCCCTCACTGCAGTGTGTACATGTCAATTGGTTCTTCAGATTTCTGTCTTAAATTAAAGTATCAGTTGAGGTGAGATAGGGCATTGTTGGCCATTGCAAGGATTTCAGCATTTCAGAATGAAATATGGAGGCATTACTGTTTCTGCTAGATTCTTAGTAATAGCGAACAGTTATTATGTGGTAACGGAGAAGGCAATGGCACCCCACTCCAGTACTTTTGCCTGAAAAGTCCTATGGACGGAGAAGCCTGGTAGGCTGCAGTCCATGGGGTCGCTAAGAGTCGGATATGACTGAGCGACTTGACTTTCACTTTTCACTTTCATGCATTGGAGAAGGAAATGGCAACCCACTCCAGTGGTCTTGCCTGGAAAATCCCAGGGACGGGGGAGCCTTGTGGGCTGCCGTCTATGGGGTCACACAGAGTCGGACACGACTGAAGTGACTTAGCAGCAGCAGCATTATGTGGTAAGCTCAGTTTTCAAAATTTTATATTAGTTTGCTCACTTAATCCTCAAAGTATGAGGTATCTGTTCTTATTCCTATTAAATCTGAAGCAACTGAAGCTCTGAGAGATGAAATAATTTTCCTAGGATCAACACAGTAAGTAATTGAATTAGAATTAAAACTCAGGAAGTCCGGCTCCACTGACTGTCCACATTTTTAATCTGTAAACAGAATTGCCTTTTATTCAAGAGGTCCAATTTTTTTCAATATATGATAGGTGGAAATGATTTTTGTTAACTTAGAAATGTTTTATATCCACATATTTTTCCTTCTCTTGAGCTTAAGCCTTCATTTATGGAGCCAATTTCCATAAATAACCCAGACGACCACCTTTTGGAGAATTTGACAATAAAGTATAATGATTCCTTTCTGGCTTTTCCAGTAGCTGATGCTTCTCATTCATCTCTTGAATCCTTTTCTCATCTCATCACACTGGGCTCTGTTGGATTCTCTTTTCTTCTTCCTCCTCCTTGTGACTTGACTCCTGCAACTATCTCTAGTTCCAACACATCATGTCACATTCTATCAGGACAAAAAGAGAATTAGGCAAAGCTCATTTATACCTAAACATTGGCAGCCACCCAAACACCTCTTTCAAAATAAATCAAAGCGAGCAGGAAGCTGCAGTCATGTTGGAATGGAAATATAGCATATAGGGCTTTCCAGTCAACCAAACTCAGGGTCGGAATACCTGTTTTCTCCCTCTGACTATGTCTGTGTCCTTGGAAATATATGTAGCCTTTTTAAGCCTCAGGTTCATTGTCTATTAAATGGTGATAATAATGATACTTATCGTGAGAGTATTGAGGTTTAACTGCTAGTAATTCATTCATTCTCAAGATATTTATCAAGCATGTATTTTGTCATTAACTATGCTGCATTTGGGGCTTCCCAGGTGACTCAGTGGTAAAGAACCTGCCTGTAGTACAGGAGATGAAGGTTCCATCCCTGGATCGGGAAGATTCCCTGGAGAACGGAATGACAACCCACTTCAGTATTCTTGCCTGGGAAATCCCATGGACTGAGAAGCCTGGCGGGCTATAGTCCATGTGGTCCCAAAAGCGCAGAACATGACTCTGTGATTAAAAAACAGCAAATGCTACATGTAAGGCATCTGTGCTGAACGAAAAAGACGTGTTCCCTGTCTTCACAATGCTTAAATTTTGATGAACTCATAAATGCAGGTGTTCAGCCCAGATCCTGGCACATGGTAAATAAACCTTTGTAATTATGTGAATACCTTCCACAATATATGTAAGCTGAAATGATGATGATGATAATGATGTTCAAGAATGGTGATATGGCCATCATAGTATCAGCACCTTTTCACCAAGAACCCAAAGTGATAATTCCAGTCAACAAGAACTAGGCATCAGAGTAAGTCTACTTTTTTTTTTCTCCTCATATAAATTATCTAAAAGATTTTAAAAAAGGAAAATGTTTAATAAGCACATTACTTACCACCTGGATAAATGCAGTACAACCTTAACTTTTGGTTAGAGAATACAGGTAAATATTTTAACACTCTCTTTTAAACCACCAACTTTAAATCTTCCATTGACAGATATCCAAAAATCATAAACGAGTGTAACATCTTCCAGTATCAAGGAGAGTAGTCATCTGCATAAACAGCAAAGGTTTCTCTCTTATCTCCCAAACTCTAGATCCTGCTTTTTCTCTATTCATATTTTACTTCCTTTTCTAACCAATAGTTTAGTGATTCTTGTGGAATTTGCCATCTTCCGCATCAGTTTCATAGTCTCTCCTCCTCCTGGGTAATTTTCCAGTGACATTCTTTGCTTTGGGGATGTACCTTTCTGCATTGCTCTGACTTGAGAGGCCAGGATATTGTTGGTGCATGAAGTGTGTTTGGTATCTTCAGATTTAGCTGCTAGCTTGAAGCATCTGGCAGTTGAACATAAATGCCTGTACTTGAGCATTCATGCTTGAACCAGAAATTACTTTGTCATCTTCACTGGCTTTTATTAAGCAGCCAACAGCTGTCTTGGAACTATGACTTACAATAGTGAGCTCTTTAGAATGTTATCCTCTTTTTATCCTCAATATAGCTCCCTCCTTTTCCTTTTTTCCCCAAGCAAATCTTCGGTGTCAATAAGTGAAAGTGAAGTTCACTCAGTCATGTTGGACTCTTTGCGACCCCATGGACTATACAGTCCATGGAATTCTCCAGGCCAGAATCCTGGAGTGGGTAGCCTTTCCCTTCTCCAGGGGATATTCCCGACCGAGGGATCGAACCCAGGTCTCCAACATTGCAGGCAGATTCTTTACAGCTGAGCCACAAGGGAAGCCCGAGAATACTGGAGTGGGTAGCCTATCCCTTTTCCAGTGGATCTTCCTGACCCAGGAATAGAACCAGGGTCTCCTGCATTGCAGGCAGATTCTTTACCAACTGAGCTATGATGGAAGCCCTCGGTATCAATAGGAACGGTAATAATAGTACCTTACACTTGCATAGCACTTTATGGTTTATAAAGCATGTGAAAATCCAATTAACCCAGTTTGAATTTCATACTCATCCTGGGATGTCAAGTACCATCACTTCCAAATTGTAGATGAGAAAACTATAGCTCAGATGTCAAATGACTTCTTGATGGTTACATCCCCAATGTGTGTCATATGGCCAAACCTGGAAACCACGTTTTTAAAACAGTAAATAGAGACTTTTATACATTTCACCATGCTGACACTTTTAGCAAAATCTATGTCAACATTGTGACCCCATGGGCTGTAGTCCTGCAGGCTCCTCTGTCCATGGCATTTCCCAGGCAAGATTATTGGAGTGGGTTGCCATTCCCTTCTCCAGGGGATCTGCTTGACAGAGAGATCAAACCCACATCTCCTGCATTGGCAGTCGGGTTCTTCACCACTGAGCCACTGTGGAAGCCATTGTCAACATCAAAGACTCACCCCAAGAATAGTATTTACTCTATGAGAAATAATCCCCAGCTGCCATTTCTGAGACAAGCTCTGGGATTGGGCATATCTCCAGTGAACTGAGCATCCAGCTTGATTCTGGTCCTCCTGCTTTGTATGGGGGCTTCCAGTCTGGGAGGAAATGGCAGGGTATTTTATTGGCTGCCATGTTGCACCAGGTAACACTGTTCGTGGTGGAAATGGTGCTGTCTAGAATTCAGTGAAGCAGTGGGTCCTGGTATAGTGGCCAAATGCAAGACGATCTCTCTGAACTTGTTTGCTTTTCTACCTAATCCAGAAATAACTCCCCCTGGAGTCTAAATTAAAGCTCGAGAGAGCTATGGAAATGGGTGAGAAACTGTTTGTAAACTGCAGAAATGATCTACAAATGCAAAGGGCATGTACCTTGTATATCTTGCTTGCTTGGATGAATGAATGAATTGATTTTTCATATTTATCTCACTGAGAGTTTTGGTCTATTTGATGCTGCAGCAATTTGCAAAACTCTGCTCACTCTTTTGCACTGCAGCCCAGAAAGACACCCTTGGAACTTGGCGTGAGTCATACAGTGTGTTTGTATTTGTTATAACCTGTGCTCTGGTCTTGTCATACTATCTTCCCTACCAAAAAGGAGCTGTTAGATTCTAATGGATATTCTAGGAAATGAGTACATTTCTTGTAAAGTTTTAAAAAGATTTAAGGAATGGACATTTGAACACATGCATGCATACATGCGCACACACACACATACACATACTTCTAGGGAGTTTTGTTTGTTGGTTTTAATTCAAGTAGTTAACTTGTTTCTAGAATGAGGAAGTAGTTAATTTTTTTTACCTTTTTTTTTTTTTTTAACCGAAACCTAGACAGAAAGCAAGTTCTCTTTTTACCCTTAATAGATCCCTTTCTAAAATATCTCACTAATTTTTAATGCTGATCAAAGCACAATATATTTACATGGTATTAAAACTACAGTGCTTCATGTAATGATCATGACAATACCCAGCTGTCATTGTAGAGGACATTCAATGACGATGTAGAAAATTTGGGACTTTGGTTCAAATTCGAACTCTGACTTAAATTCCAGGCACCTTTAGGTGGAAGTAGCAAGATGCAACTTTAGGAGAGGAAGACATTTTCCTCTGTGCTTTCACATTCTTCCAGCTGGTCTAAGAATTAAATTGACATGAGACAGATTAACAGAAGAAAAATCAAACAAAAATTTAACAACAGATATACACAGGAGCATGCATGCTCAGTCACTCAGTCATGTCTGACTTTTTGTGACCCCATGGAGCCTGCCAGGCTCCTCTTGTCCATGGAATTTTCCAGGCAAGAATTCTGGAGTGGGTTGCCATTTCCTCCTCCAATATGTATGCATAGGAGAGACCCAGGAAAACTGAATAATTCCCCCCAAATGGGAATCTTTAGGTAAGAACAAGAGAGGATGTTGGTGGCACTAGTTTGTGACTCAAAGAAGAAGGCAGTGGACCCAGAAATGGAAAAGCAAATGTCTGGTACACAGATGTTTGCTGGGCTAGGCAGAGATTCTGGTACACAGAGTGGACTTTGAGCTCTAGGCTGGACCAAGTTTCTCCCGCCACAGCTAACCCACATCCTTGGCACCAATCTCTAATTATGGCCCAATTCTGGAAACAGGCCCTCTATCTAAATTCTTTAGGAAGCTAAGGGAGAGGTAAAAAAGAAAGACTTTCTGAAACTTCCCTGGTGGTCCAATGGTTAAGAATCCCCACTTTCATTGCAGGGGGCACGGATTAGATCCCTTTTGGGGGAACTAAGATCCTGCATGCTGTAGCCAATAAAAAAAAAAAATAAGTTTAAGTAACCACCTTTAAAAAAAAAAGAAAAGAAAGACTTTCTGAATCTTCCATTTCTTAGAAAGAATCAGCCTAAATTAATCTACTTGTCAAAGAGACAGATTCGGAGTAGGAGATTTTGCTCCCTTCCACAACTTCTCTGTAAATGACTATATTTACAAAGATGCATCTTGCCCAACAAAGGTTTTCTATGCTGATAGCCTAAAAACCACATCACGGGATGTTTGTTGCTCCCCAAAAGACTGCTTTTTCACTTCTCAAAAATGTCTTTGCCTCTGCCTGCCTTCCTCTTGGTGTCTGTGTTTTTTCTTCAACACAGGGCGTTGTTGTTTGTGGAGCAGGCAACTCCGCCACTCTCTGCCTGTCTCTCTCTTGCTCTCTTTTTCTGTATTTTGATCTTTTATCCATCTCCTTGCCTTCCCATTCTTTTTCAACTCCCCTATCTTTTAAAGATATTGGATATAAATTTTAAATTATTTGATGTACCTTTAGAGCTTTATAAACATTTGCTGACGTGGTAGTAAACAACCCGCCTGCCACTGCAGGAGAGACCCATATTAGAGATATGGGTTCAATCTCTGGATCAGGAATATCCCCTGGAGAAATGAATGGCAACCCACTCCAGTATTCTTGCTTGGAGAATTCCATGGACAGAGTAGTCTGGCAGGTTACAGTCCTTGGAGTCTGAAAGAATCGGACATGACTGAGTACACACGCACATTAGACTTTTATGTCCCCTGTACCTAATAGAAAAGACATGAAAAGTGTAACATCTCTCTGAAAATAAACTAAATTAAGTTGCTTTCTACTTCTCTGACCCTCAATTGATTTTCTTTTCCTCTTTGGGTCAGCAGCTCTCAATAGAAAGGAAAGTTTCCCTATCTCTGGTGCGGAGGATTGAACTAAATGTGCAGTGACCCTCAAAATCTGCCCTGGAAATGAGTTCTTCCCAACAGGTCTATATTTGCCAGCTAGTTGCCTCTTTCTCCTCCAATGAAGAGCAGTAATAAAAATCTTCATTGTGGACTCCTCGTTTTCCCTCTTCTTTCTTTAAATTGCATTGAATATATATACAGGTCACACTTCAAAGCAGGCAATGCAGCAGGGAAAGGAATCTGTTAGCTCAGTTCAGGGTGTCTTACCTGCCAAGCACACAGATCTCAGCAGTTGCAGAGACCTGGGACCCATTGATACTTGTCCATCCTAAAGGGTTTCAGAAAAAAGTTCACTTATAATTATAGACAAACCTCCAAACAAGCTAGTCAGTAGTGACCCAGATGCTAGGGTGGGTGGACTGATTTGATTGTGTTTTGCAGAAAGCTTTACACAATACACCCATCCTTCCGGTACCACGTAGAGGCCGGGGCTTAACCATGTCCCTAAGATAATCATACTCTCCTTTTTAAGCATCGCATGCTGTTTAGGGCTTCCTAAGTGGCAATGGGGTAAGGAACCCCCCTGCCAGTGCAGGAGACATAAGAGATACAGGTTCAGTCCCTGAATGGGGAAGATCCCCTGGAGAAGGGCATGGCAACCCACTCCAGTATTGTTGCCTGGAGAATCCTGTGGACAGAGGAGCCTGGTGAGCTACGGTCCATGGAGTTGCAAAGAGTCAGACACAACTGAAGTAACTTGGCATGCATGCACACGTGCTCTTCAGTGACCTTCTCTCACATCTGTGAGCAAAAAAAGAAATACCACTTTCGACTATGAGAATCATTGCCTCTTTTCCAAGATGCAGTCTTTAAACAGAGGAATTTGGAAACATAGAAAATTGCTGACAGGAGCAGGAGAGACAGAAAGCCAGGACTCTTTTTCCTTTTGCTGTGGTTTCAGCACCACCTACTGGCCAGATGGTAAACCTTCCCTGTGTAGCAAACTTCAGTACTGGGGCACTCACTCATCATTTTGCATATAATGACAATGGAGGGCATTGTCTGTGGAATTCATTGCCCTTGCCTCAAGGTGTACATTTCATTTCTTTTGTAGTTCAGGTAAATATTCTCTTACCTTGTGTCGGTAGATAGAGCCAGATGCCCATCAAGTGCAATAAAATATTCCTTTAATCAGCAAAGACCTCATTACGCCCTTCTTACGCATGGCATGCGACCGGATTGACTTTATTTCACTGATACCAATGGGATTTCTTTGGAACTTTTTGCCCAGTGACTCGTAAGTGAGAGTTACTCATGTGTAGTAGTTGCAAAACAGCAAGACTATAATCCCTTCATCTCAAAAAGAAAAATTCAAGTTATTATATGATGAAAATATTCTCCAAGGTTAAAAGATACCTGTCATTTACCTGCCATTTATCATTCTTTTTCATCTTAAATCAAAGTCCCCAAAATGCCATAGAATAATTTTAATTATATTGAAGATACAATTAATTTGTCAGTGAGAATACTTTTTTCCAGTGGTCTGTTTAGATTATTTATTTTTGGCTGTACTTAGTTGCCCCATGGCATGTGGGCTCTTAGTTCCCTGACTAGGGATCGAATCTGTGTCCCCTGCATTGGAAGGTGGATTCTTAACCACTGGAGCACCAGGGAAGTCTCTAGATAATTTCTTTTAAATCTTACAGAAAGCTTCACAAAGAAGACATTAGAGGGTAAATTTAGTATTTCCAGCTCTACGTCTGTAATGGCTTCTATTTTGCTTGTGAAGTATTATTCATAGTGGACACTCACATCTGCAGAAAATTCTATTTGGAAAGACATCTCAGCTGAGAATCCCTGCTTCTAAAACATGGCACAAATCCAAACCGCAGGTTTGCTTGCCCTGATAGCAGGTTTAAAAAAAGCAAACAACCATGAATGTTTTTAAGACAAATTAAACCTTGCTTATTTAAAACAAAACAAAAACTCATTATTAATAGTGGTAACTGACTTGGAAACCTGAATGGCAACCAGGAACATCCGGGTATCATCAGAGCAGCCTGCATAATTAAGTGGGTGCTTTGTGCAACACATTTTTACCAGGCAAATCTAATAACTTTGATTATCATTTAGCTGATTGTTTCCCAAGTACCTGACTTGGCCCCCCTCAATTGACTTGTGCATCGCGGTTTCCATTGGTGGCAGTCGAGCTGATTAAACACTCTGCTTTGTGTTTTCCTCTAGTCCTTGAAAATAAATCGGTAAGCATTCTGCCCAGGTATGATTCGTAAATTGCTGTACAGGAGGCTCCATTTGTGCTCAGTCCGACTAGGGTCAGAATTTGCCTTATGTTTTCTTCTGATGTCATTTGTCAAGGGGCACAAGTTGTTCAAAGAACCAGGTTGCGATACTGCATGGCAGTGCTGCTTGGCGTGAATTGCTTAAAAACCTTGACTTGTTAGAAGTGCCCTGGGCTGTCGCTGTGGTTTTTCTGCCACCAAAAAAGGGAAGATTTTCTTGTCTTCAGCCAAGATAAAATCATTGTTTTTGTTTGTTTTTCCAACTGGTGCCCTTCGCTTCTTCACACAATAAAATCAGATTTTAATTGTGTTAACAAAAAGAGAGATGAGATAAACGAGGAGAAAATAGACTCCATTTGTTTCAAAAGTTTCTAAATTCTCAATTCACAGACCTAGCTGCTCAGTATAAAACAAATCTTAGTGAAAAGTAAATGTCTAAAATAAATCACATGTCTAAAAGATTTCCAAAAGAGTAGTAATTTATAACCAAATGGAGACTTGGAAACAAATATCAAATGCATAGATGCCTGGTATTATCTAGATGAGCATATGGTTTTTCCAGTAGTCATATATGGTTGTGAGAGTTGGACCATAAAAAGTCTGAGCACTGAAGAATTGATGCTTTCAAATTATGGTGCTTGAGAAGACTCTTGGGAGTCCCTTGGATAACAAGGAGATGAAACCAGTCAATTCTAAAGGAAATTAACCCTGAATATTCATTAGAAGGACTGATGCTGAAGCTGAAACTCCATTTCTTTGGCCACCTGATGCAAAGAGCCAACTCATTGGAAAAGACCCTGATGCTGGGAAAGACTAAGGGCAGGAGGAGAAGAGGGAAGCTGAGGATGATATGCTTGGATGGCATCACCGAGTTAATGGACATGAGTTTGAGCAAGCTCCAGGAGTTGGTGATGGACAGGGAAGTCTGGCATGCTGCAGTCCATGGGGTCACAAAGAGTTGAACATGACTAACTGAACAACAACAAATACACTGAATATATTGTATTTTGTCAGTATATTTTGGCAGTTAAAGCTGCTATGCCTAAAGTGAAGGCCTGAGTCTCACTTCCCTGTCAGGAAACGGGTAGGAGTGGCGAAGAGAGAATTTGCAGATTTAAGAACTTTTAAAAGAAATTATTTTATGGTCAGACTGAGCAGCAAGACCACTTAAGAAAACAAGAGCCAAGGCTGTACAGTACAAGGTGAAATACCCTATATTTTTGCTACCCTATGAGATATAAGCCCCAAACCCTTCACATAACTTGTTTAGGGCTTTGCAACCACACATAGGGAGGAATGTTCATGAGGAGGAAAAAAAAAAATGTCTTTATAAGATGAACTTTCAAATCAAAATTAGAAAGACAGTGAGGAAATCTAGTAACTTCGGACTTAAAAAAAAAATATTCACAACCTCAAGATTGAAAGTTATGTTTTATTCAGTGAAAATTTTTAGGACTTAAGCCTGGAAGGCAGCATCTCAAGCAACCCTGAGAGAAATCCTCTGAGGAGGCAGTGGGGGTGGGGTAGCTTATATCTAAGCTTTGCAACAAGGGGCAGGTCATAGGCACATGAAAAGATTATTGTTAATTAAGGAAAACCTGACATCTCAAGTTAAGAAATTTAGTGCTTTTCTAAGTATGGAAAGATGCAAGAGTCTGGACTCACTGAAATCATTCCTTTGATATGCCTCTCAGCTATCTAGGGCCAATGTGTTTTCACATCCTGAGTTTCCTTGGGGCTCACCATAGGGAGTGGCTGCAATCTGATGGCTGCTTGATGGCAGATCTTCTTTTCCTTCGTGGGTTTCCTCAGGCTGGCCAGCTCGTCATATGTGGTGGCTACAATTGCTGATGACTGTGACATCATTGTTTACTGATAATGGCAGGAAATATTCCACTTCTCACAACAAAGAGAATGCATACCCTTAAAAGTAGCATTATGGAGCAATCTGAAAACAACTTTTAGCTAAGTAGTGTAGATTTCTCAAGGGTATCTTAACCCACTCCATCCTTCCTTCCTTTCTTCCCTACCTGACTCCCTAACAGAATAGATTTCTAAAAAGTAAATCAGGAAAAACAAACAAACTGGAAGCTATGTTGCTGTTTGTTTTGATAGCTGCTTTCAAATGTAGACCCAAAACTACCTAACAGAGAAAAAAAATTAGAATACTAATCAGTTTTTTCTATTTAATAATAAATTAGTTTTTAAAAGCTTAATTAATCTTAAGTAATGCCTTGTTTTGGTGATAGAAATTTTATAAATGTATTGATTCAAATTTTCACCATGGTGTGAAGAGCAGAACTGAGAGTGTCTCAGTTTTAGTAAAATGATAAGCATTTTCTATTCATTTTTCTTTTAAAAAGTAGCATAAAACTTTAATATTTAAATAGCATGTTCTCTAGAATTAGAGTTAGCCATCTTTTTAATTTATTTTTCTGTGGCATATTCACTTAAAATTTTTACATTTTGGATAGTAAAGTGATCTAAGTCCTGTCTTCCCTTCCACTGCTTTCCTCTCTCTTCCCATGATCCCTTCTCTTCCCAACACAAGAGGAGTCAGTACACGCTGAGGATGTAGGGTGGTGATGAGGGTTGGAGAGGGATGTGGAAGCATGTTTCTATATGTCCAGAATCCCTGGATGTGGGATAGTTGAGGGTAGATGCAGAAGTGATGGGCAGAGGAGACAGTTGACAAAGTTTGGGGACTGATTACACCAAACAAAAAAGTTGATTAAGCAAATACATGTTTTGAATATAAAATATAGAACAGTTACAGAGGTATATGTGCATGTATTATACACATGTGTGTGTGCATCCTTAGCTCTTTGAATGAGAGGGGCCAGAATCAATGAGCACAATAGTATCTACATCTTGGTTTCTCAAAACCATCCTCCACTGAAAAGAACCAAGCCTCCGTGGAGAAATTGCCAATTTCATTCTAGAGCTATAGCACCATGTATGATGAGCCTGGAACTTCTTACTGGGCCAAAAAGTAAGGAAACAAATGATAACAAAATGTTCCAAGGGCATAGGAAGCCAGCCTAAAAACTGGCCAAATGGGGACAATTTGAGCATCAAAAGAGATAACAATAGTAATGTATTACAAGTCATTTAATACAATAGGAAGACAAAAATAAATGAATGAATGAGAAAAGAAAGCTCTTTTTAAAAGTTGAATGTCATCGAATATATGTAGAAGAAGTGATGGGGATATAGACTTTTCATTTGGCAACATCAGAAAGATGGTTGCTTCTGGCAGGAGTCTTCAATGGATCCTAAGGTTGGTGGATCAAAGTTTGATGAATATCAAATATTGGTGTAATTTTGGAATGAAAATGAAAGTGTTAGTTGCTCAGTCATGTTTGACTCTTTGCAACCCCCATGGACTGACTGTAACCTGCCAGGCTCCTCTGTTTATGGAATTCTCCAAGCTAAAATACTGGAGTGGGTTGCCATTTCCTTCTCCAGGGGATCTTCCCAACCCAGGGACTGAACCTGGGTCTCCTGCATTGCAGGCAGATTCTTTAGTATCTGAGCCACCAGGGAAGTCCCAATTTTGGAATAATCTCCCCAGAAAATTCTGATCAGTTGCAAGTTGCTAAATACAAGGTAGTGAAGCCAGTCAGGCACCAGCTTGACCTGGTGATTAGAATTAACATGGTCATTGGTCAGTGTTGAGATGAGTGCATATCACATTACATAGCTCCTGGTTTGACTCACTTTGAAGGTACTGCATAGGATATCAGTGTTGTTCCTGCTGAAAATGCAGACCTGAGATAGATCATAAGGAAACATCAGATGACCCTAGCTTGAGAGTCACCCTACAAAATGTAAGGTCTGTCCTCTTTAAAAATGTCAGGGATTTTACAAGAAGGAAGAACAGAAGAAATGTCCTTACTTGACAGAGGCTAAGGAAGCTTGACAATGAAATGAAACATTCACTCCTGAATAAGATCCTGGATCAAAAGATAAAGAGACATTACTGAGAAAGTTAGCAAATTTTGAATGAGATCTGAATTGCCTAGTGGTGATGTGCCAGGGTTGATTACTTGGAAGCTGTGCTGGTTATCAGCAAAGTGTTCTTGTTTGGGGAAATACATACTGAAATGTTTTAGGGTGATGAGTTATGATGTCTGTGACTGCTCTCAAAAGATTCAGAAAAAGACTAATGATAATAGGTAAATATAAATTATGAATATATATATATATATGTATATCTATTACATATCTATTATATATGACAGAAGAGGAAATAAGCAAATGCAATAAAATATTAACAGTGTAGGTGTCTGTGTGAAGGTAAAGGAGCTCTTTGTACTTTTCTGAAAACTTTTCTATACCTTTGAAATTATTTCAAAATAACTTACTTTCTAAAAGAGAGAAAAAGTCCTAAACGTGGCATTAATTGCAAAAGTCTGCATGAGCACAGAGGGTCAGAGTTTGCACAATGAGTGAACAATTAGGTGGCTGATTTTTTCTGCTCTATAGTCAGCTTGTGCTGTGTTGTGCTTAGTTGCTCAGTTGTGTCTGACTCTGTGCAGACCTCTGGACTGTAACCC
Source organism: Bubalus bubalis (assembly GCF_019923935.1). Classification (NCBI taxonomy): domain Eukaryota; kingdom Metazoa; phylum Chordata; class Mammalia; order Artiodactyla; family Bovidae; genus Bubalus; species Bubalus bubalis. The sequence continues at coordinate 23,238,586 of NC_059177.1, read as the reverse complement.
ACCAGGCTCCTCTGTCCATGGGGATTCTCCAGACAACAATACTAGAGTGGGTAGCCTATCCCTTCTCCAGGGGATCTTCCTGACCCAGGAATCAAACCTGGGTCTCCTGCATGGCACGTAGATTCTTTACCAGCTGAGCTACCAGGGAAGCCCATAGTCAGTTTTAGTCAGTATAAAAAAATAAGAAATACAGCACAATAGCTTCCCAGGCTACATCACATCAAGGCTTAGGTCCTTAACTTTTGTTAGTAACCAACACTGCCTTTTGTGGATCATTACTCAATTAATCATTCACTAACTCTCATGAGAAGGGACAGAGCTGAGCACCAAGGATTTATGAAAGTGTAAGATGTAGTCCCCAACCCCCAGGAATCTGATTTGTTGTTGTTGTTCAGTCACTCAGCCATGTCTGACTCTTTGCAACCCCATGGACTGCAGCACGCAAGGCTTTCCTGTCCTTCACCATCTACCGGAGTTTGCTCAAACTCTTGTCCATTGAGTCAATGATGCCATCCAACCATCTCATCCTGTGTCATCCCCTTCTCTTCCCACCTGCAATCTTTCCCAGCATCAGGGGCTTTTCCAATAAGTCGGTTCTTCACATCAGATGGCCAAAGAAGTGGAGCTTCAGTTTCAACATTAGTCCTTCCAACAAATATTCAGGACTGATTTCCATTAGGTTTGACTGGTTTGATCTCCTTGCTGTCCAACAGACTCTCAAGAGTTTTCTCCAACACCACAGTTCAGTTCTTCAGCACTCAGCCTTCTTAATGGTCCAACTCTCATATCCATACATGACTACTGGAAAAACCATGTCTTTGACTATATGGACCTTTGTCAGCAAAGTAATGTCTCTGCTTTTTAATATGCTGCCTAGGTTGGTCATAGCTATTCTTCAAAGGAGCAAACGTCTTTTAATTTCACGGCTGAAGTCACCATCTGCAGTGATTTTGGAGCCCAAGAAAATAAAGTCTGTCACTGTTTTCTTGTTTCCCCATCTATTTGCCATTAAGTGATGGGATCGAATAACATGATCTTTATTTTTTGAATATTGAGTTTTAAGGCAACTTTTTCACTCTCCTCTTTCACATTCATCAAGAGGCTTTTTAGTTTCTCTTCACTTTCTGCCATGAGCGTGGTGTCATCTGCATATCTGAGGTTATTGATATTTCTCCCATCAATCTTGAGTCCAGCTTGTGCTTCATCCAGCCCAGCATTTTGCATGATGTACTCTGCATGTAAGTTAAATAAGCAGGGTGACAATATACAGCCTTGACGTACTCGTTTCCCAATTTGGAATCAGTCCAGTGTTCTATGTCCAGTTCTTCTTGACCTGCATACAGGTTTCTCAGGAGGCAAGTCAGGTGGTCTGGTATTCCCATCTCTTTAAGAATTTTCCACAGTATATTGTGATCTACACAGTCAAAGGCTTTAGCATAGTCAATGTAGCAGAATTAGAATCTGATGACAGGGAAGAAATGGGATAGTGATATTCCACAATAATGCTCAAGCATAATGCTAAAGTGGAACAGACAGTTAATGCTGACAAGCTTTGAACAAGAAAAGGATCAGTCATGAGTAGAGTGGTCAGGAAGGCACTGGAAAGGTGGCTCTGTAGAGAGGTAATAGGATTCCACTACCCTGGCTGGCTTCTGTGTAACCTGACAGAGCTGGATAGAGCCCACCTCCATTTAAATACTTCTAGAAATGGTGATGCATATTCTCCGGAGGCAGCCCATTTTCCTGTTCATAAAATCAGATTATTTAGAAAGCTCTCCTTTTTACAGAGCCAAACTATGCCTATTTGTAGTTCCCCTTTGCTTTCTACTTTGAGGCAACACAAAGTAAGCTCAATTCATCTGCTGTTTATAAACCCTTCACATATTCGCAGATGAGTCTCATGTCCCCTCTCATTTCTCCTTTTCCTGTCAAACAGTTTCATTTATTTTAACTGTTACAAGTTTATTAGCTCCTTCACTAACCTAGGTGCAATAATGTGTCAGTGAATCCAAAAGATGTTCCTAGTAAGCTGTGGTCTCATTAATGCAAAGTATAATGGGATTTTTACCTCTTTAAGATAGATATCACATGCTATTTAGTACAGCCTAATATTTCATTAGCTTCTTTCACAGCTGCATAGACCATTTTGAGACTGAAACACTCAAGTTTTTTCCATGTGAACTGTCAACCCAGTTTTCCCCCAGCCTGAACCTATATAGCTTATTTTTAGAAGTAAAGCTTTTCTGCTTTGCCCCTTTGCATGTGCTTTGTGCTCAGTCCTGTCCAAGTCTTTGTGACCCCATAGACTGTATCCCACCAGGCTCCTCTGCCCATGGAATTTTCCAGACACAAATACTGGAATGAGTTGCCATTTCCTTCTCTACAGGATCTTTCCGACCCAGGGAGAGAACCCATGTCTCCTGCTTTGGCAGGAGGATTCTTTACCACTGCGCCACTTGGGTTTGCCTGTTTAGTTCATCCTGAAATAAAGAACTGGTCCAGTTTGAAATCGCTGGGAATTCTGAGTCTCATCTCATATTTAGGGTTCCCTTTTTGATGTGTGTTTTATGCAAAATTAATGAAAAACAGTTCATCCAGCACTGGTTTTATTTTTGTTGAAAAAAAAACTAGGACCAACTAGAGAGACCTTAAATTCATCCTTAGAGATTCTTACTCCAGATTGATTGTGATCATTAATCAATTGTCTTGGCTGTGGCCTTTAATGACTACCAAAAATAGTTCTCTGTCCCCCTTAGTATCATTTGAGGTAAGTTGTCTGTCAGCTCTTTGGCTTTTATTTTTTAAAGAATCCCATTAAAATATATATATATATATATATATATATATATTTTTTTTTTTAATTGATTAATGATTGCTTTACAATATTGGTTTGATTTATGTCATACATCAACATGAATTAACCATAGGTGTATATTTGCCCTCTCCCTCTTCTTTCTCCCTCCTACTTCCCACCCAAAAAGCTACCATATGAGAAATCCCGCTTTTTGAAGTTTCCCTACAAAATTTAATATTAAAAAGAAGATACAATCTGACTTTAGGCATCATCAAAACCATTACAGTCACAAACAATAAGTGCTGGAGAGGGTGTAGAGGAAAAGGGACCCTCTTACACTGTTGGTGGGAATGCAAATTGGTATAGCCACTATGGAGAACAGTATGGCGATTACTTAAAAAACTAGGGATAAAACTACCATATGACCCAGCAATCCCACGACTGGGCATAATTGAAGCCATAATTGAAAAAGACATATGTACCCCAATGTTCATTGCAACACTATTTACAATAACTGGGACATGGAAACAATCTGGATGTCCATCAACAGATGAACGGATAAGGAAGTGGTGGTGCATATATACAACAGAATATTACTCAGCTATCAGAAGGAGGCTTCCCTGGTGGCGCAGATGGTAAAGAATCTGCCTGCAATGTGGGAGGTAAATAAACAGGAACAGGCTTGAGTCAGTTCTAATGAGATGGATGAACCTAGAGCCCATTATACAGGTGAAGTAAGTCAGAAAGACAAATACCACATATTAATGCATATGTATGGAATCTAGAAAGATAGTACTGACGATCTTATATGCAGGGCAGCAAAGAAACACAGACACAGTGTTTTGAACACAGTGGGGGAAGGAGAGGAAAGAGTTTTGGACACAGTAGGGAAAGGAGAGGGTGGGGTGATTTGAAAGAATAGCATTGAAACATACATATTACCATATGTAAAACAGATAGCCAGTGGGAGTTTTCTGCATGATGCAGGGAGCCCAAAGCTAGTGCTCTGTGACAACCTAGAGGGGTGGAAGGAGGAAGGAGGTGAGAGGGGGGTACAAAAGGGAGGGGACGTATGTAAACCTATGACTAATTCATGTTGATGTATAGCAAAAAAAAAAAAAATCACAATATTGCAAGGTAATTCTATAAAATAAAATAAATTTAAACATTATGATCAAGCAAGTCACTAAAACAGGAAGATGTATACCTCCAAGGAGTGAAGATGACTAAAACATGTATTAAACACTTTCCTGATAGGCACCAAGTGAATATCTTGGCACTGGGAGGGAAATGGAAAGAAATTATATACTGAAATGAACGGGTTGCTTATACTATAGGCAAACAACATCAAAATGGAATTCTTATTCTACAAACCACAGACACTTGTTTTATAGATAATAAAATCCCTAATGAGAAAGCTTTTCTTCGAGTAAAGTCAGAATAAAATATGACTTGGTTCAGCTCAGTTCAGTAATTCAGTTGTGTCCAACTCTTTGTGACCCCATGGACTGCAGCACGTCAGGCCTCCCTGTCCATCACCAACTCCTGGAGTTTACACAAGCTCATGCCAATTGAGTAAGTGATGCCATCCAACCAACTCATCCTCGGTCATCCCCATCTCCTCCAACCTTCAATCTTTCCCAGCATCAGGCTCTTTTCTAAATGAATCAGCTCTTCGCATCAGGTGGCCAAAGTATTGGAGTTTCAATTTCAACAGCAGTACTTCCAATGAACATTAAGGACTGATTTCCTTTAGAATGGACTGGTTGGAACTCCTTGCAGCCAAACGGACTCTCAAGAGTCTTCTCCAACACCACAGTTCAAAAGCATTAATTTTTCAGTGTTCAGCTTTCTTTCTAGTCTAACTCTCACATCCATATATGACTGCTGGATAAACAATAGCTTTGACTAGATGGACCTTTATTGGCAAAGTAGCATCTCTGCTTTTTAATATGCTGTCTAGTTTGGTCATAACTTTTCTTCCAAGGAGTAAGTTAATTTCATGGCTGCAGTCACCATCTGCAGTGATTTTGGAGCCCCCAAAAATAAAGTCTGCCACTGTTTCCACTGTTTCCCCATCTATTTGCCATGAAGTAATGGGGAAGGCAATGGCACCCCACTCCAGTGTTCTTGCCTGGAAAATCCCATGGACGGAGGAGCCTGGTGGGCTGCAATCCATGGGGTCGCTAAGAGTCGGGCACGATTGAGCGACTTCACTTCCACTTTTCACTTTCATGCATTGGAGAAGGAAATGGCAACCCACTCCAGTGTTCTTGCCTGGAGAATCCCAGGCACGGGGGAGCCTGGTGGGCTGCCCTCTCTGGGGTCGCACAGAGTCGGACACGACTGAAGCGACTCAGCAGCAGCAGCAGCAATGGGACCAGATGTCATGATCTTTGTTTTCTGAATGTTGACCTTTAAGCCAACTTTTTCACTCTCCTTATTCACTTTCATTAAGAGGCTCTTTAGTTCTTCTTCACTTTCTGCCATAAGGGTGGTATTATCTGCATATCTGAGGTTATTGATATTTCTCTCAGGAACCATGATTTCAACTTGTGCTTCATCCAGCCAAGCATTTGTCATGATGTACTCTGCATATAAGTTAAATAAGCAGGGTGACAATATTCAGACTTGACATACTCCTTTTCCTATTTGAAACCAGTCTGTTTTTCCATGTCCAGTTCTAACTGTAGCTTCCTGACCTGCATACAGATAACTCAAGAGGCAGGTCAGGCGGCCTGGTATTCCCATGATTTTCAGAATTTGCCACAGTTTATTGTGATCCTCACTGTTGAAGAAAAAGAAATGTGCAAAAGCAAACTGTCTGTCTGAGGAGGCCTTACAAATAGCTGTGAAAATAAGAGAAGCAAAAAGCAAAGGAGAAAGGAAAGATATACCCATTTGAATGCAGAGTTCCAAAGAATATCAAGGAGAGATAAGAAACCCTTCCTCAGTGATCAATGCAAAGAAATACAGGAAAACAATAGAAAGACTAGAGAGCTCTTCAAGAAAATTAGAGATACTAGGAGGAACATTTCATGCAAAGATGGGCTCAATAAAGGACAGAAATGGTATGGACCTAACAGAAGCAGAAGATATTAAGAAGAGGTGGCAAGAATACACAGAAGAACTGTACAAAGAAGATCTTCATGACCCAGCTAATCACGATGGTGTGATCACTCACCTAGAGCCAGATAATCTGGAATGTGAAGTCAAGTGGGCTTTAGGAAGCATCACTACGAACAAAGCTAGTGGAGGCGATGGAATTCCAGTTGAGCTATTTCAAATCCTAAAGATGATGCTGTGAAAGTGCTGCATTCAATATGCCAGCAAATTTGGAAAACTCAGCAGTCACAGGACTCAAAAAGGTCAGTTTTCATTCCAATCCCAAAGAAAGGCAATGTCAAAGAGTACTCAAAGTACTGCACAAGTGCACTGATCTCACACGCTAGTAAAGTAATGCTCAAAATTCTCCAAGCCAGGCTTCAATAGAATGTGAACCATGAACTTCCAGATGTTCCAGCTGGATTTAGAAAAGGCAGAGGAATCAGAGATCAAATTGCCAACATCCTCTGGATCATCGAAAAAGCCAAGAGAGTTCCAGAAAAACAGCTATTTCTACTTTATTGACTATGCCAAAGCCTTTGACTGTGTGGATCACAATAAACTGTGGAAAATTCTGAAAGAGATCAGAATACCAGACCACCTGACCTGCGTCTTGAGACCTGTATGCAGGTCAGGAAGCAACAGTTAGAACTGGACATGGAACAACAAACTGGTTCCAAATAGGAAAAGGAGTATGTCAAGGCTGTATATTGTCACCCTGCTTATTTAACTTCTATGCAGAGTACATCATAAGAAATGCTGGGCTGCAAGAAGCACAAGCTGGAATCAAGATTGCCAGGAGAAATATCAATAACCTCAGATATACAGATGATACCACCCTTATGGCAGAAAGTGAAGAGGAACTAAAGAGCCTCTTGATGAAAGTGAAAAAGGAGAGTGAAAATGTTGGCTTAAAGCTCAACATTCAGAAAACAAAGATCATGGCATCCAGTCCTATCACTTCATAGGAAATAGATGGGAAAACAGTGGAAACAGTGACAGACTTTATTTTTCTGGACTCCAAAATCACTGCAGATGGTGATTGCAGCCATGAAATTAAAAGATGCTTACTCCTTGGAAAGAAAGTTATGACCAACCTAGATAGCATATTAAAAAGCAGAGACATTACTTTGATGACAAAGGTCCATCTAGTCAAGGCTATGGTTTTTCCAGTAGTCATGTATGGATGTGAGGGTTGCACTAGAAAGAAAGCTGAGCACCAAAGAATTGATACTTTTGAACTGTGGTGTTGGAGAGGACTCTTGAGAGTTCCTTGAACTGCAAGGAGTTCCAACCTGTCCATCCTAAAGGAGATCAGTCCTGCGTGTTCTTTGAAAGGACTGATGTTGAAGCTGAAACTCCAATCTTTTGGCCACCTGATGTGAAGACCTGACTCATTGGAAAAGACTCTGATGCTGGGAAAGATTGAGGGCAGGAGGAGAAGGGGACGACAGAGGATGAGATGGTTGGATGGCATCACCAACTCCATGGACATGACTTTGGGTAAACTCCAGGAGTTGGTGATAGACAGGGAAGCCTGGCATGCTGTTGTTCATGATCACAGAGAATTGGATATGACTGAGCGACTGAACTGAACTAACACAGTCAAAGGCTTTGGCATAGTCAATAAAGCAGAAATAGATGTTTTTCTGGAAATCTCTTGCTTTTTTGATGATGCAGAGGATGTTGGCAATTTGATCTCTGGTTTCTCTGCCTTTTCTAAATCCATCTTGAACAGCTGGAAGTTCACGGTTCACATACTGTTGAAATCTGGCTTGGAGAATTTTGAGCATTGTTTTGCTAGCATGTGAGATGAGTGCAAATGTGCAGTACTTTGAGCATTCTTTGGCATTGCTTTTCTTTGGGATTGGAATGAAAACTGACCTTTTCCAGTCCCATGACCACTGCTGAGTTTTCCAAACTTGCTGGCATATTGAGTGATGCACTTTCACAGCATCATCGTTAGGATTTGAAATAGCTCAACTGGAATTCCATCGCCTCCACTAGCTTTATTCATAGTGATGCTTCCTAAGGCCCACTTGACTTCACATTCCAGGTTTCTGTCTCCAGGTGAGTGATCACACCATCGTGATTATCTGGGTTGTGAACATCTTCTTTGTACAGTTCTTCTGTGTATTCTTGCCACCTCTTCTTAATATCTTCTGCTTCTGTTAGGTCCATACCATTTCTGTCCTTTATTGAGCCCATCTTTGCATGAAGTGTTCCCCTGATATCTCTAATTTTCTTAAAGAGATTTCTAGTTTTTCCCACTCTATCATTTTCCTCTATTTCTTTGCACTGATCACTGAGGAAGGGTTTCTTATCTCTCCTTGATATTCTTTGGAACTCTGCATTCAAATGGGTATATCTTTCCTTTTCTCCTTTGCTTTTTGCTTCTCTTCTTTTTACAGCTATTTGTAAGGCCTCCTAAGACAGCCATTTTGGTTTTTTGCATTTCTTTTTCTTGGGGATGGTCTTGCTCCCTGTCTCCTGTACAATGTCACAAACCTCCGTCCATAGTTCATCAGGCTCTCTGTCTATCATATCTAGCCCCTTAAATCTATTTCTTGCTTCCACTGTATAATCGTTAGAAATTTGATTTAGGTCATACCTGAATGGTCTTTCCCTGCTTTCTTCCATTTAAGTCTGAATTTAGCAATAAGGATTCCATGATCTGAGCCAGTCAGCTCCCAGTCTTATTTTTGCTGACTGTATAGAGCTTCTCCATCTTTGGCTGCAAATAATATAATCAATCTGATTTCGGTGTTGACCATCTGGTGATGTCCATGTATAGCGTCTTCTCTTGTGTTGTTGGAAGAGGTTGTTTCCTATGACCAGTGCATTCTCTTGGCAAAACTCTATTAGCCTTTGCCCTGCTTTTTTCTGTGCTCCAAGGCCAAATTTGCCTGTTACTTCAGGTGTTTCTTGACTTCCTACTTTTGCATTCCAGTCCCTTATCATGAATAGGACATCTTTTTTGGGTGTTAGTTCTAGAAGGTCTTGTAGGCTTCATAGAACCATTCAGCTTCTTCAGTATTACTGGTCAGAGCATAGACTTGGTTAATGTGTTATAATTTATGCATCTAATTGTGTTTTTCATACTTTCAGAACTGACCAATATTAACATCTTGGAATATGTGCAGTCAAAATTTTTTTAGAAAAATAATTGTTTCTGTAAAATAATACATGTTCTCTTTAAGCAATTTGAGCAAAGCAAAAAATAAAATGAGATTTAAACATTAAATTTAGATAAAATTAATAGGAAAAGAAAGTACAGTGAGGGCAAAGTGTTCTTCAACATGAAACAGATATCACTCAGTCGCATCCGACTCTTTGCAACCCCATGGACTTATACAGTCCATGGAATTCTCCAGGCCAGAATACTGTAATGGGTAGCCTTTCTCTTCTCCAGGGGATCTTCCCAACCTAGGGATCAATCCCGGGTCTCCCGCAGTACAGGTGGATTATTTTCCAGCTAAGCCACAAAGGAAGCCTAAGAATACTGGAGTGGGTAGCCTACCCCTTCTCCAGAGGATTTTCCTGACCTAGGAATTGAACCAGGGTCTCCTGCATTGCAGGCAGATTCTTTACCAACTGAGCTATCAGAGAAGCCCTATAAAATAGATAATTCCCTTTAAATAAAATACTCTAAGAGATTACCAAAACATTAAGTAGTTATAGTTTCCATTTTCATTACATGCTTTAAGTAAATGCTTTTTTTTTACATTTTTATTGACATATAGTTGATTTACAATGTCATGCCAATCTGCTGTACAGCAAAGTGAATCAGTTATATATATACACTCTTTTCCATTATGATTTATCCCAGGAGACTGAATATAGTTCCCTGTGATATAAAGTAGGAGTTCATTGTTTATCCATTGTAAATGTAATAGTTTACATCCACCAAACCCAAGTTCCCAGTTCATCTCTCTCACTCCCTTCCTCCACTCGGCAACCACAAGTCTGTTCTCTGTGTCTATGAGTATAATTCTGTTTTGTAGATAGGTTCATCTCTTCCATTTTTTAGACTCTCTATATAAATTATACTGTATGGTATTTTCTTTTTCTGACTTACTTCACTTAGTATGATAGTCCCTAGTTATAAGCATGTTGCTGCAAGTAATGTTATTTCATTCTTTTTCATGGCTGAGCAATAATCCATTGTGTATATAGACACACACACACAGAGACATACAACACATCTTCTTTATCCATTTATGTCTGTGGACATTTAGGCTGTTTTCATGTGTTGCCTTTTGTAAATAGTATTGCTGTAAACATAAAGGTAAGTGTATCTTTTTGAATTACAGTTTTGTCTGGGTATATGTCCCAGAGTAGGATTGCTGCATCATATAGTAGTTCTATTTTTAGTTTTCTGGAGAACCTCCATCTCTTATACCTACATATACATATAGATACTAACATCTATATATATATATAGATGCTACCATCTATATATGGACACAAGCATATATATATATACACACACACACATATATTGCAATCTTATAAAATAGACAAAATAAATCATACAGCTAGTAACATTAATAAGATCATACTATAAAGAGACAGCATAAAAAATTTCAAAACAATGAAAACAAATCAAAACAATGATTAGCATAATTAGTTGTAATCTGGTCACAATAAACCATCAAGTGCACAGGGGAGCCAGCTGGAGAAAAGCCAGATTTTTGAAGGACCAAATAGAGAGAAAAAGGTAAATATTTCATCTTTGTTTACAAAGGTGTGCTTTATAAATTTGTTGATACGTACTTCCTGATACCTACTTAAGTATATATCAACCTTTACTTACTCATAGGCACTCATGTTGCCTCTTTCAACTCAAATCATTTCAAACATAACTCTTCAGTTTGTTGCAGCTCTAGCTAGTCTTTTCTCCAATTTAATAACAAAAAGACAGAAGCTTAATGCATTTATATAGACCAGTAAAAGATGCTAGGAAGTCTCAATCTAATTTTTTTTTAGAGACCTTAGAAATCATTTAAAATCTCAACCATTCTTCCTGCTTCATCATATTCTGATTCCTTTGAGATGCAAAAAGCTCTGGAAGGAGTGTGCACTGATTCACATTCACAACAGTGTGGGAGAGTTCCCTTTTCTTCACATCCTCTCCAGCATTTGTTATTTGTAGACTTTTTAATGATGGCCATTCAAGCTGGTGTGAGGTGGTTCTCACTGTAGTTTTGATTTGCATTTCTTCAATAATTAGTGATGTTGAGCATCTTTTCATGTGCCTACTGGCCACCTGTATGTCTTCTTTGGAGGAATATCTATTAAGATCTTCTGACCACATTTCAGTTAGGTTGTTTGGTTTTTTGTTGTTGAGCTGTATAAGCAATTTAGCATCATTGCATCAGATGTTTTCTTCCCTTCTGTAGGTTGCCTTTTCCATGTTTTTGTTTGTTTGTTTTTATGGTTTCCTTTGCTGTGCAAAAGCTTATAAGTTTTATTAGGTTCCATTTGTTTTGTTTTTAGTTCTGTTGCCTTGGGAGACTGATCTAAGAAAACATTGGTATGATTTATGTCAAAGAGTGTTTTGCCATGCTATCTTCTAGAAGTTTTATGGTGTCATGTCTTATGTTTAAGTCTTTAAGCCATCTTGAGTTTATTTTTATGCATGTTATGAAGGTATGTTTTAACTTCATTGATTTACGTTCAGCTGTTCAACTTTCCCATCACCACTTGCTGATGACTGTCTTTTTTCCCATTTTATAGTTTTGCCTCCTTTGTCAAAGATTAATTGATCATAGATATGTGTTTTATCCCTGAGCTCTCTATTGTGTTCCATTGACCTGTATGTCTGTTTTTGTACCAATACCACACTGTTTTGACTTCCGTGGCTTTGTCTTATTGTCTGAAGTCTGAGAAAGCCTCTTGCTTTTTTTCCCTCAAGATTGCTTTGGCAATTCTTGGTCTTCTATGGTTCCATATTAATTTTTTCGATTATTTGTTCTAATTCTGTGCAAAATGTCATGGGTAATTCCATAGGGATCACATTAAATCTGTAGATTGCTTTGGGTAGCATTGCCATTTTAACAAAATTAATTCATCTGATTGAAGAACATGAGATATCTTTCCACTTAACTGAATCCTCTTCAGTTTCCTTTATAATGTTTTAGAGTTCTCACCATATATAGTTCTTTCATTTCCTTGGTCAAGTTTATTTCTCTTAGGCATTTTATTTGTTTTTTGATGTGATTTTAAAAGTACTGTTTTTTACTTTACCTTTCTGATGTTTCATTGTTAGTGTGAAAGGAATTATGCATCTAATCATGGACTTAATCATTAACACAGTGGTTAATAATTAAATCTCTCTCTCATGGTTGTTTTGATCTTTAGAATAAAGCACTTAGTTTACTTCTGTCTTCTCTATGTTATAGAAAACACTATAAAGCATAAAGGAATTTTTTTTTTACTCTCTGATGGTTAATCATTTGATAAATATATGTATATATTTTCAACATCAGTCCTCTGGAGTTCTGAATTTATCATTTTCCATGTGGTGAACCAACCACAAGCTGGAAAGTTTTGGGGTATTGTTGGCCCTGTTTTATTGTTGCTATTTAATTACATCCAAATCCAGACATCATTTCACATCTTGAGTTCTAATTGCCTTTGAGAGTTCTATGCACAGAACAATAGATGGAGTGACTCTTCGGAACACAAGTCATAAATATAGGTTCTTCCTGATCTTGATGAATTAAAACCAAAGGAGGGGAGACAGTTTTGTTTTGAAGACACCATCTGCTTATTTGTGTACAGTGTTTGTATTCAAATTTAAATAAATTAATCACATAAACAGCATCTGAATTCACAACACGGAAAACAGGAGTACTGAACAAGCATACAATTTGATAAAACTGAGAAACTAATGAGGTTTTGAACCTCTTTAGTTTAATCTCCTCTAGTCCCAGGGAGACCTCTCTGGTGTGTGTACGGTGCTTGACTTGCTTTGCATTGATTCTTGCTACTTCAGGGCTCAAATGTGGATCAGTGACAAGCGCTACGGTAATGAATCAGCATCTGTCATCACAGTAGCTGTACCAGCATGATCCTTGATTTAGAGAACTTTGGTCCTTGCTTAACAGGCAACTGAGTTCAGCAATAATAATAAAATCTGTCCCAGATCACTGAATGTGCATAAAAGGATGAACATTTCTTTAGGTGAAAAACAAGATGTCAATTAAAAATGTAACCAGAATTGCAGGTGATTCTAGGCTTTCAGGTAGGTGCCAGCTCCAAGACATTTTTGATGACTTTAGCCTTGACATCTGACTCTGTACTCATCAGTGTGATGTGTAAGCTTATAGGTAGAGCCAGCATTTCAGTTATAAATTCATCACTGCTTTTTACCTAAGATAGTAACTTCATTCATCTTGCAGTAAAGCCCTCTGAAACCATCTTCACCCCACTGCCTTCTCTGAATTTCTTCTGTGTTTCCATGTCTTCAGCTGACTACACAAAATCAAGAGTGCAAATTGCTGTATTATGCCCTCAGCCTTGTTCCCTGGATCGTTTGTGAATGGATATATCGTATTTTTAGCTAAAGGAAGGGAGACAGCTTAGCACAACAGATAGTTCCTTAACCATTCTTAGGCATCAGTTTCCCTCATCTGTTAAACAGGAATAATAGTATATATTTGTTAAAAATAATGAAACAATCCATGTCAAGCATATAACATGGTATCTAGAATGTGAACAGTTAGTTTTTTTAGTTAGGCTCTGTTAGTTTAGTTTTTTAGTTAGAAGTTAGACTCAGTTTTTGGCTTTTTGTTTTTGTTTGTTTATTTATTTGGGCTTCCCAGGTGGCGCTAGTGGTAAAGAATCCACCTACCAATGCAGGAGATGCAAGAGACGCGGGTTCAATCCCTGGGTCGAGGAGATCCTCTCGGAGGAGGAGATGGCAACCTGCTCCAGTATTCTTGCCTGAAAACTTTGGACAGAGGAGCCAGGTCTCAAAGAGTCAGACAAGAATGAGTTACAAGCACAAGCATTTATTTATTCAGCTGCTTCTGGTCTTGGTCGTGGCACATAGGATCTTTCGTAATGGTGCATGGACTCTCTGGTTGTTGTGTGTGGGCTTTAGCACACACAGGCTTGTGGTTGCCACAGTAGTTGCCTTGTGGCATGTGGGATCTTAGTTTTTAAACCAAAGATCAAACCTGTGTCCCCTGCATTATAAGGGCAATTCTTAACCACTGGACCACCAGGGAAGTCCCTCAGTTAGTTTTTATGAAAACGTTTTGCCAGGTCTCTCTTGATACTAGGACACTGTTATCCATTTAGCACATAACGATTGCTTGGTAGATAGATGCACAAATGAATGAAGGGATGTTAAAATGAAAATCTAAATTGCAAAATCAGTGGACAGCCATTTAAAATAGAATAAGGTGACATCATGCCAAATACAAACTGGAGATGCATATAATTTTGTCCAGGAATTATGTTCTCCAATCTTCATTTTATAGATGAATTTTGAAATTAAAAAATAATAAATGACACATTAAGTGAAATGGAGTTATTTTTTTATTTTCTGCTTAGCATTATTCAAAGGTGACCTTTTTTTAACTTCTTCCATCATTAAAAAAAAAATCTCTATCTGTACCTTTTCCTGTGGGTCAGTTAATCAATAGCTGATTTTGATTATGTGACTTGCAAAAGCCTCAGGTTTTGAAATAAACAGCTGTCTTTCCCATTATCTCTTAGCTAGTGTGTATGTGTGTGTGTTAGTCTCTCAGTCTTGTCCAACTCTTTGCAACCCCTTGGACTGTAGCACACCGGGCTCCTCTATCCATGGAATTCTCCAGGCAAAAAACTCTTAGCTAGAAGTACCTGTTTTTCACTTCTGATTTCATGCTTACCATAAAATCACCAAGAGCACACCAATCCACTTGTCCTGAGCTTTACCTGTTTTCAGAAAACAGAAAAAGTATATTCCTCCACTAGATTAGAATCCATTTATGGATGCTGGGAAAGATTGAAGGCAGGAGAAGGGGACAACAGAGGGTGAGATGGTTGGATGGCATCACTGACTCGATGGACTTGAGTTTGGGCAAGCTCCAGGAGTGGTGATGGACAGGGAAGCCTGGCGTGCTGCAGTCCATGAGGTCACCCAGAGTTGGACACAACTAAATGACTAAACTGAGCTGACTCAGTTCAGATGTACACAGACTCCTTCTTTAATGACGTGAGATGTTTGCTTTCCAAAGTTGGATAAAAGTGTAGAAAGTACACTTTTATACTTTTAAAAGAGGAGATACTCTTTAAAGAGGAGATTTTAGTGAGTGGGTTGTTGGAAAGAGACTCCATTACAAAATTCCCAGCTGAGACTGTAATCTAGGAGGTATATTCAGTAAATGTTTATGTGCTGCACAGCCTGTGAAACACAATCCTGTGAATGTGGAAGGGAATTAGTCATCACTCTTTTACCGTCTGTCTTTGCTTTTGATTTGTCTTCTTTATTGTGGTGTGTTTGGTTGGTTTTGTTTGACTTTAGGGTTCAATATAGAGAAATTTCAGGAATATGGCTGAATTCATAATTTCACTCTGTAAGCACTTATATGACCTTTGAATTTAATTCACATTGCTTTTCACCATTTTACTCTCTGACATCAGTTATGAAATCCTATGTCAATGAGAAAGTAGAGACTATCTATGTGTGAATGTAGTTTTAGGGTTCATAAACTATCTTGGATGAGCAAATCCGTTTCATTCCCAATTAAAACTATAATGTAAAGGGTGAATTTAAAAACAAATTAGTAGTTCTCATTTTTAAAAAGTGATATATGAATAAAGTAAAGTTACACAGATAAAAATATCACTTATGCTTGGAATCTAAAAAAATGCTACAAATGAACTTATTTACAAAACAGACCAGATGGTCAACACCAAAATCAGATTGATTATATTCTTTGCAGCCAAAGATGGAGAAACTCTATACAGTCAGCAAAAAAAGACTGGGAGCTGACTGTGGCTCAGATCATGAACTCCTTATTGCCAAATTCAGACTTAAATTGAAGAAAGTGGGGAAAACCAATAGGCCATTCAGGTATGACCTAAATCAAATCCCTTATGACTATACAGTGGAAGTGAAAAATAGATTTAAGGGACTAGATCTGATAGACAGAGTGCCTGATGAACTATGGACGGAGGTTCATGACATTGCACAGAAGACAGGGAGCAAGACCATCCCCAAGAAAAAGAAATGCAAAAAAGTGAAATGGCTGTCTGGGGAGGCCTTACAAATAGCTGTGAAAAGAAGAGAAGCAAAAAGCAAAGGAGAAAAGGAAAGATATACCCATTTGAATGCAGAGTTCCAAAAAATAGCAAGGAGACATAAGAAACCCTTCCTCAGTGATCAGTGCAAAGAAATAGAGGAAAACGATAGAGTGGGAAAGACTAGATATCTCTTTAAGAAAATTAGAGATACCAGGGGAACACTTCATGCAAAGATGGGCATAATAAAGGACAAAAATGGTATGGGCCTAAAAGAAGAAGAAGATATTAAAAGAGGTAGCAAGAATACACAGAGGAATCATACAAAAAAGACTTTTACGACCCAGATAATCAGGATGATATAATTACTCATACTCACCTAGAGCCAGACAACCTGGAATGTGAAGTCAAGTGGGCCTTAGGAAGCATCACTACAAACAAAGCTAATGGAGGTAATTGAATTCCAGTTGCGCTGTTTCAAATTCTAAAAGATGAGGCTGTGAAAGTACTGCACTCAATATGTCAGCAAATTTGGAAAACTCATCAGTGGCCACAGGACTGGAAAAGGTCAGTTTTCATTCCAATCCCAAAGAAAGGCAATGCCAAAGAATGCTCAAACTCCTGCACAATTGCACTCATCTCACACGCTACTGAAGTAATGCTCAAAATTCTCCAAGCCAGGCTTCAATAGAATGTGAACCATGAACTTCCAGGTGTTCAAGCTGGTTTTAGAAAAGGCAGAGAAACCAGAGATTAAATTGCCATCATCCGCTGAATCATCAAAAAACCGAGAGAGTTCCAGAAAAACATCTGCTGCTGCTAAGTCACTTCAGTCATGTCCGACTCTGTGCGACCCCATAGACGGCAGCCCACCAGGCTCCCCCGTGCCTGGAATTCTCCAGGCAAGAACACTGGAGTGGGTTGCCATTTCCTTCTCCAATGCATGAAAGTGAAAAGTGAAAGTGAAGACGCTCAGTCATATCCAACTTTTAGCGACCCCATGGACTGCAGCCCACCAGGCTCCTCCGTCCATGAGATTTTCCAGGCAAAAGTACTGGAGTGGGGTGCCATTGCCTTCTCCTAGAAAAACCATCTATTTTTGCTTTATTGACTATGCCAAAGCCTTTGACTGTGTGGATCACAATAAACTGTGGAAAATTCTGAAAGAGATGGGAATACCAGACCACCTGACCTGCCTCTTGAGAAACCTGTATGCAGGTCAGGAAGCAACAGTTAGAACTGGACATGGAACAACAGACTGGTTCCAAATAGGAAAAGCAGTACGTCAAGGCTGTATATTGTCACCCTGCTTATTTAACTTATATGCAGAGTACATCATGAGAAACGCTGGGCTGGAAGAAGCACAAGCTGGAAACAAGATTGCCGGGAGAAAAATCAGTAACCTCAGATATGCAGATGACACCACCCTTATGGCAGAAAGTGAAGAAGAACTAAAGAGCCTCTTAATGAAAGTGGAAAAAAAAGTGAAAAAGTTGGTTTAAAGCTCAACATTCAGAAAACAAAGATCATGGCATCCGGTCCCATCACTTCATGGGAAATAGATGGGGAAACAGTGTCAGACTTTATTTTTCTGGGCTCCAAAATCACTGCAGATGGTGATTGCAGCCATGAAATTAAAAGATGCTTAGTCCTTGAAAGTAAAGTTATGACCAATCTAGGCAGCATATTAAAAAGCAGAGACATTACTTTGATGACAAAGGTCCATCTAGTCAAGGCTATGGTGTTCCCAGTAGTCATGTATTGTTGTGAGAGTTGGACTCTAAAGAAAGCTGAGTGCCGAAGAATTGATTCTTTTGAACTGTGGTGTTGAAGAAGACTCTTGAGAGTCCCTTGGACAGCAAGAAGATCCAACCAATCCATGCTAAAGGAGATCAGTCCTGGGTTGTCATTGGAAGGACTGATCCTGAAGCTGAAACCCCAATACTTTGGCCGCCTGATGTGAAGACCTGACTCATTGGAAAAAAATCCTGATTTGGGGAAAGATTGAGGTCAGGAAGAAAAGGGGACAACAGGGGATGAGATGGTTGGATGGCATCACCAACTCAATGGACATGGGTTTGGGTGGACTCCGGGAGTTGGTGTGGACAGGGAGGCCTGGCGTGCTGCAGTTCATGGGGTCACAAAGAGTCGGACATGACTGAGCCTCTGAACTGAACTGAACAAAACAGAAAGACCTACAAATATAGAAAACAATCTTATCATTACCAAAGGCGAAGGGTGGGGAGAGATAACTTGGGAGTCTGGAAGCAATATATACACACACTACTGTATATAAAATAAACAACAGGGACTTACCATATAGCACAAGGAACTTTAATCTGTATCTTGTAATAGTCTCTAGTGGAAAGGAACCTGAGAAAGAATATATGTGTATAGCTGAATCACTTTGCTATATATTTGAAACTAACACAACATTGTAAATCAACTATTCTTCAATAAGAAATAAACTATATATATATATATACACACACACACACACACACACCATTTTGTCAGAGATATTCATTATAGCATTATTTATAATTATAATAAATTTGCTAAAATATTTACTAGTTTCATAATGGTTGAAACAATTAATAGCTTATCATGCAGGTTATAAAAATTTGTGGATAAAATATAAGCCTGTATTATATTTAAGTAGATAATAAACAGGAATATCATATGTGTAGCATGTTTGCTATACTGCAAAACAAAACAGCTGAAAATCTATGAATCCAAAACATGGAGTAATTATACTAAAATGAAAATAGGAATTCTATCCGAACACTAAGAAACTATACATAATTTTGTTTTGCTTTGGTTCCTTCTTTCAGCTTCCCTGAATTTTCTGACTTTCGTATACTAAACATGTATCACTTTTATAGTAGAAAAAAGAAAGCTTCCAATTAGCATGGATTTTCCTGCTTCCACTCAGCTTTCTAGTGAAACCAGGGAGATCTGAAAACCTTTTTCATGAGGCAGTTTCAGAGCAGGCTGCAGAAGTAGGCCCCTCTGTAAGTGTCTTAAGAGATGTAACCTCAGTGCTCCCCAGCTGAGTTCAGTTGCTCTGTGAAGGTTCACATTATGAGTGTTTTCATCTTTTCATATTAAAAATGACCTCCTGGCCCGAATCTGAGCTTCCCAGATGACTAAGGCTTGCCGGGCATAGCCTAAGAAAAAATGAAGCCAAACTCCTTAGTATTTCATCCTGCCCTGTTATTTCTACTTATGCTCATAGGCTTTGTTGTTCTGTTTTGTTTTCACTCTCTAGATCCAACAAAGGTAATGGTACCTCCTTCCAGTATGGATGTCACTGTTGGAGAAAGTATTGTTCTGCCGTGCCAGGTAACACACGATCACTCGCTCAACATCGTGTTCACTTGGTCGTTTAATGGACGCCTGATAGACTTTGACAGAGATGGGGACCACTTTGAAAGAGTTGGAGGGGTAAGTATAAAAATCAGATTATCCACAGTAAATGCAATGTGCAACTAAAGTGAGTCAAACAACTTGTGTAGACTAACTTGAAATATAAAGTTATTCTTTGATGATTTTGTTCAAACACCTTGAAAACTCTTGGTTAACGTCTGCTCTGTTTTGCATAAGAGTGGCCCTGTTTATTGAGTCACTTGTTTGCCAGTCCTTTTCTTAACCCTCATAATCCTTAACCTACAGGTTAGCTGTTCGTTTCTGTATATGAATGAGAAAACTCAGGGTCATGGGAGATACGTGGCTTGCCTTGGCCTCATTGCTACTAAACTGCAGGTCTCAGCTTTAAACTTCAAGTCCCAAAATTCTCTGCCCCCAGTGAACCATATGCCATGGAGCTGAATTAATAAAATAGCTCGAGGACAGTTTACTTGTACTGTTTTAGACTGCTGACTAAACTCCCTTTGGCTCTTGTAGAATACTCATCATTGTGAGGTTAGGGCTTTCTTTCTTGAATCTGAAAGTCTGATCAGACTGTTTATTATCTCCAAATAATTTGAATTCTAATGATTGAATTTTCCAAAGGCCTTAATTATTTCCCCTAAAAAAAAAAATAGTACCATTGAACTCACACCAAGAAAACATTAAATTTGGAAACAATTTGAATCTATGACAATCATTTTCAAGAATAGTTTTTCTACCATAACATAGCCCTACTTTCCTATTAGTAAGGAAGATTCCAGGGGGAAGGACTACATTGGGAGATTGGGATTGACATAAACACACTACTATATGTAAAATATAACTACTATATATAAAACACTACTGTATATAAAACAGATAATGAATAAGGACCTACTATATAGAACAGGGAACTCTACTCACTACTCTCTGATGTCTTATATGGGAAAAAAAAATCTAAAAAAGAGTAGACATATGCATGCATAGCTGATTCACTTTGCTGCAAGTAAACACAACCTTGTAAATCAACTCTACGTCAGTCAGAATTTAAAAAAAGATTCATTCCAGCTGCCATTATCATGGAGGGGACTAATCAAAGACAACAGAATATATGAGGCTGTATGGAGAACATACACTTCCTCCATGCTCCCAGAGGAATCTGATTTGCCCATCTCATCTTATCCCCATCTCTTAATATTGAGAATAAATGGACTAAAGCTTATAAATTATACCTATGATATGTTGACCCTCAACATAGTCTTCTCAAATATGGTGCTGTTCCTATTATTTACATTCTTTCTGCCTTCCCCAAACAATACGTCTCTACTGAATTACCAAACACCCCAAATGATTTCTGTAACTATTTTCTCAAGTGTCCCAAGGAGTGTATATGACTGGTACCATTTTAAATGCATGAGAGAGAAGTTATTTCATTCCCTCAGTGGATGACTTGAGTCTACTGATTGTCCCTTGGAACTCTGGTTGAGAAAAGCTGGTTAAAATTGCCATTATTAACCATTCTGGACCACTTCGATATAGTTCAGCCTAATAACCTTGACCAAATAAAGAATGATATTAGCTATTTCACAACATCATTGAAGATACTAAATACCTTCAGGTTTAGAAACCTAAATAGCACAGTGCCTACCACCAAAAACAGTATGTGAGGAATTTTAATGATTGTATTCACTGAAGGAAGAGTAATATTAGTCCTAATAACATGAGCATATACATTGAGAAAACCTCCACAGATTAAACAGAATGTTTATTTTCATAGTAAAACCAATGTTTTGGGCAGGAGAGATAATAAAAATATTCTCTCAGGATGGCACAGTCAACAACCAATCAGACCAGTTGCCTGGGCTATCAAAATATAAATTCAGCCAATAAGACAGATGTGAACCTTATGCTGAACCACAGAAAGGTGGGCTGAAGCACAGGTAGAGACACCCCTGATGGAGTCGGGCACTGATGACCACCTTTTGTAACGACCTCTGTCCATGGAATCACTCAAATAGCCTTTTGTATGGCAAGTGTTTGTCTCTTTTGTGATACCAGTACTAAAAGTGCCAATCAATCATTGCTAAAGAATTAAGTGCAAGGTTTGGGACATCACTGCAAATTGTGAGAGCTAAGTGTGTTAGCCACCAGGATCATTAACGTCTGTGGAGTTAGTGCTGGACAACAAAGATGTAAGGAAGCAATTCTGAAGTTAAGCCCATTTTGCAGTTTCTATTTGCCAGGTCAGTACTATGAAGATGACATTTGGTAGAGCTAACCTACTGCAGTTTTAATTATTATTTTTTTTTATTATTTTATTATTATTTATTTTCTTTTATTATTTCACTGTCCTCTGGTCACCTCCAATGGTTCTGTCAGGAGCAGAGCAGACCACAGCATCATTTAGTTCTTTATGGTAGGAATGCGAATGTAGATCTCAGTAAATAGTGTGGTCTGAATGACTTCGAAGGGAAAGAGAAAGTTATTGCGGTCTCCTTCTGTGAGCCTCTTACCTCAATCCCGACTTTATATTTCTTTTCTTTGTTTCACTTTTACTTTAAAAATACACATAGGGAAAGTATACTCCAAACAACACAGTCACAAAATTCTGTTAATGGACACCTGTGCTCGGAAATCTCCAGGCTACCACTAGCTTCTTTGAGCTTCCAGCCCTTGGTGAATAAAACAAATTATTGAGATAGTGTAGCTATTTATTTTAAACCACCAAGACTTTGTACCTTTACAACACACACTCCCTTATGAGGCATATTTTTTGTTTAAGTCTATGCTCAAAAATCCTAGGATGTGAAATGTCTTAGGTAAAGAAGTATTAATAGCCATGGTGATGATGATACCTTGTACTTGCAAAATGTCTAATCATTTATCAAGCATTTTCATATGTATCAGCTCTTTAATCATCAGAAACTCTGTGAAATATGGTAGCAATTATCCCTATTTTACTAGCAATTATAAGACTTTATGAGTAAATAGTAGAATCTAAATGAGAATCCAAGTGTTATAAATTAAAAAAAAAAAAGATTTCAGGTTTAAAAAGAAAAGCACAATTCTTTTTGAATTAGATTTAATATTTTTGACATAATTTTTTCCCAAAGAATACTGACCATGGCCACCCCTAATACTAGTTTAAATTTACCCCTGCTTTACAGTGTTCAGGATTTCACATACATATACAATCTCATTTGCTTCTCACAAGCTAGTGTCATAGGCAATGAATCCTTCTTTCATAGGTTAATAAACTAAGGCCCAGAGACACACAGCCAGGATCAGCCCCAGACAGCTAAGTTTCAAAGCTTTAGCTCTCTCTTGACAATACGATTTTGCACTTCTTCTAACCCTATTTGTAACTATTGGCAGGTCTATATCTTTCATTGCCCTGACTAAATATATAATATGTTGTACTGAAATCAAGGATGAAACCAAGTACACATTAATTTAGAATGACATCTTTCCAGATGACAGCATAGCATTCTAGAAAAGGATAGGGATTGAAGCCTGACCATGTGAGCTCACAGCCTGGCTCTGCCACTAACCAGCTAAGTGACTCCAGGCAAGACGTCTAGCCTTTCTGTACTTGAGTTTCCTCATCTGTATATAGGGATAACAAAAGTGCCTACCTGACAGGACACATCAGTACTCAGTATAATACATGCCTGCCAGATATTAAATACCACCAAGTATTATCCAATGTTACTGTCATCTGAAAGAATAACAATAGGGCCAAAATAACCTATGTTACCCTGCCTCTCTTCAAGATTTAGAAATAAACATAGCTTCCTGACTCAACCCTAGGGTGTTCTCCTGCTCAAGCAGCCATTCTCCGAACTTTTGATTAACAGAGCTATGAAACTCTAAGGTGTAGCTGTCTTTTTCAGTTTAGTTGCCAGCTTTGTGATGGCCTGTAGCGGCATCTTCTCACATTTACTAAAAGTACTGTGCTGGTAAATGGTGTATAAATATTTCTAGGGCACCTCGATATCCATACTGGGCTGTAATGAGTCCTATTCATCTGCTGATCAAACACACATTTGGCATTGGAAAGCAAATTAGCCCCGTTCTACACTAGGGTATGCAAGATTTCCTTGGAGAGTCTGCTCCTCATAATTCTTTAATTCAAACTGAGGAGCAATCAGAATGCTGGTTGTAAGACCGTTGTGCAGTAAAATACAGGTGCCTGCGAGCATGGACCTCCCTCCCCTTTCCATATAAAGAGCTCCCAAGCACTGCAGTGCCATCGAAAGCTGTAGGTTGAGGGCATATCTGAAGAAACCCACGGGACTAAATCAGCAGCCACTTTACATACATTTCAGTGCTTCCAAGGGAGCTCTCCTCAGTGTTGTGCAGCAGCCTGGATGGGAGGGGAGTTTAGGGGTGAATGCATGCTAAATCACTTCAGTCATGTCTGACTCTTTGTCGACCTATGGACTGTAGCCCATCAGGCTCCTCTGTCCATGAGATTCTCCAGGCCAGAATACTGGAGTGGGTTGTCATCCCTCCTCCAGGGGAACTTCCCGAACCAGGGATTGAACCCAAGTCTCTTATGTCTCCTGCAGTACCAGGCAGGTTCTTTACCACTAGCGCCACCATATGTGGCCTGCTGCTGCTGCTGCTGCTAAGTCGCTTCAGTCGTGTCCGACTCTGTGCGACCCCATAGACGGCAGCCCACCAGGCTGCTCTGTCCATGGGATTTTCCAGACAAGAGTACTGGAGTGGGTTTTCATTACCTTCATATGTGGCCTGGCATGCTGCAATTCATGGGGTCGCAGAGTCCGACACGACTGAGCGACTGAACTGAACTGATGACAATCTCTTTGCTGTTCTTCTGAAACTATAACAGCATTGTTAATGGGCTATACTCTAGTATAAAATAAAAACATTTTAAAATAAATAAATGCATTTGAAAAAATAATCAGTTTAAGTGCTTCCAACATGGGTGACAAACTCCTCCAGAGATGCAGAGGCCAGACACCTGAGGTCTTATCCGAGGTACGTCCTGAGGACATTGCTGTTATTACCTAACAGGCAGGCTCACGCATTTTTAATAGGCCATGGCTTGCATCGCTAATGTTTTCATCAGCCAGTGTAAAATAAATCTATTAGTCACAATGTCCTTCATGTGATAATATTTAGAGCTCATTAAAAAGTAATTGTAGCCACTTTCCCCTACTTTATCAGCAGGATTCAGCTGGTGATTTGATGATCCGAAACATCCAGCTGAAGCATGCTGGGAAGTATGTCTGCATGGTCCAAACAAGTGTCGACAGGCTGTCTGCTGCTGCCGACCTGATCGTGAGAGGTATGGGAATTGGGGGTTTCATTCTTAAAATACTTTTGTGATATCTACTCCTGTGCAGAGCTCTAAAAGCCTCAGTGGTTTAGAATTACCAGGAAAGAGTCAATAGAAGGAAAACATTGTTAAGGTGTTAAGAGTCTACAAAAGTTTCGTGTACATCTGTTTCTCTCATAGGGGATCAGAAAGTGCAGAGTAAATCCACTTACTCTCTACTGAAAAGAACTCCTCTGAAGGCCCCAAGTGCCATGATTTACAGTGTTGGAGTTGATAGGAACTTGAAGAAAAACTGAGATTAAGAAAAGCAAATGGCTTAAAAAAGGATCACACTGTGCCTTTTGCTGTTCGTCTAGGCTGAACCAAATCGGTATCTTAGATCACTGATCTAAAAGTGGCTTAAGTAAAATCGTCACCAGTTTTCCCCAGGTTTTTCCCCCTTAAGTGATTAGTTCTCTCCAGTTTCTACAATATGGCTTTAGAAGGAAACACTTCCTGACTGCCTAGGTTGTAGTAAATCAGCAGGGAGTTGATATCAGGAACTGACATTCGTTGAGATTCTCTTGCGTATGACAGACAAGACCTAACTTCAGCCTCATGGCTGTGAGTGACTTGGCTGACTGATTCCTACCAAACCAATGTGTAAAGGAATAGTATGTGAACTTTAAGAAATATTTTTAAATTAAAATTTGGTGTTTGTGAACCAGTGTATCTATCTATCTATCTATCTGTATATATATCAGAATCAAACTGATGCTTGCTCAGGGGTTTGATCAAGTTAAATGCAAAGCCAAATCAGAACATCAAAATAATTTCTTAGCCAGTGTCTCCTTCACAAGTACAGAAAGTCCCCTACATACAAATGAGTTTAGTTCTGAGAGCATGTTTAAGTCCAGTTTGTTCGTAAGTCCAACCAAGTTAACTTAGATACCCAACTAACACAGTCGGCTATCTAGTACTGTACAGCAACA
The DNA here is from genome assembly GCF_019923935.1 of Bubalus bubalis. NCBI lineage: Eukaryota > Metazoa > Chordata > Mammalia > Artiodactyla > Bovidae > Bubalus > Bubalus bubalis. The sequence goes on along the minus strand of NC_059177.1, from coordinate 23,212,782 downwards.
GGTTTATAATACTTTTCACATAAAACAAAAATGCAAAAAATAAAGAAAAGATTTTTAATCTTACAGTACATACCTTGAGAAGTACAGTGGTGCAGTACAGTAGTTGGCATGTAGGGGCTGCAGCGAGTGAAGAGGCAAGAGGAGTTATCGATTGGAGCAGGCAGAAGAGGTGGGAAGTGGTGGAGCTGAAGGATCGTCAGCGATAGCAGGGGAAGGGCATAACGTCGTTCATGCCTGATGTTGATGGAACATATATCTGCGTCTTTGAAAGTTTGCAACTTGAAGGTTTGTGTGTAGGGAACTTACAATACAGTGAGTGATTTGATGATCCAAAACATGCAGCGGAACACTAATACAAGTGTTTAGGAATCTGGCCAGCAGAATTTTAAGTGTAAGATAACAAAAATCCAGGTGATACCAGACTTGGAGGCAGGGTAAATCTGAGTGCACGGAGAACAAGATGTTATTGGAAGCAATAGAAAGTGTGGCTGCATCCTCTGCACGTAGCATGGGCGGGGGTGGGAGAGGTGTGGGAGTCAGCAATTCAAACTGATATCAAGAGAGGTTAAAGAAAGATATCTTTTCCATCAGGTCTACTTTGATTCTCCTTTAAATTGCCTTAAAAACCTTTCTGTAATGGTACAGATAAGGGCCAGATAAGAGAGAAAGCTTCCAACCTGGGTAGAGCTACCCAGAAAATAACCGAGGGGACCGTGTTTATTTCCATTTTAAAATACATCAGAGCTGGTCTGCTCTTCCCTTGGGGGCAAAGGAATTCTGTGGCTGAAAATGTATCCTCTATTTAATTAAGATAATGTTCAGATCAGCAGTTTAAGCACCAATAAATTAGAATCATAAAAATGTAAATCAGTAATAGTTGAATTTCTTAAGTGATATTGTATACTTCATTTCACAGAAAATAACATTAAACACCAAGAGGAATCTGCAAATCCTGTCTAAAAGAAAATCTAGCATAATCAGTGAATAAGGCCAATAAATTAATATGCCATTTTAAACCCTAATCTTCGGTTATATCTCCTCCTGCCTCTGCCCTTGGCAGCTTTTCTGCACTTTGCAGAGGAGAGGCAGATATGCACTTTGTTGACCTGTCAGGGATTTTTGTATTTGAAACTAAAAGCTTGAAGTCTTGCATTTTGCTTCTCTGTTTCTGTTATCTGCTTTGTTTAATCTAAAGCACACGGACAGCAGCTAGAAAGGCTAGTCGTCCCTGAGAAAGATGCAGGAATGCCAGGCATAACACCTGCATCCCCTCTGCTGTTTCCTTTGACACAAACTCATGTGAGCCCCAGCCCATGCAAACACTCTGCTTAGAGGATAAACATATGCTCGTGTTGTCATTTTGAAAGAGAGACCCAACTTCCCCAAAACAAATGGGTAAAAACATTCTGTGAGGTGTGAACATATCTACCCTTGGGTGGGGCGGGTAGCAGGAACATAACAAGCAGCAAACCCCACTGTGAAAGCACTTCTTATCTCCAGCAGCCAAATTCAGGCCACCCCCTTCCTGTGCTCCTTCTGTGTGCCAACAGTGGGCTCAGCTCTTCCCTGTCCATTGAATTCACTGAGGGATTTGGAGAGGAATGCTTTTCTCCTTTGTGGTACTTTGATTCTAAAGGCCATGGAAGGAACATCTGTTTTTAAAAAGGATGGGAACGCTGGGATAAGAAAGCTGGTGAGGAAAAAGAAAATTATATTATTATCTTCTGGACTTTCTGTGGTTAATAAGAGTCCTGAAGACCAGAGGTTATGCCAGCTCTATCTAGGTGGCATTAGACTGGCGTGCCGAAATGTCACTGTGGAAAATTAATCAGTGCCAGTGTGCAGACTTGCAGACCTTTCATTCAGGAGTAGGAGGGAAAAGATAAATTTAGTCTCACCTGTGGGTCTATAAAAAAGGCTTTTTAAAAAAGGAAAGAGAAATTTAGGGCATCACTGAAAGGGTGCAGAAGTGAATCCCAGAACAAAGTGTTACTTGTAGAAACTGCCATTAACTTTTCAGCACTCTGTGAAAGGTCTCTTTCTTCCCTGCCCCTGTGCCATGGCCCTGGAGTATTTTGGCAGAACATCTGATCGCTCTCCTGGGCCTCAGCACATCCCTCTGCCCCCTAGGAAGATCTCCTTACTCCTATCTAGCACACAGGAACTTTGTCGCTCTGTCTCCCTCCCTCGCATTCGACTTCTCTGCCAAGGTGGTCACTCATTAGAAATGCCTTTAACTGCCTGCTAAGAGATTTTCATATTGGAATCTAGGACAGCTTTGGGTCTTTGCTCCGGCTCTGTATTATTTTGTGATTGCCTGCCATCCACCTTCCAGCTCTCTGTTTATGTTTTTCAAGCCTTCATTTAAAACTGATTTCCTCCCATTTTGGTGGTCTAAGCACAGTGCTCTGTGTACTTCCAGAGCAGAAGTAGAAAAATACAGGTGTGACTTACAGAAACTGCAGGTGTGGGTCCTCAGGCTCCAACCTGATTTTGAAATTTCTCTGAAGAAGCCACATACTTCTGTTTCTTGAACATGAGCCCCTTTTCACAGCAGTTCCCTCACACATGACTGTGTTTTGGCATTTGATGTGGACATCCCAGTGTAGCTGGACTATGCAGAAAAACTCTGTGACCCAAAGTTCTAAAGTCATTTTTTCTCACACCATCAGGGGTAGAAATGACCACTTCCAGAAGACTCAAATCTTCATTTATCACCACTGTAGCCCCAGATAACAGTATCCAGTTCATAGTAGGATATGTGTAAATATATGATGGGTGGATTAATGAACTTGGTCCCTCATAGTACCCCAATATTCTCCTTTGGCATCTGGAAAAAAAATATTCTATTGTAATTGTTGGGTACCTATTAGTTTTTCCTATTCTGTAGTGAACCGCTGGAGGGAGGAGGCCACACCATGTTTCACTCATCTATGTAGTTCCAGAACCTAGAAGGAAGATAGGCACGTCACGGGTATTCAAAAAGGAATTGTCAAGTGTTGAACTTGGGGGTGGATGAATCTACAGTTGAATAAAGTGTTGACCATTCAATCGAGTGGTCACTTGCTTGGACATTTGAACACAATGCTCCACTTCTGAGGGTCTTGCTCTTTCTCAGGTCCTCCAGGCCCCCCGGAGGCCGTGACTATAGATGAAATTACAGACACCACGGCTCAGCTCTCCTGGAGGCCCGGGCCTGACAACCACAGCCCCATCACCATGTATGTCATTCAAGCCAGGACTCCGTTCTCCGTGGGCTGGCAAGCGGTCAACACAGGTACTATATTGAACCTCTGATTCCGGTGTCTCACTGGGGCTTTGGGAACTCGGCAGAATGGACACAGCTGTGTAGCAGAAGCTGAGGGGCCTCTTGTTTCTCATTCGGACACATCGCTACAGATGAGACTTTCGGGCAGCGTTTCCCAGACCTCAGCCCACCATACTATCATTTATTTAATATTTTTCTTTCTATTGATTCACATTTGCTTGTTCTTTAATTTGTTCTAAGCCACAGTATCTAAAATGATATTAGGTCTCGGCGGTGGTGGTGGTTTAGTTGGTAAGTCGTGTCCGACTCGTGCAACCTCATGGACTGTGGCCTGCCAAGCTCCTCTGTCCATGGGATTCTCTGTCCATGGGATTCTCCAGGTGAGAATACTGGAGTGCGTTGCCATTTCCTTCTCCAGAGGATCTTCCTGACCCAGGAATCGAACCCTGGTCTCCTGCATTACAAGCAGATTCTTTACCAACTGAGCTATGAGGGAAGCCAACAAGGTCTTGTGTTGGTTTTATTTTTTAAACGTATTTTAAAATACATTTGTTACAAAAATAAAACGCATCATCTATCTGTGCATTACCTGACGTTGTCTGTGTGCCTCTGGTGGTGCACTTTGAAAAGCAGTGGATCGCGTTACTCTATAGTCACAGTCTTTGTAAGGTTTATACCCAGCTTTCAAGAAACCCGTATCTCACGACCGCATGGAGACTCTTGACTTGCTGTCATTTTTTGAGATGGATACATTTGAGTATGAAGAGGCATGAGGTTTTGTTAAAGCATCTGTGAGTAGGCCTTCCATTTCTGCTCCTGTCTACACCTCTCAATTGACTCATTTTGTTTAGGTTTTGTTTGAGGAAAAAAACAAACAAACAAGTAGTTATTATAAGCACGTTGCACAGTCCTCTGGTTTTTCCATTTGAGCATATCTGACCTCAGAAATGGGTTTCTGTGTTTCCAGCTGACACTGACTTTCTCCTGGGTCACAGGAGTGTTTTAGGAAGAAAGGAAAGGAAAATCTGGAAATTAAGGATATATAACTTCTAATCCTGACTCTGCTAATCAGCAGATTTCTATACATCTTTATTTTCCTCTTCTGTTAAATGGGCAAAATAAGAACTGTTATGACCCTATACAGAAGTGATTGTGAAACTTAAAAAAAAGTAAATCACTGCATAGATATGATGAAGGAAAGGAGGGGGATGAAGATATTGATATTCACAACAATGATAAGGATAGTATACAAAAGAAAACAGCTACAACTAGAATTGGTTGAGCCCTTATCTAAGTGCTTTTCTTGGGTGTTCTCAAATGCACTGTGAATAGATGTTATTAGTTTTATTTCACAGTGAGAAAACCAAGGCATGGAAAGGTTAAGCAACTTTCCTAAGGTTCTTTGGCTGCTAAGAGTGGATTCAGGATTAGAATCCAGGTTGTCTGACTCCAGAGCCCACACTTTTCACCCTTGGAGGGAAGGATTGTATACATGTAGTCCCAAGGAGGCTGGAAGTCACTGAAGTCTGGTCACTGGGGCATCAGCTTTGTCACAGGGACATCCCCTGGGCCCATGGGGAAATCTTTATGGTAATCAGTTCAAAACCCAAAAGGTTGCCCAGAGAGTGTAGAAGCCAAGTCCAGGGCTCTGTGGCTTGCGGCTTCAGGCAGTGAGCCCTGTCCTCTGTGAAGGAGGCCTTCCCCAAATCCTGCTGAATGAACACTGTCAAATGCTGCCTCTCTGATCCCGCTTTTGTGTTCTTCATGGACCGTCCGTTCTACATTTGCAGCTTCTTTCTTTCGATATGCTAATACAGTTCACTGACAGTAGTTGTATCGATCTATATCATTATTGCTCTGTTGTTGTTATAATGGAGCTTGGGCCATGTGGTCAAAGATGCAAATCCACTGTGACCTTGGGTGAGTCATTTGACCTTTATGTGGTACCTTTTCCTCATCTATAAAAATGAAGAGGATAAGTTCACCTTATTCCTAGGGTAGTTGTAAGAATTAAACAATGTGCCCAGTCCTATTCAGTGAAAACCGCGAAACATGCGAGGTGAGGGAGAACAAGAGTGATTACAGTCAGGTAGCCTTGGGCCTTGGAGACTGTCTTTTGTGGTATCCTCTGCTGGTGTGAGATTTGAGTTGATTGGTCTGGCGAGGGGTGGTCTGGGATGAGCGCCGTGCAAGGGCTGTTTGTGCAGCTGCCCTCAGACCTGCAGTGGTGCCCTGGATACAGTGACGGTGATGGTGGCGATGAACTAAGTTCCAGTCTTCCTAACGCAGAATTCTACCAAACATCCTCACCTTTTTTTTAACCTTGTAATAACTACAGTTTATGGCATATAATTTTGAATTCTTTTTAATCAATATTTTATTATATATAATTTTGAATCACAATCACTAATACTTTTTCTTAAATTGGGACAAGTAGTAAAATCAACTATTTCACTTTCTTTCGATGTCTTTCAGTCCCAGAACTCATCGATGGGAAGACATTCACAGCCACTGTGGTGGGTCTGAACCCATGGGTCGAGTATGAATTCCGCACAGTTGCAGCCAACGTGATTGGGATTGGGGAGCCCAGCCGGCCCTCTGAGAAGCGGAGGACAGAAGAGGCCCGTGAGTAGCACCCCGAATACGGCAACTCCTGCTCCTTAGGGAGAGGCGTTTAATCACCCTGTTCTTTAGCCCTAATGAGCTTCTATGTTAAACATCCTTCCCTCCAATGACTGCAGTCATCAGAAATGAGGCCAGTAGATGCTCAGCTTATTAACCAGCAGGGAGTATCTGTTCTATTGTTGTTTTTATTTATTTATTTTTGTAGAAGTATATTTGATGTACAATATTATACAAGTTAGAGGTGTACAGTTTGGTGAGTCACAATTTTTAAAGGTTACACTCCATTTATACTTATTATTAACTATTGGCTATATTCCCTATGTTTTATGATGTATCCTTGTACCTTATTTTGTACCTAATGATTTGTACCCCATACTTCCCTACCCTTACAACATCCCTCCCCTACTCCTGTCCCCACTGGTAACCACTGGTTTGTTCTTTCTCTCTCTCTTTCTGTGAGTCCCAGCACTGAGTTTCAATCCAGAGTTATAGTCTCTGGATTGACTTCACTGTGTTCCCTGGTCCAGGGAGAGACACCTGTCTTAGTTCCTTCAAATGCCATGTCTTTCTTCATTGGTTCCTATGTCACCAAGACTTTCCTACCAGGATTATTATTTTTTTAAAGGCACAACCACAGTTCAAATGCTGTCAACTCACAGGAATCTCAAGTGACAAAGATTAAGTTCTTCAGAAATGTCCAGTCAGATTGTCTTAGGGCATAAACCCTTCCCAAAAGCTAAGGTTGGGAAATGAAAGTGTTAGTCACTGTCATGCCCGACTCTTTGCAACCCTGTGGACTGCAGCCCACCAGGTTCCTCTGGCCATGGGATTTTCCAGGCAAGGATACTGGAGTGGGTTGCCATTTCCTTCCTGCTAATTCATGCAAGCCTGATCAACAGTTTAGTAGGAACTTCTGTATACACAGCTTGGGTGAACGCAGGGAGAGAATAGTATAAATTCATCAGCATTCCTTGTCTTTGTCTCACATGGTGTGGAAGGCCTAGGTGTGGGTCTCTGTGAAGGTCCCAACCGTGATGAGACCAGTGTTTGTCGTTGTTATTGTTGTTCAGTCACTCAGTCGTGTCTGACTCTTTGTGACCCCATGAACTGCCGCACAGCAGTCTTCCCTGTCTTTCGCCATCTCCTGGAGGTTGCTCAAACTCATGTCCCTTGAGTCAGTGATGCTATCTAACTATCTCATCCTCAGTGTTTGTTGAAGAAAGAGCAAAGCCCCAGAGCAGATGGGGCCTCTGACCCTACTACTCTTGGACACAAATCCATCTAGATCTGTTTCATTGTCTTTATCCAAGGGGACGTACCCAGGCACCACATCTCTACCCCAGCCAGACATTTTCAGATTCTGTCTGGAGCTGTTCACTTACATGATGATAAGCCAATAATCCCCATGCTTTCTCCCCCACTGTGAAATTATAATTTAATTAATTCCTCTCAGCAGTCCTGAGGAGAAAGCTAGCCAAATTTCCCCTCTTTTACAGAGAAAACTGGGGATCAAAGAGTTTAAGCACAGTGAGCCAGAGGTCAACCCCTGTCCACCACTTCCTTCAACACCCAGCTCACAACTCATGTTGCTCCGAGAAGCCATTAGCCCAACCCTGCTCTGAGCAGCCTCGCTGCCGAAGGCCGCCGTGCGCCTCCATTCTGTCTGTGCTGCTCTGTTGTTGGCTGTCGACATCGCTCTGTAATCATCCTGTGTGTGCTCCTGCCCCCCAACTAGACTGTAAACTCTGCCTGGGCAGAGTGTGTATCGTCTCTCCTTCGTGTATTGCCACGTGGTTAATAAACGGCTACCCAAGCATTAGAACCAGAACCTCGGTCCTTTTCTCATCCCCCTGAACCTCGGCCTCTAAGGGTGGAGCTGAACCATTGTTCAGTCTTGTCCCATAATAGATGTGCCTTGTTGAATGGGAAATAGGTCACTATGGAATAGCAATTTCCTTGGTATATTTCATTTCTGTGAACTGATGCTTTAGACCCCTTGATCATACCATTTCTGACCTCAGGAAACAAAGCCATGCACATCCGAGTATTTGTTAGAGCGGATCACCTCAGCCCAGCCACCGTCGTGGCCCTCCTGGTCTTTGTCACCTGACATGACTTGTTTTTTCTCAACAGTCCCCGAAGTCACCCCAGCTAACGTCAGTGGTGGTGGAGGCAGCAAATCTGAACTGGTTATAACCTGGGAGGTAAATGAATCATGAAACAACAGCAACACACATTAGTCCAGGCTATCTTATCATTTTATTCTGTGTTAAACACATCTAGGAAGTTTCCCCCTCTGTTTTTAACAACTAAAATCCATTTGAGTGCAGACACTCCCTTTCACAATGTTAGTGGTCAGCAGGAAGAGATGATGTTTGCCCATCGATTATGGAGTTAAGTTTTAATTCAGTTCATCACAGAAAAAACAATCATGAAAGGGAAGACAACACAAGAAAAAAAGTGGATGTAATATTATACATAAAAGAAGTCTGGCTTAGAGAAAACCAGTTTTTTTCTTTTTTTCCTGAATTACTTCAAGGCCAATTGTGCACATTAGACTCCATGTGCTAACACAATTTCCTAGGGTTGACTTTGCTGTTGGAGCCCTCTTGTATAAGGTTATTTTTTTTAAAACGTAGAGGTTTATTAGTCACTCATTTATTGAAAATTGATTTTGAGAGAGGAAGTCAGAGTCTCAGCAAAAGTTCTAAATGTTTCTGAAGGATTCTAGACAACACGCCCGGAAGTTCAAATCTGTCATTTAACCAAAGCCCCAGCAGTGAGATAAACCACTCTCCCTTTCCCGGTCAGCACTTCTGAGCTGAGAGGGAAGATTTGGGCTGAACAAGATGATCCTCACTTCTTTGATGAGAGCTGCTTCATTGAGTATCTGTGTGACGCTGGAGGAAGAATCATGTTGGATGGTACATGTTGGAAATGTTGGGTTTTAGATCAACTGTCCAGTGTCTCCCACCGTCATTTCCAACAATTTCAGAGTTGGTCTCCCACATCAGGAAGCCAGGCTCTCCGCTGCAGGTTTACGGTGACTTTTTTAAACTCCTGCTGCAGTCCCCTCTGAATATTGAAGCTAGACTGATGGCAAGTCCCAAACTGAAGACTCTCCACAAAACCCACGATGAGATAGGATGGAGGCAAGATGCGGGTGTGGGTGGTGGTGGAATAAGACAATGTGGCGTTTGAATCAAGCTACTGCAGTCTCTGAAGACCATCTCCCTTCTTTCACAGACGGTCCCTGAGGAGTTACAGAATGGCAGAGGCTTTGGTTACGTGGTGGCCTTCCGACCCTACGGCAAAATGATCTGGATGCTGACGGTGCTGGCCTCCGCTGATGCCTCCAGATATGTGTTCAGGAATGAGAGCGTGCGTCCCTTCTCTCCTTTTGAGGTTAAAGTGGGTGTCTTCAACAATAAAGGAGAGGGCCCTTTCAGTCCCACCACGGTGGTATATTCTGCAGAAGAAGGTATGATGCTTCTTCAGTTTTAAGATGCTGATTTTATTCATTTGTTTATTTATTTATGGCTGCTCTGGTCTTCGTCACTACATGCGGTCTTTCTAGGTTCAGAGAACAGGGGCTGCTCTCTAGCTGTGGTGTGCGGGCTTCTCACTGCAGGTGTGCGGGCTTCTCCTCTTGCTGAGCATGGGCTCTAGGGTGCAAGGGCTTCAGTAGTTGCTGCTCCTAGGCTCAGTAATTGTGGCTGGTGGGCTCCAGAGCACAAACTCAGTAGTTGTGGTGCCCCAGCTAAGTTACCCCCCTACACCCCACATGTAGGATCTTCTTGGACCAGGGATCGAACTAGTGTCCCCTGTATTGTAAGGTGGATTCCTAACCACTGGACCACGAGGGAAGCCCTAGATGTTGGTTTCAGGATGTGCCGTCAATTTAGCATTCTACCCATAAATTGAAGGCATATCCTGACTTGAGAAAAGTGTAGTAAGAAAAATACATTTCATTGTCTTCCACCAATCTCTTAGAAAGACAGCAACTCCATGATATATAGAAACAAATGGATATCCACTATTAATTCCATTGCTAAGGACCAAAATCACAAGCACTATAGAAGATCTTCCATTTATATATAATATTACTTTCAACAGAATTATATTTTGTAGCTTCAGGTGAACACCAAAATATAATTTGCATTTCCTCTTACCACTTTTCATATGTCATAGTATACTCAAAAATTATTCTGTTATTAAGTAGAGAGTCACGAAGCAATGTGATTGTTCTCACTGTCACCCATGGTGTTATCACGTTGAGGGGTTCTCATTTATTTGTACTGCCTCTGTGCTAGCATTGCTCTTAGAATGCCTTGCATAATGGTCATCATTTCCATCTGCATTCGCCTTCATTGTTTCAAAGCTGATGTTCGGAATGAGACCATATTAAAACAGTTGCAAGTTGAGTCAGTGATTTGGAGTAAGTGAAGATGCAGTCCATTCTGTACAGAAAGAGAAATCAGCCCCTTAGACTCAGCAGTTCTCCATGATCTCACCCTCACCTCTCTTTTCTGCTTCATTTCCCTGCATGATCCATGCTCCAACCATAGCCAGAGGATTTGCAGTTATCCAAAGAACCTTGAGTCCCTAGCATATACTTCAACTTCTCTTAATGTTCTCCGCCTTGCCCACTTTGTGATTTCACAGTTATCTTTCAAAATTCAACTCGAACAACTAAGGCCTTCTCTCATTTCCCTAGGCCAGCTGACTGAGTTGCTTCTCTTTGTCCTTGTACCCTAACATTCCTCTGTTATAATTCTCATCTCAATGTATTATAAATTTTGAATTACAGTTTTATATTCTCACTAAGGTGTATTTCCTGAGGGCCAGATATTTATTTTTTCACCTTTGTGTCACCAGTGTCTGAACATGTATGCCACACAGACCCCTAATAAATACTGAGTGAATTAACACGCAGATAGAATAATACATTGTTATAAATAGACACAACCTTAGTGGCCTCCACCTCCAGCATGTGCTGGAACATAATGTGGATTTCAGAAGGAGCACACAAGTTACTGTTAATAGTTCTAAGTGAACCTTTAAAAATATCTGATAGTTATATATTGGTTTGAATTGCATCCGAAAATTTACAGCCATCAAATCAAAACCAGAATTTCATGAAGTTACAGCTCACAATATGCCTAAGCTTTTCCTTAAGAAAGACCACTGACAGGAAAACCTTCACATAAAAATGGTACATAGCTCTGGCAGAAATCTGGCAAAAAGAACTGAAATGTGGGGGACAGACTTAGTCTAGACTCTCCTTTGCAACTAAGGATGCTAAGGCCCAGAAAGCATAAATGACTTGTCCAAGACATACAGCTGGCGGTGCAGAACTGAACTGTCACCCAGCCCCCCTGTAACTTAGTCAAGTCAGCTCATTCTCCTGTTTTCTGTCTCTCTCATCTTCATAACAGCGAGTGGAACTCTCACCTATGACAAATGCTAATTAAGAAGGATGTATATTAAATAAATTGGTGGCTAGGAGAACTTGGCTCTTAAACTTCAGTTTCCTGGTTTATTTCCCTTCCAGTTCAGTTTAGTTCAGTCGCTCAGTTGTGTCCGACTCTTTGCGACCCCATGAATCACAGCACGCCAGGCCTCCCTGTCCATCACCAACTTCCGGAGTTCACTCAGACTCACGTCCATCGAGTCAGTGATGCCACCAGCCATCTCATCCTCTGTTGTCCGCTTCTCCTCCTGCCCCCAATCCCTCCCAGCATCAGAGTCTTTTTCACTTAACCCTAAATTTAGAAGCCAAAGACTTTGAACAGCTCTCTTCAGCACCGTCTCCATCACCACCCCCTCCCAGCCATTAATCCTGGGTACTCTGTGAAGTGAATGTTTGAGTCATGATCAGTAAAGATTAGTCTACAGTAATGGAGTCTTTGCATCTATGATGCCAGTATCCAGAACCTTATTTTGATATAGCTGATAGAGTCGTAAATTTTTCCACACTCATCTGCAGAACCCACCAAACCACCAGCCAGCATCTTTGCCAGAAGTCTTTCCGCAACAGACATTGAAGTTTTCTGGGCCTCCCCCATGGAGAAGAATAGAGGTCGGATACAAGGGTATGAGGTAAGCAAGAGATGGGTGCCTTGGTTCTGGGTAAGGGTCTGTACCCCTCAGTGAGATCTTTCCACACACACACTGATGGAAAAAAGACCTCGCGTTCCATATAGAGACATTTGTTTTAGAAGACAGTGGCTTCTAGAGGAGCATGGATGAAAGCACTGAGCATTCTGCTGTGAGTTTCCTCCTTTCTGAATTACAGAGACCTCTGTCCAAACACATGCAGGTCTGAGAATATATAAGATGGTTGGCAAGTTGAGCTTTGATTTCTGATACACCCAGGATCACTTGGCCTCAAAACGAGGTGGGGGTCGGGGGGGAGAAATAGCAACAATGGTTGTGCCAATTTACCATCTCACTCTGAAGCTCAGAAAAAGAGGGGGCCTTTTTTTATTGCCAGTTATTTCTCAGTGCACACAAAGGTCTTGGTTCTGAAGGCTCTGCTTATGACTTGCTATATAGAAAATTAACACTGTCATACGAATCTTGTATGAAAAAAAAATCACATTGGAGATATCCCCAATAGGTATGACATCCAAGGTCTTCCTTTGTGTTATCTCAGGTTAAATATTGGAGACATGATGACAAAGAAGAAAATGCTCGAAAAATACGAACAATAGGAAATCAGACGTCAACAAAAATCACCAACTTAAAAGGCAGTGCCCTGTATCATTTAGCTGTCAAGGCATATAATTCTGCTGGGACAGGCCCCTCCAGTGCAACAGTCAACGTGACAACCAGAAAGCCACGTAAGAATATTCTTGCTCAGAAATATTTCAGGGATTCATCAAACATATTCCAAGTTCATTGCCCATCCCTACCTCCCAGTGATCATTTGCATACTAATTGGTATCATTATGGAGATTCAGATTTACCTAAGCATTTTAACTGAACCTTCCCGAATACCATGCAAAATTCATTGCTCTGGAGGACAGAAAGATAAATGTTTTCTCCTCACTGGGAAGGGCTACTTCTTTTAGCTATAAATGTTAGGCGACCAACTGAATCTTTTTCCATTTGCAGCGCTGTATCTCGTCAGATTTTAGTGACCTTGAAGACACATATTAGTGCAATAGCCCGTTAAATTGCCTCCACTCTCGAATTCTAGGAAGGAGATATTCCTCAGAATCCATTGAGACTTAATAATCTGTGACTTCGTATATCTTAATTTTTTTTATAGCGCCAAGTCAACCCCCCGGAAACATCATATGGAATTCATCGGACTCCAAAATTATCCTCAATTGGGATCAAGTGAAGGCCCTGGATAATGAGTCAGAAGTAAAAGGATACAAAGTGGGTAATTTCTTTTTTTGCTAAGGCACCTATACTCCTGCTGTTAATGGGGGCACACTGTTCTCGTGAATCTGTCCTCACTTTCGCAGATGATGCTCTCACAGACTCATTTCTGCATCTCTGCCCCAAAGTGGTTTGGTGTGAGTTTTATAAATGGTCCCTGACAACTGGCCAGGATTGAGAGAATCGCCTAAACTTCAGTCTCAGGCAGAGTCAATTGGAAGTGGTTAAAGACCCTGTGTTTGGGTCTATAAAAAAAATCATGAAGATCCACATTTTTAATATCTCCAAAGTCAGTTTTGTTTTGTTCTTGTCTTGATCACATTTTTAATCAACAGTAGTAACTTCTCAGTGTTAGTAATGGTTAATTATTTTTGCTCATGTCCCTTTTGTTATGGAGATACTGTTGTTGTTTAGTCACCAAGTCATGTCCAACTCTTTGCGACCCTCTGGACTGTAGCTCCCCAGGCTCCTCTGTCCATGGGATTTCCCAGGCAAGAATACTGGAGTGGGTTGCCATTTCCTTCTCCAGGGGATCTTCCTGACCCAGGGATTGAACCCGCATCTCCTGCTTGGCAGGTGGATTCTTTACCACTGAGCCACCAGGGAAGCCCATATACATGCATGTGTATATGGATACGGATGTACACATATACACAAGAATTTTTTAGGAAATTCATTTACCTGATCCTATAAATGTTGGCCTGACTTTAATAAACTAGAAGAGGAAGTTGATTGTTGCTGTGGTGCCGCAGTCATTAAAATTAAAAGGCATTTTAAGTATCCTGTTTTGTTTCACTTTTAAAGAACATTTGAGGCAACACAGGCCGAACAGAACTAGTCGGCAGGATGCATCAAGCCTGCGTGCTGCTATTTTGTGACATTTTCGTCCGGAGCTGTGGCGAGCAGCACGCTGACAGTGCTGTCAGGCACTCGTTGCGAAGCCGGGGCTGGGAGTTGACACAGTTAGCCTTGAGCGGTGTGATTAGAGGATGCGGAAACCTTCCCTCCTCTGGACCGTTTTCCTTTGTCCATGCACCACAGTGATTTATATTCTGCAGCAGGGAAATATTCCCTAAGAACTGATCTACAACCTTCCACTGGATCCCTTTTTAAAAGTAAACTTTCTAGAAGGGTCTGACAGACTAGAGCAAAAACAACCACGTCTTGATCCTCTATGTGACTTTAGGTAAATCACATAACCTCTCTGGGACTGCATTTCTCTTTTGCTAAAGGAGAAATCCTACAGTGTCTTCATTTCCCCCAAGCCTTTACGGCTGTATACCTTCTCCTTGGGACTGCCCCCTTTTACATCTGCATCCTTAATCGGGTCTGAGATGAGAAGCCTTCCCTGGTGGCCAGAGCTCTCACTATTTGTCGGATTTTTAAAAGTACTTTCCACCCTCTTGGGTAACTGTAATTGGCTGATGACTTACTGGGAATCCTCAGACTGTGGGCCTCATGAGCACATAGACTGAATGGTCCCCGGCTGAATTTCTCCAGCCGAGGATACATTCTCCACAGTGGTGTGAGAAGGAAGCCCTCATCTCCTGAACTCCTAAATCATTAGTCTCTTAGTGTGAAATAATTGGAAAGAGTTCATCCGACTAGTTTTATCCAACTTGAGAGAGGCATGGGGTTTGGGAGGCTGGAAGATGAAAGAGAAAGGACTGAAACGAAGCAAAGAAAGAAGGCAAGAGTGAAGACGGTTCTCACAGTTCTCTGACCCACGCTGACACTGCCGGGACTTTGAACACGGCACGAAAGAGATGCAGATGTGATTGGCCTGAATTAATTTAACCAAACCAAGGGAGAGAAGGAAAAAAGTACAGGTGACAGAAAGTGTTCCTCCCGGCTTCCAGTGTCACCTAGTAGAACAGGAGAGAGAAAACACAATAAAAATCCCAAAGCTTTAGCACTCCCTGAGGAGGGGCATGAGTTCCATGAGAGAAGCTTTTACTAGGTTTTACACCGCATGTTGAAACCGGTGCTGAAATAAAACTGAATGGCAGGGAGCTGCTAAAGAATTTCAGAGAACCAAGCAAAATGTTAGCTGGGCAGGAAATCCCAGAGATCATCCAGCCAAAGCCCTTCATTTTACAAATGCAAAAACCAAAGGCTGTTGAGTAAAAGGACTTGGAGTGCCATCAGCTTCCACAGGGCAGAGATGTATACACAAGCTGAAGTCTGCTTCAGTGAACTGGGTCTGAAAGATTATAGGCATTTTTAGAAGAAGAATTGAAAAATGAGTATCATTTAGTTGCTACTTCTTTATCTTCCCACCCTCTCTCCGAAACTCATATGAACTTGTCTTATTAGCACTTTTTCAAGGAGGCCCTTCATATGTGTGTATATATATATATATATATATATATATTTTTTTTTTAATTCAACAGACACTTTTACAGACATCTAGAAGAGTCCCTGTGCAGCACAGAATCAGGCAGGTGTGCGGGAATCAAGCAGCACAAGGCTGACAAGGAAGTGTTCACCTCCCAGAAAAGAACTGGGGCTTCCCACAGTATTTGGGGAAATTTTTACTCCTGTAGAACTAGAATAAAACATTGGAACGAATTACAGCCGGATAGCATGGAACCTTTGCAGATGTGAGCAGCAGATCAGATGATATAAACTATTTTTTTTTTTGGTGGAACGACCCAGTATGTATTTATTTCATATATTCATCACAAGAGTTCAACCACAGACTTAATTTAAAATCAAAAAAAGAAACAAAAAAGACATTACAATTTAAGATACAGAGACCTATGCTAAAATTGAGGAAAGGACAATCTCAGGAAATAATAAAAAGACAGCACAAGGAGAACCATGGATTTCGGCCTTCCCCGCCCCCCCCCTCCCCATAAGTATTTTTCATGTTGATTCATTGTGCCTTGTAGAGCTAAATTGTATCTATGAAATATCTAGTGGCACCCGAGGGTAGGAATTTCATGCCTTAGGGAGCATCACTAATAGGTGGGTATGAAGTTTGAAATGCTTCATGTGCTGACGGTGAAGGAGTAACAAGGTGGAAAAGGGCCTTTCTGACTTCTTCCTGACTTCCCATTCGATTCATTTCCTTCCCTTCTCTTTAGAGCTGGGACTGGAGGAACCAGACTCCCCACGCATCCTCATTTAGATCTCAAGGGATCTCAGCATACCTGGTTATAGATATTGAAATGCTGCATGCACAGTGTCAACGTTCAGGATATATAGTTCTGTAAAAATTATACATTGGTGCATATCTGTGTGTATTTTTGTTTTTCTACCTAAATTGTCTAGATCTGTGGGTTTTCTGCTTGGGTAAACAATCCACAAAAGAAGTCGACTTTAGGAAGTTTAAGGCCCCAAGTACTCTTTCAGCACAAATTGTCGAGCTACTTTATGACACTTAAACTAAAAAGAGAGTGTGTCTGGTTTCAGTATCACAAAGTAAACAGAGCCAGGCAGATTACGTAAATGGATTAAGGTGGCTTAATTCTTTCAATAAAATATTGTCAATAAATGTGCCAGATCAGATCAGTCGCTCAGTCGTGTCCGACTCT
Source organism: Bubalus bubalis (assembly GCF_019923935.1). Classification (NCBI taxonomy): domain Eukaryota; kingdom Metazoa; phylum Chordata; class Mammalia; order Artiodactyla; family Bovidae; genus Bubalus; species Bubalus bubalis. The sequence goes on along the minus strand of NC_059177.1, from coordinate 23,195,958 downwards.
TTGCAACCCCATGAATCACAGCACGCCAGGCCTCCCTGTCCATCACCAACTCCCGGAGTTCACTCAGACTCACGTCCATCGAGTCAGTGATGCCATCCAGCCATCTCATCCTCTGTCGTCCCTTTCTCCTCTTGCCCCCAATCCCTCCCAGCATCAGAGTCTTTTCCAATGAGTCAACGTGCCAAGAACTGGTCTAATTCTTTCTAACTTTGTAATAACCCATGAAGCAGGTGCAGTTATTAGCCTCAGTTTTATGGATAAATAACTCATGGCACAGAGTTTAGTAACTTGCCTTCGTCCTATAGCTCGTATTTTTTTCACTAATTTATTGAGACATGACTGACATATAATATTGTGTAAATTTAAGATATACACATATTGATTTGATACATTTATATATTGTAATATGATCACCACCATAGCATTTGCTAAGGCCTCCATCCCATCACTTAATTACCATTTCTTGTTTGTGGTGAGAACATTGAGATCTACTCTCTTAGCAACACCCAAGTACATGATACAGTGTTGTTAACACAGTATATTGAAGACCTGAACTCAGAATACAGGCAGTATGGATCCAGGGTCCTGCCTTTTAGCCTCTCAGTTATTTGCCTGCCAGAAGTAAACAAATAGATCAATAAAATACTACCAAGAGAAATAACTCAGAGTGAGGAGAATAGACAGTGGATAGATAGGAAAGATGTTATTTTAAATAAAGCCCAGGGAAAGCCTTTATCAAGAGGTGACATTTCAACTGGGCCATGAAAAAAGGAGGGAGTGAGATAAGCAGCTCTCTGAGAGTGTTCCAAGTATAGTGACCAGGATGTGCAAAGGTCCTGAGGTAGACGCATAGCATCATGACATAATAGGGCGTGCTGGAGACCATGGTACCTATAGACTTTGTGATGGTCCAGAAAAGGTAGTAACTTCTAAGGTCCAACCAGTTGTTTCCAGACAGGAATGTAGACCAATGCGGCCATATCTTCCAGTTTTAAGTAGAACCCCAAATTTTATTATGTATAGTTTCTTGGTTTTTAAATGGTGACGTCTAACTTTAAAAAAAAGTAAACCCACCGAGGGCCAAATAGTTAAAATGTGCAAGCCAAATGTGACCTATGGGCCATGAGCTTTCTGCTCTCTAACCCCCTTTGTTTTGTGTTCATGGAAACAGAGACCAGAAAATGAAAGCCGTTTGTCCACAGTGGTGGCCAAGCTGGTCTCAGTTAAGAATATAGGCTGTGAACCCACCCTGCCTGAGTTTGAATGCTGTGTCCCCCACTTACTGGCTGTAAGACCTTGGGCACATTGCTGGGCATCTCTAGGCCTCAGACTCCTCGTCTTTAAAATCAGAATAAGGACTTCCGTGATGATCCAGGAGTTAAGACTCCACGCTTCCAGTGCAGGGGGAGCAGATTCAATACCTGGTCAGGTAACTAAGATCCTAAGATCCTACATGCAGAGTGGCCAAAAAAGAAAATCAGAATAATAATAGTGACTATCTCAAGGTATATGATGTTGAAACTCATGATTAGCATCCAATAATATTTCATTCTATTTTCATTATTCCCATGAACTCACTCTTTCTCTTTGTCTTCCACTGTGGATTATAGGACGTGTAAGCACTGCCTTTAAGTCAATCAGCTGAACTAAGCTTGGGCTAAGGTCAATCAGCAGAACTAAACCTGAAATAAGCTTCATTGTGATGTAAATAAAGGTTTTACAGGCCTTTATTTAGCTCTCACTGCAGCCCCAGGGCTTCCCCAGTGGCTCAGTGGTAAAGGATCTGCCTGCAATGCAGAAGCCACAGGAGACACAGGTTTGATCCCTGGGTTGGGAAGAGCCCCTGGAGGAAGGCAACCCACTCCAGTATTCTTGCCTGGAGAATCCCCAAGGACAGAGGAGCCTGGTGGACTACTGTCCATGGGATGGGGTTGCAAAGAGTTGGACATGACTGAAGCAACTTAGCACAGATGCACACAGCTCAGCCCCCAACGTTTCATGACTAGTAAGCAGTGCTGATAAAAGGGCTGTTTTTTCCTGTAAGTGTTTCTTTTGGATTTATATTTGAAACTAGTTGAATCCTCTGTGCTCTGGCAAGGACCAGAGGTAAATCAAAGAAGCAATTTATTCCTCAAAGCCAGATGTGCCCTTGCATCCCATCAGCCAGCCCATGTTCCTGTAGGTCTGTGATGAGATGCTCTGACAGTCCTGGATGCGCCTCAGGATTTATTTGAGCCTGATCATTAGTGAGTGGATGCTGAGTTTGATACAACTGATACTCCTGAGAAGGAAGAGGGACGCTTATGAATCTTTCCACCCTAAGGAAATTGTGTTTTCCACCTTGTATTAGAGAGACATAAATAAAGGTGATGAAATGCCAGGAAACAAATGGGATCTAAACCATTTTAAGGGAATTTGATGCATTTCTCTTGTGTTTGGGTTTTCTTGCAATAGTAGAGTGACCCTATGTCTTTGACCTCAGCAAATTAGAATTCATAGTGGGTCTCAGGGGGCTTTCCAGGTGGCTCAGACATAAACAATCCACCTGTCAAGCAGGTGGCCTGGGTTTGATCCCTGGGTCAGGAAGATCCCATGGAAAAGGAAATGGCAGCCCACTTCAGTATTCTTGCTTGGTAAAGCCCATGGACAGAGGAGCCTGGCAGGCTACAGTCCACATGTTCACAAGAGTTGGACAGGACTTAGCAACTAAACAGTGGCAGCAGTGGGTCTTAGGGAAAGATGAGTTAGTCTTATTGTTCTCTAAGTGTGGCCCCTGGACCAGAGGCAATGGTATTACCTGAGGACTTGTTAGAAATGCAGATTTTTCAAGTCCCAACCAAGACTTATGAAATCAGAAACTCAAGTGGAGCCCAGTGATAGATGCTTTAAGAGGCCCTCCAGTCAACTCTGATACAAGCTTAGGTTTGAGAACCCTGATGTCATTCATGACTCCCTGAATGAACATCTGAAGATCTTTTTAAAAACATACCATGGCCTGGACCCTTCTTCTCTGGAGTCTGACATGGGAGGTCTGGGGTGTGGCTGGAGCAGGATTCCTCAGCCTCCTCGCAGATGCCACTTCAAGGTGGATGATTCTCCGTTGTGGGGACTGCCCTCTGTATTATAGCAGGACCCAGGCACTCACAACACTAGCAACAGCCATTGTGATAACCAAAAATGTTTGCAGACATTTGCCAGATGCCCCCTCCAGGCACAAAATTGCTCCTCCACTCCCCCCACCCCAGTTGAGAACCAGTGGCCTATAGCAGGGTTCCCGCACCTCATTTTCTAATGCCTGATGATCTGAAGTGGAGCTGATATAACAATAATAGAAATAAAGTGCACAGTAAATATAATACACTTGAATTATCCTGAAACTACCCTCCCTCCACCCCTAATTTGTGAAAAAACTGTCTTCCATGAAACCGGTCCTGGTGCCAAAAATATTGGAGATCACTGACTAGAGCACTGGTATTTTTCCAGGTTCCCTAAGTGCTTCTAACATAGAACCAGGACCTGGAACCATTCATGTCACCCAGCCCTATTTTTTTTTTTAAATATCAAGAGAAATGATGAGTTATAGTGGTTGACGAGCATGGGCTTAGAAACCCTCATCTTGTCACTCACCAGCTCTGCAATATCCCTGGGCCTCAGTGTCCTCCTCTGTGGACACAAATAATAGCGCCTGTCTTGTCAGAGGCTGTCACCACTAAGCATAGCTGTGCCAGTAGAGTGTCTGGCTCAGAGTAAACAGAAAACTTTTGTGGGACAGTTCTCATCACAATTATTATATCCAGAAAGGCAGGTACACCTCTCTGGGCCTTTATCTTTAGCTGCTAATAGGGATTGTTGATGACCAAGGTAGGCAATGCCAGGTAGTGAGTGTATTTTCCAAGGAGCTAGTTAGCCATCTCATCCTGTAAACTACCAGCCTAGACTCTGGCCCAGCAGAAGCCAAAGTGGTAAACAAAGATGTGTGAGTGACTCTGTAGGAGCCACAGACACTTCAAGAGTGACAGTAATTGTCCTATAACATCCTCCCTTTTCTATGTAGCTTTAAAAGGGTTCCCAGTGGGAGGGAAAAAAGCGGGGGTTCCTGCCCTTGCCTTTTAGAGATGCTCTTCCTGTGCTGAAATGTCCTCTTTCCAAAGGATTGATAATGATAGTTTATCATGTCTGATTTTTGCTTCTAACCTTTGCCAAGTTATCTTTGTATCTCTTGTTTCCTTTAAGACTTCATAGATACCAGTCTTACATGCTTTCTTTGAGTCCTTTATTTTATTGAATCCTGTGCAATCTTGAAGATTTCCCAGGAAAGTCGGTATTATTGTCCCCATTTTACAGATGAGGGCATTGAGGCTCAGAGTGGGAAAGTAAGTGGACCAAGGTCACACAGCAGCCAAATCTATTCTGATGCCAAAGACGCTTATATGTAACTGAGCTCTGTATAGCCACCTTTTCAGGTGTTTTAACTGAGCCTCCAGAGGTTATGTGAGGTCACACAGCACACTGTTAGGCTCATGCCAGCCCCGCTACCATGCCACGTGAGCCTGTCTGTCAACTCTTTCCTCGTGATGAAATAAATGGCGGCTGCAGACATGCCCCTTGCTGTAAATGAGCCTTCCAAATGCATGTGGGCAGCCTGAAAACTGCAGCATCCCCACATCCCACTGGTGCCCAGAGGTGGAAACAAGTGAATGCCGCCTCCTGGGGGCCTTTGTGAGGACAGCAGGTGACACCTGTTCTTCCCATATTGGCAGGTCCTGTACAGATGGAGCAGACAAAGCAGCACATCTGTCATTGAAACAAACAAAACATCGGTGGAGCTTTCTTTGCCTTTTGACGAAGATTATATAATAGAAATTAAGCCATTCAGTGATGGAGGAGATGGCAGCAGCAGTGAACAGATTCGAATTCCAAAGATATCAAGTAAGAATGCCTCTCTTTTTTTTTTTTCCTCCCTTCTCCCTGTCTGCCTTATTGCTTAAGCCTCCCAGTGAGCCAGAGCTCAGATGAAATTAAACATGAAAAAAAAAAAAGACGTGATAAAAATGGACAATACCATCCTCCTTCTTTAGACAACTGATATTTGCTGATCACAGATAGTTTTGTGCAAAAGACAGTCTGACTTGTCTTGGCTGACGTAATAAGGGTTTAATCACTTGACAATCAATAATCAGGTTAAAGCAGCCACAGATCAGTCACCCAGGATCTTCCATATGACCCAGGTGGTTTACAGCTACAGTAACCCCCACGTTATAGCTTAGAAAGTTCTAAGTGTGACCTAGGAGGAACAAGCAAAAAAGAGTTCTTTAAATTGCTCTAGAAGCCTGTCTCTAGTGATACAATATAATTTAATGTCTTCGGCTGAAAATATTTTGAGCTTGAAACTGTTTAATTTGAACTTGTGTAGGTAACATATGTACATAAGCACACATGTCTACATATAGTCAAGAATATCTTTGTTTTCAAAGACTGTTGAAGTGTGTGTTCTTTTTTGAGACAAATACATTCGATCTATTTTTCAAATACTGTGTTTGCAACTATCTCAACAGCATATTATTCTTTGTCGTATGATTTTATTTTTTTAAAGTCAAAATAGGAAAATCCATAGAGGCAGATCGGTGACTGAAAGTGACTGGCCAGTCGTGTTCATTGTGGTTTAAGGGGTACTGGGTTTCCATTTCAGGTGATGAAAAGGTTCTGGAACTAGATGTGGTCCTGGCTGCACAACATTGGACTGAACTTAAGGCCACTGAGTTGTACACTTTAAAATAGTTAAAGTGGTAACCTTTACATTAAGTGTCTCTTACCACAATAATAAAACAAAGAAGATTGCCATTAGGTATCTAAGTGTAGATTTTCATTGGCTTTTGGATTTACTAGTCAAGAGGTAAGGGGTTCAGTGAAGGCTGGAGATAGGAACTTTCAAGTCACTGATGGAGATAGGAGATTTTAAATCATGGACAATCTTTGCTACAGAGTCCTGAGCATCAGTCCCTTTGTTCAGTATCCATTTTATTATTTGTTGGTTGAGGAAAGGGTCTAGTATCCTTGCTGTATCAAGTTACAGTTAAGTATCCACTCCACCAGTTTTAACTTCATCTATCAAATTTGGATGCCTCAAATCAGAAAAGAAAATGTTCACTGGTCACTTCCCCCTTCTTCTGAATAAGCACTTGTTACTGCTAGTGAAGAGAACAGGACTTCTGGTGGGAAATGCAGGCTGCACCAAGAACACGCTCCAGATTCAGGAGTAATTTGTCATCTTCCAGATGAGGTTTATATTTACTACACCTCTTTTGCATGCAAACAGTAACGCATTTTTTTCTTTGCAAACCCTGGGGAGAATTGGTTTCTACATCTCAGTAGAGGCTCTAACTTCTGTTGAAAGGAACCAAATTTATGGTGAGATGTGGAAGTAATCTCCAGGCCACAAAAACACAAGATTGGAGTTTGTTTTGGGGTTAATTTATCTCACTTCTTAAAATCTGACTTCATACTTGCTTATTATTTCAAGAACTGTTTTTTTAAGATTGATAATTCTTGATTTAATTCATTACAAAAACATATTTGAAGCAATTTTATTGTTATAATGATTAGATGATAAGGCTGTAGCCATGAATAAAACATAGTCTCTTTCTCAAGAGATTTTCCATTTTGATGGTTAGAGATCTTACAATCTTGATAAAACTCAAATGACAGTTGATAACTTCTTACTGTGAAAACAATATAAGACATATAAGGAAAAGTTTTTTAAAAATTATCTTGTTGGGAAAAAATAGGTATATTTAGATATATATGTGTTGGAATCCCAATTCAGGTCTTTACTAAGTGGGTAATCTTAGACTTATCTTCCTTCTCTGGGCCCCAGTTTCCTTATCTGTTAAATTGTGTAATAACCATACCAGAGGTTCTCAGGATTTTTGTAGGAATTGTCATATGGCTCTGTGCCCAGCACAAAGCTTGAATTCGAAAGAGAATATCAATATTATTTTGCTGCATCATTGATATCCTAGTATTTATCTGTAGTGTTTGCAGTTATTTTGAAGTTTCTTCTCATGTTAGATGTGGACACCCTCCCTTAACAAATGCTTAAATAGAGGTCCAGAGATGTCTACCACCTGCTCCCAAGTTCATAGCTAGGGCGTCATAGAACAGAGACTAAAACAGTCAACAAGAATTGGTCTTGATGCAAGTGAGCTTACTTAGAAAACAGAAAGAGACTCACAGACTTAGAGAACAAATTTATGGTTGCCTGTATACACTGCTGTATTTAAAATGGATAACCAGCAAGGTCCACTGTCTAGCACAGGGATCAGTGTTATGTGGCAGCCGGGATGGGAGGGGAGTCTGGGGGAGGATGGACACATCTGTATGTATGGCTGAGTCCCTTCATTGTTCACTGGAAACTATCACAGTATTGTTAATTGGCTTGGGCTTAGTCGCTTCGGTTGTGTCCGGCTCTTTGCGAGTCCATAAACTGTAGCCTGCCAGGCTCCTCTATCCATGGGATTCTCCAGGCAAGAATACTGGAGTGGGTTGCCATGACCTCCTCCAGGGGATCTTCCCAACCCAGGGATTGAACCCATGTCTCTTACATTGGCGGGTGACTTCTTTGCCACTAGTGCCACCTGGAAAGCCCATAATTGGCTATACCCCAATATAAAAGAAAAAGTTTAAAATTGGCTATACCCCAAAAAGAAAAAGGCTAAAAATAAAAAAAAGAGAGAGAGAGAGAGAGATGGTCATTTCCAATAGACTTGAGACAATTCTTCCATTTCCAAGAGCCCTGTGCCCTGCCTCCCTTTGTTGCCAGGGTGAGTGGATGCTGAGTGAATGTCTTCTCTCTGCAGATGCCTATGCAAGAGGAGCCGGGCCGTCCACTTCAAATGCATGCACGCTGTCGGCCATCAGTACCATCATGATCTCTCTCACAGCAAGGTCCAGTTTATGACAACAGTTCTCCGAAGGACTTTCTCTTTATAATATAAGCAACATTTAGCTAGTTGTTTTGAAGACGCCCAGTACTAAGTAATATTGTTGTTCAAGTACATCTTATTACTGGAAAAAAAAATGTTTTTTGCTTCTTTAGGAATGGCATTCTACAGTACTTCCTCAAAGCAAATCTAGCTTTGTCTGAAGTTTCTTTGGAAACTCTGCAATGCACTGAAGACATCTGTAATATGATGTTACCAAAGCAGTTTACATATGTCCTTATATGCATATTTTTTATTATATATTTAGTGTTTTATAGGATTTTTTAAAGTTAACATGAAATGTAGATATTAATTTTTTTCCTCTGCTGTAAAATGCTATGGGCAACACAATCATATGATTATTATTTGAAAATATTTCCTTTAAAGACAGAGTTGGAAACTCACCTTGGTCAATACATTGCAGATTCCTTGTATGGTTCTACAAGGGTCTAGAGGCAGCACAGCTGAAGGATTAGTCTGTAACTCAAGGCCGCTGTGTAGGAATGACTCATGGGATGTCTGATGCACTGAATCAAGGTGTTTAGCCATTGTACAATATGTTTTCCAGCCCTGTTGTGAATTTTGTTGTTCCACACAACTTGAGATGATTTCAGGAATGGCCGCAATCTCAAAACCTAAACTAACTGCCTGAGAGGTACCTTGAGCAGTACTCCCACCCCTGAATTTAGCATCGTACGGTAAGACTTTCTTTTCCCTCGACTAAGTTAGCCTTGTCTTTGTAGTAGCATTATCTTAGCCATGACACTGGAAGTTACATATCCTGTAGTAACATAGACCAAAAGTTACTATAGTCAACTACATCTTTCAAAGGATAAAGAATAATTTTACTATCTTTAAATGTATCTGTTTTGAATGTACATTTAACAAAGAAAAGAGTAATTCTCTGTCGATGGATTCATAACTTCTTTACAAAATCTCTTATAGATAATATGTGTATCTCTTTAATGATAGAGCCCTTCTTTTAAATCAGAATTATGTAAGGAGTCTGGCAGATTTCTCCTATTTCAGCAAATAGTTGCCACAAAGAATTTTTTTCATGACTCTATAAGAGATCTTTAGTACAACTGTATGGTATCTCGATGATTCTCCTGTTTTGCAGTAGGTAGCCTTGTTGCTTTATAAGCTTTATCTTCTACGTCTTAAAATCACACATTGGAAAACGACAATATCAACAAAACCGTATTCTTATGAAAAGAACTATTTGTTATAACGGGGGAGGTTTTGTAAGTTGAAACTAGTGGAACAGTGCAAATAAAATGCAATGAAATTTTCTATAAAAATTTTCACTTGTAAACACACTGCACCTTTTCTTCTTTCTCAGAGAGCTCAAATTTGCCTGTAATTTGTCATTTTTGCTTATAAAGAGTATAAGTTAACTTTTCAACCTTCTAGCTATATTTATCCAATAAAGTCATAATAAGGATTCCACTTGTGTAAAAACTAGGGTGGTAACTGGGAAAAAATATATTGTCAGTATTTCAAGCTGTGTTCCTTTCTTAGTTTGATATGGTTATTTCTATGTTGAAATAAGACAAAATTTAAAATCACACACACAAAAAAATCAACAAAATAATAAAATGAATGAAAAAAAAAAAAAATAACACCCCAGCTAGTTCCCAACCCCAGTGTTAATGATATTTACCAGTGATCTAGCATATGTAATCTTTTTTTAAAGGTATTGTTAATAAATATTCTGTCATTTGTAAAGATACTTGTCTTTTGGGAGCATTTTTCCTGCCTGCCTGTCAGGGAATCTGTTCACTCACCCATGTGCTAGTTACAATTTAAGATCCTAGAGGGACTCAAAAGTCTCTGGCCACGATCCCTACCTAGAAGACCCAAAGAAAACACCATTGCAGGTCCTCTTTGGAAGTAGAGAGGGTCAAAAATCCACAAATAAATCTCCTGAAGATCAAACGTGAGTAGATCCTCTGGATTAACTCAGTCTTTTCTACACTTAATCTAAGGATATCTGTTGTTTTAAGGCTTCTCCCAACCCCATTGCTAAAAGGATAAAATCTAAACCTGAGGCCCTTGTTAATCTAATAACAACTTAAGTCCATACCCAGCCACACAGAGCCCTCACTGGCCCCCGAACACCACTTGCTTTTGGTCTCACCTCTGTGCCTTTTGGGCATCTGGCTGCCCCTTCTTGAAATACCCCCACTCTTCTCTAATCCCCGATCTTGACTGTTCTAGGGTAGCTCCAGCCCTGGCTTATCTGTGAAGCCTTCCAACTCTCGCTGACCTCCTTCCTCTGAATGAGCTGCAAGCCCTGTCAATACCCCTCACTTAGTAATTTAATCAGGTACTACTTTTGGAAGTCTCTTGTACTGTTATCTTGCATTTTAACTCAACTCCTGTATTGTTACTTAATTTTCCTTGTATGTATGCCTTGTCTTCCCAACTAGATTGTAAGCTCCTTGAGGGCAGGGACTTTGGTCTTATCTTCCATGTACTCTCCATAGTGCCTAGCACAGTGCCTTGCAATAAATAATCATTGAATAATTGATTGAAGGGGTCTTTGAAGTAGCATTTTGCATCAGTTGCCCGCCTGTGTGCCCCAGCAAATCAATCAGAGGAGACTGTCACTGTTTTGCAAGGTGGTGGAAAGTGTCAGAAGGCCTGGCTTCTGATTTGAAACCTTGGAAAAAGTCCTTGAATCTCTCAGCTTAATCATCTGATAAATAAGGCCCTGGATTAGCTGAGTCTGACCAAGCTCAAGGTATTTTTTTAAAAGTGCCCCATAGGCACCTTCACCCAAACGTGTCTTATTTGTTGGTTTTCATGGTTGTTGCAGGTTAGGCTTACTGCTTGCAAGCAACAGAAACAACTCTGGCTTACCTGAGCAAACATAAAGGAATGACCCAGGTCAGATCACCTGAGCCATGGAGACACTGAATGCCCAAGCCTTGGTGAGACTAAGGAGCAGGCCACCCTGGGGGTGAACCTGCAGGAAATTTGCAGTCTTTTGGGGGAGCTGTTTTGGGTTGAATTAGCTCTGTTTCTGATTTCAAAGCCACTCTGTTCAATATCCAAATTCCTAGAAGAGTCTGATCAATTTATGTTAGCCACAAGAGCACCTCAATCATGTACTCATAGGGGAGAGACAGTTTGTTAAAGGAGAATTGAGATGATGTTTCTAGAAGATGGGAAAATAAATGCTGGGAATGTCTAAATAGCATACTATCTATGCTTAGCCATCCATGCGAGATTCCCCAGGCCCTAGTCCCAATTAATATGTGCAGGGAAATGCATTGCTGCTTGGGATTGTTGCACAATTACTAGAAAGGAGAAGCACTAGAAAAAGGAATATTTGCTTTGGTTATTTCATCTTTTCTAGCACTTATTCTGATGCTCATTTTGTGTATGGGTGGTTCACCTGTGATTTAACTGTACAAAAGAAGATTCTATTTTGCCAGATAGTTGGATTCTCTCAGCATTCCAGAGTTTTTATAAAGCTCACAAAACCTGAGTATGAAACAGCATCTTTTCACGGGGGCAGAAGACGTGGATGATAAATTTCATCCTCAGGTGAACTTGCATCTCTTCCAACCTGTGAGGTGGGAGCTGCCTTAAGCTTTTATCTTAAGATAGAATGATTGCATTATTCCTCCCATCAAATGTTTGGTTAGTTACATCTGGGAAGCGACAGTCAATCCTGATGAATCTTTTCCCAGTCTCTCCCACCACCCATACCCTACAGCAAATATGCTCCAAAAATGTTGAATTCTAAAAAGTCCATAAATAGTAATAATTAGCTTTTAAAATGTCATGTAATTTTTAAAGCAATGTAATGTAATCAACCACCAGGTGATTTTTGCAAACTATATTGGATTATCAATGCTGCTGTTCACCTCCATTAACATAGATAATCAAGAATTGGATATATTTCCTCTTTTAATTTTCATTTTATATTGGAGTATAGTTGATTAACAATGTGTTAGCTACAGGTGTATAGCAAAGTGATTCAGTTATATCCATCCAATTATCTGTTCTTTTTCAAAATTTTTGTCCATTTAGGTTATTACAGAATACTGAGCTGAGTTCCCTGTGCTAAACAGTAGGTCCTTGTCAGTTATCCATTTTAAATATAGCAGTATATGCATGTTAATCCCAAACTCAATCCCTCCCCCGACCCCAACACTTTCCTCCTGGGAACCATAAGTTGGTTCTCTGTGTTTCTGTTTTGTAAATAAGTTCATTTGTATCATTTTTCTAGATTCAGCATATAAGCAATATCATAAGATATTTGACTTTCTCTGACTTACTTCCCTTAGTATAATAATCTCCAGGTACATCCATGTTGCTGCAAATGACATTATATCATTCTTTTTAATGGATGAATAATATTCCATTGTGTGTATATGTGTATGTATATATATATATATATATATATATATATATATACCACACCTTCTTTATCCAGTCCTCTGATAATGAACATTAAGTTGTCCATGTCTTGGCTATTGTAAACAGTGCTGTGATGAGCATTGAGGTGTATGTATCCTTTCCAAAAATGGTTTTCTCCAGATATATGCCCAGGAGTGGGATTGCTGGATCATATAGTAGCTCTATTTTTAGTTTTTTTAAGGAACCTCCATGCTGTTCTCCATAGTAGTTGTACTAGTTTACATTCCCACCAACAGTGTAGGAGGGTTCCCTTTTCTCCACACTCTATCCAGCATTTATTGTTTATAGACTTTTTGAAGATGGTCATTTTGACTGGTGTGAGGTAGTATCTCATTGTAGTTTAAGAGTTGGCTATATTTTCCTTTATGACAATTAGAAGAATTCTCTGGCCAACTGTAATGATTTCGGGAAAAAGCCTTTTAAAATCCAATACTTATATTCAATCTCTGGATCTACCCCCAAAGTGTTCTACGACAAAATGACAGCCACTGCAGCCTTACCTAGGCAGCCTAGTACAGTGGCTAAGAATATGAATTCTGGAGTCTGATCACCAGGGATGCATTCAGACAATTGCCACTTATTTGACAGGATAACATTTGTAAAGTTCTAGAATCACAGCTCTCCAAATACTAGCAAATTGTTCTGTAAATAAGTAAGTCATTGTTCTTTCTCCCAAGTCACTTGAGATGGTCATCAAAAAACGGACAAAGAATGTGGGTGCATTCCCTAACCAATGCATTCCCTGGTGCATTCCCTAACCAGAATGAGTGTTGAACTCACCTGAGATATCTTTATCACTTTTTTCTTAAATATTTTCAATTCTTAGTATAAATTTTAATATTTAATACTTTCAATAATTAATAAAATAAAACTGTGTAATTATGTTAATAAAATAAGTCAGGCAGTAGGGTTCTCAGTCAGATACCAAATCCTCCCTCAATTTCCCTCTCTGGCATTGGCCTTTCACTTCTCTGATTCCAGCACATCATGAGTACTCACACATACGTATCAGTTCATTACATGGTGTCACTTTTTCTTGAACCATTTTCAGCTTTTAGTTTTATTGTCAGCAGATCATACTTACAAAAGTGACTTCAGAAACCCCCAAGCATATTATTAATCAAAATAGGGCCTTGTGAGACTGCATGCAATGCCTATAGGTTTGCATTCTAAGTATCTTTTTAAAAATTAATTTTTATGGGAGTATAGTTGCTTTACAGTGTTATGTTAGTTTGTACTGTACAACAAAGTGAATCAGCCATATGTATACATATATTCCCACTTTTAGGGAACTTCTTCCCATTTAGGTAACTACAGAGCATTGAGTAGAGTTCCCTGTGCTATACAGTACATACGATGTGGTATTTAAATAATCAGAGCATAGCCCAGGCTTAAAGTTTGGCTGTGATTCTTGACTGCTGTCCCAAAGTGCCAGGCCTTTATCCCTACCCGCCCACCCCCATCTCTGACCCTGACGAAGCTGGAGGGTGGAGAGCCTAGGGCAGCATTTGGGGTGACTTCACCAGGCTCTGCCCTCCTGATCACCATCTGTAGTCAGGCTGCTTGTTCCAAAAGGAGTCCCCTTTCCCCTCATGCCAAATGGGCCATACAGACTAAATGTTCCAATTCCACAACCCAAGTGTAAACCACGACACTCAACAGAGCTCACAATTTAGACAAAATCAGTTACCATCCTTTTATTCCCCAATCTCTGAAAATTGGACTTTTTCTATATATTCTTACCAATTGTTAGGAATCATACAAACCATTCCAGGAAATGTATATACCTTAGGATTTTAACTAACAAAGTGTAATGACTTGCATTTGAATTTTTAAAAATAATTTTCAAAGTGCTCTTCACACTAAGAAGCAGGATATGCAGGTTTTATCCCTTTGTATTTATGTAATGGAGGGAAAGAGGTGATATGGTAAGTCCATGGTAAGACAGACAATTAGAAAGTTGGGACAAGAATTTAGTACTCTCAGGACTTCTCTGGTGGTCCAGTGGTTAAGATTTTGTGCTTTCAGAGCAGGGGGCACTGGTTCAATTCCTGGTCGGAGAACTAAGAGCCCACATGCCATGCGGGATGGCCAAAAAATAATAATAAAAAACAAAAGAATTTAGAACTCTTAATTCTGTGCATTTCAAAACCTAGAAATAACGATTTACTCAGAGGAAAGACAAGAGAGGGTAAGAAGCTGGTCTGTTAAATTCAACCAAAAGGCAGCCAGGACACTGAGTTGGTGAGAAGACAGTGGCGAGGCGGGAGGGGAGATGTCTGAGGTTGAGGTTGAGAGGTGGAGGGGTTCTTTATCCGTCCAGGCCCAGGACAGCCATTCAGAGGAATCTGTGTACCAGGCCCTATTCTAGGCACAGAGGAGCGGCAGGGAGTCAGGAAGAGAGACCCCACAAGGGCCACAGGATGAAGGAGATAGAGACACTCTGAGGCTGGTGTGAAATCGCCTCATTTGGAATTAGGCTGGGTGGGGAAGCCAGGGGACCAGTCACAGTGTTTTGTCACAATACCACAGAGAAATGCATTGGTAATTTTAATAGCTGACAACAATAATGCTTTAAGCATGTGCCAGTCTCTGCAAACCTGTAGTTATCATGTATTATTCCTATTTGGTACAGGAGGGACCAAGGCTGAGAGGTTCATAGGTTTGTTCCTATGAACAAAGTCACACAGGTCACACAGCTGACTGGGGAGGCCAGGAATTCAGATGCTGGTCACTTATGACTCTAAGCCTTATTCTAAACCATTAGATATTTATACCAATAGGTTGACAGGTAAATAGCCAGATAGCTAGATAGATACAGATACTGCTTCCCAACAAGAAGGGTAGTGAGCTTCCTAGGAAGTTGTACACAGGTTGTTGAAAGGTGACCTGGGCACGGATGGGCAGGGTTCAATTTGGTTTGTTTGGCCTGAGATGAATATAGTTTCTGTTCTGGCTTATGCTTAAGAAACTGCCTTTCCTTTTCATTGTCTAAGTTCAATCAGTTCCTACCCTGCTGTTCTCAACCTCAGAGTTTTAACTTTAAATGCGACAGGAAAAGTTTAAATAATATAATAAGTGATTAAAGTAGCATCCAACAGAAAGTAACCAGGGAACATAGACTTCCTGGTGGCAAGAGCCAAGGCTTAGAAAATAAATTGTCAACAAGATGGGGGAAGAATTGAAAAGGCTTTTCTGTTGGAGAAAGCTTCAGCAGCAGCATAGGGTTTCTGCAGAGAGAGCTCATGCAGCTAAGGTATGGTGAGTTTTCTGCTCCACGGTGGTCTCCCTCTATTTCTTGGATTTCTTCACCTACAAATGGTCTCTTTGCTTGTTTGTTTTACTTGGCTTCCAGTGTCTCAGAGTTGTTTTTGCAATATTTATTGGCAATTCAAAGTTAACTGGGCCTCTTCTTTTTTCTTGCTATATCTGGCAAGCTTATGCAGGAAAGTCGTCTGCTTATTAAGGTAATTCATTCCTAGCACAAAATTCCAGGGTCTTGCTGAGTGTGATCAATTCTTTGAAGGGTGATGTCACTGAGGGTGGAAGCACAAGCTTTGCTGTTTCAAGTTCTGTTGGTTTGTTGAAGTCCCTGACCCCTTAACCGAGGCTAGTATGTGTGTGTCCAAGGAACTAGAGCTACTGGCTCTCACAGCTGAAAAGGTTTAAGGATCCAGCTCTTTAAGAAGAATCTGGCCGACCTCTGAACTGTGAACGTCATTGACTTAAGCGTTGATTTCTTTCTCACAGTTTTCCCTCAGGCTGATGCATTTTCATTCATTTTTATCACCTAGCAGGGGCAAATCTTGGGTTTTAATTTTAATAAATGAAACAAAACTGATAACCCACCTTTATTGGGAAAAGAGGCCATCGGAACATTAAAATAAGGCACGTGGGTCACGTGAGCGGAAGGGGTGGTCCCAGCTCCCGGAAGCTCGGTTCTCAGCAGAGGCTCAGGCTGCCCAGGTGAAGGTAGGCCCACGAGGTTGGGGCAGGCGTTCCTGAGGGGAGAGTGATGCCAACTGTGAGTTCCTATTCTTTTTTTCCCCATTCCTTAGATTGTTTTTATTTTTGGCTTCGCTGGGTCTGTTGCTGCTGGCGCTTTCTGCAGTTGTGGCTAGCGGGCCTCTCGCACTGGCATCTCTGGTTGTGGGGCTCGGACCCTAGTGCCCCGGCTCAGTAGTTGCTCCAAGGCATGTGGAATATTCCCGAAGCAGGAATGGAGCCTGTGTGGCTTGCATTGGCTGGCCGACTCTTAACCACTGGACTGCTAAGGAGGTGGTTACTTCTTTATTAAAATCTAGAGATGATTTAATTTCTCCCGTCCCCACGCAGCTTTAATAAAGTGAGTCTGCTGCTTCGAGTTTGGTTCGTTTGGTCTGATGTGAATATAGTTTTCTCTTCTGGATTACGCTTAAGAAACTACCTTTCTTTTTTCATTGTCTAAGTTCTGCCAGTTCCTACCCTGCTGTTAAGCACACGGTGATAAACAGGGCCGTCTTCTCAACCTCGGCATGTTTCGACTTCAAACGAGACAGGAGAAGTTTAAATAATATAAGTGATAAAAGTAGCATCCAACAGAAGGTACCTGGGGAACAGAGACTTCCTGGTGGCAAAGAGCCGAAACTTAGAAAATAAACTGTCAACAAGATGGGCGTGGGGAGAGGGGGGAAAGGGGTTGGTGGATGGAAAGGCTTTTCTGTCGGAGAAAGCTTTGGCGGAGGCTCGGAGGTATTTGAGGGACATGGTGCTTGTGATAGAGGGGTGCTCCCTGGTGATGTGGGTGGAGAGATGATGGAGGAGCCAAGTCAGAGGGGGCTTTGTTTTAAAAGGAGCTTGAACTTGAAGGTGCTGGAGTTATTTAAGCGTTTTGGACGGGGGCTGAGCTCTGCAGATGCCCTTTTGCTTAGATGCTTCAAAGAAAGGCAGTACTGGAGGCCAGGATATTGAGAGGGTCGTAGCTCAGAGATGATGCAGACAAGGGTGAGAACACAGAATGCCAAGATTTGGGGGTGGAAATGAGATGTGCTCATGTTCAGTTTGCAGATGGACAATTCACTATCAATTAAAGGTTGCTCGTTCTGAACCGCGTTTACATTCACATCTGTTGCCTTAAAAAGAGGGATACTGGTGGGAGAAATAAGGGTCAGTCTTTAAAAGGGAATGGTTTTCGAAAAGTTGGAACTCTGGAACATGGTTTGTCGTCGGTGACAGCAGGAATCCCTGCACAGGTGGAGACCCTTGGGCTGACACGAAGTCTATTCTAATCAGACTTTCCACCTTCACTTGTGCCATCCAAGACTGTTTTCGGTTCTCTGTTCTCACTTCCACATATCTACTTTTTTCCTTAACAAATTAGCACCTAAGGTTTATTAATTCCACCAGCAGATGGTCCTGACACATACAGGCCTCCCTGTGAAAACGTTTGGATTTTTAATCAGGATGTTTTCTGCCCACACAGAGTTCCTCCCCAGGCTGCATCAATAGCAGCAGTCCTTGAGGCCTTTCAATAAGGCCCAGGTTGCCGAGCTGCTGGCAAACTGCCCTTCCCCCTCCAGTCTCCCCAGTGCATCCCAAATACTGAAGAGATGGGCTGAAATCCTTATTGGAAAGGCTGTCATGCAGAACCACTGTTGTTCTGAGCCTGTGACTGTAAAGGCTCTTGGGAGGAAGGTAGCTGTCCACCCTCCTGGCAATTGATGGAAAGAGATGAGTGCCCACGGCTAATCCACCTGCTGATGAGGGTGTTTACTGTGAAGTGCTCACACTGATTTGCCATGACATGGTAGTAAAAACAGAACACACCAGTAAAAACCCAAGTCCTTGCTATGGCAACTTACACATTACAACATAGCCACATCGTCAGCAGAGAGAGACCCAGGCAACATCAGCCAGGTGGCCAGGCACACACGGGTCTCCTGGTTATTTCCAATCAGGTTCATATTAGACACCTGTCTCTTCTCCATGCTTTTATTTTAGGCCTTGATGATATCTGCCAAATAGTATTTAGTTCTAGCTATCTGCAAGGATCTGTGCCAAGGTGGCGAGAGGGCTTAAGAGGATCCAGTAAACATTTACCCTTCTAAGAGTCAGGGACTGTCCCAGATGCTGCAGATAAAAAATACATTTCATATGAGCCCCATCATCCTGGATGGTACATCCTATAGCAGGGGTTCTCAACCTCTGGGATCTAATGCCTAATGATCTAAGGTGGTGCTGATGTAATAATGATAGAAATAAAGTGCACAATGAGTGTTATGCACTTGAATCATCCTAAAACTATCCCTCCCCATCCCCAGCCCCAATCTGTGGAAAAATTGTTCTTCCACAAAACCAGTCTCTGGTGCCTGAAAGCTTAGGGACTGCTGTTAATCACTCTGAAAGAGGGGCTGAGACCGAGAATGCAGCCCCAGAGACAGGATCAACCCAAATCTGCCTTTGAAGGCTTGGCGGAGGGAAGAGGGGTACAGGTCCCCAAAGACTGAGTGTGAGTTCCACAAGCTGGAGGAGGAAGGGTCAAACCCACTGGAGTCTAACCCACTGTGGAAACACATGGTCTACTCTCTGCTACCCCAGCCTCTCATACCCTGATATCAGATGGTGATACAGGCTCAGTTCAGTTCAGTTGCTCAGTCGTGTCCAACTCTTTGCGACCAGATGCATCGCAGCACGCCAGGCCTCCCTGTCCATCATCAACTCTCGGAGTTCACCCAGACTCACATCCATCGAGTCAGTGATGCTATTCAGCCATCTCATCCTCTGCCGTCCCCTTCTCCTCCTGCCCCCAATCCCTCCCAGCATCAGAGTCTTTTCCAATGAGTCAACTCTTTGCATGAGGTGGCCAAAGTACTGGAGTTTCAGCTTTAGCATCATTCCTTCCAAAGAAATCCCAGGGCTGATCTCCTTCAGAATGGACTGGTTGGATCTCCTTGCAGTCCAAGGGACTCTCAAGAGTCTTCTCCAACACCACAGTTCAAAAGCATCAATTCTTCGGCGCTCAGCCTTCTTCACAGTCCAACTCTCACATCCATACATGACCACAGGAAAAACCATAGCCTTGACTAGACGAACCTTTGTTGGCAAAGTAATGTCTCTGCTTTTGAATATGCTATCTGCTGCTGCTGCTGCTAAGTCGCTTCAGTCGTGTCCAACTCTGTGCGACCCCATAGACTGCAGCCCACCAGGCTCCCCCGTCCCTGGGATTTCCTTCTCCAATGCATGAAACTGAAAAGTGAAAGTGAAGTCGCTCAGTCGTGCCTGACTCCCAGTGACCCCATGGACTGCAGCCTACCAGCCTCCTCCATCCATGGGATTTTCCAGGCAAGAGTACTGGAGTGGGATGCCATTGCCTTCTCTGCTATCTAGGTTGGTCATAACTTTCCTTCCAAGGAGTAAGCATCTTTTAATTTCATGGCTGCAGTCACCATTGGCAGTGATTTTGGAGCCAAAAAAATAAAGTCTGACAGTGTTTCCACTGTTTCCCCATCTATTTCCCATGAAGTGATGGGACCGGATGCCATGATCTTTGTTTTCTGAATGTTGAGCTTTAAGCCAACTTTTTCACTCTCCACTTTCACTTTCATCAAGAGGCTTTTGAGTTCCTCTTCACTTTCTGCCATAAGGGTGGTGTCATCTGCATATCTGAGGTTATTGATATTTCTCCCGGAAATCTTAATTCCAGTTGTGCTTCTTCCAGTCCAGCGTTTGTCATGATGTACTCTGCATATAAGTTAAATAAGCAGGGTGACAATATACAGCCTTGACTGTATCCTTTTCCTATTTGGAACCAGTCTGTTGTTCCATGTCCAGTTCTAACTGTTGCTTCCTGACCTGCATACAGATTTCTCAAGAGGCAGGTCAGGTGGTCTGGTATTCCCATCTCTTGAAGAATTTTCCACAGTTGATTGTGATCCACACAGTCAAAGGCTTTGGCATAGTCAATAAAGCAGAAAGAGATGTTTTTCTGGAACTCTCTTGCTTTTTCCATGATCCAGCGGATGTTAGCAATTTGATCTCTGATTCCTCTGCCTTTTCTAAAACCAGCTTGAACATCAGGAAGTTCACGGTTCACGTACTGCTGAAGTCTGGCTTGGAGAATTTTGAGCATTACTTTACTAGCGTGTGAGATGAGTGCAACTGTGCGGTAGTTTGAGCATTCTTTGGCATTGCCTTTCTTTGGGATTGGATACAGGCTTGATACTGGATACAGGATTGAAACAGGCTCAGTACCCGGATAATGCTATTGCCGAGGTCAAGGGAGGCAGGTCTGAGGCCAGCGTCTCTCCAGAGGACTAGCCATACTTGGGTGGCTTTCTTCTCATCTAGCCTCTTAGGCAGAGACAGTTTTCACAGTCCTAGGTTTCCAAAACACACACACACACACACACACACACACACACACCCTCCTTGAAAGAGATCAGACATCAAGAAATCAGTTGAAAAGGGGGTAGTTTTGGTCCCCCGACACCCCGCCCCTCCAGTCTTTTCCACTCCTTCAGCTGTTGGTTTTCATTTCAGGTGTATGTGTTCATTTTTGCCACTCTGCATGCCAGTGTCCCCTGCATTGGGAATTCGGAGTCTCAACCACTGTACTCCCAGGGATGTCCTTAATTTTTATTTTGTTATTCTTTGGGGGGATGTCAAATATTGATATTCATCAGAACTACCCAGGGTGATTGTTCTCAAACTGCGGCTGGGAAACCAGCATTGGCATCACCTGAGAACTTATGAGAAACACAGATTCTCAGATACTGCCCAGAACTGCTTAATCACAAACTCTGATTCACTTTAATAACCCCTCTAGCTGATTCTGATATGCTCGTTTGGGAGTGCCTAACATAAGAATAGTACAGGTTCCTGAACACCATTCACAGAGATTCTAGATCAATCAGAATGATCAAATATTTTGCCCATCTTTGCAGCTTCTGCCCTCTTGGTCCCATCCAGGCTTAAGCTTGTTTCCTGACCATCCCCTCTACCTTATTGGGTTCACCTGGGCTTGTGGTCAACCTTCAGTTCAGTTCAGTCACTCAGTCATGTCTGACTCTTTGCCACCCCATGGACTGCAGCATGCCAGGGTTCCCTGTCCATCACGAACTCCTGGAGCTTACTCAAACTCATGTCCATCGGGTCAGTGATGCCATCCAACCATCTCATCCTCCTTCATCCCCTTCTCCTCCTGCTGTCAATCTTTCCCAGTATCAGGGTCTTTTCAGATGAGTCAGTTCTTCACATCAGGTGGCCAAAGTATTGGAGTTTCAGCTTCAACATCAGTCCTTCCAATGAACATTCAGGACTGATTTCCTTTAGGATGGACTGGTTGAATCTCCTTGCAGTTCAAGGGACTCTCAAGAGTCTTCTCCAACAACACAGTTCAAAACCATCCATTCGTTGGTGCTCAGCTTTCTTTACAGTCCAACTCTCACATCCATACATGAACACTGAGAAAAACCATAGCTTTGACTAGACGGACCTTTATTGGAAAAGCAATGTCTTTGCTTTGTAGTATGCTGTCTAGGTCGGTCATCGGAGAAGGCAATGGCACCCCACTCCAGTACTCTTGCCTGGAAAATCCCATGGACGGAGGAGCCTGGTAGGCTGCAGTCCATGGGGTCACTGGGAGTCGGGCACGACTGAGCGACTTCACTTTCACTTTTCAGTTTCATGCATTGGAGAAGGAAATGGCAACCCACTCCAGTGTTCTTGCCTGGAGAATCCCAGGGACGGGGGAGCCTGGTGGGCTGCCGTCTATGGGGTCGCACAGAGTCGGGCACGACTGAAGTGACTTAGCAGCAGCAGCAGGTTGGTCATAGCTTTTCTTCCAAGAAGCAAGCATCTTTTAATTTCATGACTGCAGTCACCATCTGCAGTGATTTTGGAGACCGAAAAAATAAAGTCTCTCACTGTTTCCATTGTTTCCCCATCTGTTGGCCCTGAAGTGATGGGACCAGATGCCACGATCTTAGTTTTCTGAATGTTGAGTTTCAAGCCAGCTTTTTCACTCTCCTGTTTCACTTTCATCAAGACGCTCTTTAGTTCTTCTTTGCTTTCTGTCATAAGTGTGGTGCCATCTGCATATCTGAGGTTATTGTTATTTCTCCTGGAAATCTTGATTCCAGCTTGTGCTTCATCCAACTTGGCATTTCTAATGATGTACTCTGCATATAAGTTAAATAAGCACGGTGACAATACACAGGCTTGGCATACTCCTTTCCCAATTTGGAACCAGTCTGTTGTTCCATGTCCAGTTCTAACTGTTGCTTCTTGACCTGCATACAGATTTCTCAGGATGCAGGTAAGGTGGTCTGTTATTCCTCTCTCTTTAAGAATTTCCCACAGTTTGTTGTGATCCACACAATCAAAGGCTTTGGCGTAGTCAATAAAGCAGAAGTGGATGTTTTTCTGCAACTCTTATTTTTCGATGATCCAATGGATGTTGGCAGTTTGATCTCTGGTACCTCTCTGCCTTTTCTAAATCCACCTTGAACATCTGGAAGTTCATGGTTCACATACTGTTGAAGCCTGGCTTGGAGAATTTTGAGCATTACTTTGCTAGCATGTGAGATGAGTGCAATTATGAGGTAGTTTGAACATTCTTTGGCATTGCCTTTCTTTGGAATTGGAATGAAAACTGACCTTTTCCAGTCCTGTGGCCACTGCTGAGTTTTCCAAATTTGCTGGCATATTGAATGCAGCACTTTCATAGCATCATCAGAATTTGAAGTAGCTCAACAGGAATTCCATCACCTCCACTAGCTTTGTTTGTAGTGATGCTTCCTAAGGCCCAGTTGACTTGGCATTCAAGGATGTCTGGCTGTAGGTCAGTGATCACACCATCATTGTTATCTGGGTCATTAAGATTTTTGTATAGTTCTTCTGTGTATTCCCGCCACCTCTTCCTTTTATCTTCTGCTTCTGTTAGGTCCATACCATTTCTGTCCTTTATCGAGCCCATCTTTGCCTGAAATGTTCCCTTGGTATCTCTAATTTTCTTGAAGAGATCTCTAGTCTTTCCCATTCTATTGTTTTCCTCTATTTCTTTGCACTGATCACTGAGGAGGCTTTCTTATCTCTCCTTGCTATTCTTTGGAACTCTGCGTTCAAATGAGTGTATCTTTCCTTTTCTCCTTTGCCTTTAGTTTCTCTTCCTTTCCCAGCAATTTGTTAGGCTTCCTCAGACAACCTTTTGCTTTTTTGCATTTCTTTTTCTTGGGGGTGGTTTTGATCACTGCCTCCTGTACATTGTCATGGAACTCCATCCATAGTTCTTCAGGCGCTCTATCAGATCTGCCATTTCCTATTTAACATGCTCTCTGGGCCTGTACATTTTGCATCTGTAAAATGGAAGCAATAATACTGACCATGCAGGCTTCTCAGGGCTAGAGAAATCTGTGCATAGAGTCTGGTGCAGCTCCTGACACCTGGCTGCCTTAACAAAGCATACAGTCTAGTGGGCTCATAAACAACAGAAATTTATTTATCACAGTTTTGGAGACTGGAAGTCCCAGATCATTGTGTCAGCGTGCTGGGGTTCTCATGAGAGTCTTCTTCCTGGCTGCAGAATGGCAACTTCTCATATCATCACATGGGGGAGAAATTCTTTGGGGTCCCCTTGTAGAGCACTAATCCCATTCCTGAGCGTTCCAGCCTCATTTTCCCCCAAAGCCCCACCTCCAAATGCCATCACAGTAGGGTGTAGAGTTTTAGCATGTGAGTGGGGAGTGGGGCACATTTGCTCCCTAACACTTGGAAGTGGGCAGTAACTGACAGCTGCCAGATCCCTGTGCCTGTTGTCCTGGACCCAGTTCCTGCTAGGTGCAGTGGATGTTTATCAGGAGAACAGCCCCTGGAACGATTTGGTAGTCAACCTTCCCCATTCTTGGATCGAACTGACTGGCTAAATCAAGTATGACAAGCATGTAAAAAGTGGGCCCTGGCAGAGGCCATTCTGAGCACTGTGACCTTTCCCAGTCCTAAGCTTCCTGTTCCAGGGCCCTGTACAGTCAGCACTGTTGGGTCCCTTCAGTTTCCAGCTGCCCATCCTACTCCTCCTCTGCCCAGGAGCTAGCTGCGAACAATACAGGAAGATGTCAAGCTTCCCTGGTGCCTCAGCAGTAAAGAATCTGCCTGCAATGCAGGAGACTCGGGAAGATCCCCTGGAGAAGGAAATGACAACCCACTCCAGTCTTCTTGCCTAGAAAATCCCATGGACAGAGGAGCCTGGCAGTCTACAGTCCATGGGATAGCAAGGACACAACTGAGTGACTGAACCACCAGCAGCACGTGAGGGTGTCATGGGAGGGATTCCTGTCTAGATCGGGGTGTGTGATGAGGACTGTGTAGGACCCATTCCAAACCTCTAGCGCCGGGGTTGATCCAGCCCTCCCTGACCAGATGCCCAGCAAGTTGCCTGAAGTCTTTGCGAGCAGACATCTCTTCAGAAAAGTCATTCTTGGTAGAGTGATCCTCTTCCAGCACAATTCCACCCAGTGCCTTTCTCAGTGTATTCCTGAAATATCAAGGCTGCCTTCGAGAATACAATCTTCAAACAAAATCCTGTCCCTCTCACTGGGCATAGACTGATTTGTTAGCTCCGTATGGTTTGAAATGAGTTTGTCTGCAGTGATGCTAACTTGATTGTACCTCTCTGCCTCCCTCCTCTCTCCCCTCTCTCCATCTCCCTCCACCACACACACCCACACCCACACCCCTACACCCACACATTACTTGAAAAAGTGTTCCCGAACTCAGAATAAAAGCACCATGGCTCCCACTTACTGTAGGAAAGACAGTCTTGAATACAAGTTCACTGTTCATTCCAGAAAGGTACAAAATGCTCTCTTCCTGAGATTTTAGTTGATTATTACTGTTGGTGGCTGACTACCAGAGTAAAAACAACTGACGTTAGCCTTAATAACAGTCTCTCTTGCACAAAAATGTGTGAGGTGAGTAATGCAGATCAGGTGACTGGAGGGTGAGGAGGTGCTGCCTGTGCAGAGATCAGACCTGGCAGGATGGACGAATCAGTCACCCAGTGTGTGTTAGGAGATTGTGACGAGGCGTCCACACTTGTCACGTTGCATCACCTTCCAGCTAAATTGAGTGTCCTGTAAACTCCAGACTGCTCAAAGCCAGGAAACAGCCTTTCCATTGTCATCACTGAGGCTCGTGAGCATGAGCTGATTTTGAGAATGTTCCAGGGACAGTCAAAACACGGAGTCTTCCAGGGTCTCAAATCCAGCCTCCTCCACATAACTTATGACTTCAGTTTCACTGGAACCAGTTTTCTGCAAAACAAATAATCCTTCCTTAGATATTTTCTAGAGAACTTTTCCATTCTTTGAATTTCTTTTCAGTTGGTTTCAAGTCATTTTGCTCTTAAAAATAGTAAATGTTCACTGAAGAAAATATGGAAATGAAGTAGGAAGAAAAGACCAAAAAACAGCCATAAACTTACCTCCCAAGCACAATCCACTGTCTCTTCAGCCCTTTTCTCTAGCTGTTACCTTTACAGTTACATGAAGAGCTTTATAAGTTGATTGCTTTTTGTGCAACATCATATCATATTTTAAGTTATGTACAGCCGGCGCTTTGTATCCACTGGTTTCACTCTTTTATATAAGGGACTCTAGCACCTGCGGACTCTGGTGCCCACAGGATCTCCTGGAGCCATTCCCCGTGCAGATGCTGAAGCATGACTGTATGTTTTTTGGCTGTATCATTTTGAATAGCTTCATCGTACACTATCCACAGTTCACTAAAGTCTTCCCCTAAATTGGTGTATTGTGTCCTATTTTGGCTATTATAAATAATGCTAATTATAAAATTCGTGACCAAAAATAAACTTCCTGTAAGAAATCATATTCCTTCACCTTCTTTACTCATTCAGTGTATTTTTTTCCATATTTTTAATTGAAGTATATTTGATTTACAATGTAGTGCTAATTTCTGCTTCACAGCAAAGTGACTCAGTTGTAAAATATATATGTTGTTTTTTATATTGTTTTCCATTATGCTTATCACAGGATATTGAATATAGTTTCCTGTGCTGTATGTTAGGGTCTTGTTTATCCATTCTAAATGGAACTGTTTGTATCTGCCAACAATAATAGCCAGTCTCCCAGCCCATCCATCTCCCTCATCTCCTCCCTCTCCCTAAAGTCTTCTCTATGTATATGAGACTGTTTCTGTCTTGTAGATAGGTTTATATGTGCCATATTCTAGATTCCACGTGTAAGTAACATCATATGAGATTTCTCTGTTTCTTACTTCACTTAGTCTGTTAATCTCTGGTTGCATCCATGTCGCCGAAAATGGCATTATTTCATTCTTTTGTATGGCTGGATAGTATTCCATTGTATATATGTACCACATCTTCTTTATCCATTCATCTGTCGATGAGCATTTAGGTTGCTCCCATGTCTTAGCTATTGTAAATCATGCTGCCATGAACATAGGGGTGCATGCATCATTTTGGATTAAGAATTTTGTCTGGATAAATGCCCAGGAGCAAGATTGCTAGATCACGTGGTAATTCTGTGTTTAGTTTTCTAAGGAACCTCCATACTTTTGACAGCATCTGTACCAACCTACAAGTCCCGCCAACAACGTAGAAGTCATTCAGTATGTTTCTAATACCTACTCTGCACTGGCAAAGGAGCCTGGTGGGCTGTGATCCATAGGGTCACAAACTGTTGAACACAACTGAAACGCCTTAGCACAACTCTGCACCGGACACCACGTGATGCACTGGATGTGCAGTGATGACCAAGCAGCCATGCTCTCTGCCTATGTACTTTGAGTGGTTTGTGATCTACTTAATCTTGGAAGGAACTCTCTCCAGTTGCCAGTATTGAAACAAAGAATGGCTGGAAACCAGTCTTTAACAAATGGAAACTTAGAATAAGAGTTTGTGTTTGTTTTTTTTTTAAGTGAGCCGTTTTTATTGTTCAGCCAACTCATTCCCCTCCTTGCCCCCTCCCTCTCCTTCCCTGAGTCTCTTGAGTGTAAAAAAATAATTTCTGACTCAGGCCTGGACAAGCAAAAATGTGTGTAATGGTCTCTCTGGGATGGTAGCCACCCTCTGAATCCCAGGACTCTGGGTACCAGCATCAAGTTCAGAGGAGCCAGCAGTGATGAAAAGTGGAGGGTTTTCTTTCCCATCAGCGGAAGGCTTCCTGGTGGTTTGTCAATAGCTCTAAAGGGCCCCCCTCATCGTCATTGTAGCAGAGGCCCCCAAAGTGGACTGGCCAGGCTATGCTTTGAGAGGTCGAGGCTGGGACGCTGCTGCCTGGGGCCCAGCCATGGTCAGCTCTGTCTTGGGTCACTTGTCTCCCCAGGTGGAGGGTGTGGGCCGTAGAACTGACAGCGGAAGATGACGCTTCATTTCCCAGTTCTCCCTGCTCCTCCCCCCGACCCCTCACCCTGCCCCTTCCTCTCCCCCCACCCGCACTCACAGATCTATTTTTCACCTGACCCACTGCAGTGTGGAGGAGGGAATGGCCACCCACTCCAGTATTCGTGCCTGGAAAATGGACAGAGGAGCCCAGTGGGCTGCAGCCCGTGGGGTCACAAAGAGTCGGATACGACTTAGTGACGCGTGCATATATACACACACACACACTCTCTCACTCACACTCACCACCACCCCAAATGTGAGAGGAGAGCGTATTGTCTAGAGGAGCAGCCTGGCAGTGATGGGCTCTGACATGAATCCTTTGCTTATTCTGAAATCAACCTGTCTACCTGGAGTTGTTCCTTTTGCATACATGACTTGATTTTAATTAACAACAAACTGCAGACTTGCACAGTAAACTGTTAAGCCTGTTTCTTTTACCAGCCTCAGAATATGCAAGGAAATTTTGGGGGTCCTGAAGGGAAATGAGATACTAGCATTAATATGTGCCAATAAGAGCCCAGGACAAACGACTTGAGTCTGCTGCTTAAACCACAGGTGCTTTCCAGGCATGAGTGTGCCAGAGTCAGAAGGGATCCACAGCATGAATTCACATGAAGCAAAACAACTTTCCCGGGGGGCCACACTCACTTTCCAGAAAAGCTGTGGGTTATCAAGAGCAAACCAGAGGGTGCCTGGTAAAGGAGACCACAGGGGTGGAGCTGAGTGCAGGCGTGGGTCTTGGGCCAACCTTGATCCTCTGCTTCACTGGGTCAGTAACTATCATAGGCTCAATCACCCCAGACACCCAAACTGCTAACTCGAAAGGCCACTGCTCCCTGTAGTGATCCATTTTGGTGAATGAGCAACTCATCCCCTAGAACTAGTCACCAGTTGACTTATCCAACCATGAGTCACTTTATCAAAGAGAAGACTCAATTTGTTAAGAAAACTCCTTGATGAGGGTCTGCAGTCTGCAGCAAGCCCATGGACTGAGTCTGGCTCATTGCCTGCTTTTGTAAATAAAGTTTTATTGTCCAGAGCTATTTGTATATTGTCTGTGGTTAATTTCACAGTATGACTGCATGATAAACATTTGGCCCTTAAACGTATACTATCTTGCTCTTTATAGAAAGCCCCCTGGCTCCTGATGTAAATATCCATTCAGTTTAAGAACAGATTTGACAAGCAACTGAACATCAGTACACTGAACAGCACAAGACCTTGGTGACAGAAGTTAAAATCTAAATAAATAAGGTGAGATGTTGTGTTTACAGATTGAAAGACTCATTACTGGTAAGATGTTCCTTCTCTCTAAAATCACCTGATCAGGATCCCAGCAGCCTTTTTTGTTGAAATCGATAAACTGTCTCTGAAGTTTGTGCTAAGTCACTTCATTTGTGTCTAACTCTGTGTGACCCCATGGATTGTGGCCTGCCAGGCTCCTTTGTCCATTGGATTCTCCAGGCAAGAATACTGGCGTGTGTTGCCATGCCATATGAAAATAAAAAGGACTTGGAATAACCAAAACAACTTTGAACAGTCATGTTTGGAAGTTTTAAACTACCTGGTCTCCAGGTTTACAATAAAGCTTCAGTTTCAAGACAGTGTTGTATTGGCATACAGATAGACAGTAATCGAGAAATAGACACACATACGCATGTCGTTGCTTACTGTCAGCAAAGACACCAAGGCAACTCACTAGAAAAAGGATTACTTCTCCCACTTGATGCTAGAACAATTGAACACATGTTAATAAGTGAGTGAGTGGTTACACCTAAGTGCTCTGAGTACATAAATGGCACCTACAAAAACATATTTGGGGAAGTCATTTGTCTGCTCTATGGTTCTTTATATTTAGAAACTAGGGAAAATTCCTCTGAAAAACTTAGGGGTACTAAGGGGCAAAAACATGAATTCTTAAAATGTCAGAGTTAAACAGGTCATTGGACGCATCTATGCCTGTTACTGTACAGAAGAGGAAGTAAAATCTCATGGGGTTGAAGGAATTGCCTACGGTCAGTTAAAAGATGGCTGATAGAAAATAAAAATTCAGGTTTTCTGACTGGTGAGGACCCTCATAATTGAGTAGGACCTTTGCAATATTCAGAGATTGTAATGAACATGTATTAAAACAATCAGCCAAAGAGCAGAGTGACTAAAGCAATATGAAGACATCTGGCCTCCTGGGTAAAAGCCCTTTCTTGTAACATGGAAAACGAGTGGCTCAGTGACAGGACCCATCGGTCCCTGGGCAGATACGACATTAGAGAACCTTCAGTATTACCTCATTGTTGATGATTACAAAGAAATCGTTAATATTACTTTTCGGCACTGGAACAGGTGGAAACAACTTGTTCCATAAGTGGCATCTGAAAACAGAGTAAAGGAGGGAGACAGATGAGCAAAAGCAGCCTTTCTTGTGCTTCAGTAGCTGCTCTAAATAGTGACCTGGTTAATCCCCAAACCTGCCAACTGGTAAATTCAAAATCTTCATCCACAAAGACTTCCAAGTACCTACTTTGTAGTAGTAGTTGAAGATGTAGGGGTACTGCAAGGCTTTGATGTGACTTCTGATCCAGGAACGACAAAATGGCAACTGCTTCATGTTGGTATGTGTGGTCAGACCTGATTTCTGACAGTGAGGGACATCAGATGTGTGGGCTTCCAGGTCACCTATGATGCTGATGTGCCCTTCCTCCTATGTGTTGGCTCTCGGTCTACTTTTTTTCTCTTTTCTAAACTGCCGCCACCACCACCACCACCCCCCGGTGTAGATGCCATCTTATATAACATTTAAAATAGTGAAGCTGTTTAAGATAAGTCATTTTCTTTATTAAGGGTTTTGTTTTGTTTTTTTTTTTTTTTGATGTGGACCATTTTTTAAGTCTTTAACTTGTTACATTATTGCTTCTTTAAAAAAAAAAAAAAAGTTTTTGTTTTCTGACTATGAGGCATGTGGCATCTTAGCTCACTCATCAGGAATCAGACCCACACCCCCTGCACTGGAAGGCAAAGTCTTAACCACTGGACCTTCAGGGAAGTCCCCTAAAAGTCATTTTCTAAACTATGAAAAAGCTAAGATAGAATATGTTCTGCAACCTCCTAAGTGGCACTTGACCTTCCTGGACACCAGAGGGTTGAGAAGTTCCTATGGGGCCTTTGGCAGGCTCTAGGATTGGTTGCCAAATCAGCAAGATACTGTAGAATCTGGGAATGATCGGCTACTCTGGGGCCAGATGACAGAAGGGCCAGGCTAGGACTCGATACCTCATAACTGGGGATCACAACACAGGAGGCACTGTGGTGACTTCAGCACCCAGAGGCTGCCTTCCTTTCCCTGAGATGTAACAGATGTGCCCTGGGGGCTCAACAGAAGCACCCAAGGACTGAGTGGAAGACAGTCAAGGAAGCAAAAGAACACAAATGTGAAACCTTCACAGAAGTTAGCAGACTGTTGGCAAATTCAAGAAGGGGACATCCAGTGACTGAGGCTATATTGAGCTCTGTCCAGTTTCTGTAAATCACCTGTTTCCCAGTTTTTTATTTAGTCCACACTCATCTTGGAAAGGCTGTCCAGGAAGACACAAAAATACTGTAGATTCCACCTGATAACAAAAGCCCTCCATCCAGTGGGTGCCTGGCAAGAATGGAATTCAATATTCAGATCCCAGTGAAAGCACCCAAAATAAAAGGAATACCTACATTCTGCAGATGAGTGAGAAAATCAACAAGATGAAGCAGATGGTCATCATAACTGCAATAAGAAACCACTCTGTCCAGGGCTTCTGATCATCCTTCCCTAATGAAAAAAGAAAGAAAAAATCAGAACTAGAAATTGAGAGAAATGACGACAGTAGGGCATCAAGAGGCTTGGGTCTGAGTTGCAGGTGCCGCGTGATGCTTAACTTTCCCGAGTCTTAGATTTCTTGTCTGTAAAGGGTAATGGGCATCTCACAGAGCTGATAGGAGAGTGAAATGAAACAATGGCAATGAGACTATTTTTAATCTTAAAACACTATTTAATCACTGAACAGGTATTTATGGGATATATTCTAGGTAATATGCCACCTGGATCTTGGCGTTTAGCGCTTTGGGTGAGTCATAAGGATTTTAGATGAAAAAGCTGTAAAAATGTAAGCCTAATCAGTAACCTAATTGCGTTGCAATCAAAATATCTTACAAAGTCGGACTTTTAGAGGAAGTACAGTATGGAATAATACTTGTAGGTAACAACAAAGGAATCAAACTCTGTTGAAAGTACTTTACAATCTTGTTGTTTAGTTGCCAGGTCGTGTCCGACTGTCTGTGATCCCATGGACTGCATCACACCAGGCTTCCCTGACCTCCACTATCTCCCAGAGTTTGCTCATATTCATGTCCATTGAATCAGTGATGTTATCGAACCATCTTATCCTCTGCCACCCTCTAGTCCTCAATCTTTCCCAGCATTTATAGTCTTAAAATTTACAATCTTAATTGTCCTCAAAGCAGGTCTTGGAATCATGTCCATTTCACAGATAGGGATGTAGATGCTAACTGCCCTGATTCAGTACAGAAAGTGTAAATGCCATCCGACTCAAGTTAAATTTCCTTCTAATCTACATTCAGGGGGTAGATCTTTCTATGGGCTTTAATGATAGCTTGGGGGGGGGGGGTGTTTTCATTTAAGGTACTGGAAATGCATTCGAGAAAAACCAAATGGTGTTTAGGGAATAATCTGCTTACTAAACTTCCTGATTCATTTTTAGAGAAGATGAAAATATCGAGTTGTCTCTCGAATATACTGGCCTTTCTGTGTTTGTTTATTCCTTTATTCACCTATCTAGTCAATATTTATTGAGCTCCTAGAGTTGACTCATTGGAAAAGACTCTGATGCTGAGAGGGATTGGGGGCAGGAGGAGAAGGGGACGACAGAGGATAAGATGGCTGGATGGCATCATTGACTCGATGGATGTGAGTCTGAGTGAACTCCGGGAGTTGGTGATGGACAGGGAGACCTGGCATGCTGTGATTCATGGGGTCGCAAAGAGTCAGACACGACTGAGAGACTGATCTGATCTGATCTGATTGTGTATTGGACTCTATACACCTTGCCGGGAGACAGGGTTAAAAGAACCCATTTGAGACTTCTCTTCCTGCAGTTGAGGGAAGAACTCGCTAAGTAAATAAAGACACAGGTAATTCAGTGACAGCAGCTGTAAATGCAGGGGTGAGACAGACACAGCTCACCAGGAGGTCCTAATACTCAGTTTGCCATTAATAGTTGCTTTTATAAAATGAGGAGTAAATGTAAGTGCAATTTTCAAGTCTTTGTAAATATCTTAAGACTTGGGAAAAAACCCCAAATACATAAAACTCAAATCTTTCAAGGTGTCAGGATGGAGAGATGTCTTGAGGATTTAATGTTCGTGATTCCAGTGTTGCTTTGATCTCTTGCACTATTTTTTTTTTTTTTTTTTTTTTTTGCCTCCTGAGAACTCTTACCTGAGGTTGATCCTCTACCTCCCAAAAGCTTTGACTCTCCTCCTTCATCTTTCCCCTTCTGCTTTCAGATATTCATAGAACCCTTTATCTTAAAGCCATTATTTTGCTTTGCCATCTCTCTCTCAGTGATCATCAAATACCATTTTACTTTATTTCCTAGACTCATTTGTTGAATAAGAAATTCAGGCAGCTTCATTTTCCCATCTCAGAAACCACTTTTTTAAAATCCCAGATGACTTCCTCCTGGTTGAAGCCAAAGGATGGTTGGTTTCTTTTTGCAACTTTATATTCCCTGATCTTCCTCTGAATTTCAGACTTGATGGTTATGCCCACCTGGAAACCAAGCCACTGAATCCTCCACTCAGATCTTCCTCTGCTTCAATATAATTTCCTTCCCTCCTTCTTAATTTCAGCTGGCCCTCTCAGCTCAACCGTGATCTCTTGGTGTTTTTCCACCGTAATCTATTCTTTGAACTTTGAAAAGTTTGTTGAGCACAGCTTCGTCTTTTAATTCCATGGCTTCTTCTCCTGCATCTTTATTCCTGCCCATCTCTTGGTCTGGATCTGAGATTGCCCATAGGTGGAACCCACTGGGATGTGCCTCAAAGCTGACAACATTCAAAACTAAACTCAAACCCTTTTTCACATCAAAGCAACTTCCCTCATGACCTCTCCCTTTTGGTCTTCACTCTTCCAAGTTCCCAAACTGGAGTCCTTGAAAGTTACTTTGATTCTCCTCAACCACTGTAGACCCCACGTCCTTTCCTCACTGGTTCTGTTTACATCAGTGCCTCACAGCCAACCATAAATGTGAGCAAGGCGTGCTTTTGTCTATGGCTCAGTTTACACCAGTGCACCACACTAACCATAATTGTGAGAGTCATGCTTTTGTCTATGCCTTTGCCTAGTCTTGTTGTGAAGGTGGCCATTCCGGACCTCAGCTTCCTCATTTGTAAAAACAAGGGAGTTGAAATAGGACCCTTAAGAATGCTCTCAATCCAGCACATTTTCTAGTACCCTGACTCAGTCTAGGGCACCATCATTTTGTGTATCTTGATCTCTCACATAATTCATTTTAGTATATTTTCATTGGTGAAAGTAGTAGAGAATAAAAGAGAAAAGTCAGCAGTAACCAGCAGTCACCAATAGGTTATTTTCTATACACATTTTTACATTCACTTTTTAGGTACCGGACACTCTGCAAAGGGCTTCCTGTGTAATTTCAGTTGAATTCTCAAAGCAGCGCTTCAGGGTGGGCACTGCCATCCACATCTGATGGATGGAGGAGCTGCAGCAGAGACGGGCGGAGCCGGGGGAGGAGCCAGGACATGCTGAGCAGCTGTGCTCTTAACCACAGTGCGGGGGCCCCGCCCCCCAGACCCAGAATACACTGCACCGGCCGGCGCTTCACAGAACGGATCCTAAACATCCCCGCGATGTGTAGTCCTGTCCTCAGCGTCCTCTTCCCGCCGGAGACCACTTCCCTGCAAGGCAGCCTTGCTGTGCTGCTTCTCAGCTGCCGGAGGTGGCTGTGTTTTCAGGCTGTGTCTCCAGGAGAAGGAGGCTGCCTTGCATGCCACTCCTCCTGTGGTTCCCTAGGCTTTAGTCAGGACCGAATCACTTTAAGTGATTCACTCTGACCATGGCATGTAAAAAGAAGTTTCATGTGTTTACAGCTATTTTAAACACCGGCGGTAGCCACAGTTTGTAAAATGATGAAAAACAGAGGCTCAGAAAGACAAACCTTATGTTTTCCCAAGTACCACGGAGACTCAGTTGTTCTAGGATTAGTATTCAGTTCGCTGGGTTGTCACCAAGTGTCCTGTTAAACTTAGTTTTTACTGCACATGGCCACTATAAAGAGCAACTGGGATGAACTAGAATACCATCAAATCAAATAGTGTCTCACTTTATTTCCCACTCTGATTTCATGAATAAGGGACCCTGCCTGCCTCACTGCCTCATTTCTGAAGCTCACCGTTCCACACAGTGAGCCGTTACACAAGTCCCCTGACAAGCACATTCAGAAATTCCACACTAGTCCACATGGGATATAAATTTAGCGAGGGTTATGTCAGGAGCAGACTTCTTCCTGTTTTCAATGGTTTAGACAGGTGAAACTTGAGTCCTGCAGGAAGAATGAGCAGTGTTGTAAATATTATCAGCGTGGTACACTGGGTGCCATTGGTGTCTAAAATTGTGCAATTCACTGCAAGCAGTGTGTCCGGTCCTGATAAGAGTGCCGTTTACTTGTGAATGTGGTTACACAAATCTTTTCAGTTAAACTACTGCCTTGCTCTTCACTTCAGTACTCGCATTAATAAGTGAAGATGCTCCATGAATTAGCAACATTTAGAGACACAACTGATTTTATTTCTTTTGATATAAAAGTTGGTGATGCCTGCAAGGTGAGAAGCAGTCATGATTCCTACCTGGAAGAGGTGGCACTTCAGTCATTTCTCCCCTCCTGGCTTCTGCAGTGTCCCAGTTTTGTTTTAGAACCAATCCCTTACCATCACCTGAGGACAGAACTAACCCAGACAGCAGAACTGAGGTCAGCTTTTCTTCAAAGAAAACCTGAACTGGCAGATAAATTTAGTGCAGGAAAAAGCGTTCACATATTCAGGAAAAAGCGTTCACATATTCACTACCAAATGAAAACTGCCTGGGGATTATCTAATGTTACATGATTTCTTCATGCAAAAATGAGTTGAGAATCAGCTATGTGACTAAATGAATAAAAGAGAGCACCTACTCTGACTTCACTGAAAGTTGAGTAGGGGAATAGTCCCCACTCACAGTATATATCCTTCGGGTCAAAATGAAGAATTTTACTTCTGTAAAAGTTCAGAGGCCCCTCAGTACATCATTCATTTGAATTTGGGGTCTCTGACATTGGAAATTCTCTGAGGAACAAGTATTTCCAGGTAACTTGAATCATTTCTCTGACTCAAGAATGACTTTTGTGCCATTGAAACGGAAGCCACAAATGTTTCTTTTCAAGAAATTGATGAGCACTGTTTGGTTATGCAGAGGTGAGCTTTACAAAGAGGAAGTCGCAAAGCCTGTCCTGCTTAGGAGGAGAAGCAGTTTAGGCTCTGCACCTTATCCTAGGATGTTCTCCCAATATTGGCAACTTGGAGCGTTTGGGAGCTCAAGCTGCCTGGTTTCTGGTGACCTTGGCATCTTTAGTTGCTGACATCTCAGCCATTCAGCCTTGAGAATAAGGGAGCTAAAGAAATCTCTTCACATGTTGTATGATCTGGGAGTGTATGGTGGGAAAGGGAGAGAGGGGGATAGATAGGATGGTGGTTGAAGATACCCAGACCCTGAACCCACAAGTCCCAGCTCTGCCTCTGGCTGCTCTCAGAGCTTTGTCAAATCTTCCCCCTGCTGGTGCTGTAGCCCCGCTTGTTCTTAAATTCTATGATCTTTATGGTTCGGACTGATAAATCTTAGACAGTCAGTTTGATTTGGAGGCCTGTTCCACCCTTAAGCTCTTTGTGTGAGCATGACTTTCAGGGATCCCATAATGATTTTGAATCTGATTTCAGTCTCAACCATAGGTTCTAAGGGAAAAGACTGATTAGTAGATTGATGGGGCTCTTCCAGTGAAGCAGCCATATTCGTTGTCTGTTAAGCCAAAAGGCACTGGGAGAAGTTCTCAGGACATGGATGGGGCTGGATAACTGAGAGGATGCAGATTTGTTAGTGTACAAAGCCTCCTGTGCTTGCTCCTCATTGGAGGGGGAGACTGGCATCGTTTGTGAAGGGGCCCCCAAGAGGGGTCACAGACTCACGATGCAAGCAGAAGTCATAAGCATGCCTTTCAGGTGGATGAGCTTTCTGAGACAGCTGTCAAGTGGATTTTGAGCTTCACCTGGTTTAGGGAGAAAAAGAGAGGGAACCAATCCAGCCTTGTGGACAGAATGTAGATAGTGCAGGACCCAGAGCAAAATGCAGAAAACTTGTACTATGTTCATCTGGGGAAATGGGGCTCAGTGACCCCAAATATGGAAAGGACATGCTTTGGGGGATGTGTGCAAGTGCATGCGTGTGTGTGTGTGTGTGTATACTTGTATGCACTCAGGATTCCCTAGAGGGATTGCTGCCAGACTGTTGGTCTCCAGCAGGACTTGGTGAAGCTGAGTGGAAAACTCCTTTTTGCCATCTTCTTCTTCTTTGCAGACTTTTCCACACAGCACCAAGGGCTGTGTGTCTTATAGGGCCCCAGGCAACCCAGAACTTTCTTCCCTGTAAGGGGTTTTCTGGGCTTGCTCTGTCCACTTGCTAAAGCAACTGAGAGCTGTCCTCACAGAGACTTAAGAAACATAAGTGAAGCACTTTGATCTGGGTTCTCCCACTTGCCACGAGAGGTGTCCCTGCGCAGGGAGCCCTCGGGAGGATCCATCACCTGCTTTGCTCAATAGGGATAAGAACTGACTGAGTCGATTGCTGTAAAGTGATCATCACAGTGCTAGTTCACAGTAGGTGTTCAATGAATCTTCTTATAACTGTGATTGTGAGTGAATACATCATGTTCAGCAGTAAGGCACCAAGATAATTTCCCTAAATCGTCAAAGCCAGACTAAAAATCAAGTCCTGGCAGAATCCTCAAAAGATTGAGTCATAAGCTCGGGCCTGAAGGGAAAGAAAACACTGAATATTCAGGATACTGGAGAGTAGGAGAGGGCATCAGGCGTGATGGCTCTCACCCTCCGGAAGGTCTGTGTGAAAATGAACACCATGGACAGCTCATAGGAGGTATTTAGACTAGAGGAGCCTGAAGAGGTCGATGAAAACGTCCCCATTGCTTGGTCTGCATGGAGGCTGGCAGCTCACGAGGCCCTTTTACTGCCGCTAGCCCCTGTGCCACCCCCGCCCGCCTCCATCTTCTGTGCTGGCACTGTGACCACATCACAAAAAAAGCAGGGCAGGGACCCAGCCCTGTGGCTGCATTCCAGGTCCTAGTCCATCACTTCCTAGCTCTCACTTGGGCCAATTCCTTAACCCCTCTGCATCTCTTTTCTCGCCTCTAAATTAGGAAAATCCCGTGTTTGTGAAGCTACGTGAGATAAAATAAGTGAACGTGCCGGGCACAGTGCCTGTCCCCAGAGCAGGGCCCCACTTCCCTTCTAACAGCTGGTGGGCGCATCATGAGACAGAGGTCACGCACAGAAGGCCTGGGGGGCAAGTCCAGCTTGGGGGGGCTGGACTTGAAAGCTAAGTGGGAGCTCTCTGCTCCTGACATCTGGGGACAATGAGAAAGCTCCTGCTGGCCCTCCTTCAGGCCACAGGGCTGAATTGTCCTGTGCCCCCACTGGGAACAAGTAAGCAGTGGGGTGTCAGCCTGGAAACCACAGGAGCCTGGGTGAAAGGAAGCAATGGCCCAAATCAGCCACCACATTTACCAACCCCAAATCCCCCATTGCAAAGAAAACCCAAAATTGCCACAAGTTATATCACCCTCAGGGAATACTGAGGGTGGATTTTT
Organism: Bubalus bubalis; assembly: GCF_019923935.1. Lineage (NCBI taxonomy): Eukaryota > Metazoa > Chordata > Mammalia > Artiodactyla > Bovidae > Bubalus > Bubalus bubalis. Next base: position 23,157,169 of record NC_059177.1, on the reverse strand, counting down.
CATGTTATTGGGTCAGCTTTGTATTCTTCTATCTGTTTTTGTCACTGTTGACCCAGAAGCCCACCATTTCTTCCTGAAATCTTTGGAATTTGCAGAATTCATTTCCGGTGGAGAGTGAACCTGAGCCGTCTATCAGTGTCTCCCCTTCACCTTTCTCCTGCCTGGTTCGCTCCCTGTTCCAGCACAGTGTGAGGATTTAAAGAAAGACTGACAAATAGACTGTGCCATAGTTTTCTTCTTTTCTGAGTGCTGAGGGTGGAGCCAGCAAAGTGTAAAGTGAAGGAGGTGGATTGGAGGGCCTGGGAGGGATTTCATGTGCCCTGGGGCTGCTGTGCCGGGTTCCCTCACTCATTCACAGCCCATGAATGTCAGGTCCAAGGAAAAAGGCACTCGAGTTTCCCTGCAAGAGCCTGGCTTCCATTCCCTGCCCCCGCCCCACCAAATCTTACTTCCCTCCCTGGTTTTCTGCTTCCAGCTATTTTCATGAAGTCCTTAGAGTCCTATGAGTAATAGGTCTTGTTGTAGAAGGTGACCTGAAAGACAGCTGCCATCCGTGTTTACCTTGACCGTGCAGCTGAGCCATCTAAGAAGTGCAGTGAACTTTCCCCTCCTCCCCTGGGTGTAAGTGCTACACATCTCAGGCCTAAAGCAATATTTTTAACTACATTTTAATTGGTACTTGGTACCTTTGTCTGATAGATCCTGGCTTTTAGATACTGATTTCATCAAGGGCCCAGTTGTTCGTTTGAGAGGCAACGCCTGTGACTATGGAGAAGACCCATCACTGACGTGCAAGACTCAGATCCACTGAGCCTGACCAGCGACATGGCTGGGTGGATGCACATAACACTTTTCCATGGTAAAGGCATTACTGTAGGAAACTGCTTTGGTTATTGCTTGTTTCATGCATGACATTTGAGCTTCTGGGAAGGGAGGGAGAACATGATGGACTTTAGAAAAGGAAAAGCCTCACTCAGACCACGAACCCCTCAGGAGACAGAGGGTTTTGGTAAACAGAAGATGGCAGAGATAATAAAGGAACAGAACAATCCGGAAGTTAAGAAAGTTACAAAAGGAGAAAGAAGTGTGAAAAGTGGGAAGTTAGCTCTTCAGATAAGGCAGAGAAACCAGTTGAGGAAGGGCAGCTGATAACAAGGGCAGATAAAATGAAACTGCTTCTTCCATCTGAGGAATAAGTAAAAAGTATTCCATACCCTGGAAATCGCAGCATGGGAGGACAGAGTTTCAAGGTAGACCGAGAGTGCCCAGAGGCTGGCGGATCCCTGACCACTGTGCCCTGTGTCTCTTGACTGTGCAGTGACCTTGCCAACCGAGCTGGCCAGCAGTCCTGACTCCTCCATCCTCCCTTTTCTTCAATCAAAATGTATTCATCTGGTGTCCCTCTCTTGATCAAGATCCTTGGGCTCTCATGGGTTAACTAGTCAATCAAATTCATTGCAATTTACTAATTGACTCATGTCACCTATTTGAGAAAATTATCCATTAATAGCCACTTCTTGGCTGTTTGATAACTACTGAATTATTAAATATCTCTGGGTCTCCATTTCCCTCAAATAAGGGAGGTGGACTTAATAATATCTAACAGAGAGGTGGTATTTGAGTTGGGTCTTGGCATGAAAATGGAAGGGGAGGGCTCCAGAGTGCCATTTATGAGACAAGGTAGGAGAGGAGGAAAAATGTTGGAGGAAATGAATGGAGTGGGAACACTGCCTGCTGGGCTGCAAGCAGAGCATAATTATTGCTGCATCCTCGCGGGATAAGGAAGAGCCGTGTGAAATGTCTCAGAGGAGCCTGGGCTTCCTATTAGTTTATTAATCATCTTGATGGCGATGGAGAGCCTGCATTGATTAAATTCACTAATGATCCTAAACTGAGCAGGGGAGTAAATTCCAGAAAGGATGGATTTATAAGGTTAGTGGTAATATTAATCAGTGCATCTTCATGACCAGGGTGGCAGTAAATGAAATAAGATTTGCCGTGATGATGGCAGGGAGGCATACCTGAGGGCAAAGGATAATGAACCCAGTTCCAAACCGGGAAGCTGTTGTTTAGAAAATAATAATGGGGTGCCAGCTCTAAAGTGCAGAGTGAATAATAAATTAAAAACAAGCTTAAAATAAACTCTCATTCTAGGTCAGGCTCTCTCTCAGCACTTTGGTAGGGGGCTGTCACGGCGGGGGGTAGGGGAACCAGAAAGTGAAAGGCAGATTGGAAATAACTTACAAAGGAGGAAATTCACCTGTTACAGGGAGAAAGCTGAGACCTGGGGAGGTTAGGACTGACTGAATAGGTCAGGGGTAGCCATTCTGTCCCCTGCAGGGTGACGGCAGATGGCCCTGCCTTCGGAGGACTAAGGTAGTCTGTCTCTGCTTACAGTCTCTGATTACTTGGCTCATGAAATGTTATCTCTGTATCTCTAACTTCAGTCAGAGAGCTAGACACTGCCACAGCCAAGGCAAAAACCTAGATCTCCTGATTTGTGTCTCGCTTTCTTCCTCTCTAAGTTCTAACTCTTCACAGTCAATACTGATGAGAATTCAGAACACAAACGCTAAAACATTAGAACTGGCTCCACAGCCAAGGTACCTACCATGGTCTCCAAGTTAGTTTGAGGTCCTCCAACAGCACTGAGAAAAAATAAAAATCTCTGAAACTGTGTGTGCAGTAATGTTGGGAAGACACCTGGAAATATCAGTACTTGGGGGCCGGTGATTTTTGTACCTTTGGGGAATAACAAAGCATTGAGACAAAATCCCACCAAATGCAGGTAATCAAAATTAAGCTTCCACTATGCGCAGAGTACATCATGAGAAACGCTGGGCTGGAAGAAGCACAAGCTGGAATCAAGATTGCCGGGAGAAATATCAATAACCTCAGATACCTTATGGCAGAAAGTGAAGAGGAACTAAAAAGCCTCTTGATGAAGGTGAAAGAGGAGAGCGAAAAAGTTGGCTTAAAACTCAACATTCAGAAAACGAAGATCATGGCATCTGGTCCCTTCACTTCATGGAAAATAGATGGGGAAACAGTGGAAACAGTGTTAGACTCTTTTGGGGGGGTCTCCAAAATTACTGCAGATGGTGATTGCAGCCATCAAATTAAAAGACGCCTACTCCTTGGAAGAAAAGTTATGACCAACCTAGATAGCATATTGAAAAGCAGAGACATTACTTTGCTAACAAAGGTCCGTCTAGTCAAGGCTATGGCTTTTCCCCTGGTCATGTATGGATGTGAGAGTTGGACTGTGAAGAAAGCTGAGCACTGAAAAATTGATGCTTTTGCACTGTGGTGTTGGAGAAGACTCTTGAGAGTCCCTTGGACTGCAAGGAGATCCAACCAGTCCATTCTAAAGGAGATCAGCCCTGGGTGTTCATTGGAAGGAATGATGCTAAAGCTGAAACTCCAGTACTTTGGCCACCTCATGTGAAGAGTTGACTCATTGGAAAAGACTCTGAAGCTGGGAGGGATTGGGGGCAGGAGGAGAAGGGGACGACAGAGGATGAGATGGCTGGATGGCATTACTGACTCGATGGACGTGAGTCTGAGTGAACTCGGAGTTGGTGATAGACAGGGAGGCCTGGCATGCTGCATGCAATTCATGGGGTCGCAGAGCTGGACACGACTGAGCGACTGAACTGAACTGGTGCACATTTGATGAAATTTATAACCTTGTTGAAAATTCCCTGCGATGGGTTTGTGTTTCTTCTGTTGGGTCCCCTCTTGGGGAGAAGAGTGGATCTCCATTGCTCAGTTGAAGCAGTGTTGGCGGGTTGGGGGGCGGGGGGCTGTGTGTGCTGGGTCTGCTTTCTCAGGTTGGGGCCTCAACCTGGGAAGGAGGGTGTTGGGGGAGGGGGAAAGACTGGCCTTGGCCAAACCATGAAGTAGGGATGTCTGGCCTGTTTTCTCAGTTCCTCTTTTCCTTTCGCTTCCCTCTCCCAGGAAGGGTCTTGTTGCTCCTCTGAGTCCCAGTAGGGTCATATGGGGGCAGAGCTACAAGGCTGTGCTGATCCTGTGGTGCAACTTTAGGGGCACCTTGCCCCTTGGGAAACTCAGCCCACCAAGGCCTTGCAGACTCAGAACCATGTTCCATCCCTTGGGCCTTTGCTTGTCTTCCCAAGCCTTCCTTGGAAATCTCCCTGCTGTGTCTTTGATCTGGCCTAACATCCACATGGGCCAGTGGGCACTGCCCAAGAATGTCCTGCAGAAACACTTGGTAGCCTAAGTGTCTTATTTCTAAATAGAAAATCATAGCATGTGCTGAAAGAAAGAAATCTGTCCTTTAGTACCTGTCGTTAGCTACCTCATAGGATGAGGTATATGACATGCACATGCTTGACAAGCCATAACCACACAGTTAGCTACCAGGATCTCTTGACCACCTGTAACCACAAAGTTAGCTACCAGGATCTCTTAAATGAGTCTTTAATTTGCTCAGGGTTTTAGCTTGTAGCACCCCAGCCACAGTGCTGTAGGGCTGAGAGCTCAGGTGTTGGAGTCAGTCAGCCTGGGTTTGAATTCCATCTCTGCCACTTACTGGCCATGCAGAATTAAGTAAACTGTCTAAATGTTCAAAACCTTTTTTTCTCATGTACAAAACAGTTTTGTGGATAGGATTGGTGAAAGGGTGCGTGTAAAGCCTTTGGCTCAGTGCTTGGAGGGGAGCAGGTAGTCAACAATAAATCTTATCTACTGACATTGTTGTTTCTATTTCACAATTACCTGGGAGGCAGGAGAAGTGGATATTGTCTCCTTAGTTCTGGGAGCCTGAGGATGGGCAGAGAGAAGTGATCTCTTCTAGGGTGAACAAGTAGTTAGCATGTGCCAAGGCTAGTATGAAACCTGAGCTTGCTATGGAAGACTCTAGAGTTTTGAGAAATAGTAGTTGTTTTTATTAACTGTCCTCTTCTCTCATACAATGCCCCCCTACATGGCCAAGATACACAGATGGCAACAAACACAGGGAATGCATGTTCTAGCTTCATGGTGCAAGACCACCTCTCCAACTTACAGAATTACCATCTGACATAGAGGACGAATGGAAATCTGCCCCTTCACTCAGAGCCACCATCATCACCCTTCTCCGATCACACAGATACAGTGATCACCTCATTTGCCTAGTAAGCTAGTCAGTTTAATCATAAAACATCTGCAGAACCAATATAGGAGCCCAGGTGGTACCCAATCCTAGACATGAAACAACAGACTGGTTCTAAATCAGGAAAGGAATACATCAAGTCTGTATATTATCACCCTGCTATTTAACTTATATGCAGAATACATCATGCAAAATGCCGGGCTGGATGAAGCACAAGCTGGAATCAAGACTGCTGGGAGAAATATCAATAACCTCAGATATGCAGATGACACTGCACTTATGCCAGAAAGTGAAGAAGAACTAAAGAGCCTCTTGATGAAAGTAAAACAGAGTGAAAAAATTGGCTTAAAACTCAACATTCAGAAAACTAAGATCATGGCATCTGGTCCCATCAGTTCATGACAAATAGATGGAGAAACAATGACAGACTTTATTTTTGGGGGGCTTCAAAATCACTGCAGATGGTGACTGCAGCCATGAAATTAAAAGACGCTTACTCCTTGGAAGGAAAGTTATGACTAACCTAGATAGCATATTCAAAAGCAGAGACATTACTTTGCCATCAAAGGTCCTTCTAGTCAAGGCTATGGTTTTTCCAGTAGTCAGGTATGGATGTGAGAGTTGGACTATAAAGAAAGCTGAGCGCCGAAGAATTGATGCTTCTGAACTGTGGTGTTGGAGAACATTCTTGAGAGTCCCTTGGACAGCAGGGAGATCCACCCAGTCCATCCTAAAGGAAATCAGTCCTGCATATTCATTGGAAGGACTGATGCTGCAGCTGAAACTCCAATACTTTGGCCACCTGATGTGAAGAACTGACTCTTTTGAAAAGACCCTGATGCTGGGAAAGATAGAAGGTGGGAGGAGAAGTGGATGACAGGATGAGATGGTTGGATGGCATCACCAGCTCAATGGACATGAATTTGAGTAAGCTCAGGGAGTTGTTGATGGACAGCGAGGCTTGGCATGCTGCAGTCCATGGGGCCGCAAAGAGTTGGACATGACTGAGCAACTGAATTGAACTGAGGTCTGTTTTTGCTGAAGGCCTGGGTCTGAATCCAGATTTTGTGGACCCTGACCTTATTAAGTTTTTTAAAAAATTAAATTTATTTATTTTAATTAGAGGCTAATTACTTTACAATATTGTATTGGTTTTGCCATACCTTATTCAGTTTTGAAATCTTCTTTATGACATGAAACAAAAGTAAGAATTCAAAATTAAGTATGGAAACATTACAGAAATGGAGACCAGATTAGTAGTTGAGAGGGGTTAGGAATGGAGGAGGAGAGAGAGATGGATGTGCGTATAAAAGGGCACAAAGAAGAACCCTTGTGGTAATACATACGTGAACCTACACATGGAATAAAATTGCGTAGAACTAAATACACACACAAATGAGTACATATAGAACCAGTTAAATCTGAGTAAGATTGATGGGTGGATTCCTTGCCACTGTTTTTGGGTAGCATATTGCAGTGCAGGTTTTTAAGAGGTTCCTCCTGAAAGAAACCAAATGAAGTCTACATGAGTTCTTTCACCATGTTTCTTTGCAACTGCATATAATTTATATCAAAATTAAAAAGACATATTTTGGAAAAATTGGATAGAAGTGGAATTAGGTAATCTGAAAAAAATGAATAGGCACTAGACTTGGGAAGACCTTGTGCTCTTGAGAAGCTTGAAGGTTTAAACTTCATCGTTCTTATGGTAAATCCACCTCTGGTCAGAAAGGCAGCAAGCCAACTGACAGGGTAAGGCATAGTAGAGACGAGAGCATTTCAAGACTCAGAAGTGAACATGTCCACTTTCCAGGAGGATCTGCTACAACCACGAGTAAGGCCACGTGCCTTAAAATAAACAAGAGGTACTCACCCACGTAAATAGGCTGACTCCACTCGCTCCAGAGCCCCGTCGCTCTGCACACAGGGCTCACTGCTGCTCTCACTTGAATGTAATACTTAGAAACATCATCAATTATGGTGATGAGTGTATTGGTTGTCATTTTTTCTGTCTAAATGGAAAAAATAACATGATAAGCCTCTCCGTAACATGCTATTTAAATTATGCCCGTGACTAGACTGGAAAGTCATATGCAAGTGACTCAGTGTTCAGCGGCCCATTTAAAATCAATAAGACACACGTCAACTAGCGTCTTCTAGATCACTTCAGTATGGATGTGTTGGCAGTCATCTTTTGATGGAAAGCTAATAGCAACCAAAATAAATAAAATAGGCAATTGTAAGATCTCAATGATCCATCTGGGTCTAACTGATATTTCCAGAGTGAAAGACTGGAGGGGCCCATAGCAGGATGTGTAACTCCCATCATCTTGTCCCAAGATATTCTGTAATCACCTAACAATATGCCATGACTTCCATCATACTCAACAGGTGCCAGCAAAGTGCAGTCTATGACATATCTGGCCTGCTGCCTGTTTTTATAGAAACTACAAGCTAAGAATGACTTACATATTTTCAACAATTGAAAAATATAAAAAGTATTTTGTGACACAAGAAAATTACATGAAATTGAAATTTCAGTGTCCACAAACAGTTTTACTGGAATGCAGTTATGCCTATTTGCTTGTATCTGTGGCAGAGCTGAGTAATTTTGGCAAAAACAGCATGGTCTGCAAAGCCTAAAATATCTCCTCTGTGACCTTTTACTGTAAAAGTTTGCTTATCCCTGTTTCAATGTGTCACTCCCAGCCGGGGGTGGGGAGGAGAAGTGAAGAGTGGAGGGTGCATAAGGAAGTAGAAAAGAGTAGGGCCCTTGAATCTAGGGAAGGGGATTTGAATCCTAGCTCTAACCTCTAACTAAATGCAGGGCAAGTTGCTTAACCTCTCTGAGCCTCAGTTTTCTCATCTGTAAAATAGGAATAATACCATCAAACCAATGGATTATCAAATAAAGAAGCCCTAACTTTGTAAAAGCCACGCTTAAATATATTTTGGGTCAAATCACATTAAAACTGCTAATATTCAGCAATCCATTTTTGATCTGTAAAAACAACCATTTGGGGTTTTTCAACCTAGTAATATGCGCTCAGTAAATTCCAGTTTGTCGTAGGCAACATAGACTGACATTCTATAGTGTTGAATTGACCCTGTTTTCTCACAAAGGCTTCTATATTCTCTCTCCTGGTCAGTGTCTTCACCATGCAGCTAATTCCCTCTGCCCCAAACCAAGTTTATGTCCCTGGGGCCTCCACGTTACATACTCCTGGATATAGTTCTCCTTTCCTTGTCTCTACTCCAAAAACACTGCCATTTTAGGTCTCATCAATTTTTGCTTGGACCATTGCAGTAGCCATGAGACTGCTATTTCTATTTCCACATGTTCCCTCTACCCATACCCAGCTTTTATGCTGCTACCAAAATAATTCTACATTTCTCCAGATGTTTTCACATTTCTCTATGAAACACTCCAGTGGCTTCCATTGCTAATGGCCATGGTTTTAAAAAGAGAAACTACTTTATTCCAAGCAAAATCTTAGAGGCATTCTGGGAGAGGTGCTCATGTCAGAGCTAGAGTTACGATTCCAGTGTTGGTCTTAGGTCCAGCTGACTGAGTTACTGCCACTTGGCTGAAGGAGCCATGTTCTGTCAAGCCTTGGTTAATCCTTCTGCCTAGGGCCCTGGCCACTCCAAGTGTACTGGAGGACTGGCGTGAGTGAGGGCTGTTTATTGTGGTCCTTAAGGAGGAAATACACAAATGGAGGCAACAATTTGGGAGCTTTCATAGCAAGTTGACATTGCCATGGCATCCAAGCTCAGGATCACTGGGTTTGTCTTTGGCTATACTTGATTTTTCTAGCAAATCATACCAGTATATGGTGGATTAGACACTTTAAAAAGAAAACCAGTTTTTTGCCATATTTACTTGGGCATGCTGGCTAAAAAAGGTCCTTCTCTGCTTCTCCCACTAGGCAGGTTTCTATTCATCCTTCAAGATTCTGTTCAATTCCTCTCCCTTGGTGGAGGCCCTGGCAGCTTTGTTGACTCCCTGCTTATCCACCTGGCCTCTTGATCAGGCAGCTCTGAGACTGGGTGAGTGCATCCTGCAGACCAGGCCCCTTGAGAGCAGAAATGGCGCCTATTTGTCTATCTCCCACTAAGAAGCCAGCTTGTAAACATCTTTGTTAAACCAAATTGAGTTTGCAAGGCAGGAGTTTGAATCCTGACTTCTCCAATTTTTTCCTTTGCTTTGTGATGTTGGGCAACTTACTTAATCTCTCTGTGCCTCACTTTCCTGTAAGGGAATGATCATTGTATAGTTACATAATAGAGAAACTGTAAGTATAACAAGGGCCTTCCCTGGCTCAGTTGGTAAAGAATCTGCCTGCAATGCAGGAGACCCGATTTTCCATCCCTGGGTCAGGAAGATCCCCTGGAGAAGGAAATAGCCACCCACTCCAGTATTCTTGCCTGGAAAATTCCATGGACAGAGGAGCCAGGTAGGCTACAGTCCTTGGGGTCACACAGAGTTGGACATGACTCAGCAATTAAACCAAGTATTAACAAAGCTTAACTTATAGTTGATGCTTAATAAATATTGACTTTAATTTAGCTCCTTTCCCCTTGACTTTTTTGTCCATTAGGGCTAATGAAGTGGCATTTTTTTTTTTAAGTTGTGGTAAAACACACATAACAAAAAGTTACCATCTTAACCATTTTTAAGTCTGTGGCTCGACATTCACATTGTGCACCCCATCTCCTCATTTTATCCATTGTGAATAATACTGCTATGAACATGGTTGTTCAAAGGTCTTTGAGACCCTGCTTTCAATTCTTTTGGATATGTACCCAGAAGTAGAATTGTTGGGTCATATGATAATTCTATTTTTAATTTTTGAGAAATCCCCGTACTGTTTTCCATAGCAGCTGCACCATTTCCCCAACAGTGCTAATGAACTTTTATCTGATCCTTCACATTATTTTCAACTCAAAATAGGTCCTTGCAAGACAAAAAACCAGTAAGGTTTGATTTATTTTTACAAACTGGGATAGTTACCTTTGACTTTGTTAGTTCCAGGCTATAACCAGAGCTGTCAAATGGACAAGAATTTTTTTTTTTTTTAAAGAAATCTGAATGTCAAATAATGGAATGATTGGAATCATTACCTGAAAATATCCTTTCTTTGCATTGTAAATTTTCACCTCATAATCAAAGCAGTGGCTTGGAAAAGCAGAAACTGGTTTTTCCCAGTGGATAGAGAGACAGGTTCCTTTGATCTCTGCCGTGACGTTCGCTGGAGGATTTACTCGATCTGTGTTAGAGAACAAGGGCTTGGTGATCATGGTTGATAAGTGCAGTCCACCCACATATCTCAAGGTATTTCTAAGCTACATGTTCTCAAGTATTTTCCTCCTGCATTTAACCAACAAATCTGCAAGCCGCAGAACTCCGGCAGCCCGCATCTGACTCCCATCTTACAGCTACAGGAGAGATCTCTTCTGTAAACCTCAAAAATTCCTACTTAAACAGTCTCGAATGGTTGAATGCCCTTTCCTTCAGCTTATTAAGGCCCACCCCACCATCCATTTTTACTTCCCAAGTTGGGCCAACCTGAAGATAAACCTGTTCCTGGAGAGGTGTCCTGGAGACCCAACTAAGCCCTGTGCTATGGAACAGGTGTGTGGCTGGGCTGATCACTTCCCCTTTCTGGGCCTCAGTTTTTATTTCATTTTGGTTTGTGTATCTTGCTTTCGTTTGTTGTGAGGATTTGGTTTTTTCTTACAGAAAAAAAGCGGGTTGGGCTAAATGTGTCTTTGCTTATAACTCCATAGTTCTTTACCCTGAAATCTCACTTGATTGTTTTATGGCCGCTTGATATGGGTGGAAATTATTTCTAATTGGGTGAACTTGTCTAAAGTTATGTGACTTGGATCTCACAATTACTGAATCATAGCAACAAGCTAACAACGGGGCCCACTGGCTCCAGAGGCTGCCATCCCCTAAGCCAAAACGTTTTTCACCAAGAGAACACTTATTTCTTTTAGTAATATGAGGAGTTGGTCTCAATAAAGTGAAAATCATACAAGAAAATAAATGTCCATAGTCTGTCCCAGGCTGTGTCCATTTTCATATTAATATCCTTGTTTCATAGGTCTCTCTCAGTATTTTTTATTACCTGTTTTCATGAAAATGACATTTTTAGGTTATTTAATATGACCTAAAATATGCTATTGAAGAGAATTGTATAACCTCTTTAGCAAGTACTCTGTTTAAACAAAGTTATACATCCATACACATATGGATGATGAAAAGTAGAAACAGATACATATGTCACAAACCACATCCTTTAAATAATAACATTTTGCATATTTATTGGATACTTAGGCCAGGCACCATTCTAAGCACTCTATAATTATTAACGTACTTAATTGTCACAAAGACCTTGTAGGAAGAATTGATTTCTCCCCATATTTCAGGTGAAAAGCCTGAGGCACAGAGAAGTGGCCAGCTTGTCTAAGGTCGCTCAGCGAGTGAGTGGAGAAGCCAGGATCCAGGGCCAGGCAGCCTGGCCCCACAGGCCACACTAATAGCCATGCCATCACGGAAACCTTGAACATGAAGCACCAGAAATACTCTGTGAAGGGCTCCCAATGAGTTTCATTTATACAAGTATTTAGGATGAGGGAGAAGGTCTTCAGTTTTGCAGACTGAACAAGTGAAAGCTTAGCTCATATGCTTCAGTCAGAGAATCACATGGTGAGGGAGATCAGCTAACTCAAGAACGCCCAGAGGAGAGAGTCCAGAGGGCAGAGGACTGTGAGAGGAATGCACGAGAAGCAGGGGGCAGAGAGAGCTCAGGATGAGAAACCTGGCTGCCTTTGGGTAGCTGAGGGACCTTCTGGTGGGGAAGGAATCAGACTTGTTTGGGGGTGATGCCAACCCCTCGCAGGATCCGTGGGCAGACATTTCACAAGCCCAGCCAGAGCTGCTGAGTGGCGATCTGGGCTTCTTTCAGCAGGGAGCTCACTTTCCCTGGGTTCTCAACTAGGGGAGATTTTATCCCCTAGGGGACATTTTGAAATGTCTGGAGAATTACTAGGACCAACAAGGACCTACTGTATAGCACACAGAACTCTGCTCAGTGTTATGTGGCAGCCTGCGTGGGAGAGGAATTTGGGAAACAGATACAGGTATATGTATGGCTGAGTCACTGCCGTGCCATGAAATTATCACAGCATTGTTAATTGGCTATACTCGAGTATAAAATCAAAAGTTAAAAAAAAGAGAAGACTAAGTTTTAGAGATCTGCTCTTCAACATTGTCCCGATAGTCACCAATACTGTATTGTGCACCAAAGATTTGGAGGATACATCTCATGTTACCTCTTACCTCTCTTACCTCAATAAAACTAAAATTTAAAAAATAAAAATCATTAGGTATTGAGGTTAAAAAAAAGTCTGGGGACATTCTTATTGTCACAACTTGAGAATGGGTTGGAGTACTATTGGCGTCTAGCAGTTGGAGACCAGGGCTGCTCCTGAACACCTTGTAAAGCACAGACAGCCCCAGAGACTTCTTTGGCTGGATAATATGAGTAGCGCCGAGGCTGAGAAACCTTGACCCTGTGGTTTTTAAGCAGGAGCCATGTGGTCGTTCAGTATTAGATGAGTAGCCAAACTAGGTGATATTTATAAACCCTCCCAGTGCTGAGATTCTGCAATTCAATTATTCTGGTTTTGTGTCAAGCCTGTCTTACCAATGGCATGAAGGGCAAAGAGCTGATCGAAAGGCTTGATCGCAGCTTCATTGCTGGAGCCGTTAACATACACTGCAAGGTAGTCTCGCCCTTTGCTATTGATGAAAGTCCTGGGAAACCAGCAGGCAACGTTTCTCTGCAGAACGTCTTTGCTGTATTCCTGACATTCTTCAATCCAAGAGCGATACCTATATTGGAACACTCATAAGTTTTTAAGGCTGGAGGAAACAACCCATTCGCATAAGTGAAAATCGGTACTAACCTGTAGTAGAGGAAGTACTGTGTATCGTCAGGGGCATCCTTGCCAACAAGCCAGGTGCAGTGAAGAGAAACTTGGTATGGTCGTAAGTGTGTGTAATTATCTGCTTTCGTGTTTGTGGTGCAAGTTAAATTCACAATCTCAGTTCCAGGAGACCCTAGGTGGTCAAAAATTAGAAAAAAAAAAAATAGCAGATAAACATATACATGAATTGTTTCACATTTTGCTGTACAGTGGAAAGTAACACAACACTGTAAGTTAATTCTATTCCAACAAAAAAAATTTTTTTTAAAGAACAAAGCATTGCCACGACAGTTTTTGATAGTTTCTTTTAAACCCATAGGGATTGGGGACATCAAAAAGTAATTGTCACCACACAGTTATAGAAACCTATTCTCAAAAGGTCAGCTTTCTGGGGGATGAACTAAAATGACTAAGCCCTACTTTCTAACTTCAAAAGTTTTGCAGCTTCTTTGCAGGGAGGGTTTATATGTGATAGATATTAGAATTCAAGAGCAGTGTGATAGATTGTCATTCTGAGCTTGGTATACAGCAGCCTCAGGGTTCTGATGCTCCACTGTCAATAACTAGTTATGACTGAGAGAGCTAATTGAGGAAGGTCTCCAACGCCACTTTGCATCAGAGAACGAAGTGATTCATTAGGTAGTATCCAAATGCTTCATGAGTGACAGAGGTTGCCGCTCAAAAGGAAAGTAGTTTTGGCAACATTACAAAAGAACACTGCCTCTTCAGAGACCCAGTACACAGACTAGTGTGTTAAAGTCTACTTTAGGTCACCATAGAGCATTGAGTAGAGCTCCCTGGGCTATAGAATCCATTCTCGTTAGTTGTCTGTTTTATACATAGTGGTGTATATATGTCAATCCCAGTCTCCCAATCCACCCTACTCCCTCTTCCCCTTTGGTAGGTTTGTTCTCAATATTTGTGTCTCTGTTCTGCTTTGCAGATAAGTTCATCTGTACCATCTTTGTAGATTCCACATGTGCGGTGCTTAGTCCCTCAGTTGTATCCAACTCTTTGCGACCCCATGGATGTTAGCCCTCCACGATCCTTTTCCATGGAATTCTCCAGGCAAGAATACTGAAGTGAATTGCCATTTCCTTCTTAATATATGATACTTGTTTTTCTCTTTCTGACTTCACTCTCTTTGACAGTAGGTCCATCCACATCACTGCAAATGGCACAGTTTGGCTCCTTTTATGGCTGGGTAATATTCCATTGTGTATATGTATCTCATCTTTATCCGTTTCTCTATTGATGGACATTTAGGTGGCATCCATGCCCTGGCTATTGTAAATAGTGCTGCAGTGAACATTGGGTTTCATGTATCTTTTTGAAATATGTTTTTTTCCAAGTATATGTTCAGAAATAGAATTTCTGGGTCATATGGGAATTCTATTTTTAGTGTTTTGAGGAACCTCCATACTGTTCTCCATAGTGGTTGTATTAATTTATATTCCCACCAGTAGAGTAGGAGGGTTCCCTTTTCTCCACATTCTCTCCAGCATTTATGTATATATTTTTTGATGATGACTGTTATGGCCAGTGTGAGATGATACCTCGTTGTAGTTTTGAGTTGCATTTCTCTTTATAATTAGTGATGTTGAGCATCTTTTCATATGTTTGTTGGCCATCTTGTAGGTCTTTGGAGAAATTTCTATTTATGTCTTCTGCTCATTTTTTGATTGGGTTGTCTTTTTGATATTGAGCCTCTTGAGCTGTTTGTATATTTTGGAGATTAATCCCTGTCAGTTGCTGTGTGGGCAGATATTTTCCCCATTCTGAGGATTGTCTTTTCGACTTGTTTATGGTTTCCTTTGCTATGCAAAAGTTTTGAGGTTTCATTGGATCACATTTGTTTACTTTTGTTTTAATTTTCATTACTCTGGGAGATGGGTCAAAAAAGACCTTGCTGCAGTTTATGTCAAAGAGTATTCTGCCTGTGTTCTGGTCTAAGAAATTTTTAGTGTCTGACTTTACATTTAGGTCTTTAATCCACTTTGAATTTATTTGGGGGCTATATGTGTGTGTGTGGCTGATTCACTTTGCCGTACAATATTGTGTTTCTGCTCTACAGCAGTGTATATGCAGGTATATATGCATGTGTATATATGTGAATATGTATATATATATGTGTGTGCATATACACACATGTGTGCATGCATGCTTGGTTGCTTAATCATGTCTGACTCTTTGTGACCCCCATGGACTATAGCCCACCAGACTTCTCCTCTGTCCATGGAATTTTTCAGGCAAGAATACTGGAGTGGGTTGCCATGCCTTCCTCCAGGGGATCTTCCAGACCCAGTGATCCAACCCGAGTCTCCTGTGGCTCCTGCATTGGCAAGCAGATTCTTTACCACTGAGCCACCTGGGAAGCCCTTATATATGTATACATATGCATATATACACACACACACACACACATGTATACACATATTTTCATATATATATGTATGTGTATACGTGTGTGTGTGTGTGTGTGTGTGTGTGTATGTGTATACTTTCTCCAGGCACTAAATGACCAGATAATCTGTGCCAAGTATAGTTTAGAGTTTCTGAGGTCTGCTTCTCTCCTAGTTTCCTTCCAAGGAATGATGTGGTGTGAATTCAGTCTGATTCAAGGCAGAAATAATGACGTTTTCATTATTGTCACCCCACATCAGTGTGCTCAGAGAGCAGTTGAGGTTGCAGAAGAATATGAAAGGCTTGTTAAGGCACACTCCAGTTACTCACTGCAGGGACGTGGAAACGTGCTTTAGTGTACAGCAGATGACGACTTGTATTTGTGGTCTTCTGTCTACCTTAGATTCTGTCTCTGCCTGTGACATCAAGCCTACTGTGAACTGGCCGCTGTGTAGTCCAGACATCATGTTCTACTGAGTGAATGGGAAGATCTTCATGATGCTGCTCTCGGTCACACACATGATGCGGGAGGCATGGCCTTTTCATGCAGTGATGTGATGAGAGGATAGTTTGACTGTTGGCCACAGCCAGACTGGTCCAGGCGATGGTTGTTATGCACACGTACACACATCCCAAGACTTGGTGGCCCGTTCTCCCTTTTTCTTTCTCTGTTCTGTGTGTCTGTTTGTCTTCAAGGTTTGAATCATAAGTGTCACTGGTTCTAAGTATTAGAAACCCCAGCTTTCCACAGAAGGACCATATAGACATAGTAGGTGTTAATCTCGTTGCTCATGGCACTCAGGCTATCCAGTCTCATGGCTTCTATGAACCGTCAGCACAGTTTTCTTCAATTTCATTTGAGAGGTCATACAATCGTAAACATCCACCGGTGTAACAGGGAGCACTATGTCTGAAGCCTGAAGCACATGCTGTTTGTATGCTTGTGCAGGAAAGCAGGAGACTCCGCCCTGCGCACAGGGCAATACAGACCAGGATGGCAGGGTTAACATCTATTTACTGTTAAAGATAAAGAATGTAATGTTGTATGTTGTGCCACATGAATAGCACAGCATCCCTGAATGAGTTCTGAAAGGAACAGCAACCTTCTGCGCATCAGATGGAAAAAAAAGGGGCTTCCCAGAGCAGATACGACTTGATCTGGGCTTTGAAGTATAGGAAGAATTCAGAAAAGCAGGCCGAAGAGGTAAGCTCAGGGCAGTGAGGGCTCAGAGGCAGGACTGTGCTGGTGTGGAGGGGTCATGGTTGGAAGTCATCTGAGAAGAGCAGAGGATTCATGTGGGGAGCGAGTGGAAAGATGTCCTAGAATCCAGTTATGAGAGAGCTCAGCTTTTGTTTACGACTCCCTGTCTCCTGAGCCGGGGAGGAAGAAGAATTCTCAATGTTTGCAGGGAGCTGCTGGATGGGATTGACTGGGTCACACACACTAACCAGTGATCTCGGTCTCCGAGAGGACGTGGATGAGGTAAAAGAACACTGTAGGGATGAGTGACTAACTTACAGAGAAAAGCGAGGCGTGTTCCTCTCCTGACTTCCCCATGTTTACAAAGATCTGGAATTGAAAACCAGGCCCTCAGAGACCTGCCTTACCTGTTGGGGCTTCAAGTTCTGCAGAAACCCAGCTGCTGGCTTGTAGGGAGTGGTCATTCCAGGGCACTGTCTGCACACTCGCTGAAAAGCCTTTGTGAAGGATGGTTACGAGGCTTCTCTCAGTGTTCCTGGTTTCGTACTAAAAATAAAACCCACAAGTCATGATATGTAAAGGGGAAATGACCTGCAGAGAACTATTTAATCAAATAGGAGTTTTCTTCCACTTTTTAAATGGCATGTAAACACAATGCAATGCAATCATTCTGCTAGAAAAAATCAAACCCAGTGTTTCAAGGTTATGTTCTTATCCCTAAACTCATCAATCAAGTTGTACACATCAAATAGGTGCAGCTTTTTACCGAAAACAAAGAGGTTTTTAAAATGAATAAACAAATTGTCTAGTTTAGATTGGTACATGTTTTAAAAATACATAATGAAATATAGAAAATAATTATTCAAGGATACCTGAATTAACTGCTTCTTATAAAAACAAACAAAATGCTAGAGTTCAGACTCCAGTTTCCTTTGGCCACCATCTCTGGCTCCAATCTCCTCCCCAGAGGTAAATTTTTGATGGAGAATTCTCTAGAATTCCATATTGACTGACATAGTACTGCTTCTCCCTTAGTTTGATTTATGGCACATCCGCTCGGTACCTGGTGCTTTACTATATCCCTGCAGTGAACCTGGGGCTCTGGGATCTTACGTGACTGATGGAAGTAGTAAAGGCAGGAAGTGGCTGAACTGGGATTTGAATTTGACCTTTTCCGTTAGGTACAATGGCCCCTCTCCTCTTTTGCTTGGTTATTCTCTTCTGTTCTTTTGAATATTTTAGAGGCAACATAAAATCAATATCTAAACCATTGTAGCTCAGAAGTTACTAAACTTTATCGTTAAGTGGAAGAATTGGTCCCACAGTTTAAAATGTTCCAAGCCACTGTTTTAGTGTGGGTATGGCACTAGTTCTCAGCCGTTTCAATAGAGACATTGCCCTCCTAGGAATATTAACAGAAAGCTCTGTAGTGGTTTTCTCTCTTTTTAGATAAAATTTCCTTTAATAAGGAAAATTCAGTCTAGGTAAGCATTGCCATCAGAATAAACACTTACATCTTCTTCTTGTGGAGCATTTATTTTCACATGATATCCTAGCTGGACATTGCTTTGTTCTTGATCAGGATTTGGTTCCCAACGTAAAAGAACTTGAGCTAAATTGACAGCTTTAATGGTGAAATTGACTGGTGGTAGAAGTAAAACTGTTGATCAAAAGAAAAAAGCCATGCAATGTTTAATTATATGAAACATTTTAAAATCATTAAATGTTTTATTGTGTAGTATAGTATTTTATTATGCTATCAGACTGTATAGCACTGAAATCATCTTAGGAAAAGGTTCTTTAGAACTGTTTTTAGCTCATTGTCTTTTTTACTTTGCCCTGGTATTTACCTATAACACCTACAGGTGTTTTATTGAAATATGAATATTTTACTATATTATTATTCAGTATAATAATTTTCAAAGTGTCATTATCTATTAATGGGCTAAAATAGTATGTTAGTTTGTGGGTAGCAATGTGTTTAATGACATGGAATAAAATTGAATAGAAAATATCAGGTGCATCAAACATAAGAAGTCCTATTTCATGAACTTCTTATTTGTTCCATAAATATAGTCACATATTTGTATACTGGTTCAGGATGTAAAGATTTGTTTCTTACTATGATTCAAGGTCAAAAAACTTGTAAGCAAAATTACTCACTCAGCATTTATAAAAAGAAAATGTTTTTTCCGCCCTCATGAACCACTCTCTAACAGAGTCTTCAAAATCAAAGCTTTCATTTAAATTACAAAATCAATGCCTGTTCTTAGAAATCTTGGGAAGCACAGATGATCAAAAAAAAAAAAAGAAAATACAGCCACAGTTTTATCACTGAGTGGCATTAACATGTAATACATTTATTGTCTTTTTTTCTTGAGCATACATTTATACAACTTTTAAAATTTTTGCTAAAGTTGGGCTTCCCTGGTGGCTCAGATGGTAAAAAGTCTGCCTGCAGTGCAGAAGACCCAGGTTCAATCCCTGGGTGAGGAAGATCCCCTGGAGAAGGAAATGGCAACCCGCTCCTGTATTCTTGTGTGGAAAATCCCATGGACGGAGGAACCTGGTCAGCTACAGTCCATGGGTTGCAAAAAGTCAGACGTGACTGAGTGAGTTCACTTCTTTCACTTATAGTATTGTACAATTATGAAACCTTTGATGAATTTACTCGTCAGCACATTTCCACTGACATTTAATATTTAATAGCTTTCCGTGACTCTGCCTCCACACCTGCCGCATACAGACTTCTGGGGCTCCGTCTGTACTTCATCGGCCGTTATGGTAGCCACTGGCCACATGTGGCTTTTAAATAAAATCAGAGTTCACTGTCTTAGTTACGTGAGCCATATATCCAGTGCTCAATAGTCAAGTATCATTGGACAGTGCAGATACGAGAACATAGTCATTATTGTAGCAGGTTCTCTTAGTGCTAGTGGGGGACTCATGTGATGGGTTGTTTTGTTTTGTTTTTTTTTTTTTCCTTAAACCCACTGATGTTTCTGAAGCAAACATAGTGGAAGCTTCTTATTCTTTGGTTCTGAGAACTTTGAGAGGACTTGAACTATATGCTTGTCTGGGAAGGTGTCCAAATACGGCCACCGGCTGCAGCTTTATTTTGAGTGCCCGTCTGCCCACATTTGGAATACGATTTCCCACTGCAACATAAAATATCCGCTTCAGCCAACTTTGCTTTCTTAAAATATAGTATGTTTAAAGAACTGATATTCTGATAAGAATAAATGTTCCATCCCTTTTAAAAAAAATCATGATTTCCTAATTGAGTCTTATTTAGGAGAAAGTAATACTATCCTTTTTTGCAATGTACTTATTTTTTAAAAAAATTATTGAATTTAATAGGTGGTGCTTACATTTTTTATCAGGAAGTAAGTCTGCTTGCAGTATTACTGCCGCTCCCAAAAGAATCAGTAATTCAGGTGCCATGATGATCACAACCTACGGAAAACAGAAAGAGAAAAATCCAAATGGCCACCTGTTGCCATTTCTAAGAAAAGCTGATAGCTCCTTTCTAAAGAAAAGTATAGTCATTTGGCCATTTAACAGACATTTATGAACTTTATGTGTTAGAAATACAAATATGAACAAATCTTGGATTTTGTCTTGCCAACATGGATCCATAATCTGAGAGACAGAATGAAGTGTAAATCAATCATTGTAACTCCAGCTTCAAAACTGCCCTAGTAAAGATGTGTATAAGAAGCAAAGAGACTTCTGAATTGAGTCCTAAAGGATATACTAGAGTCCTTACACACACACAAGTGAGGAAAGGCATCCATGGTGGCACATGGAGCCCTGCGAAGCCAGAAGAGAGGCAACAAAATAGAAGAAGGTTGATATTCCATGAGAGATGACAGCAGATGTTTGAACAGTAGAAGACAGAGTTAATCAAATTGAATATGAATATCATTACCAGTTTCACTAATAAGAATTTACATATGAGCATGACATGTCCAGCATGACAAAGAATTTAAATCTAAAATGTTTACATGGATAAAAGACACTTTGTATCACAAACCTGGAATAAGTGTTTAGTACTTCAGACTTCAGAGAGGCGGAGTATTTTGATGAACCCAGAAAGAAATAGGCCATTAAAGGGAATGAAAACATAGTTATAGGCCTGAAGAAAATAAAACTGTTATTTGTTTATTTTAAATAAAAATAAGCAGACAATGAATCTAGAGTAGAAATATTAGCATAACTCAAGTGTGGCTGTCTGAAAAAAGTAGTTATATTGTTTCAGGAACATTTTTTTAACATGTGAAAGAAAAGATCTCTTGTTGAGAATTGTAGATTAGAAATCTTGAATGTTTCCTTTGAAAATTTCGGAAGGCATTTTTCATATGAACTTAACAAAAATAACATTCTGCCTGCTAAGTTTTGTCCTCCCTGCCACCAGATGATGAGGGTGTGTAGTTATCCAATTTACAATGGTGAAAAGATAGTTAAAAAACAGACCCAGTCTCAGATCTTCCTCCAATTCTAAAACCTATGTTCTACACTTACTTAAGTGACACAATTTTTAATTTAAACTTTTATTTAAGTGATGTGATATTTTTCAAACATAATTCTGGTAGAACCACAGAGGATAGGCGTTGGCTAAATGGATACATTCAGGAAGAACCAAAAACCACACTTTCTTCACTTTTACTACTTACTAATGAAATTAGTAAAATGTCACAGCAGGAAGATAGAAACAGCATACAAATCAATTAATTTCTTTTTCAGATAAACTCAAGTATTGCTAATCAGAGTTATGCCACTTTTTAAAAACGTTTTATTCTGTATTGAGATACAGCTGGTTAGCATGTTGTGATAGCTCCCGGTGCACAGAGAAGGGACTCAGCCACACATGTCCATGTGCCCTTCTCTCCCCAACCCCCTCCTATCCAGGCTACCACACAACGTTGAGCAGAGTGCTCTCTGCAGGTCCTTGTTGGTTTTCCATTTTGGATACAGCAGTGTGTACTGTCCATCCCAGACTCCCTACCTGTCTCTTTCCCCACCCTTCCCACCATCCTCCCATAACCATAAGTTGGTTCTGTTAAGTCTGTGAGTCGCTTTTTATTTTGTAAGTTCATTTGTGTCATTTCTTTTTAGATTCCGCATATAAGGGATGTCATACAACATTCCTCCTTGCATCTAGAGTTATGCCCCTTGTGATAAGAATCATCCTGTTTCTTTCTCTGATTTTACACCATGTAGAAAAAGATTTTTTAAAACAACAGTAACGATAAAAGCAGCTGTTCTAAAGTTTTTAAAGGTTTCAGTAAGTGAGAATGTTAAGGATTTAAAGGCACGCCTTGGTGATTTACTAAGTCTTAGAAGCCAAGATAAGAACTCCTTAGAGACTTCCCTTGTGGTACAATGGTTAAGACGCGGTGCTTCCACTGCAGGGGCAGGCATGGGCTTGATCCCTGGTTGGGAATTGAGATCTCATGTGCTATGCAGTACGGCCAAAAAAAAGAAAAAAGTGAAAAAAAAATCCTCATAGCTTCCTCTTCAAGTTTAGAAGGCAGTGTCTTTAAAATTTCAGTATTTCTGGAAATAATATCACACGTGTTCTGAGTTTTCACTAATCATTATTACTAGGAGGAATTCTCAGTCAGAAAAAAATGCAAAATTGATTTTCCCCAAGTGAGTTTTACTGACTGGCAAAGTAAGTAGTATGTTATAAACAGTACTTGTAAAAATAATAAATTGCCATTAAATTTTGAAGTAATAAACTATCACATGCCTCAATGTGGAGATAATTGAATATTTCACATAACCAAGCAGTCTGCCGTAGAATTTTTTATGTGTTCTGATTTTATAGCTGATGAAAACAGAATTGTTTCTCAAATTTGACCAAAAATTTGTGATGATCAATTTATCAGCCATAAAACTGCCATGCACATTTTTTTCACATTTTACTGAGATATTCTGTGTTTAAAAGGATGATAACTTTGAATAAAAGAAGTTGTCCTATAGGCAACACAGAATACTCAACTAGGAGTCCAAATACTACCAAGAATAACCATTTTTTTGTGAGCCAGATAAATTCAATAGAAGCCTGGGTATTACTGAAGGTTCAGCAGGTGACCCTGTATTTTTCTATAATTCTGTTTGCTCTGCTCATTCCCTGAAAGCACCTTCAGCCTTTGCTCATGTCTTCTTAATATTTCTGGTCTGTGACAGAGCAGTCACTCCTTCTGGAAAACGAACTTGAATCTTTTGGGGTCATCTCTTTAATCCAGTGATATACTGTTACATAGATGTCAGCTGGGTAATATTTTGTTGTACAGTAGGTTGTTTCACTACATTAAAATTTATAGAAATAACTTGTTATCCATTCTTCTCATGGATACTAATTAAAATCCGGCAGAAAACCATTAAATGTTTAAAGTAGATTCCAATTCAGAATGAAGCAAGCATGGGTTGCCTACCTATTAATACCATTATCAGAAATGCATGCCCAGTCTCTTAGAAAGACCATGGCTACCTGTTCTTGTCATATTTCATTGGGTTGATGTAAAATTCCTCGAGTGCTCTCTGAGAATCAGGCATCTGGTAGGTGTTATATTCTTTGAAATTTGGGAGTAAACAGGAGCACCATCGCTCACAGCACAGATGTTTCTAGAAAGCGGGGTAAAGTCCTGACCATTGAAGATGAATTTCCCCGGTGTTCCTGAGAATTGGTCAAGTTCTACTGAAGTTCAGACTTAACGTTTTCCCCACTCTCTTTCCAGATTATTTTGCTGCCCAGGTCGTTTGTTTTATAACCAAAGTTGTATTTACCCTTTTTAAAGAAACTTTTTGAGTCAGCTGTGGTGACAACTAATTAAAACTCAACTTCAGTGCACAGAAATTGAAAAGCAACTGAGAGGATTCATGGTCCGTTAAACCCTCAAAAGTAGAGTTTACTTTTTACTTCCTTTTTTTTTCCTGTACAGTGTAATCAGCAATAAAACATATCTCTTGGGGGATGAAGAATAAATAAATAAACCAAGGTGTAAAATGCAAATGACATGTTTAGCTAGGTATGTTGCATTACCCCAAGTGAAAAATTGTACATAGTCCTAAAAATATGAGTCATTAGGAGCATGTATAAGGCATGCAACCTTTTTTTCTGCCTTACTACAGGACTTCTGATTAATTTTCTGAAATAGTCCATAAATATAACTCAGTGATTCAAACTGTTGCCACATTCATAAAGCCTTGTTAGCCAAGGTGGAAATGGTGCTGCCACCCTGAGTATTTGGGAAATGCTGGCAGAAAGAGTTTGCTGCCCAAATCTCCTAATGGTTAAATGTCTTCCAGCTAATGGCACTTGGTGCCATGTCATCCCACACCCACACTTCCCTGTTCCCGGGCATACCTGTCTCCTTCGGTTGGTCCTCTCGTTTCTGATGACCATCCATGCTCAGCAGCCGACAGCCAGGACCACCTCCATGTTGTCAGTGCTCGTGGCTGCAGCCGCAGCACCTAGCACAGCTTCAGGCCCGGGGCAGATGCTGCATATGCCTGGCTCTACACAAAGTAAAGGCAAATTAATGCACAGCCCTTAACAAGTCGAGCTCTGCAGGGAAAAACCTAGCAGAGGGACAAGTTAGATTAGAGCACGGCAGGCAGGGAGCACGAAGCAAACCTGGGCTGTCTAGGGGGAGATGTGATACTCTTGGTACCTTGCCTAAAAATTTCCCCAAGCAGCATTTCAAGTAATGGAAACAAATGAGGTGATTTGATTTGCCAAACTTTATTATGTTTGAAATGCAAACAGTTAACAAATAGCTACATATATTAACATATTTTTCAGTAACTATGAAAGAAGGCATACCCTTTCACGAGAAATATTAGAAATTGTACCGGGTAATTCAATTTTCAACCTGATGATTCATTAAATTGGGTATCAAATACATTAATCAATATGGCTATAAAAAGTCACTTTTCATGTGTTAATGAGTTGTAGGCTCATAGAGTATTAAAGAGAATCTGATTTTTTTCCATGTCTTCCTTTCTCTCTTTGTTTTCATTCCATCCATTTTTTCTGTATATAAGGAAACATGTTTACACTGATTGGGGTGAATATTTAATAAAATAGTGAACCTGAAACCGAGTGAGATATTTCAGCAAGTTTTTGGAGATTTTATATACAATCCAACAATTTTTTTTCAAAATCCCAGAACCCTCAAAAGAAACAGAAAGCAGAATGCCTTCAGTTAGAGCCAGGGCAGCCATCTCCTCTTTTTGTTTCTGCATTTGTAACTTTCTTATTAATTCAAACTTCCTCATCAAGTTATTTTATCCTGTACCCTATTTTTTAAACTCATATATTTCCCCAGAAAACTTAGCAGAGTCTGTGTTCTCATTTTAATCTCGGAAGTATCTGCAACAGCGGGTAACAAGCGTCTTAAACAAGAATCAGCAAAACACATAGCTTTTATTCCAGTGTGACTCACCTTCACACAGACTACACACCTCAGTTACTTAGCCCAACACAAAGGAATAGAATATTACACCCAGAGTGGACATGACTGACCTGATAACATGTCTATAGTAACGTTATTAGTTCCATTCCTGCTAATAATAGAGTTCTAAGGGGTTTTGTTTTCCCCATTTCTTCATGTAAAAGTTTGCCATATATTTACAAGTCATTCTCTCACTTTTTCTATTCCCCACCTGCCCCTACCCCTGCCATGTAATGAAATTATTAGGAGGTGGAGCCCAGGATGGTATTAGAGAGAAAAAAGAGGCATCTGCTCACTCTGAGATGAATCAGTTCTGGATCCCCACTTACGGAGAAGTGCAGTGGCCTTGCCATCAGAAGCTGCTGCAGGGCACTGAAAATGAACCTTATCTCTGTATACTTTTGACTTAGAGGCAGATCTTCTTCACTGTTTCATCATCGCAGCTATAATGGTTACAAACTCACAGCCAGTTCCCTTGACGATGGGAGGGCAGCAGGGCTCCTCTAAGCAAATATCAAGGAGCATCTGTGAGCAGGTAGTTCTGGATGAGCCTTAATCCTATAATGAAACTCCTGAGGACTAAACTGCTGTTGAGTGAAGGCCCTCTCTGTTCCTGATAGCCACTATCTGATAACTGTCTCATCTGCATTTTCACTGTCTTTCTAGATGCTTTGCTCTGTTCAGGAATTTCAGTGAACACTGGCTTCTGGGTGGCAAGGTAATACATTTTTCCTGGGCACTTTCCAGAATTTCTGTTTTCTTCATGTGCTTTGTTCAGCTGGAGGATTTTTTGTGCCACTGTCATACAGTACCAGACACAATGATTTTTACAGAAAAATGGGGAATCTACCGCTCCCTACAAGCTGAGCAGCAATTTTCAGTTTTCAGAGGTTCCTTAACCCTTCTCTGCTGTGTTAGCAGGTCCTGCGCCCTCAGATAGATGGGTGTGTGCTGGAGGCGGGGCAGAGGAGGGAGATGGTTTCTGGTGTCACGAGTTGCTGGCCTTGGCGAGTCTGGATCTGCACATGGGGACAGTGGCCGTGTTTTTCTGTGCACACCCAAGACCTGCTGTCTCTGATCTCCCGGTTCCCCGTGCAGCACCTAGCTGGCCTCCCCTCAGTACCTTCAATTTAAGTAAACTTAGCTGGGTTCTCCTGTCCTTTGTTCCATTTCTGTCTAGGGAATTTCCAGGTGAGTGACTTGCAAACCCGACTTTTAAAAATATGTTTCCCAGGGTTTAAATAGATGAAAATGTCACTTAACGTTATTAAGTGCCTGAGGCAGGTGGAAGTCTTTCTCTTTGAAAGGGTATCTCCAGGCTTAGCCCATGGGGGTGAGCAACAAGTAGCCCCTGAGAAGTGGGAACAGAGGGGCCCAGGTCCCCACAGAACTGATGCGAGAGAGGCAATGGCCAGGTGCGATGAGGGGTTCAGTTTACAAGATGAAAAATGACAGGCACCCCAGTGAGACTTCCTGCAAGTCAGTGAATGTCTTCTGCAAGGATAGCCACTGGGGTTCCCAAAGTAATCATTTTAGCAGTTGCCAAAGAAGAACCGGATCAGTTGTTATTAGATGATCTGAATAAACGTGATTTTCCTTGGGGAAAGGAAAAGTTGAACTGGGAACTGAGAGAGATCCATTTATTTGCTAAGATGGACCCAGAGAAGTTTAGATACAGTATCAGCTGTCTGACCTACTTTTTAGAGTCCTGCATCTAATTTTGGTTGCAGCGTATTTGTCATCCTCAAAACCTGAAAACTAGTTACCAATCATCGTGAGGGCAATAATTGCTGGCCAGAAAGGCTGTTTTGACATTTTCTATGTTTCTTACATGCATTTATTCAAGAAATATTTATTAAATCCATCTATGCAACATGCCAAAAGCTGTTACAGACACAGAGAAAATCAGATCTGGCTTTTACCCTGGATACCGTCTTTCAAGGTATATGACACTTTATCAGCCATGCCAATATTAAAAACCCAAAGAAATAAGCTTGCATTTTGTTCCCATGCCCTATTTCCAAATAAATCCAAGGAAAGTAAGAGGCACAGCTTTGCGTAGTTTATTTTTTGTGGCAAGAACAGTCTTCTTTAGAATAAACTGCCGATGTCCAAAGATAGTATAATGGAACATGTTGGAAGAATTCACATAAATGGTTTTTCAAAAAGTGAAACAAAAATTGGCCTGAATTTTTTTTTTTTTTTGCTGTTTAGTTTTAACTGGAGGATACTTGCTTTACAATGTTGTGTTGGTTTCTGCCACACAACAATATGAATCAGCCATAGATGTGCATATGTCCCTTCCTTCTTGACCTGCATTTCTTAAGCAGCAAAATAATCCAGGTTTAGCCAGAGTATAGTTGAAAATGTGAATAGTAATGCCATGGAAAATAGGATTATGTGGTTCTTTCTTGAACCCTTCTTAAAGGCACTTGCTAAAGATCTTACCTGTAGGAATCCATTCTGTGGAAAATGTGAAATATAGACCAAGATTTATCTGAGAGAGGGGAAGTAAACACAATGCATTGTACTTTGACTTAAAATAGTAAAAGTAGTGTGGAAATGGTTAAGAGAAATATATAATCTTTTCAAGATTGAAATAGGTTGATAATAAAAGGAGTGTTTATCAAGAACTGTTAAACATAGAGTACTATGGAAAAATGCTAAATAAAAACAACAGGAGTGCAAATATATATACACACATATATATGTGTGTATGTATGTATACATACTTTTTTTTTTCATAATCTCATATTCTATAAAAGACCAAAATGATAGGCATGGTTATCTCTAAGTGGTAGGTGTTTTAGTTAGCTATTGCTATAGAGCAACCAACCACAAACACCATAGTGGGAAACAGTGATAAGCATTTATTTCTTGCCCAAGCTTCAGAGTTTTGTCCAGGGTCTGGCTAAATTTGGCTGGATTCCAGATCATGGAGTGGGTTCAGGTTTATTCTAAGTATCTGTTGTTCACTTGAAACCAGTGGACACACAAGGTATATTCTTTTCATGTGATCCCGAAAGTGCAAGAAAGTAAGATGAACTGGACACGAGCATTTGAAGTGTCCACTTGTGTCACGGTCACTGACATCCCAAGAGTCAGGGCACATTGTGTGGCCAAACCCTGAGTCACTCCCCCCAGGAGAGGAGTGAGAATTGGAACCAGTAGCTTGTTCTACCACAGTGGGATTGATCTTTCCTTTACATTTCTTTTTCTAAAGTATTTGTTGTTGGTGTAATTTATTTGGCTGTGCTGGATCTTTGCTGTGGCACTTGGAATCTTCAATCTTTAGTTGTGGCATGCAGAATCTTTTAGTTGAAGCCAGCGGGATCTTTACTTGGGATATACAAGTTCTTAGTTTTGACATGTAGCATCTAGTTCTTTGACCAGGGATCAAACACAGGCCTCCTGCATTGGGAGCTTGGAGTCTTAGCCACTGGACCACCAGGGAGGTCCTTTAATTTCTTCTTATGCTTCTGTTTATGCAAATGTTTACTCTACACAAATGCAGGAGTAGTGTTTTTTGTTTTGTTTTTTTTTTAATATTAGAGAAATAGAGATAAATGGAATAGAATTGAGAGTCCAGAAATAAACTCTCACATTTATGGTCAACTGATTTTTTGACACAGGAGTCAAGATAATTCAGTGGAGGAAAAAAAAAATCACTGTTCAATAAATAATGCAGAAACATATGCAAAAGAATTATATTCAACCCTTATAGCTCACAGCATATACAAAAATTAACTCGACATGGATGGATGTGGAGATTATCATATTAGATAACATACTATGTCAGACAGAAAGACAATGTCATATGATATCACTTGTGTATGGAATCTAAAAAAAAATAATACAAATGATCGTATTTACAAAACAGGAATAAACTCAAAGACATAGAAAACAAACTAATGGCTACCAAAGAGGAAGGGAAGGAGGGATAAATTAAGAGTTTGGGATAAATAGATAAACAGGAAGGTCCTACTATGTAGCACAGGGAACTATATTCAGTATCTTGTAATAACCTATAATGGAAAAGAACCTGAGAAGTAATATATATGCTCACTTTGCTGTATAGCAGAAAGTAACATATATATATATTTACATACACACACACATATTTATGTACATACATATACCCAAATCAAAGTAGATACCAAAAGCCAATATGTGCATGAAAAACTGCTTGACATCATTATCACAAATTAAAACCATAATGAAATACCTCTTAATACCCACTGGGGTGGCTAAAATGAAAAAGAAAGGCAGTAAGTAGTTACTGGTGAGGATGTGGAGAAGTTGGAACCCTCAGAGACTGTCGGTGGGAACGTAAAATGGTGCAATCACTTTGAAAAAGAGTCTAGTGGTTTCTCAAAAATGTTAAACACAGAGTTGCTATATGACCCAGCAATTCCAGTCTTTAGCAAACACCCAAGAGAACTGAAAACAGACAGCCACACAGAAATGTTTACATGACTGTTCATAGCAGTATTCTTCATAACAGCCAAAAAGTGAAACAACAGAAGATATCCATCAACTGAAGAATGGATTGAGAATCTCTGTAAGGAATGTTGTGAAACCTTAAAAAGGAATGAAGTTCTTAGGCATGGTATAACATGGATGAGTCATGAAAACATAAAGCTAAGTGAAAACAACCAGTTCACAAAACTGACTTTGTATAGTCCCACTTATATTAAACATTTAGAAATAAATAAATAAACATTTAGAATAGGCAAATCTATGGGAATAGAAAGTGGATTAGTGGTTTCCTAGGGCTGGATGGTGAGAATTTGGGCAAAATGGTAAGTGATTGCTAATGGGTTTGAGGTTTCTGTTTAATGTTATTTTTGATTGGAGTATAGTTGTATTACACTGCTGTGTTAGTTTCTACCATGCAGCACAATGAATCAGTCATATGTATATACATATCCTCTCCCTTTTGGATTGCCTTCCCATTCATGCATGTCACCATAGATAACTTGGTAGGATTCCCTGAGCTATGCAGTATGTTCTCATTAATTGTCTGTTTTCTACATAGTTTCAGCAGTGCATATATGTCAATCCCACTCTCTCAATTCCTCCCACCTGCTTCCACTTTCCCCTGTAATTGTTCTCTACTTCTGTTTGAGGGTTCTTTTGAGGTAATGAATGTGATAAAATGTTCTAATATTGATTATATTGATGATTGCCAATTCAGTGACTATACTAAAAGCGGTAGGTATATTTTATGACATGTGAATTATGTCTCAGTCAAGCTGCTATTTAAAAAACAATAAATGAACCAACAGGATTTAAATAGTATCCCAGGTATTAATTGAACAATCCCAGTATAAGATCAATCAGTTTACAGTCTGTGCTGCTGTGCTTAGTTGCTCAGTTGTGTCCGACTCTTTTGCGATCCCACGAACTGCAGCTTGCCAGGCTCCTCTGTCCATGGGGATTCTCCAGGCAAAAATACTAGAGTGGGTTGCCATACCCTCCAGGGGATCTTCCTAACCCAGGTTTCCTGTATTGCAGGCAGATTCTTTACCAGCTGAGCCACCAGGGAAGCCCCTTACTGTCTATAGCTAAAATTAAAAGCATGTGTTTATTCAGCAAGGAGTCTGAGTAACTTAAGCTTTTTCATTTCTTTACTCAGTGATCAGTTTTATTTTATTAATTTATTGTTTCCAGTTTTACTGAGATATAATTGACATATAACAGTGTATAAATTGAAAGTAAACAACGCAATCATTTACTGTAAGTATATAGTGCAAAAAGATTTTGCAGGGACCAGTTCTTTGCTCTCAAAGCCAGATACAGGAAATTAACTACAGTGTAAAAAAACTAACTAAAAGTTAAACTTACTTCATTAATGTAAATCAGCGTTTCATTTTAGCCTAGAAGGAAACTCCTTTGTGCTTGAAACTGTCAATTGCTTGATATACATTGTCGTACAATAACCCATAAACTTATTTTATATGTGAGTAAACTGAGGCTTAAAGACCTTACTTAGCAGAGTTTCTTTATAATGTTTTCCAAAGCCATTTTTCCCAGGATGGCAGAGCTTTATAATTGATAGTTATCTTTAAAGAAACAGTAAAATACATACTTTACTGGGGGTAAATATTTTATTGAATGTTGGCAGGCGGGGAAGGTATGAAGGGAAGATTCCCCTTGAGAAACTTTTAATTATTTGAGGTTGTCTGAACTCCTATGGGAAAACCTGTCTCTGATTCTACTCTCTTCTAAGTGTATGTTTAAGTGCTGCATTCACGTGCCAATTTTATTTTTGTATAGAGTATTACATCTTTGTTTCTACAACTAGATGTGAGGACAGGTCTTTATTTTATCTGGCTTGGTTTTATCAGAATCCATTAGGGTAAGCAGTGTTAAGGAAAGAAGAAGAGGGGGTTGGTGTTATTACAGCAGGGAATTCCAGATGAATTCCTATGAAGAAATATAGCGTAGAATATCAGAAGGAACCTGGTTTAGATCCGTCTTGATTCTCATCCGAGGCTACTGATAAGTCAGAATTTTGAAGGTGATTATTCTCAGTCTTTAGGGCTTCCCTGATAGCTCAGTTCTTTGGAAGGAATGATGCTAAAGCTGAAACTCCAGTACTTTGGCCACCTCATGCGAAGAGTTGACTCATTGGAAAAGACCCTGATGCTGGGAGGGATTGGGGGCAGGAGGAGAAGGAGACAACAGGATGAGATGGCTGGATGGCATCACCGACTCGATGGACGTGAGTTTGAGTGAACTCCGGGAGTTGGTGATGGACAGGGAGGCCTGGCGTGCTACGATGGGGGTTGCAAAGAGTCGGACAGGACTGAGAGACTGAACTGAACTGAACTGATAGCTCTGTTAGTAAAGAATCTGCCTGCAATGCGGGAGACCTGAGTTCGATCCCTGGGTTGGAAACATCCCCTGGAGAAGGGAAGGCTACCCACTCCAGTATTCTGGCCTAGAGAATTCCATGGACTGTATAGTCCATGGGGTGGCTAAGAGTCAGACACGACTGAGTGACTTTCACTTCACATTCTCAGTCTTTACCCTTGGGCCTCTGTTCTTTTAACTATTACCAAAGTCCTATCTTTTAAAATTAATGACCCAGTATGAAATTTCAGAACAGTTAAAATTGATTTGTCTATTTACTCACCTCTTTTAAATGTAAAATAAAATTGTGTTTGTGTGTAAAATCCCCCAGCACCAGTGAAAATCGCAATTCTACATTTGCTGAGAAATATCTTTATTTGTCCTCTGGGAGATCTTAAACTTTAGTTGTTCTATTAAACTTTTATGAGAACAAAATGGGTGAATGGCTTTTTATTCAAACAGGTACTTTTTGTTGTTTAAAAGAAAGAACACATACTTGAAACAGAACGTGTTCTTTTAAACAAATTACTCAAAAACAAAAAAGTAAAAATATGAGGGACAGGTTTGGGTAAGATAATCACTACCACCCCAAAGTTGCAGAATATTAAAATTTTGTCATAATTATCTGACTTTGTCTAAATATTGCTTCAGATATCTCCCCAAGGAGGTCGAGTCTGCTATCATTATAAATTCATATCTTTATGTGAATTCTTAGTCTCCCTTCTCTGTTCTAATATAAAATGCAAATGCTCCTGGGAGCTGTGATCTGTTTAGGAAGGCTTTTGCTAAAAGGTCCTGGCAGGAGAAATAACAGAACTGTGATCTGAAGGGCGTCATGGTGCCATTTAATAGTTCTGCCTCCGTTCAACCTTGTGTTTTTACTTGAAATCAAACCACCTGCCTAAAATCCAGGAAAGGAAAAAAAAAGGGGGGGGAGGATATATTCAACATTGAGGTTCATGCCACGAACGTCACATGTTGGCCAGTCAGTTGTTTCGTGACATAACAATCCGTGGGTTTCCTGCGTCTTCCCATCCCCCAGTCACTAAAGCACGAATGTGGGGTTGCAGTAGGCTGTGATACACGGTCCCCTGAAGATGTCCGCAGATGTTCCCAGAGCCCATCAGTGCACCACCGTACACGCAGGTAAGAATAGGGTGAGGGTATTTGATAGGAAGATGATCCTGGACTATCCAGGGGGCCCAGTGTCCTCACAGGGCTTTTGTAAGGTAGCAGGAGGCAGAGAGGGGAAAG
Source organism: Bubalus bubalis (assembly GCF_019923935.1). Taxonomy (NCBI): domain Eukaryota; kingdom Metazoa; phylum Chordata; class Mammalia; order Artiodactyla; family Bovidae; genus Bubalus; species Bubalus bubalis. The sequence continues at coordinate 23,123,874 of NC_059177.1, read as the reverse complement.
ACTGTATTATGTTGGTGTGCTGTAAAGATGGAGGGAGGGCACCACTAGGAGTTGGAATTATTATTATTCCAGGTGTCTCCAGAAGGAATTTAGCCCTGTGCACCCGTTTTATACTTCCAACCTCTAGAACCATGAGATAATAAATTTACGCATCAGGCCCTTCCTGCCATTCTCCATGTTGCTGCAAGACCCATCACCTGAAAACACAAATGGGGCTATAAAAAGCCCTATGGAGAAAACCCCTAATTTCTTTGTATTACCTTTTAAAAGAAATCCAAATGTCATCCTGTCAGGTGCCCAGCCTTGTGCTGGACCTGGTCCCTGTCTGTTTCTCCAGGTTTATCAGAAGACAGTGGTGGTTTCAAGGTCAGATGTCTGGGTTTGCATTCTGCTTGTGCCACTTACCACCTGTGTGACCTTGGCCAAATTAACCTCTCTGTGCTTCAGTGTCCTCATTGGCTGTTTGTAAAGGTTGATTTATTAATACAATGCCTAACACTGTCCTAAGCACAATATAAATCATTAAATGAACTTATTATTGTGAGTATTCACAAATGTCATTGGCTCATAAAAAGAACTGTAAGTCACTCAGTCGTGCCCGACTCTTAGCGACCCCATGGACTACAGCCTACCAGGCTCCTCCATCCATGGAATTTTCCAGGCAAGAGTACTGGAGTGGGCTGCCATTGCCTTCTCCATTGGAACCAGTTGGGATTGGCCAATTCCTTTGTCAGGTGAAAATCTCTGTAGCGAGTCAGGGGACTAAATTGGCCGGTGTCGCTGTCCGTGTCGATGGTGCTGAACTCTAGGCTTGGCCAGAGAGGGTTCCTTTGCATGACAACTTCCGGTAGGGCGTGGTCAGGTTCGCTCTCCAAAAAGTGGATCCATCTGCCATCATTTCCTAGCTTCTGGTAGTTGCCAGTGATCCTTGGCATGCTTTGGCTCATAGCAGCGTCAGTCCAGTCTCTTAGCTTCATCATTATATGGCCTTCTTCCCTGTGTGTGTCTGCATGCCTCTAATCTCTTAACACCTCCCTGTTCTCTGCAGCATCCCCAGCCGGCTCACAGATACGATGAGTCATTGGCTCATCAGTTCAGTTCAATTCAGTCGCTCAGTCGTGTCCGACTCTTGGCGACCCCATGAATTGCAGCACGCCAGGCCTCCCTGTCCATCACCAACTCCCAGAGTTCACCCAGACTCACGTCCATCGAGTCAGTGATGCCATCCAGCCATCTCATCCCCTGCTCGTCCCCTTCTCCTCCTGCACCCAATCCCTCCCAGCATCAGAGTCTTTTCCAATGAGTCAACTCTTTACATGAGGTGGCCGAAGTACTGGAGTTTCAGCTTTAGCATCATTCCTTCCAAAGAAATCCCAGGGCTGATCTTCAGAATGGACTGGTTGGATCTCCTTGCAGTCCAAGGGACTGTCAAGAGTCTTCTCCAACACCACAGTTCAAAAGCATCAATTCTTCGGTGCTCAGCCTTCTTCACAGTCCAACTCTCACATCCATACATGACCACAGGAAAAACCATAGCATTGACTAGACGAACCTTTGTTGGCAAAGTAATGTCTCTGCTTTTGAATATGCTGTCTAGGTTGGTCATAACTTTTCTTCCAAGGAGTAAGCGTCTCTTAATTTCATGGCTGCACTCACCATCTGCAGTGATTTTGGAGCCCCAAAAAGCAAAGTCTGACACTATTTCCACTGTTTCCCCATCTATTTCCCATGAAGTGATGGGACCGGATGCCATGATCTTCGTTTTCTGAATGTTGAGCTTTAAGCCAACTTTTTCACTCTCCTCTTTCACTTTCATCAAGAGGCTTTTGAGTTCCTCTTCACTTTCTGCCCTAAGGGTGGTGTCATCTGCATTTCTGAGGTTATTGATATTTATCCCGGCAATCTTGATTCCAGCTTGTGTTTCTTCCAGCCCAGAGTTTCTCATGATGTACACTGCATAAAAGTTAAATAAGCAGGGTGACAATATACAGCCTTGACGTACTGCTTTTCCTATTTGGAACCAGTCTGTTGTTCCATGTCCAGTTCTAACTGTTGCTTCCTGACCTGCATACACATTTCTCAAGAGGCAGGTCAGGTGGTCTGGTATTCCCATCTCTTTCAGAATTTTCCACAGTTTGTTGTGATCCACACAGTCAAAGGCTTTGGCATAGCCAATAAAGCAGAAATAGATGTTTTTCTGGAACTCTCTTGCTTTTTCCATTATCCAGCAGATGTTGGCAATTTGATCTCTGGTTCCTCTGCCTTTTCTAAAACCAGCTTGAACATCATGAAGTTCACGGTTCACATATTGCTGAAGCCTGGCTTGGAGAATTTTGAGCATTACTTTACTAGCGTGATAGAAGACACTAAACAAACATTTGGTTGGATGGATGGATGAATGAATGAAAGAAAATAGTATTACGTTCATGACTGCTCTTTGTTGTTGTTCAGTTGCTCAGTTGTGTCCAAATCTGCCACCCCATGGACTGCAGCATGTCAGGCTTCCCTTTCCTTCACCATCTCCTGGAGCTTGCTCAAACTTATGTCCATTGAGTTGATGATGCCATCCAAGCATCTGTTCCTCTGTCATCCTCTTCTGCTCCTGCCTTCAATCTTTCCCACCATCAGGATCTTCTCCAGTGAGTCGGCCCTTGGCATCAGGTGGCCAAACTGTTGGAGGTTCAACTTCAGTGTCACTCCTTCCAATGAATATTCAGGACTGGGTTCCTTTAGGATGGACTGGTTGGATCTCCTTGCTGTCCAAGGGATTCTCAAGAGTCTTCTCCAACACTGCAGTTCAAAAGCATCAATTCTTCAGCACTCAGCTTGCTTTATAGTCCAACTCTTCAAATCCATATATGACTACTGGAAAAACTATCTTTGACCTTTGTCAGCAAAGTAATGTCTCTGCTTTTTAATACACTGTCTAGGTTTGTCATAGCTTTTCTTCCAAGGAGCAGGTGCTTTTAATTTCATTGCTGCAGTCACCATCTGCAGTGATTTTAGAACCCAAGAAAATTAAGTCTGGCACTGTTGCCATTGTTTCCCCATCTATTTGCCGTGAAGTGATGGAACCAGATGCCATGATCTTTGTTTTTGACTGTTGAGTTTTAAACCAGCTTTTTCAGTCTCCTCTTTCATCTTCCAAGAGACTCTTTAGTTCCTCTTCACTTTCTGCCATAAGGATGGTGTCATCTGCATATCTGAGGTTATTGATATTTCTCCCTGCAATCTTGATTGCAGCTTGAGCTTCATCCAGTCCAGCATTTTTCATGATGTACTCTGCATATAAGTTAAATAAGCAGAGTGACAATATACAGCCTTGACATACTCCTTTCCCAACAAATTATTTTGTTTTTTCTATGATCCAGTGGATGTTGGCAATTTGATCTCTGCCTTTTTGAAATCCAGCACGAACATCTGGGAGTTCTTGGTTCACATACTGCTGAAGCCTAGCTTGGAAACTCTTGAGCATTACTTGGCTAGCATGTGAGATGAGTGCAATTGTGCGGTAGTTTGAGCATTCTTTGACATTGCCTTTCTTTGGGATTGGAATGAGTACTGACCTTTTCCAGTCCTGTGGCCACTGCTGAGTTTTCCAAATTTGCTGAGTGCCGCACTTTAACAACATCATCTTTCAGGATTTGAAATAACTCAGTTGGAATTCCATCACGTGCTATACATACGCAATTGCTTCTTTCTCTACTTTGCAGAAATGAATCTCTAGTTTCAGAAGAACACAACATAACGTAGATGAGTGAAGAGACAGCTACACACTTGGGAGCCAAATTTTGGCACTGAAATATATAAACTGGATCAAAGATGTGATTTCTTGTGAAGAAAGATGAAAGCTGTCCACTTTTGAGGGAATCTTTAACAACACTAAACTTATAGTCTAACCAGCATTAGTGAGTTTTCAGACAAGAATTGCTAACTGTTAAGACCTAATGTTGGTTCATATGATAATTACTGATACATATTTGTTCTTATCTCATATTCTTAACATTTGTTTTTAATAATATGTTGCCTACTCATGAATGTGGTGCTTTTAGAAATATGATAGAAACCTGCCCTTTTCTAACAATACTCTCTGTTCATAATATTTGCTTTCGGTTATATTGCGGTTTCTCTGGCGGCTCAGTAGTAAAGAATCCATTGCAGTACAGGCAGTATGGGAGATGTGAGTTTGATCCCTGGGTCGGGAGGATCCCCTTGGAGAAGGAAATGGCAACCCATTCCAGTATTCTTGCTTGTAAAATCTTACGCAGAGAGGAGCCTGGCAGGCTGCAGTCCCTAGGGTCGCAAAGAGTAGGACACGACTGAGCACACACAAACACAACTGCGCGATATACTACACAAAGAGAAAATTTCCTATGGGATTGCAGTATGGTAAATGTCAGTTCCTTGGCAGCTGAAGTTTGACGTCTCTTAGGACCAGCTTATATTATGAGATAGTAGTAAACATACTGTGTGGAAGAGGAAGGAATTCTGTAGGGCTGTGGTCATTTTCACTGTACTGAGGAGGGGCATTTTATGTATAAAGTTCTTCCCCTTCTAGTTTTAGCCTCAAAGTTCTTTCTTCTACCTTTACATGTAAATGCTTTAATAATTGAATTCGTTTGACTAAGCATTACTTGAGAGTCTTTTAAAGTATATACTTAAAAAACTTTATGGTCTAGCTGTTTTTTGCTAATTTGTAGGAAGAGAATATTTTGGTTGAGTTTATTAAGGTATAACTGGACATACAGTTTACCCTTTTTAGTGTACTGTTCTGAGTTTTGACAAAGACATAATCATGCGATTGCCATCATTATCAAGACACAGAACCATTCTGTAACCTGCCCTCCCAGATTCTCGCCTGCTCCTTTGTAGTAACCCCCTCCCTCCATCTCCAGTCAACAGCTGACCTGTTTTCTGTCTCAATAGTTTTCTATCCTGTTTTAGTTTTTCTGTTTATTTTTTTTTAATTGGAGTATAGTTGAGTTACAGTGTTATTTTCATTTTTACTGTGCAGTGAAGTGAATCAGTTATACATATACATATATTCACTCTTTTTAAGATTCTGTTCCTAATAGATTGTTAAAGAGTATTCAGTAGAGTTCCCCATGCTATACAGTAGGTTTCTATTAGTTATCTGTTTTAAATACAATAGTGTATATATGTTCATCCCAATTTCCCAGTTTATCCCAGCCCCTTTTTCCCTTGGTAACCTTAAGTTTGTTATCTACATCTGTGACTCAATTTCTGCTTTGTAAATAGGTTCATTTGTACCATTTTTGTTTTACATTTCTTGTATAAGTGATATCATATTTGTCTCTCTGTGTCTGACTTTACTCAGTATGACAATCTCTAGGTCCATCTATGTGCTGCATATAGCATTATTTCATTCCTTTTTATGGATGAATAATATTCTATTGTATATACATGTACCACATCTTCATTATCCATTCCTCCATCAGTGGACATTTAGATTGCTTCCATGTCTTGGCTATTATAAATAGTGCCGCAGTGAATATTGGGGTGCATATATCCTTTTGAACTGTGGTTTTCTCTGGACTTATACCCAGGAGTGGGATTACTGGATCAAACGGTAATTCTGTTTTTTGTTATTTAAGGAACCTCTAACGGCACCCCACTCCAGTGTTTTTGCCTGGAAAATCCCATGGACGGAGGAACCTGGTAGGCTGCAGTCCATGGGGTCGCTGGAGTCGGACATGACTGAGCAACTTCACTTTCACTTTTCACTTTCATGCATTGGAGAAGGAAATGGCACCCCACTCCAGTGTTCTTGCCTGGAGAATTCCAGGGATGGGAAGCTTGATGGGCTGCCGTCTATGGGGTTGTACAGAGTCGGACACGACTGAAGAGACTTAGCAGCAGCAGTAATTAGTGAAACTGAGCTCCCTTTCTTGTGCCTCTTGGCTGTCTGTCTGTAGATCTTTTTTGGAGAAAGATCTATTAAGATCTTCCACCCATTTGATTTGATTTTTTTTGTTGTTGTTCTTTGATCTTGAGCTGTGTGAATTGTTTGTATATTTTGTAGACTAGTCCCTTGTCTGTTTCATTTGCAAATATTTTCTCTCATTCTGTGGGGGTTTTGTTGTTGTTGTTGTTGTTGTTTGTGGGTTGTTTTTTTTTATGGTTTCCTTTGCTGTGCAAAAGCTTTTGAGTTTAATTAGGTCTCATTTGTTTACTTTTGTTTTTATTTTCATTACTCTAGGAGGTGGATCAAAAAAGATATTGCTGCTGTTTATGTCAAGGAGTGTTTTTCCTATGTTTTCCTCTAAGTTTTATAGTATCTGGTCTTATGTTTAGGTCTTTAATGCATTTAGAGTTTATTTTTGAGTAGTGGTGTTAGGGAGTGTTCTAATCTCATTAATTTACATGTAGCTGTTCAGTGTTCCTAGCACCAGTTATTAAATAGATTATCTTTTCTCCATTGTATATCATTGCCTTCTTTGTCATAGATTAGGTCACTATACATATGTGGATTTATCTCTTGACTTTATATCCTTTCTCCACTGATCTGTATTCCTGCTTTTGTGTCAGTACCATACTGTTTTGTAGTATAGTCTGAAGTCATAGAGCCTGATTCCTCCAGTTCTGTTTTTATTTTTCAAGATGGTCTTGGCTATTTGGAGTCTTTTGTGTCTGTCACTATACTTTTGCTTCCTCCAGGGAGTCCCATAAGTAGAACCATTCTGTATATAGCCTCCTGAGTCTGGCTTTCTTGACTGGAGGTTTTGACATATTGTTTGGATCAGCAGTTAATTCTTTTATATTGCTGAGTAATATTTCTTTGTATGGACAGACCACAGTTTACGAATCCATTTATTTTTTAAGTAAAGTTGACTTATTTCCAGACTTGAAGGATTATCAGTAAAGCTACTGTAACAATCCACATACATTTTTTTTTTTAAGCATGAACATAAGTTTTTTCTTCTCTCGAGTAAATATCTAGGACTAGGATTTCTGGGTTGTATGGTGGATATATACAGATCTTGATCAGAACCCAGCAAGTTGTGTTCCAGAGTGGCTGCCCCAGTTTGTGTTTTCAGCAGCAGTGTGTGAGAGTTCAGCTGGTCTGCATGCTCACCTGCACTCGATATTACTGTTTTTGCTTTTTTAATTAAAATGTTCCCTAGGAATGTAATGACATCTCACTGTGGTTTTGCTTTGCATTTTCCTAATGTCTGTTCATGTTCAATTCGTTTACATATGCTTGGTTGCCAGCCATATAGCTTCTATCGTTCTATTTATTTCTGCATTATACTGTGTGTGTTTGCATATACTTTAGCTACTATTATATTTGAATTTATTGTTTATTATATAAATTAAAATCTACAACTATGTGCTTCTGTATAAAAATGCAAATAATTGTTATATATTAACCTAGAATCCTAAGACCTTGTCAGATTCACTTACTGGTTCTAATGGTTTCGTCAGTTCCTAAGATATCTGTGTGAACTACTATGTGATCGGAACAGTTTTGCTTCCTTCTCAAATACTACAACTGTTTAATGTTTTAAATTAATTTGTATTGGAGTATAGTTGCTTTATAATGTTGTGTTAGTTTCTGCTGTATAGCGAAGTGAATCAGTTGTATGTATACATATATCCCCTCTTTTTTTAATTTCCTTTCAGTTTAAGTCACTACAGAGCATTGAGTAGAGTTCCCTGAGCTAAACAAAAGGTTCTCATTCGTTATCTATTTTATACATAGTATCAGTACTGTATATTTGTCAATCCCAGTCTTCCCCTTCATCCCAAATCCTCCCGGCTTGGTGTCCATACATTTGTTCTCTATGTCCTTGTCTCCCTCCCTCTGCTTTGCAAATAAGATTATCTATACTGTTACCCCAGATTCCACATATTTGCATTACTATATGATATTTGTTTTCTTCTTTCTGACTTATTTCACTCTGTATGACAGTCTCCAGGTTCATTCAGATCTCTACAAACGACCCAGTTTTATTCCTTTTTATGACTGAGGAATATTCCATAGTGGTCTTTCCTGGTGGTTCAGTGGTAAAGAATCTGCCTGCCAGTGCAGGAGGCATAGGTTTGATCCCTGGCTCAGGAAGATCCTCTGAAGAAGGAAATGGCAACCCACTCCAGTATTCTTGCCTGGGAAATCCCATGGACAGAGGAGCATGGTGGGCTACGGTCCATGGGATCTGAAAAGAATCAGACACAACTTAGTGACTAAACAACAATAATATTCCATTGGACATATGTACTGCATCTTTTTGAGCAAACTCTAGGAGATAGTGAAGGATTGGGAAGCCTAGTGTGCTGCAGTTCATGGGGCTGCGTGGACTGTCAACAGCAAGAGTCAGACACAACTTAGTGACTGAACACCAGCAACCACCACATCTTTATTTATTCCTCTGGCTATTCGTGGGACACTAAGGTTGCGTCCATGCCCTGGCTGTTGTTAATAGTGCTCCATGAACATTGGGCTTCATGTGTCTTTTGGAATTATGGTTTTCTCTCAGAGTATGTCCAGTAGTGAAATTGCTAGGTCATATCATAGTTCTATTTTTAGTGTTTCAAGAGACTTCTATACTGTTCTCCATCAGTTCAGTTCAGGCGCTCAGTCATGTCTGACTCTGCGACCCCATGGACTGCATCACACCAGGCCTCCCTGCCCATCACCAAATCCCAGAGTTTACTCAAACTCTTGTCCATTGAGTCGGTGATGCCATCCAACCATCTCATCCTCTGCTTTCCCCTTCTCCTCCTGCCTTCAATCTTTCCCAGCATCAGGGTCTTTCCAAATGAGTCAGTTCTTCGCATCAGGTGGCCAAAACATTGGAGTTTCAGCTTCAGCATCAGTCCTTCCAATGAATATTCAGGACGGATTTCCTTTAGGATGGACTGGTTGGATCTCCTTGCAGTCCAAGGGACTCTCAAGAATCTTCTCTGTTCGCCATAGTCGTTATATCAGTTTGCATTTCCACTGTCAGTGCAAGAGGGTTCCCTTTTCTCCACACCCTCTCCAGTATTTATTGTTTGTAGATTTCTAAATAATGACAATTCTGATTTGTGTAAGGTGGTACCTCACTGTAGTTTTGATTTGCATTTCTCTAGTAATTAGTGATGTAGAACATCTTTTCTTATGTTTTTTGGCCATCTGCATGTCTTCATTTGAGAAATGTCTACTTATGTCTTCCACCTATTTTTTTGATTGAGTTGTCTACATAGAGCTGCATTCACTGTTTGTATATTTTGGAGATTAATCCTTTGTCAGTTGCTTCATTTGCACGTATTTCTCTCATTCTGAGGGTTGCTGTTTCATCTTTTTTATAGCTTCCTTTGCTCTGCAAAAGCTTTTAAGTTTCATTAGGTCCTATCTGTTTATTTTTGTTTTTATTTTCATTACTCTAGAAGGTGGCTCAAAAAAGAATCTTGCTGTGACTTATAGAATGTTGTGTCTATGATTTCCTCTTAAGAGTTTATGATTTCCTCTTAAGAGTTTCATAGTGTCTGGCCTTGTGTTCAAGTCTTTAATCCACTTTGAGTTTACTTTTGTGTACAGTGTGAGGGAGTATTCTAATTTCATTTGTTTACCATGTAGCTGTCCATTTTTCCCAGTACCACTTATTGAAGAGACTGTCTTTTCCCCATTGTATATTCTTGCCTCCTTTGTCATAGATTAGGTGACCATATGTGTATGGGTGTATCTCTGGGCTTTCTATCATATCTTTTACTTCTTTTCCTTGCCTATGTTAAGAGTTTGAACTGTGGTAAAATTTTGAAAAGAAATACTGAGAATGGGCATTCTTTTTGCTGATGTTAGCAGCAAAGTGGCCAATATTTTATCATTAAGTATGATATTACCTGTATATTTTTCATAGATGCTCTTTGCCAGATTGTAGAAGTTGGCCTACTAATTTTCAGAGTTTTTAATCATGAATATATGTTGAATTTCTAGTGCTTTTGATGCTGAAAATCCAGCCTCTGTGCCCCAGTGCTGAATGGGATGTTGAAGACAAGAGTTTGGGGTGAAGGAGAAAAGAATAGCTTCATTGCTTTGCCAGGCAAAGGGGGACACAGCAGTGTCATGACTTCAAAACCAAATGTCTCAACCCAGAAGGATTTTGTGAGGAGTTTTATGTAGCAAAGGTGAAGATGCTGATAAGGATCTGGGTGTGTGCAGGGCCAGCACTCCTTCAATCTGGGCCTCAGCTGATCTTTTTTTTTTTTTTTTTTTTTTTTAATAAATATAATCGCTTTACAGTATTGTGTTAGTTTCTGCCCTTCAATGAAGTGAATCAGTCATATGCATGTATATCCCCTTTGTCAGGCTTCCTTGGTAGCTCAGCTGGTAAAGGATCCACCTGCAATGCAGGAGACCCCAGTTCTAGTCTTGGGTTGGGACGCTCCCCTGGAGAAGGGATAGGCTACCTACTCCAGAATTCTTGGACTTCCCTGGTGGCTCAGATGGTAAAGAATCCACCTGCAATGTGGGAGACCTGGGTTCTATCCCTGGGTTGGGAAGATCCCCTAGAGGAGGGCATGGCAACCTAGTCCAGTATTCTTTCCTGGAGAATCCCCATGGACAGAGGGGCCTGGCGGGTTTTAGTACATGGGGTTGCAAAGAGTTGAACATGACTGAGCGACTAAACACAGCACAGCATCCCCTCTCTCCTGGAGCTCCCACCCACTACCATCCCACCTCTAGGTCTTCACAGAACGTGACATTGAGGTCCCTCTGCTATACTACAGCTTCCCACTAGCTACCTATTTTACACATGTAGTGTATATTGGTCAATCCCAATCTCCCCCCAATTTGTCACCCCCACCCCATGTCTGTAGGTCCATTTTTAAAGTCTGTGTCTCTATTCCTGCCTTAGAAATAGGTTCATCTATACAATTTTTCTGATTCCACATATATGCATTAATATACAGTATTTGTTTTTCTCCTTCTGACTTTACTTCACTCTGTGTGACAGACTCCAGGTCCACCCATGTTTCTACGAATGACCCTGTTTCGTTCCTTCTAGTGGCTGAGTAGTATTCCATTGTGTGTATGTATCTTCCTTGCCTATTCGTCTGCTGTTAGACATTTAGGTTGTTTCCACATCCTGGCTTTTGTGCACAGTGTGCCAGGGAGCATTGGGGTGCATGTGTCCTGGGTATATGTCAGTGGGGGATTGGTGGGTCATATGGTTTAATTTTTTAAGGAGCCTTCATACTGTTCACCACAGTAGCTGTATCAATTTACAGTTTCACCAACAGTGCAAGAGGGTTCCTCCATACCCTCTCCAGCATGTATTATTTATAGATTTTTTGAAATTACTATCTTTTAAAAATATTTATTTGTATTTTGACTGTGCTGCATCCTCTCTGCTTTCGGCAGGCTTTCTCCAGTTGTGGCAGTGCGGGCACTCTTGGTTGCAGCGTGCACGCTTCTTACTGTGGTGGCTTCTCTTGGTGCAGAGCATGGGGTCAAGGCACTTGGGCTTCAGTAGTTGTGACTCACAGGCACTAGAGCTCAGGCTCAGTAGTTGTGTGAATAGGCTTAGTTGCTCCAAGGCACATGGAATCTTCCCAGAACAAAGATTGAACCCATGTCCCGTGCATTGTGAGTTGGAGTCTTAACCACTGTACTACCAAGGAAGTCCTGTCTATAGATTTTTTACTGATGGCCACTCTGATTGGTGCGAGGTGATACCTCATTATAGTTTTGATTTTCATTTCTCTAATGATGTTGAGCATCTTTTCATGTGCCTTTTGGCCATCTGTACATCTTCTTTGGAGAGGTGTCTACTTAGGTGTCCCAACCATTTTTTGATTGGGTTGTTTGTTTTTTAATATTGAGCTGCATGAGCCGTTTATATACTTTGGAGATTATTCCTTTGCCTGGTGCTTTGTTTGCAAATACTTTTTCCCATTCTGAGGGTTGTCTTCTTATTTACAATTTCCTTTGCTTCAGCTTTTAGGTTTAATTAGGTCCCATTTTTATTTTCAGTGCTCTAGTTGGTGGATCAAAAAAGCTGTTGTGATTTAGATCAAAGCGTGTTGTCTCTATATTTTTCTCTAAGTTTTATAGTGCTTTACATTTATGTCTTTAATCCATTTTGAATTTATTTTTGTGAGTTTTGCCACCAGAACACACTGGTCGTAACAAACACCCTCTTCCAACAACACAAGAGACAACACTGCAGTATCTGATGGACATCACCAGATAGTCAATACCAAAGTCAGATTGATTATATTCTTTGCAGCCAAAGTTGGAGAAGCTCTATACAGTCAGAAAAAAAAGACCTGGAGCCAACTGTGACTTAGATCATGATCTCCTTACTAAAAGATTCAGGCTTAAATTGAAGAAAGTAGGGAAAACCACTAGAGCATTCAGGTATGATCTACATCAAATCCCTTATGATTATACATCAGAAGGAAAGTCCAATGCTGTAAAGAACAGTATTGCACAGGAACCTGAAATGTTAGGTCCATGAATCAAGGTAAATTGGATGTTGTCAAACAGGAGATGGCAAGAGTGAACGTCAACATTCTAGGAATCAGTGAACTATAATGGACCGGAACGGGCAAATTTAATTCAGATGACCACTATATCTACTACTGTGGGCAGGAATCCCTTAGAAGAAATGGAGTAGCCTTCATAGTCAACAGAAGAGTTCAAAATGCGGTACTTGGATACAATCTCAAAAACGACAGACTGATCTCCGTTCGTTTCCAAGGCAAACCATCCAGTATCACAGTAATCCAAGTCTATGACCCAACCACTAATGCTGAAGAAGCTGAAGTTGAACGGGTCTATGAAGACCTACAAGACCTTCTAGAACTAACACCAAAAAAGATGGCCTTTTCATCATAGGGGACTGGAATGCAAAAGTAGGAAGTCAAGAGATACCTGGAGTAACTGGCAAGTTTGGGCTTGGAGTACAAGATGAAGCAGGGCAAAGGCATCACAGAGTTTTGCCAAGAGAATGCCCTGGTCATAGGAAACACCCTCTTCGAACAACATAAGAGATGAGTCTACACATGGACGTCACCAGTTGGTCAATACAAAAATCATATAGATTATATTCTTTGAAGCCAAAGATAGAGAAGCTCTATACAGTCAGCAAAAACAAGACTGGGAGCTGACTGTGGCTCAGATCATGAATTCCTTATTGCAAAATTCAGACTTAAATTCAAGAAGGTAGGGAAAACCACTAGACCATTCAGGTATGACCTAAATCAAATCCCTTATGATTATACAATGGAAGTGACAAATAGATTCAGGGGATTAGATCTGATAGACAGAGTGCCTGAAGAACTATCGACAGAGGTTCCTGACATTGTACAGGATGTGGTGATCAAAACCATTCCCAAGAAAAAAGAAATGCAAAAAGGCAAAGTGGTTGAAGAGGCCTTACAGATAGCTGAGAAAAGAAGAGAAGCAAAAAGCAAAGGAGAAAAGGAAAGATCCATCCATCTGAATGCAGAGTTCCAAAGAATAGCAAGGAGAGATAAAGCCTTTCTAAGTGATCAATGCAAAGAAATAGAGGAAAACAAGAGAATGAGAAAGACTAGAGATCAAGATTGCTGGGAGAAATATCAAGCTCAAATATGCAAATGATAACACACTATTGGCAGAAAGCAAAGAGGAACTAAAGAGTCTCTTGGTGAGAGTGAATGAGGGGAGTGAAAAAGCTGGCTTAAAACTCAGCCTTCCAAAAACAATGATTACAGCATCCAGTCCCATCCCTTCATGGGAAATAAATGGGGGGAAAGTGGAAACAGAGACGTTTTATTTTCCTGGGCTCCAAAATCTCTGCAGACAGTGACTGCAGCCATGAAATTTAAAGATGCTTACTCCTTGGAAGGAAAGCTATGACAAACCTAGACAGCATATTAAAAAGCAGAGACATCACTTTGCCAACAAAGGTCCTTATAGTCAAAGCTATGGTTTTTCCAGTAGTCATGTACAGATGTGAGAGTTGGACCATACAGAAGGCTGAGGGTCAAAGAATTGATGATTTTGAATTGTGTGCTGGGGAAGACTCTTGAGAATCCCTTGAATATCAGGGATATCAAACCAGTCAATCCTAAAGGAAGTCAGCCCTGAATATTCATTGGAAGGACTGGTACTGAAGCTGAAGCTCCAATATTTTGGCCACCTGTTGTGAAGAGCTGACTCATTGGAAAAGGCCCTAATACTGGGAAAGATTGAAGGCAGGAGAAGAAGGGAGCAACAGGATTAGATGGTTGGATTGCATCACCAACTCAATGGACATGAGTTTGAGCAAACTCTGGGAGATAGTGAAGGACAGGGAAACCTGGTTTGCTGCAGTTTATGGGGTCATGAAGAGTTGGATACAACTAAGAGACTGAACAACAGCATAGTGTTAGATATTGTTCTTATTTCATTCTTTTATATGTCACTGTCCAGCTTTTCCAGCACCTCTTATTGAAGTCTTTCTTGTCTCTATTGCATATCCTTTCCTCCTTTGTCATATGTGAATTGCCCATAGATGGGTGGGTTTATCTGTAGGCTTTCTATCCCGTACCATTGGTCTATATTTCTGGTTTTATGGTAGTACCATACTTTCTTGATTACTGTGGCTTTGTAGTATATTTTGAAGTTGGGAGCCTGATTCCTCCAGCTCTGTTTTTCTTTCTCAAGATTGCACTGGCTGTTTAGGATTCACATGTTCTCCTGAAGAGCTTCTCTGGTCCTTTAGTCTACAATAAGGAATGTTAACATCTTTAATTTGTTGGGGGTTTTATTTCTGTAAAAGAGCACAAAGATACTGTTATTTGTATCCCTTGACTTGGAACCAGGACCCTGTCCGAGGCTACACTACTGTGTCTTGCCTGCTCCTCACTTTCCTCTGCATCCCCTCCCTTACCTGACTGACGACTGTTTGAAAGGTTTCTGTGTCCAGGAGCCCCACAGGGTCCAGCTCTGTTTCACTTATTGTGCAACTAGATAGATCATAGTTTTTCTTTATCAGCCTGTAATATGATAAGTAACACTGATTGTTTTTTAAATGTTGAATCCACCTTGCATTACTGAATAAACCCAACATTATCCAACTTGGATTCAATTTGCTAATACTACATTAGAGATACTTGCTTTCGTGTTCATATGGATATTAATCTGTAAATTATTTTTTGGTAGTATCTATTTGAAGTTTGTTATCAGTGTATGCTGGCCTCAGATGAAAGGAAGACCTTTCCCTCTATTTGCTGAGCAAAAACTGTGCATTTGGTGTCATTTCTTTCTTAAGTGGTTGATAAATTTGACCACTGAAACCATCTGTGTCTGGAATTATCTTTGTAAGAAGTTTGTTGAACTAAACTCCATTTCTTTAATAGCAAAGGGCTATTCAGATGTTAAAGTGTCATCCAAGGTCAATTTTGGTAAGTTGTATTTTTCAAAGGATTTGTCTATTTCAACTACAATATCAAATTGTTTGCCACACCAATTAGGGTATAGAATAGTAACGTGAGTCAAGTGCCAACCAGGGAGCAGGCAAGAATAACAAGTAAACAGTTACTGAGCCCTTCCCCTTTACTAGGGGATAACATGACATTTAAGCCTGGCAATTCCCTGGGATAGGTTCTATTGATAGTCTCATTTTACAAAGGAAGTCGGTGTCACTTGTCCAGGGTCACACAGGTATGCAGTACAGATGGGTGTCTAACAACCCCAGGGCCAGAGAAAGGTGCTGCTGCTGCTGCTGCTGCTGCTGCTGCTGCTAAGTCGCTTCAGTCGTGTCCGACTCTGTGCGACCCCATGGACTGCAGCCTACCAGGCTTCTCCGTCCGTGGGATTCTCCAGGCAAGAACACTGGAGTGGGCTGCCATTTCCTCTCCAAGAGAAAGGTGCGGTGAGGTATAATGAAAATAAATGTACAGCCACTGGTCCCCAGGGTCCCCCCAGGAGCAAAGCCTGGCTGCCAGGACTGGGAAGAACTGAGGAACCTTGCTGAAGGTAGGGTACGCTGCCCGCTGCGAAGTTGGAGAGACCGGGAGAGCCTGGTAAAGTACCGCCCACTCCCTTCCGTGACTTCCCATTTGCGGTCAACCGGCGCGCGTTGGTGACGTCACGGCGCCTGCTGCCCGGAAGTGCACGCGACGGCGCCGGAGCCCTGGGGACGGTGAGAAGGCGTGCGGGGGACGTGCGGGTGCGCGCTGCTGGGGGGCGAGCGGCAGCGATGGCAGGACCCTGGGACTGTCCCACGGGCTTGGTCTTGGGGAAGGCGGGTGCCGGGGCAGTGAGAGGCCTCTTCCGCCCTCGGGAATAGAGCCCACTGTCGAGGTCGTGGGACCGCGTTTCTGCTACATCTCAATGACTGCGGGCTGATTCATCGGGCTTCCCCTGGGCGCTTTCCCTTCCTTGCGGCCGGGCCTTTGGCCTCCCTTTTAGGTCCAGCACCTGCTGTGGGGGACAGGCCACGCAGTTTCCGGGCCTGGGTTCCCACTGGGTTTTCTGTGTTGAAGCGTGGAAGGAAGTGCAGTGTTTTTCCTCCCCAGTTCTTTGGATAAGGAGAACTCGCCCCCTGGCGGGAAACGCCGCTCTTTGAAACCTGCTTTTCCAAGAAAAGGAATGGTTCTTCTCCGGGGTTTCTGTCGGTTTCTGTTTGCGATCTGTTGCTGCCTCCCAGAGGCCCACCCTACATGAAAAACGGAGCGTGATGATGATGGACGACAGATGGCAGAGTGTGAATGGGTGGGATTCAGGAGACTTGATGGGATAGGCGGATGATGAATGAGGAAGAAGCGGGCAGCAAGGACAGATGATAGGAAAACATCTTGTTTTCCAGTGAGTAGGACATATCCCGGGGTCATGAGTCTCAGTTGTGCGTGAGCAAGTATGCTGATGTACACACGACTGTGAATTGTTCTGGAGAAGAGCAAGTGTCCCTGCAAGTGTTTGAGTTACATTTTCTGGAACCACTGTTCGTGACAGCCTTGTACCCCTCAGGCTTTAACTGAGACCGGTCTCCCAGGAGAGCATCCCGACAGTAGAATGCGGTATTAACATAGTAGCAAGTGCTTCAGGAGGGCAAAACCGGGTAACTGCAGGGGTAGACCCAGTTGTAATTCTCCCTCACGTTGTCAGTTTTTTCCGTTTTTCACGTGATCAGGAGATGACTGTGTCTCTGTTGATAAAAATCACTGCGCATCCCCTCATTGTCCTGCGCTTGTAAATTTCATCGTGGTGTGTGCATGCTTGTCTTGTAGATGCGAGGTGGTGACTTTCTCCCCAGATGCTGAGGTGCCTGGATCCCTGGCGCAGGCAGTTACTGAGCTGCAGCAGGAGTAGACTGTGCCTTCTGAAGCACTCTATGTTTACAATGAAGTTGCAGTCTCCAGAATTCCAGTCACTTTTCACAGAAGGATTGAAGAGTCTGACAGGTGAGAAGTCAGATGCCTCTTCTTGCTTTGGAAGCTTGTATAAATGGAGAGGCAGACAGGTAATATTTTTAAGCCAACATTCATAGTTTTTTTTGTGAATGTTGAGCTAGTGAAAGCAGGGTTTACTATGAATAATCCAAAACTATAGCCAAGTCATGAGAAGAGCAAATAATGATTGCAGTAAAAAGCATGGCTTTTTTGTGTTACCCCCACGTACTTTATATGCATCACAGAATTAGGCCTACTGACTTAAGGATTAGATACTTTTTCTCTTGTTGTATTGTTGAGGAAGCACAGGCTTAGGAATGTGAAATTCCTTGGCACCATTTTTATAACTAATAACCGAAGAGCTTGGATTTGAACTTTTGCAGTCTGATTTGAGAACCCAGCTTGTCACCACTAAGCTATATTTCTGGCCCAGGTATCAGTGCTTTCCGAGAGAACCAGAGGCAGAAGTAAGTGGGAGTCATCTACATTTGTGCATATACAACTCTTATCTGGAAGGGACACAGGAAATGGCTTTAGCTAAGTGCCTGGTCACAGGCGCTTTGTGTTGCTTGCCGCAGTTGTCAACTCGGTATCAACTATCGCTGTTACAGTACACACAGTTGCACTGCAGAATTTATGGTCTCCTAGTCATGTCTTTATAAATACAATGGGTTGTTCAGTGGCTCAGTCATGTCCAACTCTCTGGGACCCTATGAACTGCAGTACGCCAGACTTCCCTGTCCTTCACTATCTCCTGGAGTCTGGCCAGACTGGTGTCCGTTGAGTTAGTGATGCCATCCAACCATCTCATCCTCTGTTGTCCCCTTCTTCTGCCCACAATCTTTCCGAGCATCAGGGTCTTTTCCAGTGAGTCAACTCTTCACATCAGGTGGCCAAACTATTGGAGCTTCAGTTTCAGCATCAGTGCTTCCAGTGAATATTCAGGGTTGATCTCCTTCAGTGTTGGCTGGTTTCATCTCGTTGTTGTCTCAGGGACTCAAGAGTCTTCTCCAGCATCACAGTTCAAAAGCATCAATTCTTAGGGACTCTGCCTTCTTCATAGTTGAACTCTCACATCTGTACATGACTACTGGAAAAACCATAGCTTTAACTAGATGGACCTTTGTCATCAAAGCGATGTCTCTGCTTTTTAATACACTGTTTAGGTTTGTCGTAGCTTTTCTTCCAGGGAGCAGGCGTCTTAATTTCATGGCTAGAGTCACCGTCAGTGATTTGGGAAGTGTATTAAGGTGTATATATGTAGAAACATGACCTTACATGTTGGTTTGTCCTTTAGATTCACCTGAGGAGCTTTTATAGCTTAAGAATGCTAGGGTCCCACTCCTGCCCTACTGACTGGAATCTCTGAGGAGTATGGGCATTTGTAAATTTCTATAAAAACTGCTCCATTAATTCTGATGCCCAGAAGGTGAAGGAACGTGGATTTAAAGTGACTGGCCTTTTAGTAGCTGATTTTTTGTTTTAATCCTCATTTGGCTGCGCCAGCCTCAGTTGGGCATGTGGGATCTTCACTGCAGCACACAGGCTCCCTAGGTTTGGCGCACGGGCTCAGGAGTTCTGGGGCACGGGCTTAGTTGCTCTGTGACATGTGGGATCTTAGTTTTTCAACCAGGGATTGTACCCTTGTATGCTGCATTGCAAAGTGGATTCTCAATCACTTGACCATGGAGGGTGTCCCTGTATTAGCTTATTGACAAAGCTACTTTCCTGTTCTTGAAATAAGGTGACTTTTAGGTATATGTTAGAAGTAAATGGTCCATAACTCTACTTGAGTTTTATAGTTTTATAGACCATAGTTTCATATGGTCTTGAAGTAGGGGGCCTAAAGTAGATACTTCACTCTGAATTTTAATTAGAGTGAAAAAGAGAAATGGGTGAAATTAATTTTAATAACTTTTTAGTACATCTCATTTAATTCAGGACATCTAAGATACCATCATTTTAAAGTCATATTTGTGTACAAATTATGAGTATCTCATTTAATTCAGTACATCTAAAATACCGTCATTTTAAAGTCATATTTGTGTACAAATTATGAGTATCTCATTTAATTCAGTACATCTAAAATACCGTCATTTTAAAGTCATATTTGTGTACAAATTATGAGTATCTCATTTAATTCAGTACATCTAAAATACCGTCATTTTAAAGTCATATTTGGGTACAAATTACAAGTGACATATTTCCCACTCTCGCTTATAAATCTTTGAAATCTGGCGTTTAGTATAGACCATCTTAATTCAGACTCGCCACATTTCAAGTGCTCAGGAACCACATGTGGCTACTGTGTGTACAGCTCATATCTGTAGGTTCTGACTTACAGTTGAAGTTGAGTTTGTTCTTTCTTCATATGTCTCTCCCAGCTCCCACTTTTACTGTCTCCATTGTAAGAGGTTTCCTGGAAGATAGCCGCCAAATGACTGGATGTAGAAAATGCATTTATTTTGGCTGTGCTGGGTCTTCATTGCTGTGCCTTTTTTTCCCCCTCGAGTTGCGGCGAGTGGGGGCTTCTCCTTGCAGTTGCTTCTTCTGTTGCAGGGCATGGGCTGTGGGGCACGAAGCCTTCAGTACTTGTGGTGTGTGAGCGCAGTAGTTGTTCCTGGGCTCCAGAGCACAGGCTCTGTAGTTGTGGCACATGGGCTTAGTCACTCCACAGCATGTGGGGTCTTCCCGGACCAGGGATTGCACCCACGTCTCCTGCACTGGCAGGTGGAGTCTTTACTACTCAGCCGTCAAGGAAGCCCCTTCTGTGTTTCTCTTTTGGAAACAAGACCGTGGATATAGATTACTGTAGGTCCTTGAACAGTTTTTACCAGTTGCATTTGGCTTCCTAACCCTGACTTCAAGGGCCAAATGTGCTTTACCTTGAGAGGTGAAGTCCTAGCAAGTGAGAAAGCGAAGAGTGTGGTAGAGAGAGGTGGGATTTGGCCCGTGGCCTTGGCCCTGAAAGACCAACCCAGGTTTTCTCGGTTATAGTGGAAGTGGCAAGGATGTAATCTTTTAGTGCAATACCCAGCAGTTTAGAAAATCACATAGTTACTTCTATATGATCTCTGCTAGTTTCTAAAGACTTGAATGTCTTGCTAAAATACAGTGTTCTGTGTGAAAACCATGCACAAAAGCAACAAAGGAAAAAAAAAGATGGCTGTTGTATGGTGCTGCTCTGCAGCTTAATACTATACCAGTTGTTGAATCATGATAGCTGTTTTGCCAAATGTAAAATTAGTTTCCAGTGTGCAAGAATTTGGGAGGTTTAGGATAGTGTATGATGCTCATATAGAATTTTATGTCAGTTTATTTTATGTAATTTGTTTTCCTTTTGCTTAAGGTAGCCATATAATCCTGTTGTTTAGTTGCTAGGTCCTGTCTGACTCTTTTTGACCCCATGGACTATATATAGCCCATCAGGCTTCTCTGTCCATGGGATTTTCCAGCCCAAAATGCTAAAGTGGGTTGCCATTTCCTCCTCCAAGGGATCTTCCTGACCCAGGGATTGAACCCACGTCTCCTGCTTTGGCAGGCCAATTCTTTACCACTGCGCCCCCTGGGAAACCCCTCCTTCATTCTATACATGAGGCTAAAGTTCCAAATGTAATAATTTTTGTGTAAGTTAAATGGTTATTGTTGTTGTACAGTCGCTCAGTCCTGTCTGTCTCTTTGCAACCCCATGGACTGCAGCACACCAGGCTTCCCTGTCCTTCCCCATCTCCGGGAGTTTGCTCTAGTTAATGTTCATCAAGTCGGTGATGCCATCCAGCCGTTTCATCCTCCGTTGCTGCCGCCTCCTCCTGCCCTCAGTCTTGCCCGGGTTCAGGGTCTTCAGTGAGTTGGATCTTGGCATCAGGTGGCCAAAGTATTGGAGCTTCAGCTTCAGCATCAGTCCTTCCAGTGAATGTCTCCTTGCTATCCAAGGGCTCTCAGGAGTTTTGTCCAGCACCAGAGTTCGTGTGACCTGTTCATGGGTCATAAAATCAATTTAGTGGTCATGACCAGTGTTAAAAAATAGAGGAAAAAGAAGATAAAGAATAGAACAGGTTGGATTGTATGGTATATATAGTAAGGGTGAGTGCTGTTTCATGAAACTGTTGTTTACCTTACCTGTCTGAGTCTCATGAAAACTGTGCACTAACAGATGATTTTAGTGTTTTATTTTAAGGAACCGTGGACCTCATATTAAGGAATCACCAGGACTTGACTGGAAACGTGGGGCTGGAGGAGTATGAGCAGTCCCTCTGGGAGGGGCTCCTGGAAGTGGTTTCCGTGTGCAAGAGCTTTTAGTCAAGTGGGGAGGTAGAGGGAGCAACCTTGGTTGTTTTTCAACACATGATTCTGGGGAGTCTGCAGAGGTATGGAGCTGGGAGGTTTGGGAAGGACAGGTAGAGGGGGAGGATGGCGGAGCACAGAGCTTGGCACGGGCTGGAGGGTGACGTCTTGAGTTGTGTTGTGGTGCTGGAGCTCTGATGCACCCTCCTGCCAAGGACCAGTAAGAACACCCTTCAGCAAGTCCAGGCAGAGTGGGGCTTGCTGACCGAGGAGAACCTCGAGGCCTCTGAGAAAAACCATTGTAGAAATGACTTTTTGTAGGATTTGGGCTTGTATCACATGATTTGGGGGCTTTGCTGTGGATTCGGGTGTCAGGAAGCAGGGGTTAGTCTGATGGTCTTAATAATCCTTACCTTGAAGGTGGGAACACAGCTTGACGATTAAACTGGTACCTAAGGCACAGTCGCATGTGTTACCTGTGAGAGGGTGCTGTCCGGCAGTGTGCGCGTCTCGTCTTTATTCACACATGATTACTAGGTGTCTTGATGCATGCTGGTCACAGAGAGGCCTTGTCTCGTGTGGATGTTCTCTGATGTGATAATGTTCACGGGAGGCTACCCAGGCCTTGTGTGCGAGTCCAGCACGTAGCAGCAGCTCGGCTTGGGTTGGCAGTCAGGCCGGGCCCTGGTTCATCCTCACGGGATTCCATGTGGGTCCCTCAGTCATGTGGGTGGTTACGGTGGACTCAGACTTGTCCTCCGCCTGCAGAGGAGTCAGCTCTGGGTCTCCTGGACTCAGTCCTCATGGTAGTTGGCGTGTGTGGCTTCTCTGGAGCAGAGCTATGAGCTGGTTTTATATGTGGCTTATTTCTGGAAGGATGCTCAGCTGCCCTGTTCACCATAGGTGGTGTGATAGGTAACATTTGGTGGCTCCTGCGTCAGCATGCTGTTGCTTCAAGAGAAAACACACCGAGGATGTGCAGGAACACTTCACCTTTCTAGAGTATTCCCTGTACTTTTTGGTAGTAATTCAGATTTACATTGATAACCTTGAGGCATTTAGATATTCTGAATTAACCTAAGGAAAATTCTGCCAGTTCCCTGCTTCTCATGATTGTTGAAGGCGTTCTGCTGCAGGCAGGTCCCTTCATTGCTGTGGGCTTTGTTTTCATAGTTTGTATTTTTTTTTTAAATGTACTTATTTTTAATTGGAGGATAATTGCTTTACAATGTTGTATTGGTTTCTCCCATACCACAGTGTGAATCAGCCAAGAGTATACCACGGCTTCCACCTCCCACCCCTACCCACCCCTGCTCTCCCAGTTTTATATAAAAAGACTGAGTTCAGTTATCTCTGCTGTGCCAAATAGATGGAAGAACTTGTGCTTCTGTGATGCTTGACAGAAACCCACCGAAATAAAAAACATTCCTTTTTGTCTCAGAATTATTTGTCAAGGAAAATCATGAGTTGCGAATCGCGGGAGGAGCCGTGAGGGATCTGCTGAGTGGGGTGAAGCCACAGGATGTGGACTTTGCCACCACGGCCACCCCAGCTCAGATGAAGGAGCTGTTCCAGTCGGTCGGCATCCGCATGATCAACAACAAAGGAGAAAAGCACGGGACCATCACTGCCAGGGTGAGTGAGGAGTCTGACAGGAGCGGCGTTGCCTGTTTTGAAAACTTAAAAAGATTTATAGATGATTTCTAGTGTTTAAAAACCTAATAGCAAAGAAGCCTCATTAAAAAAAGAAGTCTCCTCTGCCTCCTGTGACATCCTGCGCCCTCCTTTGTTGCCCCCCCTTTCAGCTAATATTCATAGTCAGTACCTTTTCCCTCCACGTTTCTAAAACAGACCTTTCTGATGCTTCAGTGTTTGATTTTCGTTTTAAATTTCCAGTCTTCAGATGTTGTTTATTGACTTCCTGCAAGGCGACTTGGCCGCCTCAGGGCATTTCTGCCGTAATTTCTGGCCGAATGCTAACCTCCCCCCCTCCGCCTCCCACCTCCCCTCCACCCCCCCACCCCCCCGCCCTGTTGTTTGCAGCTAGATGGCGTGGTGCGCTGTGACTCCATTCCTTGTGCTTCATGCTTGGGGGCCCCTGCAGTTGGTAGTGTGTCTCTGACTCGGCTCTGGGGCGCCACTCGCTCCCGCTGGGCCCCGCTGTGCGCGTCTTCTGGGGCCTTCTGGAGCTGGCTCACCTGCTGCTGTCTGCCTCCTCCCACCCGGGCCCACCCTGGGAGGCCCGTGCGTCAGACCCAGGAGTGAACTTGCCCCTTTCTTTATTAGACCTCCTGGTTCCTGATCCCATGTGCTTTCTGTCTTGGTTTATGCCCTCATGTTAGTAGCCTGAGAGAGCTTGGCATGAGTGAAAACGCTGTTATTTTGCCTCCATTCACGCTGATCGGATAGTTTGGTTGGCTGTGGAATTCAAGGCTGGGAATCACTCTCAGGCAGAAATGTAAAGGCTTTGTTCTCTGTCTCCCAGAGTTGCCACTGAGAAGCCTGAGCTTGTTCAGATTTCTCCCGTGTTCGAGAACCGATTCTCCCCTCCCCATTTTGGAAGCCTTTCTGATCACTTTATCTCTGGTGTTTTTAATTTGGCGAGGACGTGCCTTGGCTTGGATTGGGCACTGCCTTGGCGTCAGGCGCTGAGCGGGCCTTCTCGTGTTCATTCCTCTCCTGACTCCATCCCCTTTGGCAGATGTCTTCTGTGGAAACCTCTGTGAATGCTGGATGTTGGGCCACAGGGACTGATCCTCTAGTTTTGTCTTTTGTCTCTTATATTTTCATTTAATTTCTGTGAAACTGCCTTACCTTGATCATCCAGTTTTTCTGTTGGCAACTTTTGCTGTCTTTTTTATATTTTCAAGAGGTCTTTTCTAGAATATTTTTGAAAGCGTCCTGTTCTTGTTTCAGATGCAGTATCATCTGATATTCCCTGAGAGTATCAATTCTAGCTGCTCTGTTGTTCAGTCGCTGTGTTGTGTCCGACTCTGCCACTCCATGAACTGCAGCACACCAGACTTCCCTGTCCTTCCCCGTCTCGTGGAGTTCGCCCAGGTTCAGGTCCATTGCATCAGTGATGCCATCCAGCCATCTCATCTTCTGCTCTCCCCTTTTCCTTCTTCCTTCTATCTTTCCCAGCATCGGAGTCTTTTCTAGTGAGTCAGCTGTTCACATCAGGTGGCCAAAGTATTAGAGCTTCAGCATCAGTCCTTCTGATGAGTATTCAGGGTTGATTTCCTTTAGGGTTGACCTCCTTGCTGTCCAAGGAACTCTGAACAGTCTTCTCCAGCACCACACTTCAAAAGCATCAGTTCTTCCTCACTTTGCCTTCTGCATGGTCTAGCTTTCGCAACCGCACATGACTACTGGGAAGCCCGTAGCCTTGACTGTAGGACCTTTGTCACCAAAGGACCGTGTTTGCTTTTTAACGCTGTCTGGGTTTGTCACAGCTTTCTTGACAAGAAGCAGCCGTCTTCTAATTTCATGGCTGCAGTCACCATCTGCAGTGATTTTAGAACCCAAGAAGAAGAAATCTGTCACTACCTGCACCTTTTCCCCTCTGTTTGCCATGAAGTAATGGGGCCGGATGCTATGATTGTAGTTTTTTAAATATTTGGTTTTAACAGGCTTTTTCACTCTCCTTCTTCACTCTCAAAAAGAGGTTGTTTAGTTCATCTTTGCTTTTGCCATTAGAGTGGTATAATTCACGTATCTGAGATGGTTGATATTTCTCCTGGCAGTCTTGATTCCAGCTTGTACTTCATCCAGCCCAGCATTTCTCATGATGTGCTCTGTGTATAAGTTAAATCAACAAGGGGACAATAAGCAGCCTTGTCATATTCCTTTCTCAATCCTGAACCAGTTTGTTGTTGCATACAAGGTTCTAACTGTTACTTCTTGACCTGCATACAGATTTCTGAGGGGGCAGGTAAGGTGGTCTGGTAATCCCATCTCTCTAAGAGTTTTCCGCAGTTTGTTACAATCCACACAGTCAAAGGCTTTAGCATAGTCAGTGAAACAGAGGTAGATGTTTTTCTGAAATTCCCTTGCTTTCTTTATGATCCAACAAATGTTGACAATTTGAACTCTGGTTCCTCTGCCTTTTCTAAACCCAGCTTGAACATCTGGAAGTTCTCGGTTCGTGTACTTTGTAGCCTAACTTGGAGGATTTTGAGCATAACATCACTAGCATGGGAGATGAGTACAGTTGTCCAGTGGTTTGAACATTCTTTAGTACTGTCCTTGGGAGTTGGGATGCTGCTGCTGCTGCTAAGTCGCTTCAGTCGTGTCTGACTCTGTGCGACCCCATAGACTGCAGCCCACCAGGCTCCCCCGTCCCTGGGATTCTCCAGGCAAGAACACTGGAGTGGGGTGCCATTGCCTTCTCCAACGCATGAAAGTGAAGTCGCTCAGTCGTGTCGACTCTTCGCGACCCCATGGACTGCAGCCTACCAGGCTCCTCCGTCCGTGGGAGTTTCCAGGCAAGAGTACTGGAGTGGGGTGCCATCGCCTTCTCCGGGGAATTGGGATGAGAATTGACCTTTTCCAGTTCTGTGACCACTACGGGGTTTTCCAAATTTGCTGGCATATAGAGTGAAGCACTTCCGCAGCATCGTCTTTTAGGATTTTAAATAGCTCTGCTGGAACTCCATCGCCCCCACTCGCTTTATTGAGAGCAGTGCTTCCTAAGGCCCCCTGACTTCACGCTCCAGAATGCGGGGTCTGGGTGACTGACCACACACACCATCACAGTAATCCGGTTCATTAAGATCTTTTTTGTACAGTTCTGTGTATTCTTTCCATCTCTTCTTGATCTCTTCTTCTGTTAGCTTCTGTCCTTTTTAAGAGCCATCTTTTGATGAAGTGTGCCTTTGACATTTCCAGTTTTCTTGACGAGGTCTCTAGTCTTGCCCGTTCAGTGGCTTTCCTGTGCTTCTGCTCATTGTCCATGGAAGAAGCCCTCGTCTCTCCGTGCTGTTCTCTGGCGCTCTGGTTTCGTTGGCTGTACCTCTCCCTCTCCCTTGCTTTCCACTTCTCTTCTCTCTCCAGCTATTTGTAGAGTCTCCTCAGACAACCACTTTGCCTTCTTGCTTTTCCTTTTCTTTGGGAAGGTTTTGTTCGCTGCCTCCTGTACAGCATTATGGACCTCTGTCCATAGTTCTTCAAGCATTCTGTTTACTAGCTCTGATCCCTTCAAACTATTTGTCACCTCAACTGTATATTCATAGGGGATTTAAGTTGTACCTGGCTGGCCTAGTGGTTTTCCCTGCTTTCTTTACTTTAAGCCTGAATTTTGCTACGAGAAGCTGATGATCTGAGCTAGAGTCAGCTCCAGGTCTTGTTTTAGCTGACTGTATGTAGTGTCTCCATCTTCAGCTACAAAGAATGTAATCAGTCTGATTTTGGTATTGAGCATATGGTAATGTCCATGTGTAAAGTTGTCTCTTGTGTTGTTGAAAAAGGGTGTTTACTATGACCAGTGCATTCTCTTGGCAGAATTCAGTTAGCTTTTGCCCTGCTTCATTTTGTACTCCAAGGCCAGACTTGCCTGTTATTCCAGGTTTCTCTTCACTTCCTACTTTTGCATTCCAGTCCCCAGTGATGAATAGGACATCTTCTTTTTGGTGTTAGTTCTAGGAGGTCTTGTAGGTCTTCATAGAATTGATCAGCTTCAGAACTTTTCCAGCATTACTGGTTGGGGCATAGACTTGGATTACTGTGATGTTGAATGGTTTGCCTTGGAAACCAACCGAAATCATTCTGTCGTTTTTGAGGTTGCACCCAAGTACTGCATTTCAGACTCTTGCTGACTGAGGGCTCCTCCATTTTTTCTGTTGGCTTCTTGCCCACAGTAGTAGATATAATGGTCATCTGAATTAAATTCACCCATTGCAGTCCAGTCTATTTTAGTTCACTGATTTCTAAAATGTCAGTGTTTACTCTTGCTATATCCTGCTTGACCACATCCAATTTACCTTGATTCATTGACCTGACATTCCAGGTTCCTATGCAGTACTGTTCTTTATAGTGTGGGATTTTACTTTCATCACCAGACACATCCACAGCTGAGCGTTCTTCCCGCTTTGGCCCAGTCGCCTCATTCTTTCTGGAGCTGTTAATAGTCGTCCTCTGCTCTTCCCCAGTGGCATGTTGGAAATCATCTGACCTGGCGGATTCATCTCTCGTTGCCTTTTCATCCAGTTCATGGGGTCCTCATGGCAGGTATACTGGAGCGGTTTGCCATCCCCTCCTCCGGTGGATCACGTTTTGTCAGAACTCTCCACGGTGACCCATCTGCCTTGGGTAGCTCTGCACAGTTTGGCTCATAGCGTCATTGAGTTCTCCAGGCCCCTTCGCCACAACAAGGCTGTGATCCGTGAAGGGGCTAGGTACTTGGATGATGTCTTTATTTCCTTTGAGCTTGTTCTGTCTTTGCTGTTGGCGTTTGTTCAGTGTGGAAGCTTTTCAGTGTCTCTTTGTTGGAGTAATGGAGTGCATGCAGAATGCCCTGGGCAGTTCATGGTAGTTTTGTGTGGAAGCAGCAGCCTTGTTAGTGACGGGACCCTGCTGTCAGTATCGGGAGGGCTTTTCATCCGGGGACACCAGAGAAATCCTCTAGCATTACCCAGGTTGGAGTAAGGCTGCTGATTAACATTTTGAAAACTGACTGCAGAAAGGGATAGAGGTCATGTTGGGTTTTCTTCACAACCTTATTTTCATTTTCATTTCCCATGATTTTGTATATGGTGCCTCAAGTTGTGATTATTTGGGGTCATCCTTTCTAGTCAATCTCTAGTTCTCTGCTTGGGCGAGGGAGGCACTCTGGGGGTCTCTCTGTTTTCTGTAGATTTCAACTGTCTTAATATTTACACCGTTTTCCTTGAGTTAACTTGTGCCTCAAATTCCTAATTCTGGAACTCCCCAGTGAGAACCAGTTTGTAGAAAACAATACATGAGATTGAGAGGAATTCCAGAACAGACTGTGTGTGTTAGTCGCTCAGTCATGTCCGACCCTTTGCAACCCATGGACTGTAGCCTTCCAGGCTCCTCTGTTCG
The DNA here is from genome assembly GCF_019923935.1 of Bubalus bubalis. Lineage (NCBI taxonomy): Eukaryota > Metazoa > Chordata > Mammalia > Artiodactyla > Bovidae > Bubalus > Bubalus bubalis. The sequence goes on along the minus strand of NC_059177.1, from coordinate 23,095,161 downwards.
TGGGATTTTCCAGGCAAGATTACTGGAGTGGATTGCCAGTTCCTTCTCCAGGGGATCTTCCCAACCTAGGGACTGAACCCACGTCTCCTGTGTCTCCTGCATTGCAGGCTGATTCTTCACCCACTGAGTCATCAGGGAAGCCAGAACCGACTTTCCTTATCATTAATGGCTTTCAGTTCCTAATGAAAAGATCCTGAACCCCTGCTTGGCATGTGAAACCTTTTGCTGTCTGCCCCTCAATGTGGATGCCCTGTGTATGTTGTGAACTTGCTCTTGCATATACCCGTCTTCCTCTCCACTGTGCCTTTGCTCATCTTGAACTGTTCTTCTTCAGCATCTGCATGTCCAGAGCTCACTCACTTTTTCAGGCTAAGCTCACACATCACTGTAACGGTGCTACTCTGCTTTTCCCAGCAGTGGGTAACCTCTCTTCCCAGGATGCACTGGGCACTTTATTTTAACTTAATTGAAGATAACCAGCAAAGGAGCTGCAGGATGTGTTGCCTATATTTCTTCCTCTGTCGGGCCTTTGCTCAGTGGTTTATATTCTATAAATTGATATTCAGCTCTTTGAAAATTGGAGCTATTAAAAAAATATTTAAAAGAGTAGCCTGGTTTTGTATTGAAGAACCAGAATATTTTAAGGGATCTTACTTTCTGCCACATAATTTGTCAGGCTTGCCATTTTTTCTATGCAAACTTATCTTTTTAAATTAAGAGGGGTTTATTATTTCTTAAAAATGTTGTTTGGATGTATCTTTGAATACTGTGGGTGTCATTGTATTTCAAGGTATATGTGTACTGCTGCTGCTAAGTCACTTCAGTCGTGTCCGACTCTGTGTGACCCCATAGACGGCAGCCCACCAGGCTCCCCTGTCCCTGGGATTCTCCAGGCAGGAACACTGGAGTGGGTTGCCATTTCCTTCTCCAGTGCTTGAAAGTGAAAAGTCAAAGTGAAGTCGCTCAGTCATGTCCGACTCTTAGCGACTCCATGGACTGCAGCCAACCAGGCTCCTCCACCCATGGGATTTTCCAGGCAAGAGTACTGGAGTGGGGTGCCATTGCCTTCTCCGATATGTGTACTAGTTGACTTAAAAAGGAAAGAAGATATACACTTGTCAGGACTTATTTTTTTTTTTTCAATCCATCCAGTGATACTGAAAACTAATTTTTGAAAAACATATTTACTTCCAGCTTCATGAAGAAAATTTTGAAATTACTACACTGAGGATTGATGTAGCCACTGACGGAAGACACGCCGAGGTTGAATTCACAACCGACTGGCAGAAGGATGCTGAGCGCAGAGATCTCACCATAAATTCCATGTTTTTAGGTAATGCCTGGGGGCGTGTTCTAACTCCTTCAGTCCGAATGCTTCCTTTTCACGTGAAACGTGTCTTCTGGCAGTGTTCTCCCGCTGGAGGGCTTGTGTCCGTTTCTGTGAAGAGACAGGCTGTGGTTAAAGCTGACTGTGGAGCCGAGATCCCTGGGTTCCGCTGCCTCGGTCGCTCTCGCTGTAACGCGAGGCCGTCGATAGCAGCTTCCTTTGCAGGGCTGTCCTGAGGGTTAGAGGAGTCGGTCGTGGCGAATCCCTGGTGTGTGTGCACGTTCAGTCAGGGGTTCCTTATGAATCGCATCAAAAGATGTTAGGTTTCAGGTGAGGACCGTGCACACGCGCGCGCGTTGCCCCTTTTTCCCGTCTTGGGCGCACACGCCCCACCCTCCCTCTCTGCTGGTGCCTGTGGCGGACATGGTCAGTGATGTCACCCCCTCTGTTGCTCCGTGTGCCCAGCACTGCCTCACAGTCCTCCGTGGCACCACGGCTTACGGACCGTCTCTACTCAGCCCTGGCGTGTGAGAGGAAGCCTGTTGATCATCTCAGCATAACATCTTGCTCATGAAAGAAAGCAGTGAGGATCGTAATGGGAGTCAGTGTGAATTAGGTTAGTGTTTTGGTGTGCAGTTGAAGCATTGTTTTTTGTCCTTTAAATTTTAGGCAAGTTCTTCAGGGTTAAGTCTTTGGATTAGAAAAGATGGGCATCCACTCTTACCTGTGGCACAGTAATAGTGAAAGGATGAAGCAGTGGTACCCACTTTGCGGGATGGAGAAGGGGCTGTAGACTCAAGTACGCTCACTTTGCTAATTACATTAATGCCCAGTAACATTTCTAGCGTGCCTCCCTGGCTTGAGGTGCATCAGTGCTCACTTGATGTACTTCAGCTCATTTAATGCTCAGGAAAACTCCATAAAGTAGGTATTAAACTCATTCAACAGATGTGGAAACAGACTCAGAGATGTTAAGTAATTGAGCCCAAGTCACGGAGAGCTTTGATTGGAGCCTGGGTTTCCAGAGCCTGGGTGATTTATAACCAAAGGGAGCCTAGTTGGAGGCATGTTTTCTCTCCATTATGGGGTCGAACTCCAGGTGTTAATTTCTCCTTATATCATTTTTACTTAGTGTTAAACTGCTCCAACTAGTTCACTGTATGAAAACTTTGTAACTAATGTCTCATAACCAGATATAACTAAAAGAGAAACTAATATTTTTTTTCAAGATACTGTTTTATAAAAATAAAAGCTCTTATCAGTGCTACTGTTTGCTGACATTTGCTGAGCCCTTATAAAATGTGACAGTCGTCGTTCTCAGCCCATCACAGAAATTTAATCTTCCCACCAACCCTGTGAGGCAGATCTTGGTGTGTAACTAAGGAAAATTTGCTCAAAGTCCTGCAGCCAGTAAACTGCTGAATTAGGATTCCAACTCGGAGAAGGCAATGGCACCCCACTCTAGTACTCCTGCCTGGAAAATCCCATGGACGGAGGAGCCTGGTAGGCTCCAATCCATGGGGTCGCTGAGGGTCGGACACGACTGAGCGACTTCACTTTCACTTTTCACTTTCATGCATTGGAGAAGGAAATGGCAACCCACTCCAGTGTTCTTGCCTGGAGAATCCCAGGGACGGGGGAGCCTCGTGGGCTGCCGTCTATGGGGTCACATAGAGTTGGACACGACTGAGTGACTTAGCAGCAGCAGCAGCAGGATTCCAACTTAACAGTTTATTGACCAGAGACATATTAATACATCTTTCGTTACCTGAATGTTATTGACTAGAGTGTTTCAGTATGTATAGCTAGCGTCTGCAAAAGTTTCCTGGTCAATAATGTATTAAGCAGCCTGGTTTCAGAGGTTAGGTCCTTAACCACTGCATTATGCTCAGCACCTCAACTTTATTTCTAACTTCTACTCATCATTTTTTCAAAGGATATTCAGAGCAAAACAAAATACACACAAATACTACTCAGTAATCTTTACCTTCAGCCCATTTTCCCATCCAGACTTTTTTCAAATCTTATCAGACAAAGCATTCCTAGTTCTGGGGATGATGGTCACTTTGTTTCTCAAACTCTTATTTTCCCTTTTGTAACACTGTTTTTTTCCTGCAAATTTTGATCTTCCCTTTACTGAAAAAGATCTGGTTTCCACAGTCCCCAGGGAGTTGTCTGTTCAGTAAGAGGAGTAACAGAAGATGGGTGTACCACATGTACGTTGTAATCATATTGTCTAATTGTTTTTGTTTGTTGTCATTTCCTGTTGTATCTTTCTGAATCTGGAGCCCTATAAATTGGCTCTAAGTGTCAAAATGCCACGAAGAGTTTGGCAGGAGTTAAGCCTGAGCTTAGAGTGTGGCTGCATTTGCCATAATCATGACGAGTGGTTACTTTCTTCCTTTCCCGCCTTCCTGTGATGCCACGTACTGAGGTCTGTCTCAGGCCCACAGAGCTCCCCATTTGGGTGGTTGTTGGCATCTGTGTCTTTGCTCCAAGTGTTTCTGTTTTTCCATCTTAGTTCCCAGAGCGACCACCTGTCTCAGTTTGCCTGGACTAAGCTATCCCCGAGACAGGAGATTTTCAGTTTTTAAATCAGGGAAGTCCTGGGATAGCTGGGAGGACTTGGTCACTTCACACATACCTGAGGTTTTATGTGCCTTATATTAAAATCGTTAAGTTTTTTATTTTGTTTTGTTCAACATGAGAGGATATTGTGCTAGAAATATATGTATAACATATTGAACAGATGTTAGGTTCACATGGTTCAAAATTCACCAAGTTCAGAAGGCTGCACGGAGAAGTGTCCCGGTCAGATTTCAGATTTCACCGTCCCCTGGCTAACGTGTAATTGGACTTAGGTCCTTGCTGAGCTGATGGAGGTCTGAAAAATGATTATCTCATAAATGTCCACTTCTTACAACTAAAGTTGAAAATCTTCATTTTTAAAGCTTTTTATATGTCATATATATTTTAGTTCACTTTTTTTCCTCTTTAAAAAATTTTTATTGGAGTATAGTTGACCTACAGTGTGGTGAGTTTCTACTGTGCAGCAGAGTGAATCAGCTGTACCTTTTTTGAATGTCCTTCCCATTTAGGTCACCACAGAGCACGGAGTACCGTTCCGCAAGCTGTATACAGTATGTCACTAGTTTTCTGTTTTGCACAGTGTCCAGTAGTGTATGTATTTGAATCTCAGTCGCCTAGTGCATCCCACCCCTTCCTTCCCCCGTTGTCCGTGTTTTGTTCTCTACCTCTGGGTCTCTCTCTGCCTTGCAGATAAGATCATCTATATCATTTTTAGATTCCACATACGTGTTAATATACAGGATGATAGTCTCCAGGTCCATCTCTGTCAATGGCCTGGTTTTGTTGTTATGGCCGAGTAACACCCATTGCACGCATGTACCACATCACCTGTGTCCGCTCCTCTGTCGACGGGCATTTAGGTTGCTTCTGTGTCCCGACTGTTAGGAGCGGCGCCAGAACACGGCTGTGTGTGTCCTTCTGCACTATGGCTTTTCCCGGGTATTTGCAGGAGTGAGAGTGCTGGGCATACGTGGGAGTTCTGTATTTAGTTGTTAAGGAACCTCCATACTGTTCTCCACAGTGACTGTACCAATTTAACATTTCCCTTAACTTTTCTGTATATGGTCTTTCTTATTTAGGAGGTTTTTGTAGATAATAGAAAGCCATTTGTCTCTGTGATACTAACTTTAAATGTTTTCCCCAGTATGTTACCTTATGCAATTTCATATTGTGTCATTTTCATGCTATCCAGGAATGAATATCTAGTATTTCATGTAGTTGGATTTACTAATAATTTCTTTGAAGGCTTTGGTGTTGTGTTTTCATTTCTTTTGGTAATCATATTTTGAAAGGTCTTCCCTACGTTAGGATTATAAATTTTTTCCCTATGGTTTATTACAGTTTTTACATTTTTCTAGATAGTTTTAACTATCATTTCTTCTTTCCAGGTTATTTTGGGTGTTCTTGTTTATTTTCCATTATTAACTTGAAAATCGCTTGTTTTATTGTTTTTGCCCATTTCATACTGGCATACATCTTGTTTATTTAGTGTGTTGTCTTTTTATTGCTATTGTAAATGCAGCCTTTTATTCCATTGTATGTTCCATTTGGTACTGGATACAGATGAATGTTACTCATATCAGTACTTCACTCTCTATCTCTTTCCCTAATTTTTTACTGTTTGTGATACTTTTTTGTAGATTTTAAGTTTTCCAGTTTTTTGTTTAATTTTTTAAATTGAGGTAATGCAATACACAGCCTTACATTAGATTCAGTATACAATGTTTGATGTTTGTATATATCAAGAAATGATCACCACAGAAAGTCTAGTAATATCTGACAGCATATGTACTTACAGAATTTTATTCCCCTTGTGATGAGAACTTTTAAAATCTGTCTCATCAACTTCCGAATGTGTAATACAGTATTGTTAACTGTAATGGCCACAGTCTCGGGGTTGCAGAGTCAGACACAACTGAGCGCGTGCGCGCGGCGCACGCGCACACACACACGTTAACTAGTTGCCATGGTGTACTTGACCTCCTCAGGACCTATTCTATAGCTGGGAGTTTGTACCTTTTGACTCTGTTCACTCATTGTACCCACCCTAGCCTCTGACAACCACCAATCGGTTCTCTATCAGCTTGTTGTTTTTAAGATTCTATATAAGAATGAAATCATATAATTTATCTTCCTCTGTCTGGCTTCTTTTACTTGCACAATGTCGTCAAGATCTATCCATGTTGTTGCAAATGGCAAGATTTCATTCTTTTTTTTAATGGCTGAATGATTATTATGTATGAGCCAGTGTTTTCCAATTCTTATTTGCTAATAGTGATTTTTCTTCCCTCTGTTAATGACTAGGTTTTGATGGTACTTTATTTGACTACTTTAATGGTTATGAAGATTTAAAAAATAAGAAAGTTAGATTTGTTGGACAAGCTAAACAGAGGATACAAGAAGATTATCTTCGAATTTTAAGGTATTTCAGGTAAGGACTTTTTATAAATTATAATAATACAGTTTTGAATATTATTTTTACCAAAGTGCAGTTCTCTCTCGTCATGGGAAATGCACAGCAGCCTAGTGCACAGTGGCTCCACCTCACATCTCTGTCTCCAAGAGACAGGATACTGTGACTTTGAGACGCCTCATCTTTGCCTTCTCTAGATCATTTATTCAGTCCTTTCTGTGGTGATCTTTAATGCAGTTTTAAGTCTTTTATTTTCTGCACCAGTCGTTCATCACACGGGTATTTGAGTGCTTTTTACTGTCCTAGGTGCTTTGAACCTGGAGTAACGAGTGGCAGTGTGCCTGCACGTGGCTTACAGTTCTAGGTGGTCATGGGAAATGTGTTAGATGAATCTGGAAGGTGTGTAATGCACCTGGATGGTTTCGTGGGTAGCAGTCTTCAATGCTGAACTATAACACTCAAACTATTGTAACTGGCTAATTTGTATCTATTAAGAGTTAATTTTTTACAGCTTGGGATCATGCTCAGAATATTCTTTGACAGACTTTACATTTTGTCAATAGCTGCTATTCCTTTAGACTTCAGTGTTTGCAAACAGTCTCTCTTTACAAATCACAGGACATAGACTAAGGTACAGTCATTTAATTAGATCACTATAGCAATACATTATTACCAAATTCAGACTGAAATTGAAGAAAGTAGGGAAAACCACTAGACCATTCAGGTATGACCTAAATCAAATCCCTTATGATTATACAGTGGAAGTGAGAAATAGATTTAAGGGCCTAGATCTGATAGATAAGAGTGCCTGATGAGCTATGGAATGAGGTTCGTGACATTGTACAGGAGACAGGGATCAAGACCATTCCCATGGAAAACAAATGCAAAAACAGCAAAATGGCTGTCTGGGAAGGCCTTACAAATAGCTGTGAAAAGAAGAGAAGCGAAAAGCAAAGGAGAAAAGGAAAGATACAAACATCTGAATGCAGAGTTCCAAAGACTGGCAAGAAGAGATAAGAAAGCCTTCCTCAGCGATTAATGCAAAGAAATAGGGGAAAACAACAGAATGGGAAAGACTAGAGATCTCTTCAAGAAAATTAGAGATACCAAGGGAACATTTCATGCAAAGATGGGCTTGATAAAGGACAGAAAAGGTATGGACCTAACAGAAGCAGAAGATATTAAGAAGAGGTGGCAAGAATACACAGAAGAACTGTACAAAAAAGATCTTCATGACCAAGATAATCACGATGGTGTGATCACTCACCTAGAGCCAGACATTCTGGAATGTGAAGTCAAGTGGGCCTTAGAAAGCATCATTAGGAACAAAGCCAGTGGAGGTGATGGAATTCCAGTTGAGTTATTTCAAATCCTGAAGGATGATGCTATGAAAGTGCTGCACTTAATATGCCAGCAAAGTTGCAAAACTCAGCAGTGGCCACAGGACTGGAAAAGGGCAGTTTTCATTCCAATCCCAAAAAAAGGCAATGCCAAAGAATGCTCAGACTACCGCACAATTGCACTCATCTCACATGCTAGTAAAGTAATGCTCAAAATTCTCCAAGCCAGGCTTCAGCAATATGTGAACTGTGAACTTTCTGATGTTCAAGCTGGTTTTAGAAAAGGCAGAGGAACCAGAGATCAAATTGCCAACATCTGCTGGATCATGGAAAAAGCAAGAGAGTTCCAGAAAAACATCTATTTCTGCTTTATTGACTATGCCAAAGCCTTTGACTGTGTGGATCACAACGAACTGTGGAAAATTCTGAAAGAGATGGGAATACCAGACCACCTGACCTGCCTCTTGAGAAATCTGTATGCAGGTCAGGAAGCAACAGTTAGAACTGGACATGGAACAACAGACTGGTTCCAAATAGGAAAAGGAGTATGTCAAGGCTGTATACTGTCACCCTGCTTATTTAACTTCTATGCAGAGTACACCATGAGAAACGCTGGACTGGAAGAAACACAAGCTGGAATCAAGATTGCCGGGAGAAATATCAATAACCTCAGATATGCAGATGACACCACCCTTATGCCAGAAAGTGAAAAGGAACTCAAAAGCCTCTTGATGAAAGTGAAAGAGGAGAGTGAAAAAGTTGGCTTAAAGCTCAACATTCAGAAAACGAAGATCATGGCATCCAGTCCCATCACTTCCTGGGAAATAGATGGGGAAACAGTGGAAACAGTGTCAGACTTTGTTTTTGGGCTCCAAAATCACTGCAGATGGTGACTGCAGCCATGAAATTAAAAGACGCTTACTCCTTGGAAGGAAAGTTATGACCAACCTAGATAACATATTGAAAAGCAGAGACATTACTTAGCCAACAAAGGTTCGTCTAGTCAGGGCTATGTTTTTTCCTGTGGTCATGTATGGATGTGAGAGTTGGACTGTGAAGAAGGCTGAGTGCCAAAGAACTGATGCTTTTGAACTGTGGTGTTGGAGAAGACTCTTGAGAGTCCCTTGGACTGCAAGGAGATCCAACCAGTCCATTCTGAAGGAGATCAGCCCTGGGATTTCTTTGGAGGGAATGATGCTGAAGGTGAAACTCCAGTACTTTGGCTACCTCATGCAGAGTTGACTCATTGGAAAAGACTCTGATGCTGGGAGGGATTGGGGGCAGGAGGCGAAGGGGATGACAGAGGATGAGATGGCTGGATGGCATCACTGACTCGATGGACGTGAGTTTGGGTGAACTCCAGGAGTTGCTGATGGATAGGGAGGCCTAGCGTGCTGCGATTCATGGGGTCGCAAAGAGTTGGACACGACTGAGCGACTGAACTGAACTGAGCAATGCATTGTGAAGAAATGAGTGGTAAAAGCAGGTATACTTTAATGCTTCCAAGAGTCCATGAAATACACTCCCATATCTGCCATGAGATGTGTTTCATGTGAAACTCTTAATTGAAAGCATTGATGTGTACAGACAGGCAACCTTTGAGGAAGCAAGACTACTCCATGACGATATCTTGGACCTGTTTTAGAGCCTGCCCAAGACTGCTCTGGTTTATGCGTCCACTGTCAGTACCAATCAACAGACCTTCATTAAAGCCACCCAAACTTAACACTTTTTGGAGCTCGGGTTTTCTGAGCTGAGAAAAAAAGAGAAGGTAGATGAGCAGATGATTTCTAAGGTCCCTCCTAGACCTCACTAGTAGCATCAGGAAAATGAAGACTGCGGTTTTCTGGTGAAATGCCAGCATAAAGGCAGTGCTTCTGGACATGTTTACTTTGTAGGTTTTACGGGAAAATTGTTGACACACCTGGTGACCATGATCCTGAGACTTTGGAAGCAATTGCAGAAAATGCAAAAGGCTTGGCAGGAGTATCAGGAGAGCGGATCTGGGTGGAACTGAAAAAAATACTTACTGGTAACCACGTGAACCATCTGATTCATCTCATCTATGAACTCGATGTGGCTCCTTACATAGGTGAGTCCAACTTGTAAAATGTTTGCATTTTTGGCAATGAAACATATCTCGTTTAAAATTTCGTAAGGAAAAAAAGTTAATTTAGTTAATTCCAAAAGGAAAAATGGAGTACTTTAAAATATAGTAGGCTCTGAGCCAGGAGTGGCCAGGAGGAGGAGTTTTTCCAGGCAGGGGACAGCACAAGGGCAGCATGTGAGGGCGGACAAAGGGGCCTCTGGAGTCGGTCCATCGTGGCTTTGAGTGCAGCTTCACCACTGTCAGCTTTGTAACTTGGGTTATTTCCTGTTTGCAAATAATAGCAGCTGTCTAATGGAAGAGCTGAGACCTTCAGGGAGTTAACACATGCAGAGCATGGAGAAGGCGGGCCTTACACAGACAGTTCAGTAGGTGTCAGAATAACATTCCGAGCCCCAGTGCTGGTTTGAGATGTGGGAGGGGAGAGCAGTGGTGGGCAGTGGTTCACCTGTAAGACCAGCAGTGGATCCTGGTACCAGGACATTTCTGAATATGAGAATACAGTGTGCTTAAGATGGGAGCTTTTAAAATGTATCTAAAAATGGGTGGAAAATGCTTTTGTCCCTACAGGCTTACCTGCTAATGCAAGTTTAGAAGAATTTAACAAAGTCAGTAAAAATGTGGAAGGTTTCTCACCAAAGCCAATGACTCTCTTGACCTCACTGTTCAAAGTACAGGATGATGTCACGAAATTGGATCTGAGGTTGAAGATTTCAAAAGAAGAGAAGAATCTTGGTTTATTTATTGTTAAAAATAGGAAAGATTTAATTAAGGCAGTAGATAGTTCAGAACCACTGAAACCCTATCAAGACTTCATCATAGACGTAAGTATTTTCACAGCTTGGTCAGAGTATAGATCATCTCCACTAACTGCAACCAATTCATTAATACTAGGACCCACAGTGTATTACGTGAATTTCCTTTATTTTAAATGAAAATTTGCACATTGCATTTATTTAAATGTCAGCATAAGATCATTGCAAGTGTGGTGATGTTTGGTTTTGGCCCTCAGTCTAGAGAAGCTGATGCGACTGCTCGTGTGTGTGAGCTTCTCAAGTACCAAGGCGAGCATGGTCTTCTGAAGCAGATGCAGCAGTGGTCCATTCCCCCGTTTCCTGTAAGTGGCCATGACATCAGGAAAGTGGGCATTTCTTCCGGAAAAGAAATTGGGGTGCTCTTACAGCAGTTGCGAGAACAGTGGAAGAAAAGTGGTTACCAACTGGAAAAAGATGAACTACTGAGTTACATAAAGAAGACCTAAAGTTGATGAGAGCTGACTACTAAAAAGCAGAACATTTTTGGTAAGACTAGTTTTCTTTCCCCTCCCTCTTAGATTTAAGCGACTTGAATATATAGCAGAATGTATTTCAGGCACTAAAGTCAAGTCTACTTCCTCTTAATCTGATTTGTTGTCACTGAAGCTTGTAATTCTCTTGGAATAGTTCCTACTGAGAAAAGCAGAGTTGGCGCCTCTCAATCTGTCTAGGCTTTTTAAGGAGGATTTTTGGTTGGTTTTGTTGCATGTGGCAGTGCTGAGATTGTTCCTAAGAAGTGCCAAGTGTCTTGAAAAACATGTTTCTTTGTATTTGCAATTGAAATAACTGGGTTAATTTTGTACAACAATTGTCTATGGTGTCAGTTTTTTTCTGAATTCCAGAATAAACTTGTGTTTGAATACAGCTGACAAATCTGCATAAAATATAACATATACAATTGAAGACTAGATGTGTCCCAAGTGGCTGGCGTTCGTATACCCAGGACGTTTGTAGGGAGCGTAGTTTAGGGCATAATTGATAGTTTTCTCTGTCAAAATGAAATTTCCCTAACTTCCTGGTAAGCTGAGAAAGCTTAGCTTATTTTAATAAACATTTCCTTTGATACTGGGATACTTAGTGACAGCACTCCTGTCGCTTTAAAGTAAAAAAAAAAAAGGCCCGGCCAACGTCAAGATCTGCACCTACGTGCTTTCAGTAGGTTAAGAGGTAAACAGCACGAAGTAGTGTTTATTTCGGCTGCTGTACTGACATTTAATAACTCACCTTCCTTTCTGTGAAGCCAGTCAGAGCATCTTGGTGTGCTTTGGACAAGTAGCACTTTTGGACTTGATAACACAAAAAAGCGCATTTCTGTTAAAACCCAGATAAGAGGAAGTGTGACACACACTCAGTGTAACGGGGGCTTATGCTGCGAGAAAGGGAGCCTCAGAAACACCTGCACACAGATCAGTAACTGAATGCTTATGAAGTAATGCTTAAGATATATAAGTACTAGTAAGATACGTATTGGTGCAACATTTTACAATTCCTACTGTTCTATATAGGACGTATGCAGATTGAGCTAGTAGAGGTCTGGTTTTGTCAGGTTAAAAGACCTCAGATTAGTATTATATGCATATTTTATATACCAGAATCTTTTATCTGCAGGAGTCAGTAAACAGTACAGAACATTCTGAGCTTACACTCTTCCAGGGGTAAATGTAAAAGCAGTGTTTCCTTACTACAGCTGGGCTGGACGTAGAGAGGTGCTGTGCTACCGAAAAAAACACTGTGGAAGTTTTGGTTCAGTGTAAGACTACATGAACAAACAGTAAGGTAGTAATAGTAAATTCATAAAAACCCAAGGTTGTTGGTTGTAAAAAGGTAAAGAAAGGCATATTAAAGAATCAACAGCATTCTTAAAGTGGGTTTTCGTTTACTCTTTTTACATAAATATGCAACATGATACTCATTTTAGGTTTCTAGTCTAGGCAGTCAAAACCATTGCATTTTTGGAAAAATAAAATATTGGTAAATTAAAATGTAAGAAATTTTAACAGTCCGTTTTGGCCACATACATTGTACCTAATTAGCTGAACTTTCCCAGTGAATTATGTAAAGCAGTGGAGGAGTATCAAAATGACACCGATGTGAAAGGAGCCAATAAACCCCTTGAATGTGTAAGCAAAGAGGTAGGTGGCAAATCTGTCTGTCTAGAACTTTATCTTAAAAATTATTTCTTACACCTAAAGTATCTGCATCCAAGTAGATATTTTACATTATTTAAACAAACATGTTTAGCTTTGCTTTTATAGTTTCCTCACAGAGTTTCTCACTTTACATTGAACAATATAGCCTATGAAATACATAATCGCCTCCAGCCTGTAGGAAGGAAAACGTGTTTTAGCATCCGTGCTCCACAGAGTCTAAGTTCAGATTCAACTTTGAAACAGAATAACCAAACACTGAGCAAATACACCAGATACTACTAATTCACTAACAAACATGTTAGGAAAACTTTTATTTGGGGGCTCAAACTGCATATTATAACTCTTTATTTTCAAAATTTACAAATCAGTATCTCAGAAACTAAAGGAACACAGCCCTTTTAACATTTACACATTTCCTCGCCTCTTTCAAAAAGGAACAGTACTAGAGCTTGGCACCCTCCCTTCTGGAACGTCTGCCCTTTGGAGCACTGATGCAAACACGCCATTCTGTTCCATGTATCAGGATCAAATAAATGATGAACTGCGTTAATTACAGCAATTGATAGGAATTTCAGAGTTGTTTTATGCAGAAAGCATGCTCACCAGTTTCACAGATGTCTTCATGTCTGCTCAGTGATAACACTACCAGGCATATCAAGAGTCCACAGGACAACAGCACCAAGCTCCTAAAGTAGGTATTCCTGAAAACCAAGTATTCTAGACTGCTTCTCATCCTCTTCAATAGAACATCTTAGTTTAAATCTTGAAATCCTGTTGTTCGACTAAGAAACTGCAACCTTCCATGTAATGTTGCTTTTACTTAGGTATGCATCAAACGCAGTAATTTCCAAAGCAGATCTGGTGTTAGAATGCCAATGTGTTAAGTAACCTTATCCCTACCGTATTCATTTATAAGCAGAGTATTACTTTGTCAGGGCTCATGTCATCTTCCGTATCTGGGATGGTGGGCAACAGAGCAGATCGAGTCAAACCCCAGAATTTTTGAGGTGACATGTCTTTTTTGGTGGCTGTAAATTTCCATCCAATATGGCTGGCACAGATCCTGCACTGGGCAATAGTCCAGGCATACCTACGAGATTAAGGAAAGGTAAATCAGCTCAGGAAATGCATCTCTGTATCCCAGCCTATCACCTCAGATACCTGTTAGAAAGACACATCTTTTAGTAGCCAAGTTCTAAGGATGGGGAAGAGAAAACTCAGAGCTTTGATTTATACAAGTTCCCTGAAACAGACCTCACAAAAAAGATTTTCTAATTTGTATCATCATGGTAATGCATCAGTCTTTATAAAGTTACTTGATTGTGCTCTTAAGCCATGCTTAAATTTTTTTCTCCAATGCCAAAGAAGAAGAAAACTATCTTATTAATAATATAGGTTTCTTTATACAAACTGCTGGTTGCCAGGAACACATTGTAAATCGTAGCAGCATTTTCTTAGTTGTTTTGCATTGAAGTCAAGTTAGGAAATAACAATCACATGTAGAAATACACACTTCTTCTCTGAGTTAAAACTGGGGATGGAAGAGGTTAAGTGTTTCTCTCACATAAGATTTAATAACTGCTTTTCTAAAAGAAGAATGGTTTTGCCACATAATTTAATAAAAATATAAGCCTTGGCATTAGAGGAAAAAAAATCCCAAACAAACAAACCAGAAGTCACCCAAACCATGTAATGAAACTTTTTTCAGGGATCCATATTTACTATTTCTATTAACCAGTTAATTCTACTGTTAGTCCTTAAGAATGCTATCACGTAAGATTGGCCAGTCCAAATGGTATGGTTCTAGGTCCAGAATAACAAATACAGCCACTAAGCCCTGCTCAGCTTGCCTCTTTCAAAATAAAAAGGCTGAGCCAGCGTTATTGGCTGCAGGGATCCCACAAGTTCTCAGGTAGTGTCGTAGGTCCCACAGTCATACTTTGAAGGTCAATAGGCTAAGCCAAAAAAACCAAAGCCTACAAACTTGAAGAAAAGCTGGATTCTGCAGGTTTTGTGTCTATCACTGCTTGGGTAACAGTCGCTAATTTTACAAATTATAAAATACAGATATACAGTGGACCCTTGACCAACACAAGGGGTAATCCACCTATTTTTTATAGTTGGTCCTTGTATCTGCAATTCATCTCTGCATCTAACAATTCAGCCAACACAGATGCAGCCAGTATTGTAGTATTTTACTACTGAAACATCCCTGCACCTAAGAGGAAAGTGGAAATGAGCGGTTCAAAACCATGCTGTTCAAGGGGTCTAGTTTTACTGGTTCATGAAACAGTTGATATTTCACTTTCCTGTCAGCTCATTCTGAAGGGGTGTGGATCAACGGTACAGTTGATTTAAGAACTGCAGCAGCCACCTGACTACATTCAATGAGACTGTGCAAGAGTAACTTTTTCTAGCCACTCGTGAAATGAACATTTAAATAGCTATTTATTTCATTGCCTATTTCTGATGATAAATTCTAGCAACTCTCCTTAATACTCTTTTGAGCTTTACTGCTCAATTAAGGCACACACACAAACCCAAAAGGGGACGCCACTGCATTACCCAGGAAACCAGCTGTGGTCTGTAGAAGGCCGGCCGATCAGGTTCAAGTTGCAGGCCTTGTACACGGTAAGCGTCTCGTGCACGTACCCGTGAGGGTTCACATACGCTGCCATCGGCCCACATAAAGACAAACTAGAACAGAGAGTCAGCGGAGTCAAGATGGGGAAATCCAACAAAGTTCACCGAGAAACGGGATGAAAGAGCTATATAGTGCAGTTAAAACTAACCAGAGGCTGGCAGCCCAATTTTATTTGGTGTATGTTTTCCCTTGTGGCTCAGCTGGTAAAGAACCCGCCGGCAATGCGGGAGACCTGTGTTCTCTCCCTGGGTTGGGAAGATCCCCTGGAGAAGGGAAAGGCTACCCACTCCACTATTCTGGCCTGGAGAATCCCATGGACCGTATATGTATAGTCCACGGGGCCGCAAAGAGTCGGACACAATTGAGTGACTTTCACTGGTTTTCCTGATGACAGAAAGGAAAGTAGGACTTGTTTTTTTAATCTTCTTCAAGATACACACTGTAATATACAGGGAGCTCAAGCTGCCCAAAAAGGGTGAGAGGGGAAGTCCAATAAAAGGTTCCATGTGGTCGTTCTTGGGCATCTGAGTACTGTGCAAACAGTACTGTGTATCACACAGCATCAGTACCTGTCCAGAAGCATGTCCTGCGAAACTCTGACCCTACGTGGTGAAACTGATATCTGAGTGAAGTAGTGCATAGAACCCTGTAGGTACTGAGAAAGATAAAAGTTGATCGATTTTTAACAAGGTTGGGGTGCTGGGGAGGTTTTCCTTCCCCAGGCTCGCTCATTGCTGTGAATAATCCCGTCCACAACCACTGCTGTTCTGGCACCCAGGCAAGAGCCCGTATTTCATTTGCTGAGTATTTGTAATTTAATGGAGGGAAAAATACGGAAAACAGAAATACAGTCTTGGCTGTTGTTCTGTTAGGGCAGTTGGGAAAATGTACTCAGATGTGTACTAAAAATGTAATAAAGAGCTCACCTGAATATTTCATTTTTGGTTGTTATTTCTGTTTCTTGACATTGTTTACAGCAAAGTGACGTACACTAAAATATTTAAGAGAAAATTAGTGGGGGAAATGCTCCAAAGTGTTGATTAACTATAATTTTAAAGATGGAACAAGGAAGACACAAGCTGACATATTCACTAAACTAATGACCCTCTAGGATACATAGAGGAATGCAAAACAATTTTTCTCTCTTATGATCTCAAATGAAATGTTTAAATAATCCTTTTTAATGCAAACCACAATTAGTTCTATTTCCATGACTACATGACTCGACACCCTACAGACAGCCTTGTTGGTCCCAACAATGCAACTCCCCCAACCCCAGACCAACAGACGTTCATTACTCACTTTATTCATAATGTCTAGTTCACAGCGAAGTCGTTGGATTGCACTACCGATTTTAAGGAGCTGAATTCGTAATACATCATCAATAGGAAGACAAGCAGCTACTCTGTAAGAAAAATCTTAGAGACAGGATAGGTTTTTTCAAACTTATGAAGCAGATACGTATCACATAACTTATGAATGAATGCCGTAACATCCTTTTCAAATAAACCCTTCCCAGAGAACACACTTCACACAGTTATAAACAATACTAACATGTATCAGCTCTCAAGTGTGTATATATATATATTTCTTAAGGATGTAACTTCTTTTCCCGTACTTGTTTTTGTAAATGTCTTATACATGAAATCAAACCCATGTTATTAAAAGTCACTTACTTACTAAGAGACTAGAAAAATAGTTAAATTGTACCTAATTGACAGTTATGTAAACACAACAGTAAGTCTTGGAACTAAGGTCACCTTTAAAGGCACCCTGAAGACCAAGGAAAGGAGTCTTTATACCCAGATAGCACTTCTGGATGCAAGCTATTTACTGCAACCCGAGCCTTTTATGCCTAAAATAGGAATGCTCAGAATTTAAGACCCTTGTTACAATTAACTAAAAAATACTCATTTGTTTTTTCTGTAATTCATGAAAACAAATGCTTTTTCAGGATAATAAAAACAGTTTTTGTTTCACTAAACAGAAAACTTACAAAACAATTTTAGTAAAACATCACAGGAAGAAAGCTGATTTTTCATACCTATTGGATTTGAAGGAAGAGAATCTTCTTTGAGATTTTCATCCCATTCGCGTAGCTGTTTCTTGATTCTATCCATTAAGGTTTCCTTGTTTGAAACGAGCCATAGTAAGGGTCACACACTTTCTACACTTCACTGTCAGCTTTTCAACTCAATAAATCTAACATATTAGTAGCAATGTAAGTAGTTACTATCTAGTGAAGTTCCAGTATATACGCGTCTGTTTTCTTACACAGAAATGATTGCACCCCCTGCTTAGCCCAGCACAAGGCTGGCTTTCCAGCCTCTCTCCCCTGGGTCTGGCTTCTCAAGGGCCTCTCTCCTTCCTCTCCAGGAAAAAGTTGCACTAGCAGCTGCTACCTGCACACCTCACCTGGTGCCTGTTTACCACATCAGAGTGCTCACTATCTTTTCGCAAGTGGATGTAAAAAATACTCTGGTCTATTATGTACTTGTAATGCCTCTTAAGCTGCTGAAGAGCAGAGTGAACCGTTTCCTTTGGTGCTGCCCATGTGCTAAGCGCTCACAACCTACCAGTTCAGTAAGCCCAGAGCTCCAGCTCCTACATTCTGTGAACTATCCCGACAGTATCTTACTGAATTTTTCAAGCCGTCATGATGCCTAATATAAAAAGTTTGAACTGCAAAAGCACTATTGTATACATCAATTAGTACACTAAAAGCAGTAAATAGAAGTGGACATACCTGTTTATAAGAGAACTAAAACACTGTTAAGGGTTCTGTATTTTTCTAAATGTAACTATAACTTGACAACAAAATTTTAACTGCTTAATACCCCCAAAGCTGCCACAGCATCTTGTCCTGAAGTCAGAGCCACTATCCATGGACAGAAAACTAAAGGTCTATACGTTAGAAGTCAGGTCTGTCCGGCAGTATGACTGCTGCCTTTTCCCCTTGAGTGAATGGCACTAGTTCCAAAAATAAAATGGCACTTGTTTCATCTAATGAGCCTCATGACATGGCTTCCCCTGGAAGCAAAACTTTCAATGTAAGTTACTTACAGCATCATATAAGGAATACAGCCAGCGAGGCCAGGAAGTCAAATTTGCACAATGAAACTTTCTCTGAAAAGAAAACAAAAGTCACTTAAACACCACAGAATCAAGATCTTAGGGTAGAAGGAACCACATTTAAAAACTGATCTTGGCCCACAAAGACATTCTAATTTCAAAAAAGATGAAAAAGTTTGCAGAGAATCCCATAAGAGATGACTATATTTGACAAAGATGTTTTTACTTAATTCCTGTAAAACTTCAGTAACTGATGGCAAGACTCAATAAGTAAGATATTAGTCCTCAGAGTATATATTCAACGTGATACCAATGAATTGGAATTCAGAAGCAGTTTAAAGTTCATCTGAAAGAACAGATGTGTAAAAGCAACCAAGAAAATCGGGAAAGAGAAGTGTTACACGGAACAAAGACGCACTGCAGCAGCGCTGGGAAGAGCAACAGGTGGAAACAGCCCAGGCAGCTATCAACAGCAGTTCAGTGGGATACACTTACACTAGAGAGGTGCTACCCCTGACCCAAAGAAGCACAGAATATGAAGAATGATCACACTTCTCTATACACAGAACAAAGCCTGCACATCTACAGACATGTTTACCGTACAGAAGCCGCTCACTGACAGGGCGGCACACGACGGTGGGGAAGGGGCGCTGCGCCTGCAAGACCAGAGGGCGGCTTGGTGGCCACGCGAGTCGCTTGCTGCGTTAGGCCCAGCCCAGTCAGCAGTGTAAACGATGAAAATTACTTACCCAAGTCATCGAAACACTGCAACTTTTTGTTTCCTCATTTATCAAATCCTACTTGCTTGTAAGAACTGGAATGGAATGGTGAGCTTTTTCTAGATTCTGAGGCTTGTGAGCTCCTAATGGAAGATACACAACCACAAGCTTACAGTGTATGCTGGGAAACCATTCCTCTGCTCGAGGAGGTCTCTGCCTACACGACACACAGCCTACCATTTCAAGACGTCTCTTTCGTACATAAATACTACTGCTCTTACTGCTACTCTTATTATTACTCTGGAACAAGACAAAAACAGACTCTAATGTTCCCACGGATAAGGTAATAAGCAATAGTAGCCACACAAATCTTGAAAAGAGAAAAGCTGTGATGGGGTTAGTGGTCATATTTTTACTTACAAAATTACAAACTGTCAACAGTTACATAACAGCAGCCTGGTGGGGCATAAACAGACTGATCACAGAGCAGAAGAAAAAGTAAAAAACATGAATCCGGGCTATAAGGCAGCACAGGTGTGCTGAGTGAACACGGGGACCTTTCAGAAAACGGCAGAAGGACAATGTGCAGCTACCTGGATGGGTGCTGGGGTCACACCAAGAGAAACACACGGATCGACGCTTACACTCTGACGTCATTAAGAAAAAATAAAGTCAAAAGGAAAAGACGACACGTTTCTTTGATGAAGATTCCTTCACACAGGGAGGTATCGCTAGTTATGATTCAGAATACAGAAGTATTAAAAAAAAATTCAACTATATAACCACCAAAATACAGTTAAAAGACAAATATGACAAACGAAAATGTTTGAAACTAACTGCAGATAAAGGGATAAGCTTCCTTTACACACAGATAAGTGTGTAAAGAACTAGCAATAAACAGAGTGCGGGTGGAGACAATTCGAATTAAAGGAAATAAGACATGCTCTTAAACACAAAACATCACACGTCATTCACATTCAGAGAAATTCAAGTTAAACCTTCAACAAGCTCCTATATTTCACTTAACCAGATTAGCAAAAATTAAGCTGGATACTGTACAGCCTTAGTGAAACACCTGAGTACAGACTGGAACAATCTCAAGTAAGAAACTTTGAAAATACATGTCAACATTACAAATGCAGTTGCCCTGACATCCAGTAATCTCACTTCTCAAATACTGACCTATATGAAAGGTCATACATAACTAAGTCCAGGTCCGTCATTAATACAGAGAATACTGTGCAGCTTTCAAAATAAGAACTGCTCTGAAAACTAGAGACAGAAGAATCTCCTGCACTCTTAAAACAAGGTGCAGGACAGCATGGATCCTCCTACATACGAAACAGGAAAGAAGAATATTTATCTGTGTTTTACACAAACTCTGGAAGAAGACTGAGAAGCTAACCTGTGAGCTGCTGTTTGTGGGTCCCGCCCTTGAGTTATACTCAGTTCTTCCCTGCTCCATATGAGAAGCAGGAGCTTATGAATTTAGCGGAGACCAGAAAGCTGAGCTTCAGCCACTTTCTTATCTCGTTTCCACATTTACTTTTTTGTACTTCGTACTTCTTTTCTCATGAACGTGCAAGGGCTTTATAAATGAGCAAACAGTGTGGGCAAGAAGGCAGTGTCCTTAGAAACATATACACTGTATTCTAAGTAGGTTGAAACAACACTTTCCTCATTTTGAGAGAATTTCGCTATAGTAAACAGTGAAAAGAAAAAGACACTGTGAGAAGAGGGAATAAAGAAACAGAGTTTAAAGATCAAATCACTGAATGAGAAAGGTTTCCAAATATAAGTGGGTTTGGAAGAGCACTGCCTGATTATACTGGCCTAACTTCTCAATCCTTAGGGACAGTGTTCCCTTGTCAGAATGGAAGAGAACCGAAGCATAAATACTTTCATCATTTCAACTGTTTTGTTTTCAATGGCAAATGTTGAGAGGTTATGTACACAGTTTCAAGGTCAACTGAATACACTTCAGGAGGACTCCACTCCACTCCTAGATCCTTTAAGTATCATTTTCTGGTGGAAAAGTGGGTGGCAACCCGATTAGAGTGAATTATTTAAGAATCAACTAAGCTTCTCCCAGTTCTGGCCTCGTGAACGGCTTCTCAGACACAAAGACGCAAGAGGCCCCGCGGGGGGCCGTGGCAGGCGCAGCAGTCAGATGTGAGTGAACTCCACGGAGGGCTGCCCCGAGCCCCAGGTCGGCCTGAAGACAAGCGCTGTGACAAGTCAGCACCCTCTACAGGTACAGCAGAACGACCCCTGAGGCGGGTCCAGGGCCCCTGGAGTCGCCCCCAGTGCCTCCACCAGCCCTTCCCTGCACTCCCCGCCAGGCTGGCATGCCAGCAGGATGGCTCCCAGTGGGCTCTCTAAAGTGAGGCAGAGTCTGCAGGACGCCTGGAGCCCAAAATAGAGCGGCTGCTGTTTTTTCTTGGCCTAGTGATCTAGATCCAAATTTCAGAACCTAAGAAACTACCCAAAGTGTAAGCAACGGAACGATCAGAAAAAACACACAGATGAAGGCATCTGTAGCTCTGAACACCTTTTATATCTCGCTCATTCCTCAGCACCTTCAGTTTAATCCTCGGCAGTTCTGAACATGAAGAAAACTGAGGGCCAATGTTTGAGAATCCAGAATTACTGGAGAAATAAGACAACAGGCAGGTCAGAGGATCTGGCTCCCAACGCCTGACAGCCTGGCTGCAGAGGCCTACGTCTGAATTCAACACGAACAAGCTGAGGTGCTTTGGCCACAGAACAGGAAGGAGTTAATCAGTAATTCACACAAAAGATTTTTCACAAGTTGTGTTTGTCTAACCCAAGTTCAGGTTTAAAATGTCAAGATCCTACAGAGAAAACACAGAACTAGTTGCCCTGAGCACTTAAGTCAGGAATTAACTCCACAGACTCTCACTCTATCCTCACAACTGTGCCAAGAGGTAACTTAGGATTTTTAAATGGTTAAGAATTTTTAACAAAAAAATCTTGGTGTGGAAGAACTATTATATAAATAAAATACCTAATACCTCCTGGAAAATATCCAATGATTGAAACTCACAGCTATCTAAATCCTGAGAGACGATGTAATCCTGACACGGTGACCTCGCCACAGAGCATCTCAGCACCACCCAGCGCCAACACACTGCTGGGACTAAGTGAGTAAGAGAAAAATCTCCCACTGCGTTACTGGTCAAGTAAACATGACTTAAAGTTATGTAAAGCATCTGTATTGGGGACATCCCTGGTGGTCCAGAGTACAACTATACTCCCAACGCGGGGGGCCCAGGTTCGAGCCATTGTCGGGAACTTAGACCCCTCATGCTGCAACTAAAGATCCTGCACATGGCAATGAAAGGTCCTGCATGCCACGATTAAGACCCAGTACAGCTAAAGAAATAAAAAATTAGATTAAAAAAAAAAAAGCATCTGTATAAAGTCTGAAAACAAAAGTATTGCACAGCTATACAAAGTCACTGTGAACTTAAGCTGTATGGCGTTTAGTCGCTAAGTCATGTCAGACTCTGTGACCCTCACGGGCTATAGCCCGCCAGGCTCCTCTGTCCATGGGATTCTCCAGGCAAGAATACTGGACTGGGTTGCCATTTCCTCTCTAGGGGAGTCTCTCCAACCCAGGGTTTAAACCCTCATCCCCTGCATCTACTTCTGCTTTACTGACTATGCCAAAGTCTTTGACAGTGTGGATCACAACAAACTGTGGAAAATTCTTCAGAGATGGGATACCTTACTTGCCTCCTAAGAAATCTATAGGCAGGTCAAGAAGCAACAGTTAGAACTGGACATGGAACAACAGACTGGTTCCAAATTGGGAAAGGAGTACATCAAGGCTGTATATTGTCACCCTGCTTATTTAACTTACATGCAGAGTATGAGAAATGCTGGGCTGGAAGAAGCACAAGCTGGAATCAAGATTGCCGGGAGAAATATCAATAACCTCAGATATGCAGATGATACCACCCTTACAGCAGAAAGCAAAGAGGAACTGAAGATCTCGATGAAAGTGAAAGAGAAGAGTAGAAAAGCTGGCTTGAAACTCAACATTCAAAAAACAAAGATCATGGCATCTAGTCCCATCACTTCATGGCAAATAGATGGGGATACAATGGAAACAGTGACAGACTTTATTTCATTGAACTCCAAAATCACTGCAGATGGTGACTGCAGTCATGAAGTTAAAAGATGCTTACTCCTTAGAAGAAAAGCTATGACCAACCTAGACAGCATATTAAAAAGCAGAGGCATTACTTTGCCAACAAAGGTCCATCTAGTCAAAGCTATAGTTTTTCCAGTAGTCATGAATGGATGTGAGAGTTGGACTATAAAGAAAGCTGAGCACGAAAGAACTGATGCTTTTGAACTGTGGTGTTGGAGAAGATTCTTGAGAGTCCCTTGGACTCCAAGGAGATCCAACCAGTCAATCCTAAAAGAAATCAGTCCTGAATATTCATTGGAAGGACTGATGCTGAAGCCGAAACTCCAATACTTTGGCCACCTAATACGAAAAACTGACTCATTTGAAAAGACCCTGATGCTGGAAAAGACTGAAGGCTGGAGGGGAAGGGGACGGCAGAGGATGAGACGCTTGGATGGCATCACCGACTCAATGGACATGAGTTTGAGCAAGCTCCTCAAACTGGTGATGGACAGGGAAGCCTGATGTGCTGCAGTCCATGTGGTCGCAAAGAGTCGGACACGACTGAGCGATTAACTGAACTCCTGCACTGGAAGGCAGATTCTTTACCGCTGAGCATTACCTCAAATTAGGACCCTAGGATAATCTACATCAAAATTAAAACCTTCAGTACTCGACGAAGAGTAAAGGATGATTTGTACAGGAGTCTTCAGGTTACTATAGAAACTGTCTTTCCGGATTTTTAAAAGACATATCTCAAAACGCAATTTTAAATTTAGACACTAGAAATTTTTTTCCTTTAGGGAGAAATCATAAATATTAGGTATTTTATACTCAAAACTGATACATCTCACAGATAAGTACAAACAAGTTTCACTGGTATCTGTCCTACAAGAATGATCTAGTCAAAAGGATATACACAGGAATTAAGGCCCTAGAGGCAATACTTTTAAAGAGCGCCTAGTCTCAAGCCAGTTTTGGTGATGTCCATACTGTTGCACAAAAACAGCTTCCTTTCAGAAGCCCACAAGGAGGTAGCAACTTCGACTGTGTCCTCTCCCACACTCTCCCCTGAGTCTAGGTGCTTATGACTCAAGAGCCATGTGCCTCCTGTGACCAGTCTAATAAGCGTTTCCTGCAGCATTTAGAACCACAGCGAAGTAATTCATAACTTACAGGCATAATAGCTGGAATACCTCACAGTATTGTAACATTTTACTTGATTTTGCAAACTGCTCTTACATAACAGCTGCCTATGAAATTTTAGAAACTCCGGCTATGAACAAATGCAACTCTAGTATTGCTCAGATGCTGGGCAAGGAATCATGAGAGCTCTTGGTGTTTCTCTCTTTAAACAGGAAAAAAGCAACCTGTCTTTGCTTTTTGAACATGCATAAAAAAATTAGTGTCTCACCTTCTGGTATTTCTGCCACCATTTATATGAACACTGGTCTTCCCATGAGACAGGTTTTGAAGGAAATATCCGGCACTTATTGAGGGATTCTAATTGAACTGCAGACATGGTCGAAGGCAGCACACACTCGGGAAGAATCTGCACCTTCGCCTGCTGGATTCTACAATACAGAGAACCAGGCATGGTGTTCATTAAAATAAAGAGAACCAGGCGCGGTGTTCATGTTTAGGATAAACCAACTCTAATCACTACGTTTCTAACCATTATGGGCAGCTTCAAGTACTAAGATTTTCAGGGTTTTCTTTTATTAAACATATTCATCAAATCCTGATATTAAGATACAAGAAATTTTCAAAAAATATTGTATTTCATAAATCATACCAAAGTTAAAACCAAAGGTAACCAAAGATTTTTCTATCTCACTGTGGAATGGAAAATGCTATTTCTACATTTCAGACAAAGCCTGTAAATGAAATCAAGTTAAAAAAATCAGTATACCACCAACCCCTGATGTGCTGATACTTCTATAAAAATTTCTCATTCTTGGACACCCCACCCCTCCCCTCCCCTCACTTCTTTATGTTGCCTGACTCTTACATCTATCCCTTCTCACGAATCACCTATCCTAAGAAGTAGGTAGGTAAAGGAAGAGAAAATCAAGAACCCTTTTACATAGATAAGACCTGTAAAAGGGATAACCCTTTTACATGGAGAACTATATGTAGCCTTGTGTCTCTGTGCGTTCTCATTCCTAAAACATTTACCCTGAATATGCAAAGAATCAAAATCCATATTATCTTTAAAAATTATTTCTGCTCATATAGTAAAGTCATCATTCAACAATGCTACTTGAGAATATCATAACTGCAAGTTTCTTCTCATGAATTAACGCCAAAAAGGCTGTACGTCCAAGCCACTGTCTTATGAGGCACTGAAAGAATTATCTCCTATTGTAACTTTTCAAATGCAGAAAGTATCAATAATCCAAATGCTGGAACAAAAAACACTATCAGTTGGAAGAAGTCAAATATATTACAAGTCTCTGCTTCACTATTATCCATGTTCAGGAGGTCTAAAGTGGTCTTTCATTGTGACCACTGTCTCAATCCACAAAAACTTATGACACTTTAATACTTCTTCTGATTTATTAAATGAAAATAGCTAAACGTGTCTGAAAATATGTAGGTTTACTGTCATGATAATATTAGACACACTCCACTCACTTCATTTCTTTCCTGCAAGCTCAAATTTAAGTCTACATGACTTTGGAAAATGGTAACATAAATCTGACTATGTTCAAATGTTCTTACATTATCAGAGGTCATTAAAAACAAAAACAACTCAATAATCATGTTTTCCTCACCTAATTCTTAAGATTTTATTATGATACAAACATTAATGCTACACAAACATCAGCTTAGAGATGGTTTTAATAATTAGTGTAAATCGCCTCAAAGGGTGAACACTGCCCTGTCTCCCTCTGTGAGGCACCCCCAGGGTCTGCTGCACACACGGCTGCTGCTTCTTCCAGCAGCTGGGTTTTGGTTTTAACATAAACTAGTTTTGTTTCTTCCCAACCTGTTTGTGGCAGCTGTTGTGGCAGTTATTATAGCTACATAATCTATATAAATATTTTTTGAAGTGGAAGGAGCTCTATAAAAAATTTTACTCAAGCATAGTTGATTTACAGTGCTGTGTTCATTTCTGCTCTACAGCGAAGTGATTCAGTTGTATATGTATATACGTTCTTTTTCGTGTTCTTTTCCATTATGGTTTATGACAGGTTATTGAATATAGTTCCCTGGGCTATATAGTAGAGCCCTGTTGTTCTGTAATTTATGTAAATACTATGGTAACCGGGAAAATAATTACAAAATTAAAACTGCTTTAATGAAACACTAGCTTGAGACCAAAAAATGCTTTCAAATCAGGTTCGGACAATTCTAATAGGGAGAAAAGTGCATGAATCTGGAAGGTTTCTGTGCTCATCAAAGCCCTTGTGAGTATCTTCGGAGTCTCTAAAGAAAAACTACAGGTATGCACTGCAGATAGATGACGCGGTGAAAGCAACTGATGCAAGACAGACTGTCAGCTCTATCTGCAGACCCAACATAAAGACAGTACCTGTCTTACCATCAGTGTAAAACGAATGAAGGGGCTTTTACATATTTTAAGTTAAAATAAAATGTTTAGGATATATATGTATGTATTTTTATGAGTTCTAGTTTTAATCACCTTTTTGACTAAAAATTACTCACCTCAATTATGATAAGTACAAGGGCTTCTTTTGAAACTACAAATAGAGTATTAATCTCCCCTTCCTCTCTACAGGTAAGAAATACTCAGGAATTTCTAAAACAGTCCTACAGAGATGCAATGATACATTTCTACTTTTTTATTCACTTTTCAAAAAAAAATTCGATCTGTTCAGAAGATGCCAAAGAAATACAGACACGATGTGGAAGGGTCCGCAGGCAGCAGCATGCCTGTATATGTGACGAGTCTTGATAAGACAAATCACTACCGTCTGGTCCTGCATTACAGACACAAGGAAACCGGCCTGAGCTGCAGATATGCAAGGGACGGATTCTGGTTTGGTGGGAAGAGCACTGGTTTGGAAGTTGGGGGCCTAGAACTCACCAGTGGTGCCCACGAGCTGCACAGCTTTGGGCAAACTTCTTATCTCCATCACACTCAGGTTCCCTTTCTGAAAAAAGAGGGGCTTGCACCACATCCTCTCTAGTCTCTGCCACCTCACCATTCCCACTGAAGGTAGTCATAGGGCCAGAAGGGCAGTGGACCCAGAGAATTCTCACTCCGTGGAGGTCTTTTAAGACAGACATTTTTGTGAAAGCCGTGGTGGTGGGTCTAAGGAATACTAGGCCCCTTCCCAGTCCTGTCCCGCCTCATGAGTTTGATGCTAATCTCTACTTGAGTCCAACGCACATCTGTTTACTTGCTTTCAGAGTCAAGGCTCTGTTGCCATCTTGTGTTCAAACTAATTTTCCACAATCACAAGTCACTGATGTCGACAGCCTCAGAAATATACTTTTCCCCAAGTCAATTTGCTATTATGGTTTCTGGAATATAGTACTCACAAATATTCAAAATTTTATAAGCACAAAGGTAGGAAGTACTTTTAAAATGGAACTGTCAGTAAAGTGCACAGCACAAACAGCTTGCTGTCTCAGCACAGGGCCCTCAGGGGGATGCTCCCTCATCCATGGACACTGATGGTCCCAACTGCAGAACACACAGGAGTCGCATCGACTGGCCTGAGCAGCCTGCATCCTGAGGGACAGACACACACACGCCACTGACGACCTGTGCTCAGCGCGGTGCGAGTTCCCGGAGCGAGTGCTCTAGGGAGCACCAGGCGGGAGCACGGACCCCACGGGCTCTGGCACTCCACCCCTCCTGCTCCTATGCTCGCTCAAGCCCCGAAGGGGGGCTGAATACACTCACATTTATGAATGCCCACTATGTGGAAACACGTAAAAGTTACTGCCCTCCACAGTTCATATTCTTAAATCTTAAAAAAACCACCACCACCCTCTGAACGTTCTTGATTTCAGAAGACATTACCTGTCCAACACAGAGGTCTGACAAGACTTTCAACTGTGACTACAGATAAAGAGACCAATTCCCTAAGGCTGGGAGGACCCAGGAATTTGGATCTTTCTAAGACTTCACTAGTGATTCACTGGTGATTTATATGTGCCAGAGTTAAGAACCATTCCTATAAAGGAAACACACAGTGATGAGGACAAATGCTCTGTGGTTTTTTTGGAGGTCTGCAAAGTGAACTGCATTTTTTAAAATGAGGTGTTCCTTAAGGGATACCTTAAGGAATGAGGTATTCCTTCTTCATTAAGGAATGAGGTATTCCTTAAATCTGTGGGAAAAAAAAAAACCCCTAACATGAGAGTCACACCAAAATGGAAGTGCTAAACAGAACACTCAGAGAATTTCCCAACTGTATAAGGCACAGGGGTGACAAGCACTTCCTGACCACTTAGTAAATATATGATCCACTGCGATGAGAGAACATTTGCAGTGAGAGAACATTTGCGGTGGAGATGGGCACGCAGGGTACATGGTCTCCAACACCCAGACAGAGCGGGTGGCAAGCGTGACCACCGCAGCCCTCGCAGCCCCCGATGCTGCACACAGCTCGCAGAGCCCTGACTTCCCACCCTTCCCAATCTGAAGAGAGGTCTTCGATCCCAAAGAAGCCCTGTCCCAAATGACACTGCCTGTTGGGGATACATCAGTGCTCCGAAACCTAGTGGGGCATCAGTCACCTGGACATCAACAGAAAAGATGCTGCGGCCTCCTCCCCGACTGGTCGCTCTCTAGGGATGGGAGGAAGGGCAGGAACGCAAATGTCTGTAGTTTTACTGCCCAGGTCACTATGATGCACAGCAAAGTTAGAAACCCTAGACTGCACTTTCAAAGGGAAAAGAACAACTAGTTAAAAGCTATAAAATGTGAACGTCAGCAAAACAGACAAAATATAAGAAAACGACTTCATTTTATGATGTTTGAGGAGTTTTAAGATAGACAGACAGTGTTTCTTACCCGTCTGACTGTGTCCTGATCTCAAGGACTTTGAATCTCTGTCTTCCGATTGCTTTCACTTTCACAACCTCGATCCCAAAATCCTGTTCTTCTCGGTAGGCATATATCTCTGCTGTTGTTCCAAACTGTGCTTCCCTTTCCTGTACATTACTTCCAAGGTAAATTTTTAAAAGGAAACAGTTTTAAACATTTAATTTTCAAATATGCAAAGTTGACAAAAGCAATACACATGGGAAAACAATTTATAGCAATCATTCTCGCTGCAAAGCTATTTAATTTTATTTATTTTAGAATCACATGGGGAACTGAGATATATAGAGAGGGCCTCAGGAAGTACGATTAGAGCCCAGTAGCAGAAGAACAGATTTCTAGTCATTGAAAATAACCCACAGCTGACAGGGGTTAAACTGTCATTTCCCAAGCTAAACATTCTTTTATTCACCAGATCATCCTTTCTGCCGCTTATCAGCAGCTCTGCACTGGGCTGAGGAGGGAGGGGAGTGGGGACTTCCTGTATCAACTTCCTGCCCCCACCACTGATTTCCTCTAGTTCTCATGGGACACTTGACACTTAGCTTCAACTTACCACTTGTCTACAAGAGGACAACTTGGGAATTTGGAGAGACAGAAAATAACTAATCACTCCTTTGCAAAAACCATCCTTTACAAACAGTGTAAAAGCCCTCTTTTTCTTGAAGACAGCGCTTGAAAATAAGGTTCTAGAACTGTTCTTCATTATCTATTAATGATTTGAAAACTTTCACATACCAGAAAGTTAACTGTGTGTGAAAGTTAAAGCTTGACTTAGATGGTAATGATCACAGCAAAATATTCCAACTTCCACTTCCAAGCTTTTTATGAGAGTGTTTTACTTCACAGCCTTGTCCCAACTTCTGTGCAGGCAAAACAGTAGTCAGTTTTGCCTTAAAACCACCTCTTCTGTGAGTGCACAACAGAGTGTTAAAGTCAGCTCACCCTAAGATTTTACCTGTATGCAAGCACTGCGAAGGTTCTGTCCTTCTGAATTAAGTTCCGCACCATACTGACTTCCTGAGGGCTGAAGAGCTGGAGAGGTAGGGTCTGCCCGGGGATCAGCGTCATCACCACCTGCGGCAGCACTGGGATCACCGGGCAGCTGTCGTCGTCGTGCAGGGTCCTGCCGTGGAACTCCTCCATGTCGGAGCCCAGGTACTGCAGGGGGGCGCACAGGTTCAGTCGTCACGGACAGCAACAGAACACAAGCTCAACAGGCTACACACAAACGGACATGAAGAAACATACGTGGAAGGTACACCTGTGTAAATAATAAATCTGCCGGATCGGCGTCCCACAGGAAAATCTGTGACTCCTGGAAACAGAATTCTCAATTCCTTGTGAAGAATCTCATATACAAATTAAAGAGCATCTTTTAAGCTCAAAACATTTGATTTTGACTAAGCTCGACATCTCTATGTCTGAAAAGTATAAACGACAAGTATAAAATGCTAGTATGTTAAATAACACCCTGGGATCCTGCGGTACAGACAATAAGCAGTACTTTAACCGTTCTATTACTAGCCAAGATATAAGGAGGGTGCCAAGTGTGCAAAGAATTACTTGTAATAGATAAAGTACCAAACTGCTTAAAAATTAAAGCTTAACACTATTTATCAGTGGGCAAGAAGCCCACATCCTCATCCACGATTTCAAGCGTGAGGTAATATCAGGTAATGCTAAAAGCAGTCATTCATTTTCAAGAACTCTTATCTACAGTTACATGTACACATCTCTCATACTAGATCTAATACAAAGTTACATACTGTATGTGATGTCGGCAAACTAGTGTCAAAATTTATGATGTTTGGTTTCTTGGGTTCTTTGATATCCTGGTCTTCAACTTCCATTTCAATTTCATCTTCTTCCTCTTCCTCTGCTGTAAAAGTACAGTATTATAAGCAAAAAAACAAAAAACAGGGGAATGGAGATATAAAAGCTACGTTCCCGTTCAAATACATAATTCCTTCTTAGGGATTCCAGGCCCGTGGGAAGAGGAGTTCTTACGAACACCATCCACACTTGGGAATCTCGACAGTACTGTGAAGAGGAGGCCAGAGGGGGCGTCTAGGCTGAGTCTGGCTCTAACTATTTCTTTTAAACCAATGTTTAAGTTTAGAATAGTTTAAGACTTACAGAGAAGTTGCAAAGATGGTAGAGAGTTCCTTATACCTCACACCTGTTTCTCGAGAGGTACCATCTTAATTAGCGTGGCACACTTGCCATAACCAGGGAATCAGTGTGGGCACAGCACCATTAACTAAACACATTCTATTTGGATTTCCTGAGTGGTTACCGACTACGCTACCTCTGTTCCGGGACCCTGCCCATGACACCAGGTCACATTCGGTCGTCAGGTCTCCTCAGCCACCTCTGGGCCGGGAGGGTCTCTCAGGCTTTCCTTGTTTTTGATGGCCTTGACAGTTTTGAGGACTATTGGTCAGGTGCTTTGTAGAATGTCCCTCAAGTCAGAATTTTCTTGGGGAGGAAGCCCAGGGAGGTGAAGAGCCATTTTCATCATGTCTTATCAAGGGTGCACACTACTGGCGTGCCTTAGAACTGCTGAGGCTGACCTGGATCACCTGGTGGGGTCGTATTGGCCAGGCTTCTCCACTGGAAAGCTCCTTTCCCCTCTTTTCCACACTGTACTCTTGGGAAGCAAACCACGAGGCACAACCCACATCTAAGGGGTAGGGATTGTGTCCCACTTCCTTGAAGGGTGACCACCTGCATAAACTATTTGAAATGCTTCTGCACAGGAGACGGAGCTCTTCTCCCTCACTAGGAGCTGATTCTGACACAGCAGACAATTCATCCCACGCGATGAAACCTTAGTTTCCTCATTTGAAAAATGACAGACACAAGCAAGACAATCTCTATAACGTTTTTTTAAGCATTTAAAGCGTTTCTAGAGAAGACAGGAAAGAAGGAAAGAGGAAGGGACTAAAAAGCAAGCAAGCTCCTAAATAAACTTCTAAATAGATAAAATGGCTTTGCAAAATAGTTACTTTCTGCTGTGCATATCATTATTTAAATCTAACCACCTCCAGCTAGGTTCCTGACAAGAAAATATAAATGTTTTTCAATATGGCAACTGCTTTGGACTTTCTATTAATTCCTACAAAGTCCTTAGATATAAGGGTTTGTCAAAGAGAACAACCTAATTATTTCAACTTAAATTCAAATGTTCAGTGATTTAACACTGCATACAAAATTTTCCTAAGAACAAAAAAATTCAACGAGACCAAGAGATAACAAAGAAAAATCTAAACCGATGACAAAAATATACTGCATCTACTTCCTTGCATTCACAATTCTGATGGCATGGCTTTCATCGTGCTCTTTTGACACTTTACTGCTCTATTATGCAAAGTTTTAAAGGTCAACTTTTAGCTCAAAGGCTAGAACTCTTAATTTTTAAATTTACATTTTAACTATTCCAACTTCATTTCAAAATGATTTCCTTTATATAAACTAGCCTTTCTCCTATATATGGCTGAAACCCACTTCCTCCTACTTGGCTGTTTATGTATTATTTTATGCTTTTTTTTTGGCTGGGACAGATTCTTCAAATCTTAAATATTAAGCAACTACTTAAGCACTTAAAGAGAATTACTCTTCCAAACAACTCATACCCCACAGAAGTATGGACAAATGACTGTTTCTAAAAATAAGGCATACATGATTTGCAGGAGCATGACTACGGTACTGACAATCTCTCTGAGCCCCTCGTGCTCTCAATTTTTTTCGACAAAACACACCGTTCAGAGCTACCGGGGTGAAGTGTGATGACTCATCTCGTGCAGGAGCACCATGTGGATACCAACAGAACATCAGCATCTTCCCTAACACACTGGATTTGGCACGGATAGAGTTGGGCTGATGTCTCTGAAAAAACAGCTCAGCTCTTTGATCAAATTCAATTCAGCTAGGTTGCTTCCAGATGGACCACTGACTCTGATTCTAATCTATTTTCATGGAAAAGGTCCTTTCCATACAGCAGGGGCATGCCTTCAGTCTCTTCCTCCTCTGGCCCACACCCCTCCCAGTGGGCAAAGTCATCCTCCAAGCACAGCTTCCCTTAGGTCTGAAATCCACAACTGCTTCTCTCAATCCATGGAACAAACTCATGATCCCACTGGCAAGAGATGCAAGCTTTCCAACACTCCGCCCCAACCTACCTTCCAGGCCTTATCTTCTGTGAGTCTATCCTAGGTCATAATGCTTCTGGATGTCTGCAGTTCACTTCACAGGGCCTTTCCCCAGTCCTTCTCAGCCACAGTCAATCCCTCCCTCTGACGATTTACTTATCTGGCCTACATCACTGGCCTTCTGCTAGTTATATTTTCATGAACCATAGCTACATGATAAACTTCTTCAAGTATCAGACTGCATTATACCTCTTTTTACCTTCAGGATATATAACACACTTTCTGGCACACAGTGAAGTGACTC
This sequence comes from Bubalus bubalis, assembly GCF_019923935.1. Lineage (NCBI taxonomy): Eukaryota > Metazoa > Chordata > Mammalia > Artiodactyla > Bovidae > Bubalus > Bubalus bubalis. The sequence continues at coordinate 23,061,343 of NC_059177.1, read as the reverse complement.
CGCTAAGTCTCAGTTTGGCTGATACGCCTCTTGCAAGGCAACTCCTGTCTACAGCATTCCATGGCAAAACTGTACAATTATTCCAGACTTTTTTTCTGCCCACTATTCCAACATAAGGCCAAGGTCTAAATTTTCACAAAACATAAAGGAAGAAGAATCCCGAATTTAATATCCCAGTTCTAAGTATCTAAAATTAGGCTTATTCTACCATGTACTTGAACTACAAGCCTAAGAACAGACCAAACACCGGCACGGCACTGGGTGTTTAAGAGACACCAGCTATGCAGACAGACAGATTTGACTAGGACTCCTGGCCCTGTAACTGTGTGACCTTGGACAAGTCACACACTAACCTGCCAATTCATTTCTCACGCACCAAGTCAGGACTACAACAGTGACGTGGGCAGGATAAAATGGGAAAATGCACGCAAAACGCCTGGGGCAGGGCCAGTGACACGGTAGCAATTAATAAATTAGTGGTCACTCTTATGGGGGGCGGGGGATGAAGTCCCAGAAAAGTCTGGGATGCTGGGAGGCCCCAGTCTCCCTCTTTCCCCACCCAGTTTCACGCCATTTCCTTGGAGCCAAGTTCTGGGCACACAGAGGATGGAGAGCACGGAGTCCCTGCCTTTGGGGACAGCCTCCTCCCTCCCCAAACCCTCGTCCCCATACTAGGGGGAGCCGAGCTGCATTAAGAAACACTACGGTTCCGGGCCCGCGGCCCCGAGCAGGTTCTGCCACCACCCGCCAGCCTCCCCGGCCCCGCCGCGCCCCTTGCGCCTCTGGCCTCGCCTTCTCCCGCTGCCAGGAACAGGCCCCAGACAGTTACCGGGAAGGAGCGGCAGGTGATTGCCCATGTTGTGCGCAGCGTCCTCCGGGTCTCCCTCGCCGGCCATGTCTGTTTACCCGCAAAGGAGCCTGGGACAGGGCGGCACCCGGGCCGCCGGGGGAGGGCCGGTGCAGCGCCGCTGTCGCTGCGCCCCGGGCCACAGCTCCCCCTTGCGGCGCCCGCGGGGAGGACAGCGCACTGGCCTGCCGGGAAAGGCAGGAGGGCCGGCACCGCGGGGACTCAGCGCTGTGTCAGCTGCCCTTCGTGCTCGCTGCGCTTGGTACAGAGCCCTCGCCTGTTCCCGTCCCTGATAGGACATTTCACACCCATACGGAAACAGGCTCAGATTCTTCAGTCTCCACCTTGCTCTTGACAAGGGAGACGGGAAGCAAATAGGAACCCATTTATACAGCCTTAGCTCCAATTCTTAAAATAAAAACTGTATACATGAAGACTGGGAAAATGCATGTTATTTCAAAGCCGGCTGGGTTATACCCGAGTTTCTTCACAACAATCAAAAGTAGTTTTCATATATCTTTTCCAAAATTAATAAGCATTGGTCTGAAACAAATACTAGAAATGATAAGAGAACAGAGAAAGGCCTATGATTGGCAAGTGAGATTGTCAATATAAAATAGCTTACTCGTTATTACTTCAACTAAAATGAGTCATTGTGTTACAAGAGAAATAAAAAATGGGGTTTTCCTAATAACAAAGGGAAGAGTGAATTGCAAAACAGGCCTGTAAGTTAAGCAACCCTCGTTTTAGGTTAACTTTCACTATTCACAGTGCATGTACCTAGACTTGCCCTTCACAAAAGAATTCCACAATCACTGTCTGAGTCTGTGTGAAGCATATATTCCACCGAGTCACCTGGCCTTCATGTTTGTTTAACTGGAGTGTAGCTGCTTTACAACGTTGTGCGAGTTTCTGCTGAAAAAGGAAGTAAATTAGCTATATTCGCCCACACTCCCCTGGAGCATTCTTCATTTCAGAAAGGTCATAGGCAATAAACCAGGAGCCCACCAAACCCAGTTACTTAGCTGCCTGATGCCACTTGTGGCCATTTTGAAATTTTGCAGAAGAAAGAAGAACGAAACACCTTCACTGCTTTGATCCTGCCCACTGAGCCCAGACCATGAGCCTGCCTATAAGACGGCTCCCCAGAGGCGGGCACAGTCTCAGAGGAACTAGCCTGTGGCGTTCCATCTCTGCCTGGCAACGAAGTAAAGCTACTTTTCCTTGTTCCTCCAAAACTCTGTCCGCATTGGTGCACAGAGGGCTATTTGGATGATGGACAAAAGCTTGATTAGTGTCTTTTCACTCTTTTCAGTGATGAAATAGAAAACCTAAACATGGTGAGGAGAAGGGTGAGAGGAAGAAAAAGCACTGCTCTGAAGAAAACAATGAATCGAACAGTTTAAAATACGTTTGTTCCCAAAGTTTGCTCGCTGAGAAGTTAAAAGCCGAAAAGCTCCTTGGGAGAGAGGCTGACGGATCCTTTCAGTGTCATTCCACCTTCTGTCCCCGAACACCGCTCTGTGACCTTGATCAATTCTTTTATGGCTTCTAGCCATAAAACATGATCAGTTTATCCATTTGCCAAATGAGAGTAGGCCAAGCAGTGTCTCAGGTTTGTTCTGGCTAATAATGGCTGTAGTATTCACGACAGCATTGCCTTTTATGATTATATATAACCACTACAGGTTATAGATTAATAACAGTTACATAGGATATACTGTCATGATGGGTTATTGAAAGTAAGATGGTCACTCTAGACAGGTGAAGGAAAATACAAGAGAGAATGATAGACCTATGAGAGAAAGGTGTGTGTGTGTGTGTGTGTGTGTGAGAGAGAGAGAGAGAGAGAGAGAGAGAGAGAGGGAAGGAGGGAGGGAGAAAGGTGATTACAAGTACACACGTATATATATTATCAGTCTCGGTTTATAGAATTATATAGGTCTATGATCTACAGAATTGCAAAGAACTGTGCTTACCTCCAACAGAAGTTTCTTTACCCAGGAAACATCTGGCCCCTAAACAAGGAAGCTCTGACCTTCCCGGGTCCTGCCCAGAGGTGGCACCAGCACCGTGCACCTGGGTCAACCAAGCATCCTGTGGGGAAGAGAGGACAGCTGTGAGCCTGGCGGGGTCAGCAGATGTGGCTGGAGAGGCACTCGCGCCTCTTTCTTCTTTTGTGCTCGGCCCCCGGGTCACTGCCGCTGCCATCTGTGCACCTTTCACTCCCCATTTGCCTCCTTTTCCTCGCCTTCATTCACATTCACCATCTGCTCCCGCATTCATTTCATCCCTCCCGACCCCCACCACCCCGAGTCTACCCAGTCATCCATAGCTATGTCTTTCAATAGGGGCAACAACAAATGACTACTGAACAAAAACATCTCAGCAAGCAGGTTTCTTGGATTAAGCCCTGGTTATTAAAACCAAAAAGGAAAACATGATCATTCACCATTTATTTTTAATTGGGTAACTTTATCCTGAAGCGAGCCATCACACAGAGTAGCTCACATTTCTTCTTGCTTCTGTGAAATGTGTTCATTGATAAGAAGCTCGGCAAACCAGTGGGAAAGGAAACTTATAGCTTTGTCTTATAAACTTACAAGATCTTTGTCTTATAGTTCAAGAATTACCTTTAACAGGATAAAATTGAGGCTAATATTAGATGAGACAAAATACAAATCAAAAAAGTCCCCACTGTACTTTTAATTTCTGGTGTCTGTACACTATGTTAGTAGAAAGGGATGTACAGACTTGGAAGACAATTTTTTTGGCTCCTTTCTGCTTTTTTTTTTTTTTTTATCATTTGCATATACTGTATATGTTTAATGTGTTAAAGAAAGCTACTACCTTGGTCTAAGCAGTCAATTATCTGTCACTTGGATTACTACAGTAGCTTGAATAATGGTTTTTTGACTTCCACTACTGGTCTCCACAGTTCATCCTCAGCAAAGCAGCTGGAGTGAGCCCCTTAAAGCACAGGTCAGACCACGTGACACCCTGCTCAGAACCACGCCTCCATTCCCTATCTCACTGTAAGCCACTTCCGCCCAGTGGCCCCGGAGTCCTGACCTCCCGTGACCCTCCAGGCTCTCCCTCTGCTCTGGCCTCTGTGTTACAACCAAGTAGGGGGCCACTCCCATCACACAGCCTTTGCCCCAGCCCTTCCCTTTTCCTGGAATGCCCTTTGCTCCTGTAGATCCTTCCCTTTTCCTGGAATGCCCTTTGCTCGTGCAGATCCACCACTCGCTCCCTTACATCTTCCAGGTCTTTGATGAAATGTCCCTCTTTAGGGAGTCTTTCCCAGACTATCCAACATCTAACTGCAACCCCACCCCTAGTCTCATCACCCTCTATCCTCCTCCTCTGTTTTATCTATTTTTTTTTCCCCAGAGGATTGATCAACTTCTAAAATACTGTGAAACTTACTTTTTAAAAATATCCTCCTCACTGGGCTTCCCTGGTGGCTCAGCGGTAAAGACTCCACCTGCCAACGCAGGCCACATGGGTCACATCCCTAACCGATAAGATCCCACGTGCCTCGGACCAACCAGGGCTGTGCACCACGGCTACTAAACCTGCGCCCTAGAGCCCAGGAGCTGTGACTGCTGAAGCCCACGTGCCCCAGAGCCCGTGCTCTGCAACAAGAGAAGTCACCTCAGTGAGAAGCCCATGCCCTCAAACTAGAGAGTAGCCCCCACTCGCCACAACTAGAGAAAGCTCACACAGCAACGAAGACCCAGCATAGCCAAAAATAAATGAATACATAAAATTATTTTTTTAAAAATCCTCCTCACTGCAAGAGTGTCAACTCAGTGGGAGAGGTCAGAGATCTGTGCCTCTTGTGTTGAATCCTGTGTCCCAAGAGCTAGTAAGTGCTCAAAACATGTTTACAGAGTGAATGAATGAATGGCACCCTTAATGGGAGACACTGCTGATTGATCCAGCACCAATTCCTCTCTCCTCCCTGACTAAGACCCCTCCTTTGGTTTGGGGCAATGGTGTGCCCAGCCCCATGGGGTCATGTCCGCTCTCAGTCCATCATGCCCCAGTCCCCTCCCCCATGATCTGCAGCTCATGGGAGCCAGGAGACACAACTCTGGCTGATGTCATGCAGAGAAAGTCGTCCTGGCAGCCAGGGAGAACGGTGAGAAGGGAAAGGTGTTTCTATATGATTAAAGGCAACTATTTCATTCCTATACACTCCTGCAGGGATGAAGATTAAGGTCCATATTGGTTTGCCCAATAAAATGAGCCAAGCGAGTACAAACACCTAAGAGATTTTAAAAAGAATCATGAACTTCAGAAAAAGCACAGCTAGATTTACTTGTAGGCATATTCTGTTGTCATTTTTAATTGAAGGGATGAGGACTTCCCTCGTGGCTCAGTGGATAGGCATCTGCCTGCCAATGCAGGGAGCACAGTTCGATTCCTGGTGCAGGAAGATCCCAAGTGCCACGGGGCAACTAAGCCTATTCAGCACAATGAGAAGTGGTCCCCGCTCACCTAAGCTAGAGAAACCCTGTGGTCAGCAACAGAGACCTGGTGCAACCAAACATTTCAAAAAACAAATGATTTAAAAAATTAAATGCATCAATAAATTTTAAAAACTGTAGTGAGGAATCCATTACTTTTGGAACTGCGTAAATCTTCCAGTTCTTTACCTTTTCTGCAAAAGCGCGTGTAAAGCAACAGGTTTGCCTCACCCCCGGAGGCCTTTCGCGTGTTCCGGTATGACAGTTCCCTCTGCCGTTAAGACAGAGGTCAAAAACTGGTGAACCCCAAGTGAGAATTCTGTGAATGTGTTTGGTCTTTATGGTATTTTGAGCTTTTGAAGGAATTGGCACGTGTAGTTATCCATTTCCTTTTAAAAATGGGAATATCTGGCAACTGAGGGTTCGATTCATGCATGTGAACCACTGTCTTAAACCAAAACTGGCAGCTACCCTTGTACATGGGGTGGCCCATCTAAATGCAGGGAACACGGGTTCGATCCCTGGTCCAGGGAGATACCACATGCTGCAGGGCAACTAAGAGATCCCACAGACCCACTGGAGACCCCAGCTGGCCAGAGCAGTGCCTGCCAGAATCCGCCGGCACTGTGTTTGCAACCTGACGTATGGCGTGTACTGGGGAGAGTGATACCACGCCCTGACCGGCCCAGGACGGCCGTGGTGTGTGTCCAGTCAACCAGGGCACCCACCACCCCGTTCCACTCCCCAAAGTGTGCCCATCTGTGCAACGAATCATATGGCCCAGAGGAGCTTGGAGCATCGTGCTGGGTCCACACCGTCTTCAACAACCCATGTGGAGGATTCATATTCATGTTTAGCTGTGCCTTTGACAAGAAAGGGTTGAAATTAGGGATCTTGAATCTTTTGTAGCTCTGTGATTCAGTCTTAAAGGGCATAGTTTTCATGAGGTGTTTTTTTTTTTTTTTTAACTATTCTAGTTGTGCTGTAACTTAAGAAAAAAAAATCTTTGGAATTAAAACATTAATTAGGAACATTAATTCTCATGTTCCTAATTTCCATTAACCACAAAGAGTTTGCAAAACTTGTCCAAGCAGAGAGATCTTTTTTCCACTTGAAGAGGACTCTTGAGTATCAGGGAAAGAAATACTGAGTCCTGCTCTGCAGCCCTTCCTTCTGAGTGCTGGGTCTAGCAACCATTGTCATGGGATGTGCAGTTGGGCATCTATTATCCTGTAAATCCCAGAGTTACCAGGCAATGAAAGATGGATCCTGTCTGCTTTATGCAGACCTAGAGGGGAGAGAGCAGGCATAAAACCAGATCGAGTAAGAATATTTCATGGCTCCTTCAAAATGTTGACAATTTTATTAACTACTCACTTTCATATTTCAGTAATATGGTGAATAATTTGGGATTCGAAGAAATACCTTTATATACATCTTTCACTGCGATGGTAGTATTTCCAGGGACACCAGAGCCTATTCAAGTCCCAAGCATGTTGGATTATTTGCAAAAATGATTATGGGTGATGATACTCAGAGCTGCAATTCACTAAGACTTCCTTCCATCCCATCCATCTCTGACTTGACAGGTAAAGGAGGGGTGATTTTGCAAGACAGTAAAATGTGGGGCAAATTATGGTTTTAAACTTGTTTACTGTTTTCACGACTCATCCAGGAGCTTCCCCCACTGCAGCATGCTGTTTCTACCGCAGGTAAAGGCGCCTGGAGCATGGGGGAGGATGAACGCAAAGCAAGGAGCACGGAGTCCTGGGTTCTGGTCATCGCCTTGTTTCCAGCTCATCTAGACTGGGTCATTTCAACATCTTCTCCTTGGCCTTCTATTCTTGGCCTTGCCTGTTGTAAGGGTAACGGCCAGGATGTGTGAAGTTTGGCCGTTCAAACAAAATCTCAGTGGTTTCACACGAGTGTGCTTCTGGCCCACATCAGGTCTCTTCTGGGTTTGGTGCTTCTCCGAGATGGGTCCCCAGTCCAGTCTGCTTCAATCTTGTGGCACCTCTTTATCTTATGCAGGTCGATAATCACTGGCTGCTGTGGCAGAGAAAAAAGCCTGACGAATTGAGCGCTGCCTCTCAAATGCTCCTGCCTGCCCGTGACACCTGCCCCCGCCACACACATTTCACTGGCAAAGTGAATCCAAGTGTGCCTTCAAAACACTCTGTCCTTTGGCTGTGTGAGAAACATCAGCCACACGATGGAACCAAATCAGAGTTTTTCGTGGATGTCTGAGGATGTGTGTATGCACGTTTTTATGTGCTTCGTCACTGAGTCTTGTCCTACTCTCTCCAGACCCGTGAACTATAGCCCACCAGGCTCTTCTGTTCAAAGGATTTTCCTAGAAAAGAATACTGGAGCGGATTGCCATTTCCTTTTCCAGGGGATCTTCCCAACCCAGGGATGGAACCCGAGTCTCTTGTCTCCTTCACCGGCAGGTGGATTCTTTACCCCAGTTGTCTCCCGGGAAGCCTGTGTATGCGTACATGAATGTACATATGTATACAAACATACAAACATATATACACATGTTCAGAAATACACACACATATATGTTTCAGAATACTTTGCCCAGAGGCGTAAATAAATAAATATAACAAACGAAAGTGGGGCAGCTGAGGCTTATGCTTTTAGCTCTCATCGTTCTTCTACACTTAAGGGGACTGTGGTTTGACAGTCCCTGGACAGTTCTAAAACACCGTGATGTGACCCAAGGCCAGGAATCAAGTAACTCCAGAAGCTACTAGCTCAAAAATAAGAGATCAGAACAATGACCAAAGGAGATATAATGACAATAAAGTATCTCATAGCATCTGTACTATGTAAGAAAGTCAAGCAATTCATGAGGGATATGAAAAGAGAGGAAAAACCGATCAAATGAGGGTCTGAATAAATATGATTTCAATAGTGTGAAGATGATCCAGGCCCCCAAATTCTAGTAAATAAACTCTTAGCTGCCACTGAATTCAGTTTATCACTCACACCAAAAAGCAGCGAAAAATTTGGGTGTTAATTGGGAAAGATATGTCATATCAAGTTATTAATGGGTGCACAAGAAATGTGAACTTCAATGAAAGAAAAATAGAACAGTGGATAAAAGAATCTAATAATGTGTTCGGTAGAGAAACTATTAATAACTGGAAAGCCAAGCAGATAGAAAAAGGCTAAGATGATTTGCAAGCCAGGGCCAGAGCTGAGAAGAGAACTTGAATGTGTTCAGAGACTAAAAGCATTCTCAGACTCCAGACTCTGAATCACTTGTCTTTCTTCAAACTCAGATTAACAAGCATGTTCACTGCTTGTGTGCCGTGTGCAAGGTGGTGTTACAGGAACCGGGGAAACTGCCAGTATAAGAAAACACACAGGAGTGCCTGTCCTCAGGGAGCTTAATCCTACTAGGAGCAGCAGGATAATGAGCCACTGAGAGGCAGAACGAGGACTGCAACGTAACATCTGCTCATGGCTGTGCTCCAATTTGAAGGCAGAGGTGGCAGAACCAAGGACATAGGCAACCTGACAAAGTGCCCAGCGCAGCGGCCACGGCCCACATTCTTTTTCATGTAAACAATGACGGTTGCCGGAAGGAGGGGACACGTTTCAGCAAGCACTGAAGGGATGTATCACTCACTCACCGTCCTTCACAAAAATCACTTACAGGGGCATCCCTGGGGGTACAGTGAATAAGAATCTGCCTGCCGATGAGGGAGACATGGGAGACATGGGTTCGATTCCTGTTGGGGGAAGATCCCACATGCCTCGGAGCAACTAAGCCCAGAATCCGCAACTACTGAGCCCTTGGTCTACAATGACTGAAGCCTACATGCCCCAGAGCTGCTCTCTGAACAGGAGGGGCCACTATAGTGAGAAGCGCACGTGCTGCGAGAGCAGCCCCGACTCACTGCAGCTAGAGCAAGCCCGCGCACAGCAATGAAGACCCAGCACAGCCAAAACTAATAAATAAATACATTTTTGAAAATTACTTATGGACTTAACATTAGCCATCCGAAAGCTTAATCAAAACTAAGGACCCAAGAAGAGGATGGAGTCATGCACTGGGCTTGAAAATCACTGCTATCCAAACAGAGACACACACAGTCCCTCTGAGTGGACCAGAGCTTGGGTCCAAGATTGCACTCTTGACTTGGCTGATGCTTTGTTATGAGTTTCCTGTGTGCCTGGGCTTCTTGGCAGCCAGACAGAGCACTTCCTCTAAGTTAGGGGACCTAGTTCTCATTCTGTCACTGACCAGAAAGCACATATTAAATGCTTTCTCTGAGCCCGGTTGATACACATGCTTTGCGCATATCCTCTCACTGAATTTACAGCAGTCTTGAGAGGCAGGTGATATTGTCTCTATTTTTTATGATGACAAGGCACTTTCTCTCTGTGAAGGGGGAGGGGCAAGGCTGAGTGATTTCCTGGGCCTTAATGAGCTTTCACTTTCTATCACTCTGTGAATTCAGATCGTAGTTCACAGGATGTACCTTAACCTTCGTCCTATCCTCTGGGACCCTGTCCCTCCACTGCCTGGATATGCCTCCAGGTTCCTCCTTTTCATACAGTTTGGAGCACTATTCTTTTTCTTCTTTAGACACTGCCCAGCTTCCGTGCAGGCAGATTCTTTACTGTCTGAGCCACCGGGGAAGCCCAGGACAGAGGGCCTGGAGAAGCACATCTATGGGGTGGGGAGGTGAGGCATGGATACTGGTTTCTCGGGGGCAGTGTTTCTTAGGGTGTGGCCTTGAGTCCTATACGCGGCAGGGGCTTTCCTGGATGGATTATACATGAATCCCAGGGTCAAAGTCTTTTTGAGACAGCAGACACAAGCCCATAGATTTTCATTTTGCTACACAACCAGGACTATTTATAAATACAGTTTAAAAATAAGGGTAACTAAAACTTGATTTACATAAGCTAAAATATCAGGCCATTATTAGACTTTGCTCAGGGCTTTAACTTTATATTCCATCAAGAAGTCTGGCAACCACCCAGTGCCTTGGCAGCATCGCAAAGCCTCTACTGAGAATGTGCGCACAGGAGATGCAGGGTCCCCAGAGCTTTCCTGGGATGAGTCCACATTACACGACTGCATCTGTGCTGTCTTCGTCAGTCTTGGTCCCAGATTGTTGCTTCTACTGATGCATGAATTAGTGTAGTTGAGGAACTATGTTGGGATTTGCCTTTACTGACCATTACGTCGGCTGACTGAAGCACCTTCAGAGATTGTATTGTTACTGTGTTCACCCCAAGGTTTAGCCATCCTGAGGCTCTTTTGTTCTAGAAAGCCTGAACACACAGGATTGACAGAGGTAGGACTCTAACACTGCTGTAAGGGGTCAAGATCTAAAAAGTCAGAAAGCCACTGATCTACAATGCAGCCTTACATCTTTTGTGCTTCATCACATGGCTGTTGTCCTGTTGGCAGGAGTCCCCTTGTGTTGGCTAAGACGCTTGGGCAGCAAAGTCATGGAGCTCCTTTAAATTTATGTCAGGTCTGTCTCTGGAAAAGCAGAGCATGTTGGGATTAGCCAGGCCCCCAGAAAAAGCTCTCGCTGTGCCAGGCTTGGGCTTAGAACGGAGTGGTGAAGCTTTTATTATTCTGAAACACTCAAGCATAAATTCTGCTGATGATGGTTTGGCCCAATGCCTTGGGTGGTGATGTAATCGATGAATACAAAAAGCCAAAACCCTTTTCCTGCAACAGTATTTCCTATCTCACTCAGCTCAAGTGTCCCTAAATCCAAAAATCTTTCCTGATCTCACCAAGCAACTATGGCATTTGCCACTTTATTTTGAAATGTGTTTGTGTGTCCCTTGGTCTGTGGCGTGTCTGCTGAGGACAGGGACCATGCCTCACTCGCCTCTGTGTGCCCTGTGCTGGGATGGGGCTGATCAACAACTGCTGGACTGGATTCAACTTGAAAAAGAACGTGACAGACAGAAAAGTCCAGCCCCTGCCTATCTAGTCATAGTCTATCCTGTGAGAGGCATGGCTCACAGAGAGAACCCAATGCCGTTTGCAGCAACATGGATGGACCCAGAGGTTATTATACTAAGTCCAATAAGCCAGACAGAGAAATACCATGTGATTATCGCTTATAGGTAGAATCTAAAAAGATAAGAATCAAATGAGTTTATTTACAAAACAGAAAGACTCACAGACAGAGAAAACAAACCTGTAGTTACGTCAAAGAGGAAAGGGGAGAGGGATAAATTAGAGGAGTTCAGGGTTAACATATATACACTAGTATATAAAAACAGACAACCAACAAGAACCTATTGTACAGCACAAGGGACTCCACTCAATACTCTGAATGACCTATAAGAGCAAAGAATCTGAAAAAACTGGATATATATAGATATAGATTATACACACACACACACACACACATACACACCCATATATGAAAGTGTTCCTCGTTTAGTTGTATCCAACTCTCTGCAACCCCACAGACTGCAGCCCACCAGGCACCTCTGTCCATTGAATTTTCCAGGCAAGAATACTGGAGTGGGTAGCCATTCCCTTCTCCAGGGGATCTTCCTGACCCAGGGATCAAACCTGGGTCTCCTGCAGTGTAGGCAGATTCTTTACTGTCTGAGCCAGCAGGGAAGATATGTGTGTGTGTGTGTGTGTGTGTGTGTGTGTGTGTGTGTGTGTGTATTCCCTAGAGGAGGAAATGGCAACCCACTCCAGTATTCTTGCCTGGAAAACTCCATGGACAGAGAAGTCTGGCAAGCTATAGTACATGGGGCTTTAGAGAGTCAGATATGACTCAGCAACTAAACCACCACTATATACGTCTGAATTACTCTGCTATACACCTGAAATTAATATAAAAACTATATTTCAATATTTTAAAAAGTAGTATAGGCCTCCAGACCCCAATCAGGACAAAGGAAAGGGGTAAACTCAAATGTGGTTACAAAGCCTACACAGTACGGAAGTAGCAGAGCTAGAAATCCAAACCCAGGCCAGTTTGTTTCCCAAAAGAACTCAGTCACTATAGCTGAAGGCAGGGCGAGGCATGATCTGCCCAAAGCTGAGGCATGCCGTGTGGGAGAGCTGGCAGAGTGGAAGGGAGGCCAGTGTGGTGAAAGCCTTGGCAAGCACAATGGGCATTTAGTCCTGAGAAATAGGAGGAAAGCAGAGAGACTGGGGTGGGGATTGAGGCATAGGCTGGTGCCATAGTGGTCCTCCAAAGTTGTCCATGCCCAGTCTGTGGAACTTATGAGTATGTTACATTATGTGGCAACAGAGACTTTGCAGATGTATTAAACTAAGAATCTTGAGATGGAGAATCACCTGAGCCTCTTTGGGGGACTCAATATGATCTAAGGGTCCTCATAAGAGGGATGCAGGAGGGTCGGAGTCAGAGGAGAAGATGTGATGCACCAGCCAGTGAACTCATGGGCTTCTAGAAGCTGCAAAAGGAGAGGAAGCAGAGTCTCCCCAGGGCCTCCAGAAGGAACACAGCCCTTCCACAACCTTGCTTTTAGCTCACTGGGACTGATTTTGAACATCTGACCTTCAGAAGAGTAAGGCGATAAATCTGTATCCTTGAAGGCGCCGAGTTTGTGGTGGTTCACTGCAGTGGGGAGGGGAGAGCAATGCAGGGCGGGCTGCTGGCGCGTCAGAGACCTCAGGGCAGGCTGCACGGACAGCACCTTGGGGAGCCGGCTGAGCGGCCCTCCTTCCCCAGAGCCAGGTGTCCTGGCAGTAGGTCTGCCCTTGCTCCCAGCATCTGGCTGCCAGGAGGAAGGCCAGCTGGTGGGGGAGGGCAGAGCCAGGAGACACTGCTGAGGTGGCTGGGAGTGACTGCACAGCACCCAAGAGTCAGAGGCTGTCCAGGGAGTCCTAGCAATGCCCTCTAACTCCACAAAACTGCCGCACAGGTTCATCTTTTAAAAGAAGTCAGATTTTTAGCACACCTGACACTTTGTCTCAGAATTAACAGACAAGTTCTCATAGTTCTTCCAAACCTAGAGCTGATCAGCATGTAGAGGAAGAGTCCAAGGCAAAGAAAGTGCCTTCGCTTGGGCTACAGGTACTTCAACTGCATTCAATCCCGTGCAGCCAAGGAACAAACCAGGGAGTTTTCTTATTGGTTATAGCTTTGGGAGCAGCTTGGGTCTAGGTTTCAAATCTAGGAAAGACAAAGAAGGACTGTTCTCACCCAATTACCATCTGCGAAGTATAGAAATCAAAGCACCAGTCAGTGAAAGTAATTTCAGACACATCAATAGAATGTGTGGTTTTTCACCGCAGTGACAAGGATGCCTGAAAATACCAGCTAAAAACAGATAAAGACTTAAAAAACAGTAAAGAAGGAAAGATATTGATGCCATCTGCCATAGTTTTATGAGCTAATATGACCAGAAAATATTGATGACTGTAAAAGTTCTCTGAAGTCAGGACACCTGCTATTAATTTTCATGTCTCATCTACCATAATTCTGTATAGTTTTACAGTAAATCCCCTTTATTTTGGGATTTGAATATCAAAATAAAAATGAGTTAGATGAATCTGAATTACATATTTAGTCTACTTGCATCTCCTGGCTGTATGACCTTGGGCAGATGATTTCAACTCTCTTGCCTTTATGGTCTCACCTTTTCAGTGGGAGTAGTGAGAGCTCTCATCCTAAGGGGCCATTGTGAGATGAGGTGTGAGGATCAGAAGTGTCCTGTCTGTAACTAAGCATTAGGCTGAAGGAAAACACTGAGGTCTCGTGGATTGCAGCTGTGATGTAGCATAGGTGATGCCTTACGCAGTGGGCATGTGGTAAGTACACTCTTAGGTCAGCTACTTGAACTCCTAAAGGTTAGCTGCTCTGAACTATTACACATCTCCAGCCTAGATCCAAGCCCCTCTTTGGCTGTACCTTCCACACCCTTTGTTTTCATGTTCTCTTGACAAGTACTAAGCTCCTTTAGGACTTCCCTGGTGACTCCGATGGTAAAGAATCCGCCTGCAATGTGGGAGAACTGGGTTCGATCCCTGGGTTGGGAAGATTCCCTGAGGAAGTGCACAGCTACCCACTCCAGTATTCTTGCCTGGAGAATCCCCATGGACAGAGGAGCCTGGGGGGTTTGCAGTCCATGGGGTCGCAAAGAGTCATACACGACTGAACAACCTTCACCTTCTTAGCTCTGACCTCACTCTTCCCCCATTTGGGATGATGGCACCAGACAGGAAAACCCGACTCTGCTTGACAGACGCCAATAGGGGGCGCTAGCGGGATCCTGCAAGAGGGCTTCTGGTCCCTAAGACACCAAGCACTTCATTGCAACAGGGTGAGTTTGTTCTTATACCAACAATCAGATCCAGTATGGAGCTTTCCCAGCACTTATGAGAGTAGCCTTATCGCCTCTTCTCAGAGACCAAACACCAGCTGGCTGCGTCTCCTCCTCAGAGACTCAAATTCCTGCTCAGCAGGCTGGGCGAAGGCCCCTTCTCTGGGCTTCTGAGTTTAACAGCATCAACATTTCCCTTCTTCCCTCCAGTCCCTGGAGGCGGGTCGGGGTAACTATTTCCTGCAGCTGCTACTCCAGTAGACCTTAGTGGTTTCTTTCGGCCTGATATTTAGTTACAGAGACGACAGTTGTGTATCTAGCTAATAATTCTTTGCATTAAACTCTCTCCTTCCAGGTAACTTGGGGATTTTCTATGTTTCCTGACCAGACCCCAAGGGAAGTACTCTGGTGGGGTCTTTTGTAAGAAATTGTTACTTTGAATATAATCCAACTTATCAAGGAAGGTGCAAAAAAAATTTTTTTAAAGTTCAAAAGAAAAATAAGCAAAACATTTGAACACATACTTCACCAAAGCAAGCCCACCAAATTTGAGAATGTCTTCAACTTTCTAGGACTTTCCTGGTGGCTCAGACGGTAAAGTGTCTGCCTAAGATGCACGAGACCCAGGTTGGATCCCTGGGTCGGGAAGATAACCCTGGAGAAGGAAATGGCAACCCACTCCAGTACTCTTGTTTGGAAAATCCCATGGACAGAGGATCCTGGTAGGCCATGGTCCATGGGGTCACAAAGAGTCGGACACGACTGAGCCACTTCACTTTCACTTTCAACTTTCTTAGTAATTTTGGAAAATGCAAATTAAAACTCTAAGATACCTACCAGACTGATTAATATTAAGTATACTGAAAAGAGCAAATCTTGATGAGGATATGGAACATGGGGACTCTCCAACACTACTAGTAGGGATTTAAATTGGTCCCAGTCACTTTTGTAAACTGTTGGAAGGGCTTCCATAATGCTTACACAGGTGACCCAGCTGTTGTATCATAGGGATAGCCCCAGTAGAGATGCATGCGTAAGATTAAAGACCTAAATGTACGACCGGACACTATAAAACTCTTAGAGGAAAACATAGGAAAAACACTCTTTGACATAAATCACAGCAAGAACTTTTTTGATCCATCTCCTACAATAATGAAAACAAAAACAAAAACAAATGGGACCTAATTAAACTTAAAAGCAAAGGAAATCATAAACAAGATGAAAAGGTAACCTTCAGAATAGGAGAAAGTATTTGCAAATGAAGCAATGGATAAAGGATTAATCTCCAAAATACACAGACAGCTCACGAAGCTTAATTAAAAAAAAAAAAAAACCCACAAACAACCCAATCACAAAATGGGGAGAAGACCCAAACAGACATTTTTCCAAAGAAGCCATACAAATGGCCAAGAGGCACATGAGAAGATGCTCAACATCACTAATTATTCAGTTCAGTTCAGTACAGTTCAGTCGCTCAGTCGGGTCGGACTCTTTGCCACCCCATGAATGGCCTCCTTGTCCATCACCAACTCCCAGAGTTCACTGAGACTCACGTCCATCAAGTCGGTGATGCCATCCAGCCATCTCATCCTCTGTCGTCCCCTTCTCCTCTTGCCCCCAATCCCTCCCAGCATCAGAGTCTTTTCCAATGAGTCAACTCTTCGCATGAGGTGGCCAAAGGACTGGAGTTTCAGCTTCAGCATCATTCCTTCCAAAGAACACCCAGGACTGATCTCCTTTAGGATGGACTGGTTGGATCTCCTTGCAGTCCAAGGGACTCTCAAGAGTCTTCTCCAACACCACAGTTCAAAAGCATCAATTCTTCGGCACTCAGCTTTCTTGACAGTCCAACTCTCACATCCATACATGACTACTGGAAAAACCATAGCCTTGACTAGACAGACCTTTGTTGGCAAAGTGATGTCTCTGCTTTTCAATATGCTATCTAGGTTGGTCATAACTTTCCTTCCAAGGAGTAAGCAAATCAAAAGTACAATGAGGTATGACCTCACACCAGTCAGAATAGACATCATCAAAAAATTTACAAACCATAAATGCAGGAAAGGGTATGGAGAAAAGGGAACCCTCTTGCACTGCTGGTGGGAATGTAAATGCTACAGCCACTGTGAAAAACAATATGGACATTACTTAAAAATCTAAACATAGAACTACATATGACCCAGCAATCCCACTACTGGACATATACCCTAGTTCAGTTCAGTTCAGTCACTCAGTAGTGTCCGATTCTTTGCGACTCCATGAATCACAGCACGCCAGGCCTTCCTGTCCATCACCAACTCCCGAAGTCCACCCAAACCCATGTTCATTGAGTCGGTTATGCCATCCAACCATCTCATCCTCTGTCGTCCCCTTCTCCTCCTGCCCTCAATCTTTCCCAGCATCAGGGTCTTTTCCAGTGAGTCAGCTCTTCACATCAGGTGGCCAAAGTATTGGAGTTTCAGCTTCAACATCAGTCCTTCCAAAGAACACCCAGGACTGATCTCCTTTAGGATGGACTGGTTGGATCTCCTCTCAGTCCAAGGGACTCGCAAGAGTCTTCTCCAACACCACAGTTCAAAAGCATCAATTCTTCAGTGCTCAGCTTTCTTTATAGTCCAACTCTCACATCCATACATGACCGCTGGAAAAACCATAGCCTTGACTAGATGGACCTTTGTTAAAAACCTTTCTTAAACCTTTCTTAAAAACCTATGGTTTTAAGAAAATCATAATTCAAAAAGATACATGTACCCCAGTGTTCCCTGCAGCACTACTTATAATAGCCTGGACATGGAAGCTAAGGGTCCATCGACAGATGAGTGGATAAAGAAGATGTAATGCATAATCAACGGACTGTAACTCGGCTCTAAAAAGGACTGAAACTGGGTTATTTGTAGAGATGTGGGTGGACCTGAAAGTGAAAGTGAAGTCACTCAGTCGTGTCCGACTCTTAGCGACCCCATGGACTGCAGCCTACCAGGCTCCTCTGTCCATGGGATTTTCCAGGCAAGAGTACTGGAGTGGATTGCTAGAGTCTGTCATACAGAGTGAAGTAAGTCAGAAAGAGAAAGACAAATATCGTATATTAATGCATGTATGTAGAATCAAGAAAAATGGTACAAATGAGCCTAGTTCCAGGGCAGGAACAGAGGTGCAAACACAGAGAACGGACACATGGGCACAGCAGGGGAAGGGGAGAGTGGGATGAACTGGGGGATTAGGTGTGACATAAACACACTGCCATGTGTAAAACGGTTATTTTAGATAGTGCAAAGGCGCTGCATATCGCACAGAGCTCAGCTTGACCCACGCTGACGACCCAGAGGGATGGGATGGTGGGGGTGTGAAGGCGGTCCAACAGGCAGGGTACATGTGTATGCATATCACTGATTCACTTCTTTGTACAGAAAAACCAACACAATACTGTAAAGCAATTACACTCCAATAAAAAAGGCATGTTCATAGAAATATTTTTGGTGATAATTCCCATCTGAAATCAACAGAAATATCCTCCAACCATAGAATGGATAAAGACACTGAGGTCTACTTACATAGGGTGATATCATACAGTAACAGAAATGATAAACCATAGCTACAATACATAGAACATGAATAAATCCAATCCACTTCAATAAAAGATTAAAATATTTACAGCCTGAAGTTTCCCATTTATACTGGATATTTACTTTGAAAAATCACCAGCTTGTCCCTTACTACACTCTACCTTGCTTTAGAGCTTCATCTCTAGATTGGGTTTCTTGGAATCCTCTGAAAACCTAGAAGGCAAAACAGCTGTTATAACCATTGGTTATGGTGCCAGATATTGCCTACTATGAGAAAAACCATTTCAAGGCAGAGTTTTACTTGACTTTTGAATCTCCAGGACTGAGCACACTGTCTGACTCAAGTAAGTGCTCAGGAAGTATCTCCTGAATGGATCCTGGGGGATTTTTGCCTAGAATGTCTCATTACTGTTCTCGCCACTCCAATACAGTCCCTCGCATTGGGAAGGCATCCAAACATATTTCCTGAATGTCTAAACTGAATTTTAAAATACAGTTATATTTGTTAAAACCACATGATGCCTCACTGGAAAATTAATTTCAAATTCTTTTGAACTATTTGGTGAATTGTCATCAGTTTCCTAGGTAACGTACATCACCATCCGAATACCTTTCCTGCTTGTGCTTTTTCATTCCTGAAGTTTTTAGATACCCAAGAAACTACTACTTGATTTTCTATTTTCTACAAGTTGTGAGTTGATATTACAGAGGTGGTATGCTATGATAAAATATTAGTGGCCCGTCCAGTTCAACCACAGACCAGGTGGTTGATTCTGGCCAGTCCTATGAACTCTACTTGTCCTTAAGCTGAAGTGAAAGATTAGTAGCTCAGTCATATTCGACTCTTTGCAACCCCATGGACTGCAGCCCGCCAGGCTCCTTTGTCCATGGGGATTCTCCAGGCAAGAATACTGGAATACATAGCCATTCCCTTCTCCAGGGGATCTTCCTGACCCAGGGATTGAACCCAGGTCTCCTACACTGCAGGCAGATTCTTTATCATCTGAGCCAAAAATGAAGAGGCTGGAATTCTTAAGGACAGAAAATACATGCTCTGCCAGTGACTTTTCTTTCTTCCCACCCATGGCAGACATTGCTAATTGATCACATTACACTCATCTGTTGAGTCTGAGTAACGAAAAAATCCTTCTCAGCATGGCACACCAGAGGCATACCAATCGACTGTAGTTGGCAACTATACAAAACTTAGTTATTAACCCTCTACTGAATGACATAAAGTTCCATTGAATCCCAAACTTCTATAGTTCTGTGATTTATAAAAAGTTATATTCTCTGCAGTGACTCCAAGGCACTGCATAATTTTAAAGTGCATTCGGAACTATCAAAGAAAGATTACATTTTATTACTCACAGTTTCCAAGTTAAGAGTATTTTACTGCGTTATCAATCTTTGCAAATGGAGAATCCAGGTCCAGGGCTCACTGAACATGACTCTTCTCACATATGCATTGTATTTCTAGGATGAGATCTCAAACTAGCACAGGGACACCTATCGAGTATCAAAATAGAAAGCAGGTACCCCAAATCTGAAACCCCCTGGTCCCTTAAGCATTAACAGTTCAGCGAATTCTCCTAAAATGGTAGCACTTGACAGGTAAGCAATTTGTGTGCCTCTTTATTACATCATGAATTTAGAGAAATTAGGAATAATGATCTTAGCAATCTGAGCAGAGGCCTGAGGTCTGAAGTATTAGAATATTATCTTCCAATTAGGTTTCATATCAAATCCCAGGTTACCTAATGGCTCTGGATGGACGTCTTTATCTACTGCTAAGTATATTAAGCTGAGCGTCTGGGTAACTGCTGGATAATAGTCCTGTCCACATGGTGCTACCTGGATGAGAGGAGTATGAGGAGTCTGTGGTTTTCCCAAACATGGCTGATTAGAGCAGGAGAGGCCAATAATGAGTGCTTTCTGTTCCAATCTCCCTCAAGAAGCTGTGTCCTCAGCTTCTTGGACATTCTAGAAGTGGGATGTCTTTTATTAATTCACCAAAGAGTTGGGATTACAAGTCTGTTTTTTTCCCCTCTAGCAGAGTACATGAATTCTGACCTTAAGAGGCACAATTTTCAGGCCGACAGGGTAATACATGGGCTGAAACTAAAATCACTTTTCATGATACTTCAAGGGTCTTCACTCACAGGAAAGCACCATAAGTTCCAGTGAGCAGAGGGCATGAGCAAGTGCCTGGGGGTGAATGAATGGAGCTGAAATGTTGCCCCTGCCTCCAGGATGCAGCCCCTAACCTCTGGGGCCTATTTCCATTTATATGATTCTAGGGGTAAACTTCAAGGAGGTACAACCAGTCCATCCTAAAGGAGATCAGTCCTGGGTGTTCATTGGAAGGAATGATGCTAAAGCTGAAACTCCAATACTTTGGCCACCTCATGCGAAGAGTTGACTCATTGGAAAAGACTCTGATGCTGGGAGGGATTGGGGGCAGGAGGAGAAGGGGACGACAGAGGATGAGATGGCTGGATGGCATCACCGACTCGATGGACGTGAGTTTGAGTGAATTCCGGGAGTTGGTGATGGACAGGGAGGCCTGGTGTGCTGCGATTCATGGGGTCGCAGAGTTGGACACAAGTGAGCGACTGAACTGACTGAGGGGTAAACTACCTCTAACATTCTCAATGGTGACCATCATGTTAAGGGATCAAACTAACTAGTGACGATATCCACATTTTCCAGATAATTTAGGACAAAGTGTACTGTAGACCACGTTAAAGCAGAGATTCTATTTATTATTTGGAGATGTGTGAGCTGACTGCTTAAGTGTCAGTTCATATATTACACCTACCTTCCCTTCCATCGGTGCCTCCTCAAATTGGGGTCAGTTTCCCGGTTTGGGAAGCCAGACCTCAGAAGGTGATGCACCCGCTGATTTGCAAGTCACTTTACAGTTCTGTAAGTCAGAAGTCCCACTCGGTCTGACTGGGCTGAAATCAAGGCCAGAGGAACATTGGCCGGGCCACAGCCCTCCCAGGCAATGCGGATTCTAAGATACCATGATGGAAGTTTACTTTTCAACCCTGCTTTCTTCTCAATGATGGGAAATTCTTTTTTCTTCTCAATGATGAGAACTTTCTCCTGTAGCAGAAAGGACTTCAGGTTTTGTTTGGGGACAGTTTCTGTTCCTTTGAGTCTCAGTTTAGTTACCTGTGGAATGAAGGAGGCCACCTGGGAGATGGACAGTCCTCTTCTGCTCTGGGATTTCACACCTATCTAGAGGCTGCTTCTGATTCCAGGTTTCTCACACCAGATCGATTACCTTTATGCTCCAGAGTTACACGGCAGATGCTACTTGCCTCTGATGGTTCTTTTACTATTTACACTGGGTGTACGCCCATGCAACTGGCTGCGCCTGAGTGGCATTTGTTATGAACTATGCAGTGTGTTTGTAGACCGTCCAATAGTTTTCCTAGAGTTGCTGAAAATTATTCTGGCTGAATATGTGTGTGTGACTTGCTGCTGCTGCTGCTAAGTCACTTCAGTCGTGTCCGACTCCGTGCGACCCCATAGATGGCAGCCCACCAGGCTCCCCTGTGCCTGGGATTCTCCAGGCAAGAACACTGGAGTGGGTTGCCATTTCCTTCTCCAATGCATGAAAGTGAAAAGTCAAAGTGAAGTCTCTCAGTTGTGTCCGACTCTTAGCAACCCCGCGGACTGCAGTCTACCAGGCTCCTCCGCCCATGGGATTTTCCAGGCAAGAGTACTGGAGTGGGTTGCCATTGCCTTCTCTGATAGAGCAGCTTAAATGGTACAAATGTATTACTTTACAGTTCTGTAGGTCCTGGTCGGTCTGACTGGGCTGAAATCAAGGCCAGAGGAATACTGGCAGGGTCGCAGCCCTCCCTGGACACTCTAGAGAAGACTCTTTGGTCACCTTTCCCAGCTTGTGAAGGCAGCACATGCTCCCTGGCTCATGGTCCCCTTCCTCCATCTTCAAACCACCAACGACCTCTCTGACCCTCTTTCCATCATCACATCTCTCTCTGATCACAGTCAGGAAGCGTTCTCTGATTCTGAGGACCAATGAGTAGGCCAAGCCCACCTGCATGATCCCTGCTAACCTCTCGCCTCAAAATCCTTAATCTAATAACATTTGCAAAATCCTTTTTTTTTTTTTTTTCCCACATAAGGTAGCACACTCACAGGTTTGGGATCAGGCACAAACATCTTTGGTGGGGGGCATTGTTCTGCCTCCCTCAATATATTCAAGGGAGGCCTTCAGGAAAGTCTTTTTTTTCTTTTTTTGCTGCCAAGGATGAGGCTTTGGGGGGGTGGGGGTGGGGGGGAGGTGGCGATAAATCTAAAGCCTCGAAGTGATTCTAAAAAACATGTATAGCCTACAGGATCTCATTCGGCTAAATATCTCACTTTGCTGACAAAGAAACATTGTCCAGACAAGGGTGTGACTTGCTCAAGGTCACAGGATTACAGAGGAGGGGCTGCTGGTGGGGCCCAGCCCTCCTGGCTCACAGCCCACCCTCTCTGCACCACTCCTCGTGGCCCTTCTGGATTCACACTGCAAAGAAGCATTTTAAAACAAAAATAAAACCACTGATGGGAAGCTTTGTCCTACTTGGAAGAAGAGTTTTGAATGAGAAGAGGAATTTGTTAAAAAAGTTTGTAATGAAATGTCAAGATGGTTTGCCATTTTACAAAAATATCATTTTTAATCCCAAGTGACGAAACTACTCTGTTGCTAAAGAGAGATGATATTTAAATAAAGGTCAAATAAAATCAGGGGGCGAATACAACACATGATGTATCAGAATATTTAGGATAAATTCAGAGAATCTGTGGGGACCTTGACAATTTTACCAATCTCTTTTCTACTCTTGTTCACCCTGCCTTTAAATTCCTGAACCTACGTAATCTTTCAGCATTCCATCCAGCATTCCACCCACCCACCCATCCATCATTCCCACCTACAAGCTGTCCATTGCATACCAACCATGGAGCAAAAAGAGCCAACCAGAGCACATCCCCTCCCCTAAATACGACCAAGACTTCCCTACTATGGTGGTTAATCCCTCTGCACCCCATTTTCCTTTGCGAGGTTCTTGATCTCTCAGTAAAGTGAACAATCCCTCTAGAAGAATCTCTGGGAACCCACAAAATTGCTCTCTAAATTGAATGAACTCAATTGCACATAAAATCTGCAGTGTCCAACTCAAATCCATGTGCAATTCAGTTATCTGGCCACCCTTTCTTCTGCCGTTTGAGTAGGTTTTGCATGATTAGAATATGCGTCAGGAAACACTTGGCATTTGTCAGAAGTCAAAGTACAAACGTGGCACTGTGATCGAAATTGAATCCTTGTTGTGATGTGACTAAGTTCATGTCCAACAAAGCAGAGGTGAGCACTTTGCTTCCAGTGTACTGACATCGACAAGCTTGGCGACTTACGAAGCTCCCAGTGGTGGGGCCTACTTAAATCAGTTATATAAACGTCAGGCTGGCAAACGTCAAAATGTGCATTTCTAAGTTGTTCTTTGAGTTGATCGGTGATTCTGAAAGGCATCTTTTTAGTCCTAAAGACCCCAGCCTAAATAAGGAGGCTTTTCAAAACCAATGTCACCCCATGGAAAAATGAATGCGTGCTGGTGGTTATACTGTCAGAAGCATGGCCTCAAAAACTGCAGTTTCTAAAACTACCAGAGACATATCCAAACCAGTTTGACTGAATTTCTTGAAAAAATGTTAGTCCACACCACTCAGAGAGATTACTCTAATTTTACTGTTCATATAACTGCTTTAAAATTTTTTTCCACATAGTATAAAGTATTTTAAATTCAATTAAATTCATTGGACAAATACTATACACATGGGGGACGCCATGGGGAAAAACACAAAAGCAATCTCTACTCTTGTGAAAGTTACTTCATTTTAAAAGCAATGCTGGAAGAAAGAAGCAAATAAAATAACAAAAGGTTATTTTAAAAATCTGAAAAAAATACTAAGGGGCTGAAGTAGAGAAGGATAAGGGTCTCGGGGAACCCCTGAGTGTGGGTATAAAATGAAACCCTTTACAACGGCCATCACAGACTTGGACATTTCTCAAGCTTTGTTTATGAATAAGAATCTGGTAAGAGCTTTGTATCTATTAAGTTTTAACTGCCCTTCATTTTATAACAAATATTCCACTACAAGCATCTAGTTAATTCTTACTTTGAATCCTGGTTAATATTCATGGCATCAGAACTGGTATTTAATTTAACGACTGAAGGTAATGAGAAATCATGATATTGTGCTGTGCTTAGTCGCTCAGCTGTGTCTGACTGTGAGACCCCATGGACTGCAGCCCACCAGGCTCCTCTGTCTATGGGGATTCTCCAGGCAAGAATGCTGGACTGGGCTGCCATGCCCTCCTCCAGGGGATCTTCCCAACCCAGGGATCAAACCCAGGTCTCTTGCACTGCAGGCGGATTCTTTAACATCTGAGTCACCAAGGAAGCCCAGGTATTTTTCGAATTTGATTTTCATTTTTTCATTTTTTAAGCCAAGTGCACATATATCCAATCACCACCAGATGGTGTAGTTGACATTTACGAAGAGTGCATGGAGGGAAATTGGATCTCTCTCACACACACACAGCCTCTCTCTTTCTAATAATGAATAAAGAAACAAAAGCAGATGGGAAAAGAAAGGCATTAAAAATGCTCAACAAATTTTTTTAAATAAAAAAATGTCCCCTATCTTTGTGAAAATTAATAAGTGGGTTGGTAGCCCCTCTTGGGAGGAGGTCTGACTCTACATACTGATGCTAATAATTTGAATTCATCAGTTTCCAAAACGTATTTACCACTAGAATAACCTTATTCCCTCTCACAGGAGAAAAAAAAAAAAAGAAGAAGAAAAGAGAAAATAAAAACCAAGAAAATATTCTCTTGGTTATTTTCAAAGCCCCACATTTTAATGTGTTAGACCATGGTGACAAATTTCTAAATTTTTCTCCTGCTTCTTCACTGGATCTCCATTTCCCCTCCTTGTCCTGCCCCACCTACATCTCTATACACATTCCTGTTTAAGTCATCATCATTTTCATCTTCTGGGTTAAAGGAAAGGAAATCCTGCCCTTCATTCTTCAGCAAGCTCTTATATATTTTCATTCTTAAAAATAAATTTCAAGAACTCCTGGGTTGGCTCTATATTTTCGTATCTGGATTTTCACATTATCCTCATAATAACCCCTCCCCTTTGTTCTGGCAGTTCCTCAGTCCCCTCCACCTCCTCCAGCAACTGGCTTCATAAACCTCAGGTCCCCATTGATTTTCTAATATTCTTATTTCTGCCTTCAAAGTACTTTTATTTCTATAGGACTATAATGATTTCTTATATCTACTCTTGCTCTGGTCACACCTCAGATAAATTTCAATTTCATTCTGCTCCGGCATTAGAGCCAATAACTCAATCCTCATGTTTTGCTAACTGATTCTCCTCACAGTGTGGAGCCTTAATGAAAATGAGAGCTGGTCAGATTCACCTTGTTTTAGCCAAGTTTCTTTGTTTTGGGTGAAAGCAGCTCATACTTTTTATGTGTCTCGGAGATGCTACCTGACTAGCATAAAATCACGGATCTGGGCTGATTTCCTGGATCCTGACTTCCACACATTAACCATGTGACCTTGTGTGTGACCTCTTTCAGCCTCAGAGTCCCCTGTAAAATGAGAGCCTTGGAAACATGCTCTTGCAGACCTCTTCTGATTCTATCATTTTCTAATTCTTTAAATCAGTGGCTTGATACTTTACCAACCTCCTCCAACAAGGTGCTTGTTGAGTGTGACTAATACCTGCAAGCCTGCTCTGCTGGAGTGGGGACGGGGTGGTAAAAAGGAAAAGGGAATGAGGGGGAGAGGAGCAATGCTCTCCACTGCCCTTTCCTCCAATTCCTGTCTCCTCTGCACAAATATCCCAGTGATAACAAAACTGGACTAAAACCTCACCTACTTAAAAGGGGACTTAACTGGATTTCATAAGCCATCTTAAAACCTCTGCAGTGCAGAGAATAACTATGAGAAATACATGATGACATTAAATCTTATAGAATTTTAACCTTTAAAAAACTTAAAGGCATCTCTTCTTGACAAAGAGTGAAGAAGGGCTTTCCTGGTGGCTCAGTGATAAAGAATCCACCCATCAATGCAGGAGACACGGGTTTGATCCCTGATCCGGGAAGATCCCACATGCCATGGAGCAACTAAGCCTGTGCACCCGAACTACTGAGCCTGTGCAATCGAGCCTGGGAACTGCAGCTACTGGAGCCTGTGTACCGTAGAGCCCGTTCTCTGAAACAAGAGAAGCCACCACAGTGAGAAGCCTGCACACTGCAACTAGAGAGCAGCCCTTGCTCGTTGCAACTAGAGAAAAGCCCGTGTAGCAACGAAGACCCAGCATAACAGAAAATAACAATAATAAAATTAAAGAAAAAATAGAGTAAAGGAAAGACAGTTGCTCCCAAGAGCATGAACAGAGTATGAGTCCGTTCCCTACATCATTCCCTAGGCTGCTGCTGCTGCTAAGTCGCTTCAGTCATGTCCAACTCCGTGCGACCCCATAGACGGCAGCCCACCAAGCTCCCCTGTCCCTGGGATTCTCCAGGCAAGAACACTGGAGTGGGTTGCCATTTCCTTCTCCAGTGCATGAAAGTGAAAAGTGAAAGTGAAGTCGCTCAGTCATGTCCGACCCTCAGCGACCCCATGGACTGCAGCCTTCCAGGCTCCTCCATCCATGGAATTTTCCAGGCAAGAGTACTGGAGTGGGCTGCCATTGCCTTCTCCGATTCCCTAGGTAGTGGTTCTCAAACTCCAGCGGTGCTCAGTATCATCCTAAGGGCCTGTTAAAAAAATGACTGCTGAGCTCCACTTCCCAGAGTGTCTGATTCTGCAAGCCTGAGGTGGGCTTAAGAAAGTACTTTTCTATGAAGTTCCTGGGTGCTGCTGATGCTACAAGTCCAGGAAGCACTCAAGGAACCACTGGTCCAAGCAGAGCAGACAGTTGCTGTACACTCCCTGTTTGGGTTCCTTGCTACCTGCTTAGGACTCTGGGATGGAATAATGGCCCCCAAACAAGTCCACAGGCTGATCCGCATAGTCTATCAATATATTACCTTACATGGCAAAGAGAGACTTGGCAGATGTAATTGGTTTAAGGATCTCAAGATGACAGGTTATCCGAGATTATCTGGGTGGACTTTATCTAATCACAAGCATATTTCTAAGTGGAAGGCAAGAAGGTCAAAGGGAGAAAAAAAAGATACGACAACAGAAGCAGAAGTTAAACCAATGTACTTTAAAAATGGAGGAAACAGGCCACAGCCCAAGGGGAATGTAGGAGGAGGAAAAGGTAAGGAAACAGATTCTCTCATCTGGCTGTTCCCCTCTATTCTTGATTACATCCTCTACAGTAAAGCAGTGAATTCTGTTTTTCCGAGTTACGTGAGCCATTCTCTCGCAAATTATCAAACCAAAGGGTTACAGGAACCTGGATTTACAGCTGGTTGGTCAGAGCACAGGTGACAACCTGAGACTTGCAGCTGACGTCGGAAGTGGGGCGGCCTTGTAGGTCCGGACGTTTAACCTGGGGGTTGTGTCCTAAAGCCAGGCTGTCAGTGTTAAAACCGAACTGAAGTGCAGGACAGCCTGCTGGTGTCAGAGAACTGGTTGGTGTGAGAAAAAGCTGACATATGAGGTCACAGAAGTGTTCTGTGGGAATAGTAGAGGAGAAACAGAGTTTTTCTATCTATCTCATTTTAATAGATTTGGGAAATTCCACCGCCTTTGCAGCAATAGGGAAAAGGCCAGGTCTGGCATGAGAATGAACTTGGAGTCTGTCCTGCCTGTGGCCATACAAGGCATCTCCGAGTATCTGTTTTCAAAAGGACATGCCAAACATCTGCTCAGGGTGTTAATTTGCAAGACTGCCTGTCTTAAATACCATCCAGTGGTGTCTGATTTACAGAAGCAGAAGCGCTTACTATATGTTTTCTAAATCATTCACTATTATATCCCTATCAATGATGCACTTAGGAGGAAAAACATTTGTATTTAGTGTCTCTTAAATCTTATGCCTGTTTTAAGGACCAATGAGTGGGAAATTTCTAATAAATCCCTGATTCTTCAGAGCTCATATAACACACATCATTATATTCTGTCAGAACAGAAAGCTTAAGGATTTCCCCTACTTCATTTTCAGGGCAAAGTAATCATCAGACGCTTATAATTTAAGCTGGACTCTCTTCCTGATGCGTCACAGTTATTCAAGCTCCAGAGTTCAATACTGAAACAAAATAAAATGAACTATCTGCAAACGCATACTCCCACCAAGCAGCAAATGTATCTCCCAAATCAGACTGCATTTCTGGTCTGCATTTCTTTTTTCCTTCCTGCAGAACCCTGTGCTTAGGGAGCTAGAATTTTTAATTTTCCAATATGTATTGGAAACTGTATTTCACTAGTAGCCACTAGTCAAGTACAGCTATTTAAATATGTCGTTTAAAATTAAATAAAATTAAACATTCAAGTCCTCAGTAGCACTAACTGTACTTAAAGTGCTCAGTAGCCACATGTGGCCAGTGGCTCCCACACTGGTCAGTGCAGACACAGCTTGTTTCCATCGCCACAGTAACTGCAACTGGACAGAGCTTCTCTGTGCTACCAGGTACAGGCCACTCCTGGAAAATGGGAAGGATTCCTTCTTTCATATGATCTGATTCCAAGAATTTTAGGGCGAGAAGAAACACTGGAGTTGACCTAGTTCCTTAATGGTCATGTTGGCAACAGTTTACAGTTTTATAGCATCTGGGACTGAGGTTGGTCAATAAATGTTTGCTGAGGGACTGAATGAAGGATTTAGAGTTTATGGTGTGCTCATTTACAGAGCATCTCACTTGATCTTTACCAAAACTTTGGGATGCGCTAGGCTGCTGATTCCAGTTTCAAGATGAAGACACTGAAGACTATACAATTTGGCTGGTACCAAACCAGCAAAAAGAAAAGATCCACAGAAAACCATGTTCCTTAATCAAAATGCAGAGAGGGACATGAGATGCAGAACAGACTGATTCTGTTACATTTTCAAGAATACACAGCAGCTGCTAACAGATCTAGGACTCAAATCTGGGTCTCGTGCAAGTGAGTCTGGTGTTTCTCTACTTTACCACAACATCACGTGTAACTTGAAAACATATTTCTTATTTCTCTATGCCAGAATTCTTCATAACTAGTTCCCAGTCTCTTTGACACTGAATTTGTGTCTTTGGTAATAATCTTCTAGACATTGCCTTCAAATTATTAGTACATTACATTAACAATAACAATGTTTATTACTGTATCTTACCATATGACAACCTCTAAACGCTTTACATTAATAACTTCACTGAATCACTTTCAGAGCCCTATGAGGTAGATTCTGTTATTGTCCTGTTTCAAGGGTGGATTAACTGAGACATGGGGGTCTGGGTAATTTATTAATGATGTAAACTCCTGTGATCTGATTCCAGAGCCTAAGGAAGGGAATCCTACTGGAGGAAGAGAAATATCCCTGCAGGGCAGCTGGAGGGTCCTAGAGCAGAATCACTGAGAAACATACAAAAGAACCCAATTAGGGGGAAAAAATGTGCCAAAGAGAAAGAGATTTAAACATCCTTCAAGTACAGAGGGTCCTGATGCCAAATCATGGCAGCATCAGTCCCATGAGATTGAGCCCTTTTCACCTGCTTGCCACCCCCTGGTCCCAGCCTGGAGTGTAAGCCGGGACCAGGAGATCAAGAAGGAAAGCAGCGGACTCCCACCACCTCCTCCAGCTTCAGCAAAACTAAAAGCCAAGGCAGTACTGAGCAAGGCACTGAGAATCTTTACTATCAGATAACAGTTTAGACTTTTAGATTCTTATACTGGAAAGATTTTAATTCCTTGATTTGAGACTGTTTTGAGAATTAAAAGTCATAGGGAGATTTTATAATTAGCTGAGCATGACCCTTGAATGTTCTAAGATTCCACCAAGATTTCATCCAAGTGGTGAATCTGAACACATAATGGGAGCAATGAAGTTGTCTTCTGCCTGCATGATATTGAGCCCCGCTATGGAAGAAAATGATTACAGAAGTTAAAAGACTAAGAGTGCTACCATCCAGGCTTTAGGGCTTCCTAATTTTATCCATATCTCTACTCGGCTCAATTTACTAGCTCTGACTAAAGGCTGGGCTATTTTAAAAGCCTGAGGGAAAAATCTTTAACAATCTATGCTGCCCAACCTCCTCCGGGAATAGTAGTGAGGAAATGGATTTATCCCAGTGAAAATGTAGGGAGAGGATGTCCCTGGTGGTCCAGTGATTAAGAATCCACCTGCCAATGCGGGGCACAAGGGTTTAATTCCTGGTCTGAGAAGATCCCACATGCCAAGGAGCAACTTAGTCCACGTGCCACAACTACCGAAATCTTCCCGCCGTCGAGTCCACACTCCACAGCAAGAGAAGCCACCACAGACAGAAGCCGATGCACCGCAGTGAGGGAGTAGCCACCACTCGCTGCAAGTAGAGAAAGTCTGTGTGCAGCGACGAAGACCCAGCACAGCCACAGATAAATAAATAAAATTTAAAAAGCAAGAGAACGCAGGGAGAGAGCTTGTGAGGGCCTGGTGCCTTAGCCAGACCCTGGCGAGATGCTGCTTTGCCAGGTGGCGTCCACCTTTCACAACGCACCAAACCCACGAGGCCCAGAAGAAGGGCTCTCCTCCTTCAGGTGTTCTGAGACCCGGCTCCTGAAGCAGCAACGTCATGTACCAAGTCACCTGGTGGGTGCATATCCATCCATAGGCTAAGAACAATGCATTATATCAGGTATTAAAAGAAAGACAAGAGCGGTGGAGCAACAGGAACTCCATTCACTGATGGTGGAAGTGCAGAACGGTAGTTTGGTAATTTCTTACAAAACTGAACGTGACTACAATCCAGCAGTCTCATTCCTTGTTATTTAGTCAAAGCAGCTGAAAATCCCAGAGACGGCAATGGCACCGCACTCCAGTACTCTTGCCTGGAAAATCTCATGGTCAGAAGAGCCTGGTAGGCTGCAGTCCATGGGGTCACTGAGGATCGGACACGACGGAGTAACTTCACTTTCACTTTTCACTTTCATGCACTGGAGAAGGAAATGGCAACTCACTCCAGTGTTCTTGCCTGGAGAATCCCAGGGACGGGGGAGCCTGGTGGGCTGCCGTCTATGGGGTCGCACAGAGTTGGACACGACTGAAGTGACTCAGCAGCAGCAGCAGCTGAAAATCCATGTCCACACAAACACCTGCACCAGATGTGTGTAATAACATCTTTCTTCATAATTGCCAAACCTGGAGGAACCAAATGTCCTTTGATAGGCAAATAGTTTACCCTGGTTTACCCAGGCCCATGGAATGTTATTCAGCACTAAAAAATAAGCAGTCAAGCCATGAGGAGACACAGAGCAAAGTTCAATCCTTATTACTAAGCTAAAGAAGCCAATCTGAGAAGGCAGCATCCTGTCTGATTTCAGCCATTTGGGAAGCTAAAAGTATGGAGAAGGCATAAAGATCAGTGGTTGCCAGGGGCTGGGGGGAGGGAGTGATGAAGGGCAAAGCACAGAGTGAAAATGTCATACAAGTGTCTAAACCCATAGAATGAACACACCTACGCCCAGACTGACTAACGTACACCATGGACTAATGAGGAGTCAGAGCGGAGAACTGACTGAAACAGATACACCGCTTCTGTTCACAGCGTTGACTGCGCGGAAGGCTGCGTGGGGGCTGGGTGCAGGGAAGCTCTGCGCTGTCCGCTCAGTTGCACTGTGAACCAAAAACTGCTCTAAAAAATAAACCCTACAAAAATACATTTAAAAAGACAAAAGAAGACAAAGAGATAAAAGAGTAGCCCAGGATTTAGCCTGGCTGTCTCCTCTCCACCTCTGGCCATCTCTCTGGGGCTTCTGTGTCACTTGGTCACTATGGAGGACAGAAGCTGGAACAGCTCCAACCTGTTCAGTGTCTGCCTGTCCCCCACCACCCCCAAAGTCTCTCTCCCGCCGTTCCGCTCCCACAGGGAGAGAATTCTCTCTCAAGGGAGACAACTGGACTAATTAAAAAATGTAAAGCAGAGATGGAAAACTGGCAGCCTAAAAATAGGCCAAATTCTACCTATAGGTGTATTGTGTTGGCCAACATTTTCTTTTTTTTTTTGAGCCACTTGCTACAATTACATCAATTTCACATTAATGAGTTTCACATAAAAAAGGTCCATGTTTGGCTTTTTCCTTAAAAAAAAAAAAATCAAAACTAGTAACAGAGTGCTCAGATTTTCACAAAGCAGTAGTCAGCTCAAGCTGAGGTGCAGCCCACACATCCGTTCCTGCCCTGGCCTCAGAGGCAGTGAGGTCTGAGACCCCTGCTATAAAGGGATGCATCTATTTAAACAATTACCTAGGGGCAGATATGCATGTTTTAAACTCTAAAATTCATTTAGGATATGAAAAGCATCAGTTCATTTCAGTCACTCAGTCATGTCCAGCTCTTTGTGACCCCATGAACCACAGCACGCCAGGCCTCCCTGTCCATCACCAACTTCTGGAGTTTCCCCAAACTCATGTCCATTGAATCAGTGATGCCATCCAACCATCTCATCCTGTGTCATCCCCTTCTCCTCCTGCCTTCAATCTTTCCCAGCATCAGGGTCTTTTCAAATGAGTCAGCTCTTCACATCAGGTGGCCAAAGTATTGGAGTTTCAACTTTAGCATCAGTCCTTCCAATGAACACCCAGGACTGACCTCCTTTAGGATGGACTGGTTAGATCTCCTTGCAGTCCAAGGGACTCTCAAGAGTCTTCTCCAGCACCACAGTTCAAAAGCATCAACTCTTCGGTGCTCAGCTTTCTTTATAGTCCAACTCTCACATCCATTCATGACTACTGGAAAAACCATAGCTTTGGCTAGACGGACCTTTATTGGCAAAGTAATGTCTCTGCTTTTGAATATGCTATCTAGGTTGGTCATAACTTTCCTTCCAAGGAGTAAGCATAAACTAGGATATTACTGATCTACTGCTACCTATAGAAAAATTCTAGAATCTTATAAAAAGTAAGCATTTATAAATGTGTCAATATCAGATGAGCTTCTGCCAAACAAGCAGACAGTGAACGAACAAGAGGGAGTGGAGAGCTGTTCTGAGAATCTGGGAATCTGAGATTTTATTTCTAGTTTGGCCTTCGGTCAACTGGACTACAATTCTAGTTTAACAGTGGGTACTAGGGTAGCCAAAGTTCCCCAAAGAGTACTTCTTGGCACTCTGATCTCTTGAGTCTCTGTGAAAATAGGGTTCCATCCACATAGATTGGAAATGCTTTTATCTGGGTTTGGACAATAACTCTTCAATATTATCACATCAGAGTGTTTCTATAGGAATAAAACTTGGATAACTTTGTTTAATCTAGCACATTTTGCAGACTGACTTGACAAAAGACAGTGGTTATTAACTGCCCAGAACTTTCCTCCAGTGGCTTGTACCTTGATGAATCAGCTGTATTGGGATCAACGCAGCCTGTGTGTGTGATGGTCCCACGAAGCTTTTAAAGAATATGTTTAGAATTTGAGGGGTGTGCACTTCAGGGTGTTTCTAATTCATTTGCATTTTATCCATTTTTTTTTTTCTGGAGAGAACACTATTTTTCACCCTTGCTAAGATAACTGTGAAACAAATTAGCAATGGAAAGTATATTCTTTGCATTATCTGAATTTGATTTTCCAAGGTCTTCCTTACCCAGATATAATGGGTGTTCATCCCTTCCAAAGTGACCATTATGCTGCCACAATACTGAAGTCTGGCAAAAGCAGGGCTGTTGTGGAAACATTAGGAAAACATAATTATCGCACAATGGCACCACCTAATTTGCATATTGTTGAAATGCATCTTGATGGGAAAAGGAAACAATTTTCAGAAAATGTTTTCTGTGTCATGGTTTCTATCTTCTTTGTTTCTCTTATCCACACGGGGTCGATCAGAATGCTTTACTGCCGAAATTTGAAATAAATCAGGATTTAAAAAAATCTACTTCCCATGAATGAGGCAAGCTTAATCTTTTATGGTACCTCAGGGGTGAGTTTGGGAGCCCCTGAAAAATACAGCTCCTTCTGGAGCACTAAATTCCCTGAAAGAGCTCATGGAAACACCATTTCCTTCCAGACGATGTGATGCTCACACGCAGGCACGGGGGAGTGAGCCCGAGAGCTGGTGTGCCAGATATTAAGCAAACCATTCAGCGTTTTATGGATGAGTTTAGATTTATGTCTTTAAAACAATTTGAATGGGAATGTTCAAAGTCTTCATACAGAGCTCTATTTATTTTTCCCTATGAAGGCAGAGACTGCTGCAGGTATTCTTTTCAGTGTTGAACCTTAACTCTTGTTTCCTTTTCTAGACCACTCCATGGCAAGGGCTTTGGGAATGACAGTGCCTAACTTCTTATAGTGTAAGGTCACCTTTGGTGGACTAGAGAATTACTCACTGCTTAGAAAGAAACCTGGAGCCGGCATCTAAAAAAGAATTTTGAAGCTAAGAAACCACAAATCAAGGGCTTCCCTGGTGGCTCAGTAGTAAAGAATCTGCCTGCCAGTGCCAGAGACATGGGTTCGATCCCTGGTCCAGGAAGATGCCACAGGGCAACTAAGCCTGTGAGCCACATGGACCTGGGAATTGCAACTACTGAGCCCACCAGGCCACCACTACTGAAGCTCACATGCCCTACAGCCTGGGCTTCACAGCAAGAGAAGCCACTGCAATAAGAAGCCGGCGTTCCACAACTAGAGGACAGCCTCTGCTCACCACAGCTAGAGACAAAAGCACAGCCAAAAATAAGCACATGATAATAAAAGGAAAAAAAGGAAAGAAACCACAGATCAAGAATCCAAACCATTAGGATAAATCTGATGGGAATGCACACATATCAGTTCAGTTCAGTTGCTCAGTCGTGTCCGACTCTTTGCGACCCCATGAATCGCAGCACGCCAGGCCTCCCTGTCCATCACCAACTCCCGGAGTTCACTGAGACCCACGTCCATCGAGTCAGTGATGCCATCCAGCCATCTCATTCTCTGTCGTCCCCTTCTCCTCCTGCCCCCAATCCCTCCCAGCATCAGAGTCTTTTCAATGAATCAACTCTTTGCATGAGGTGGCCAAAGGATTGGAGTTTCAGCTTTAGCATAAGTCCTTCCAATGAACACCCAGGACTGACCTCCTTTAGGATGGACTGGTTGGATCTCCTTGCAGCCCAAGGGACTCGCAAGAGTCTTCTCCAACACCACAGTTCAAAAGCATCAATTCTTCAGCGCTCAGCTTTCTTCAAAGTCCAACTCTCACATGCAAATAGCTTTTTACTAAAGTTCAAAGAAGCAGGGTGCACAAATGCATGACAGACGTCTGGACCAAGGACCTCCAGTTAACAATGTGCTCATCGTGAGCCGGCAGGTTCTTAGGTTTCATTGACAAATGTAGGCTATTTAACACACATAGAAGGCTACTATCCCACCATCTTCCAAACTGCTCAGTCCAGATAAACACAACTAATTTTGATCCCCAATGCCATGTTTCCTAGAACAATAATAAGCCATAGAGTAGAGCTGTAAAGAACCTGCCTGTCAGTGCAAGAGACATTAGAGACGTGGTTTCAATCTCTGGGTTGGGAAGATCCCTTGGGGAAGGGCACAGCAAGCCACTCCAGTATTCTTGCCTGGAGAATCTCATGGACAGAGGAGGCTGGCAGGCTACAAGTTCACAGGATCACAAAGAGTCGGTCACAACTGAAGTGACAAAGCAGGCAGGCACAGAGTGTGTAGAAGAGACTCTTGGAAACGCAGGGAAGGAGGGTTTGGAAACCCTGACAATTTGGAGAATGTGAACTTTCTAAGGCAGAGGTTGGGTCTTGGTCATCTTTCTATCCCCAAGTAGCTGGTTGCTCGGAACAAGTGAGAACACAATGACCTACATGAAGAAAAGGCTTCCCGCAGCAGTGACAGCTGTAATGTGGACGCAGCGGCTGGCTTTCTCTAGAAGAAAAAAAGACAGGGCTGGTGGGTGCAGATTATCACTATGTGATAGTGGGAGAAATTACGTTCCCTTCAGCCTACCGTCTGCCAAAGACCTGTGATGCTTCTCAAGGCAAAAGGACCATAAGTGGATTTTCATGAATTGATGTACATTCACTGAAGGGCTTCTTGATGTGTTTTCCTTTCCGGTTGCTTCAACTAAATGCCTTAGAGTATCTCTGCTATTTTCTTATAGTATTTCTCTCTTTCTCTCCCTGACAACTCCAATAATAAGCAAAATTTGGGTTGTCAAATCAGAAGGAGGTGAGTTCATCTGATATTATTAATCAAAGAAAATCTAACAATGAGATGAGGGCCCTAATCAGAATCTCTACCCACATCCTTTTTGCTATCTAGGATGCTGTGGTAATTGAGGAAAACTACTGCAGATACAGCATTTCAGCTTAAAAATCTTTGTGAAAGTTTTTCCTCCTCAACTGCACCTGAGTTTGAATGCAGCATGATTCCTATTACACTGAAATTCCAGATCCTTCTGAATAGTCTTCTACATTATTTTTAGGAAATCTTAAGACCTGAAGGGTTCAGAACCATAAGAAAAATGGCAGTGGGCAGGCTGGTGTGTACATGGACGTAAGAGCCCACAGCTGTGACATAAAAACCATAGAATAGAAAGCTAAGAGTTCTAGAACTTGGAAACAGATACAGAATCATCCAATAATGTCAGGGTACTGATCTCTTAATACTGGAAATCTTCAAGCAGGAGTCTGAAGGTCTGGCAAGAGCGGTGAGGAGTTTCATAGTGTAAGAAGCACCGCACTAATGGACTGTTTCTGAGTTTCCTATTATTCCAAATCACTGAAAAGCGATAATCAACAAAGCCACAGAAAGGGTAGATATCCTTCTAGCTGTTAGCCATACGGCACGTCAGTTTTCCAGTCCATTCCCAGTGGCTGGCTCCATTCTCTGTCTAAGCCTGAGAGGACTATGCCAGTCTGCCCCAGGAAGTCCTAGGTCTGCTTTATCAGAGGGACTCTCCACCCGCTAGGGAGCAGAGTTTCTGGGAATAGAGAGTAAAAATGTTGGGGGTGGGGGCAGGGTGAAATTCAGCAAGCATTTACTGAGCTTCTACTTTGGACAAAGGATACTTGAGATTCTGATGTGAATCCTTTTCCTCCAGGACTTCACAGTCTAGTTGGGGAGATAGACACACACACACACACACACACACACACACACAGAGGAAGCTCCATCTCTAATTCTTCATTCTCTCCTCATCCCTTTATGAAGGAAACTGCTAAATTCATAGAGCTGCCCTCAGAGGTTATGTTTTCCTCCTCTTTACCCGCCCCTCCTACATGTTGACTAGTTAGACTCACACCTCTGGACTGACGCCTGTCTACTAAGCATCCTTCAAACCTCCAAACTCTCCACTTCCAGTGCTTTAACGTTCTGCCACCATCACTCAAATGATGTTATTTTCACTTGAAAAACTTCCTGACTCCCTACATCCTCCTCAAAACCCTAAACCTGGCATTCAAGCCTTGCAGTTTTCCGCTCCAAATTATTTTCTGTCACTACCTATGGCTGCCTCTGTTATACACACAAGCACAACCACCTCTAAGCCTTTTTCTGATCACTTCTCTAGCGGGAATGTCACACTGCCAACCTCTAAATATTTAAATCTCACCATCCTTAGCAATCAACTCAAACTCCTCCTCCTGCATGACCTCAATCTCAATAACGTCACCTACAAGTAACCACTCCTTTGTCTTAAATGACCAGCAGCATTTGATTGGCCTTAATCTTTGTTTCCACACACTAGCTTGAAATATATTTACGTGTAAAAAGTAAACATTTTTTAAAAGTTATTTTAACTAAAAAAAAAAAGGTCTTAAGCCAATGATGATAAAAGAATGATAAATGATGTGTTTTAAGTTTACATGCAGTAGATT
Organism: Bubalus bubalis; assembly: GCF_019923935.1. NCBI lineage: Eukaryota > Metazoa > Chordata > Mammalia > Artiodactyla > Bovidae > Bubalus > Bubalus bubalis. The sequence goes on along the minus strand of NC_059177.1, from coordinate 23,023,113 downwards.
ATTTTACATGCCATTCCATTTAATGGTAATATGCCCTGGGAGGAACCCAAGATAGGAGATAAGAATAAACGTTGGGTCCCAGTCCCTGTGCATTTGCTTTTAGTGTGTGCAGTAATACAAACATGTATTTTCTTAATTTTTACTTTACATTGGGGTACAGCTGATTAACATCATTGTGACAATTTCAGGTGAACAGCAAAGGGACTCAGTCATTCATACACATGTATCCATTCTCCCCCAAACCCCCCACTCATCCAGGCTGCCACATAACACGGAGCAGAGTTCCGTGTGCTATACAGGTCCTTGTTGCTTATCCGTTTTAAATATAACAGTGTGTGCACGTCTGCCCCAAACTCTCTGACTATCCTTTCCCTTCATCCTACCCCTCTGGCAACCATAAGTTTGACAAGCATGTAACTTTGAACACTAGTCCCATACAGTTTACTAAGAGGTTCATATCGGAAACCTTGACTGCAGAGGTGGGCTCACGGCCTGGGCAAGACCAGGTGTAGATCCCCAGGCAGAGGCAGCACTGGGGATCACCGACTTTGACTCGATTTTCCTCTTTCTGGGAAGCAAACTCCTCACTTTAGTCAAAGAACTGATGATCTGTCTTACCTACTAGAAATATTGGCTCTGTTGGGCATATTGAGCAAGACACCTTGGTCCTCAACACGGCCCACACCATTCCATGGGCCTCATACAGAATGCTGACTGGGGGCCTCTTGTGCGGGCTTTAGAAACTCCTTGTTAACTAGATGACTCTGGTATGCGTCTTATCTCCCCAACTCGAATAGGACTCTGGAGCTTGGAAAGAGGATCTTTGTCATTGCAGAACAATGCTCAGTGGACCTGTCTTCTGAATGAGGGGATGAACAAACTCTCAACTGTGAAGATGTCACACTTAGGAATGGCCCTTTAAACGTTTTCTTTTATTTTTAATTCTAGGAGTTTTATCTTCAAATTGCCCCATCCAGTCTCCGTCACAAACTCCACCTTGGACATTTACAAGATGGTTATCCTAAGGCAAGGACCTCAGCTATGGCCACAGAATAGAAGCAGACTAGCTGCCTCCCTTTCCCTAATGCTCCAATCCTGTAGGGGTACAGCAAGGTATGTCTGTTTCTTAAGAATACAATGTTAATGAAAGGGACAGAGACCCATATTTCTTATAGACAAGTGGCTGACAGTACAAGTGCCAAGATCCAGAGAAGTTAGTGGGTACTCAGGATGGCCTCGCATCTCTGCCTTCCAGAGAGGCTCCTTGCTCTGAGATATATGACGCATCATGTAAAACTGATTCATGCTAACAATCGCGAATAGGGCATGGCTGATGGCTGTTTCCTTATTTACCAACCTGTAGATCAGCCATTCGTCATTCCGATGCACAAAGTGGGCTGTGTTGCAAATGAGATGATATCGCCGAAACCATATTTCAGTTCAGGATAAGAGACTGTCAACTCATTGAAAATGTGTGAAAATAAATCTATCTGATATATACTTTTTTGATCAGCTCCAGCAGGACATGATAAAACTGTCTGTGGGTTAAGTTTTATTGCAGATGGAAAGAAGAGGGTGACAGCCCCTGAACAGGACTGCCAAGCACATCGCCCCGAAGTGAGGTCTCCTCTCCACTGCCCAGCAGCTCTCCTGTTCTTCCTTTGTCTTTTCCTCCTCAGATCTGTCCAACTGAATCATAAACTGTCAAAGTTGGAAGGGGCCTGATAGATCATTTTCGAGGATTGTGGCCTGAAGCATATAAGCTTTGAAGGATGTTGAACCCATTAAATCTTTCTTGCATCTGGGCAATTGCAGTGTCCTTGACTTTTGTCAAACTTTCAAAGAAGCTCCCAAATAATCATATTTAAAGTTAATTTTGATGTCATATATATATATATATATATATATATATATATATATAAAACGAGAGTAGACTCATGGATAGAGGGTCCAGTTACTCTTTATAAGTTAAAGGTACAGGACCACAGCTGGTCCCTGGTTCCTGAGTCCCTGCACTGAGCGGCCTGCCACAGTGTTATCTCAGAGTGGACGGTGGTTACGACTGTTCAGGATTTCACACTTTTCCTGTTGTCCTTTGGTAATAAAGACCACAGAGGTGGGGCATGCCTTAGGATGGGCAAATGCGGTTCTATGACAGAGACTGTGCCACAAGATTACCCAATTCAATTCTGTTTCCTTCTTTGTGGGCACGTGGGAAAACTGTAATTTCCAGCCTGCTTTGCAATTAGGTGGGATCCTGCTACTTGGTGGGATATGAATGAAAATCGTATTGACATTTCCAATGATGGCCCTTAAAGACATTCTTTACAAATGTTCAGCTTTCTTCCCATGGCTCAAGACCCTGGAGGCCAGATATACAGATCAAGGGTTACAAGAAGAAGGCAGTCTGGACCGCTGAGTTACCTGACGGAGGACTGCCCTATGGATGCACACTGGCATTTGTATGACTAGAAGTGAAGTCTGATCTGCAGACCCACGAAGCCGTGGGGAGTCACCACAGTGCAGCCTGGGCACCTTTAGTGACATGGTGCCCCACTCCCCGAGCACATCCATTGGTCCAAGGGAGGGCCCGTGACATAAACGTGACCAAAGAGAGGCTCCGTGGCCCCCCGCAGCTGTGCTTTGATAACAAACATCCTCAGTAGCTTGGTGCCTCACAGCAGCAAACATCCTTTTGTTCACATTACACCTAGAAGATTAATGTTGGGTTTGGGGCTCTTCGTATCTTTTCATTCTTGGGCCCAGGCCAATGGATGAGTCCCTGAGGGGGTACACCTGGTCTAATGACAGAGGAGAAAAGCAAGAGGGCTGGCAGAAACCCCCGGTGCCTCCTGAAGTTACGAAGCTTATGCTGGTATCTGACACACACCGTTTACCTCCATCTCAGTCACCAAGGCACGTCAGATGACCAGAAGCAAAGCCAATGAGGTGATGCATGCCTGTCCCATGGGAGGGCTGGTAAGCCACACGGCAGTGGCCAGGGAGGCGCAATCCTCTTAGAGGGATGGGGGAATAATTATTTTGAATAATAGCGTAAATGTTATCCCTTGGATTGGTACATAAATGTTGGGGGAAAGAAGTCACATTCTGCCTGTAATCTACAGCTGTAACTGCTAACATGCATGTCTGACACCCTGTGGAAGACGCCTGTCAAGGGTTCAGTTCAGCTGCATAATCACAGGAGACACTGGGTTCATCCCCCAAAAGAAGAAGGCAGGAAGGGGAGGCCAGGTGCACTGAGTCACCCTACTGACTCAGACCCCTCAGTTCAGGTCCTGAGACCCCGGGCTCCATAGAGCATTCTTTGGATCTACGAGTCACCTACCCAGTAGCCATCCCACCACACCAATCAGCCGAGCCGACTACCCTCTGCTTTACTTTGTATCTTCACCTCAGCTTCTCTAGAATTCCTGCCACTTGTAACTAAGAGAATCCCGGGTTATGTAACTTATTATATAATACATATTATCACAGGATACATATTTTGTAATGTATATCTGCCTTGTGGAATTCAAGTTGAGAGAATCAAATAAGGTTAGGGTCAAATCCACTCCATACTTTTCTAGTTATGTGATCTTGAGCAACTTCATGCCTCAGTTTCTCCATCTGTAAAATAGGGCAACAACCTCTACCTCAGAAATGTAGGCTAACCTGTCCCTTTCTCAGCCTTTCCCATTTCGGCTCCATTGGTCCAGTGACTCAGGTTGAAAGCTTTGGAGAGTTTGTTGGCTTTTCTTTCTTTCTTGTTATACATGTTCCACGTTCAGCACACTGACAACCATACTGAGAACTCAACCACTTCTCGCCACTCTGACCACCATAGTCCAAGCCATCGCCTCTTCAGACCCTTGCCTCCTCCGCTTTCTCTCCTGTGGTTTGTGGCACAACAGGAGGAGTGAGTCTTGTGAAACACAGCTCACCTCGTGGCAGGCTCCTGCTCAGTGCCCCTCATCTCACTCAGGGAAACACAAACTTCTAACCGCGACACATCACACGTGGCCGGGCTGTTCCCTCCCTGCCTGCTGCATCCCTGCTGCTTCCTCGCCTCACTCTGCTCTCAGCACACCTCCCCTGTGCTGATCCTGGGGAATAGTCAACACACTTCTGCCTCAGGACCTTTGCACTTCCAGCCCCTGGGCCTGTATCACTCTTTCCGGCATGTTTCCTCCTTCCCTCCTTCCAATCTTTGCTCAAGAATGCCCTCATCCTGCAGGCCTTCCTGGATACCTTTATGTAAAACAACAGACTTCCCCTCTCCCTGTCTGGGCTTTGTTCATCTTCATCAGAGCACAGGTAACCACCTGACATATATATATAATAGCTTATTTCAGTAAGCTTTGGGAAAGCAGAGACTGTTTTGTTAACTGTTTTATCTCCATATTTCGAAACATCCTATGTGCTTTGTGAATGTCATGAATATACAAATGAATACAACTGGTCTAGAGATTAACTTAAAGCCCATAATACCTGTGAAGTGCAGTGTGAGAATGAGCACACAGTAGGACATAAAACCATTTCTATGATCTCATATCTGTATGCTATGTTCACGGTCCTTGAAATAACAGAGGCCGACGTGGGAGAATTGGAGCAAGGCCCCTTTCGAAGCCCTTGACACCACATGTCATGAACACGTCTCTGAAGCTGGCCAGCCTGGCCCTGAGCTCCGAATAGCTGGCCTTTGGGGAGAAGAACCCTGGAGTGCCCTCCTGCCCCCAGTGACATTCAGCCTCCACCTTCCCTAGCAAGACCTCTCCGGCCACAAGTCTGGAGAAATCTCAGGCAGACACAGCACCAGGAAGAAGATTATTAAATTCCAACTCGATGGCCGAAAATAGACAGAAATCCCCCAAGTCTACCTGGTTGAGACAACAGGCAGAGCAGCTGCAGCCCGTAGGTGAGGGCAGACCCGGATTTGTGAGCAGGCATCATGGTGAGAATTACCACCAGGGAGGCTGGGGCTGGCTGCACCCAGGGGCGATGGTGAAGTCATCATTCTAGAGCCCACGGCCTCAGAAAGTCTAACTCTCTCCCCCCTCCATCCAGGACAACTGTGTAACTCCAGCGGCCCTGGTTTGCACACATTCTGAGATTCCATCAGAGCTGTGCACAGAAAGAGCAAGGGGTCTAAGCAGCAGCTTCAGAGAGTCTATTATATGTCCCCGCACACAGAGCACCTATTGCACATTCTCTGATGACCGCACAGGGATCCTGTTAACACAGAGCAGCTTTATGCTAGCAGCGACCCCACGGAGGAGCTGGAGGAGCCATTTACTAGCTGGCAGCAGCCACCACTGAGGGAAAACCGTGATCACGTGCCTCCGATTGGCTTTTCCCTCTCCCCAGCGCACCCTCGGGGCGGGGCCGGGGCGTCTTTGGTCTGTATCTGTGTCCTCACATCGCCTCGTCTCTCTGACTCCCACCCTTCTCCCCTCTTGTCACCTTTCCCTTTCTCCCTGCCTCGGTCATCAGCGGTGTCTCTAACACTAACTGGGCCCTGCATGGGCACCGGCACTGTGATGCAGACGGCCAGGACCCGCCCCCTGAGCTCACGGAGGTGCTGCCCCGCTGCTGAGTTTGCCCCTCCCAGGGAACAGAGGAGGGAGCAGGAGCGCTAAAGGGGAGTCGGGAAGCTTTCTGCAAAGGCGAGTGAAGGAAGGATTCAGACGTAAAGACATGGGGTGAGAAGAGCCTTTGAGCTGGAAGGGAGGTCACCGCTAGCGGCCAGAGAGGATTTAGATTTATCTTTGTCTAATAGCTAACATTTCTGGTATGCCGACCTTATGTCAAACATGACATTAAGTCCACGACATAGATTCTTTCATTTAATCTTCATTTAAGCCTAAGAGGAATGAGCCCCTTTACAGAGAGAGACTGAGGCTAAGAGAAAAGGAGTAATCTCATTCAAAACCCCATGGAGACAAATTCTAATTTCTAGAATTAGAAATTAAACCCAGACCCATACCCCTGGGTCTTACTACCTTCTGAGTGGAGTATAAGGAAATCTGTTTAAAACACAGATGCAAAAGCCAGATGGTGAAGGAACTTGGATGCCAGAAGGAGTTTCAAATTTCCTTGGACAGTAATGGTTAGAAGCGGAGAAGGGTCTGAAAAGGGTTGAACAAAGCATTAATAAGCTCCCTCCTTTAACCTCTGTCTTACAGCCCTGTAACTACGCAAACAACACAAATTATTCTCCCTCATCCCAGCTAACCATCTCCTGTACCTTCCTTCATTCTACAGATCACTCAAGATAAAGGTAATTTTTATCACAGCTGTTTCATCTCTATTTCACCCTCCTTCCAGGTGTCTTTATACTGTTTGATATTATTGCATGGTATTTTAATACAGCTAGTTGCAACAGGATCCTAGAAATATGTATTAAATCAGTGTTGGTCACAGCAGACCTTTAGGTAGTGGCTTTTTTCCTAGTGCATTACTTAGTAATAACAAAACTTTCTGGCCCAGAAATTGTGAGCTAATTATTATGTACATAGTCAAATGGTAAGCACATTCCCAAACTGGGATTTTAAGCTTTTTCAGAAGAGTCCCCAGGAATTTCATTTTCTTTAAAAATGTGCTCATTACTTATTCATTAAGCAGATTTTTCTTGAAGTAGATAATATAATCTCGAGTATAAGTTTCATTACCTTTCCTCAAGGTTAACAGATGAGGTCAGATATAAACATGCCAAAGAGCTTTTACCTCTCTTGTACGGCTATTACCTGGATGGTTACTGACTGCATTTTAAAATATTCCACTAGAGCTTTGATTAGGGTCTTGACTGCTAAGTTCCTCACAGTAGCTCCCAAAGCAGAATGTTAAATAAATGACCAGACTGTCTCTTGGGAACTGGGATCTGCTATCAACACTTTCACAAATTTATAAATTTCTTTACTTAAGAAGAGAAAAAATAACAGCTGAGAAAGAAGAGAAGCTAAAGGCAAAGGAGAAAAGGAAAGCTATACCGATTTGAATGCAGAGTTCCAAAGAATAGCAAGGAGAGATAAGAAAGCCGGCCTCAGTGATCAATACAAAGAAATAGAGGAAAACAATAGAATGGGAAAGACTAGAGCTCTCTTCAAGAAATCAGTCCTGAATATTCATTGGAAGGACTGATGCTGAAGCTGAAACTCCAATACTTTGGCCACCTGATATGAAAAACTGACTCACTGGAAAAGACCCTGATGCTGGGAAAGACTGAAGGCAGGAGGAGAAGGGGACGACAGAGGATAAGATGGTTGGGTGGCATCACCGACTCAATGGACATTAGTTTGAGCAAGCTCTGTGAGTTGGTGATGGACAGGGAAGCCTGGTGTGCTGCAGTCCATGGGGTCGCAAAGAGTCGGACAAGACTGAGCGACTGAACTCAACTGTTTGAACTGAAGAACAGAAAAGAGGCATTAGCCTACTCTTAGCAAGGCAAACAGCCAAGAATATATGTGGGGAAAAGACAGTTTATTCAACAAGTGGTACTGAGAAAATGCAACAGCCACATGCGTAAGAATGAACATGAACCCCTATCTTACACTGTACAAAACAACTAAATCAAAATGGATTAAACATGTGAATGTAAAACCTGAAACTGAAACTTCTGGAACAAAAAATGGACAGAAAGCTCTCTGACCAGTCTTAGATCTGAATCCAAAGGCAACGGCAGGACTTCGCTGGTGGCACAGTGGATAAAAATCTGCCAGCCAGTGCAGGGGACGTGAGTTCAATCCCTGATCCAGGAAGATCTCACATGCCATGGAGCAGCTAAGCCTGTGCGCCAAGACTACTGAAGTCTGTAAGCCTAGAGCCCACGCTCTGCAACAAGGTGAAGCCCGCACTTGTCTCAACTACAGAAAGCCCGCCTGCATGCAGCAAGGAAGCCCCAGTCCAGTCAAAAATAAATAAAAATTTTCTAAAAAGGGCAATGACAACAAAAGCTAAAATAAACTCACAAAACTGCATGAAGCTACAGAGCATTTGCACAACAAAGAAAACCATCAACAAATGAAAAGTCCACCTACTGCACTGGAGAAGATATCTGTTAATTTTATATCCAATAAGAAGATAAATCTCTGGTATATAAATAAATAACTTATGCAACTCAGTTAACAAAATGAAAAAAAAAAAAAAAAAAAAACCCCAAAAAGTCTCACTTTAAAATGGGCAGAGGATCTGAATACACATTTCTCCAAGGAAGAAAAACATTTGATCAACAGGTATATGTAATGCTCAATACCATTGGCCACTGGTAATGGTTTAGTCACTACACTATGTCACGTCCAACTCTTGTGACGCTATGGACTGTAGGCCGCCAGGCTTCTCTGTCCGTAGGATTCTCCAGGCAAGAATACAGGAGCGGGTTGCCATTTCCTTCTCCAGGGGATCTTCCTGACCCAGGGATTGAACCCTGGTCTCCTGTACTGCAGGCACGTTTTTTACCAACTGAGCTACCAGGGAAGCCCAAAACACTTGAGTATTAACAAATTAATTTCAACCTAAGTTTATAACCACTGGAAAAGGTCAGTTTTCATTCTAATCCCAAAGAAAGGCAATGACAAAGAATGCTCAAACTACCGCACAATTGCACTCATCTCACACGCTAGTAATGCTCAAAATTCTCCAAGCCAGGCTTCAACAGTACATGAACCATGAACTTCCAGATGTTCAAGCTGGATATAGAAAAAGCAGAGGAATCAGAGATCAAATTGCCACATCCGTTGGATCATCAAAAAAGCAAAAAGAGTTCAAGAAAAACATCTATTTCTGCTTTATTGACTATGCCAAAGCCTCTGACTGTGTGGATCACAACAAACTGTGGAAAATTCTTAAAGAGATGGGAATACCAGACCACCTGACCTGCCTCCTGAGAAATCTGTATGCAGGTCAGGAAGCAACAGTTAGAACTGGACATGGAACAACAGACTGGTTTCAAATTGGGAAAGGAGTACGTCAAGGCTGTATAGTGTCACCCTGCTTATTTAACTTATATGCAGAGTACATCATGAGAAATGCTGGGCTGGACGAAGCACAAGCTGGAATCAAGATTGCCAGGAGAAGTATCAATAACCTCAGATATGCAGATGACACTACCCTTATGGCAGAAAGTGAAGAGGAAATAAAGAGCCTCTTGATGAAAGTGAAAGAGGAGTGTGGAAAAAGTTGGCTTAAAACTCAACATTCAAAAAACTAAGACCACGGCATCCGGTCCCATCACTTCATGGCAAACAGATGGGGAAACATAGAAACAGAGACAGACTTTATTTTTTGGGCTCCAAAATAATTGCAGATGGTGACTGCAGTCATGAAATTAAAAGATACTTGCTCCTTGGGAGAAAAGCTATCACCAACCTAGACAGCATATTAAAAAGCAGAGACATTACTTTGTCAACAAAGGTCTGTCTACTCAAAGGTATGGTTATTCCAGTGGTCATGTATGGATGTGAGAGTTGGGCTATAAAGAAAGCTGAGCACCAAAAAATTTATGCTTTTGAACTGTGGTGTTGGAGAAGACTCTTGAGAGTCCCTTGGACTGCAAGGAGATCCAACCAGTCCATCCTAAAGGCAATCAGTCCTGAATAGTCATTGGAAGGACTGATGCTGAAGCTGAAACTCCAATACTTTGGCCACCTCATGCAAAGAACTGACTCCTCAGAAAAGACCCTGATGCTGGCAGAATTGAAGGTGGGAGGAGAAGGGGACGACAGTGGATGAGATGGCTGGATGGCATCACTGACTCAACGGACGTGAGTCTGAGTGAACTCCGGGAGTTGGTGAAGGACAGGGAGGCCTGGCGTGCTGCAGTCCATGGGGTTGCAAAGAGTTGGACACGACTGAGCGACTGAACTGAATAGCCTGGACTATGTGTAGTATGGGTGTAACACAGATGTTAAAGATAGCATTTCTGCCTAAAAGGTGCTCTGAACCTCACTGGGAAATGTAAAGCAAAATGACAATAAGATCGGCCTCACACCTCATAGACTCACTATCATGGCTATTAAAAGACAAGAGATAACTAGGGTTAGCCAGGAAGCAAAGGAAAAAACAATATTTTTGCACGGTTGGTGGGACTTCAAATTGGCGTAGCCAATATGGAAAACAGTAATAATGTTCCAAAACAATAAAAAACAAAAACACCATACAATCTAAAAATTCTTGTTCTGGGCACTTCTCTGAAGAAAAGTGAAACACGAATTAAAATAGAAACATGCACAGCAACATTCATCGCAGCAGTATTTCCTCTAGTCACAACATGGAAGCAACAAAAATGTCCATTGTTGGATAAAGGAAGTACATGTATGACTCAGTCATGAGAAAGAATGAAATAAAGCCATCTCCAGCAACATGGAAGGACCTGGCAATGATCATACTAAGTGCATGGAATCACACAAAGACATATCACTATGTTACTTATGGGCAGCATCTATGAATCAATAAGTATAAATGAGTTCATTTACAAAACAGAAACAGATGCACAGACTTACAAACAAAACAAACAAACAAACTTGTTTCTACCAACAGGGAAGCCTGGGGCGGTGAGAGGAATAATTTAGGAGGTTTGGATTAGCATATTCACAGCACGTACACAAGAGATAATTAACGAGGACCTACAGTATAGCACAGGGAGTCCTACTCAATGCTCTGTAATAACCTATCAGGGCAAAGAATCAGAAATATGTATGTGTGTGTATATATATATATATAAACACATGTATATGTATGTGCTTGTTTGTGTGTGTATATGTATGTGTGTGTATCAAAATAACTGAATCAGGTGGCCATACACCCAAAAAAGAGGACAGTGAAAATCAATGCTATTTCACTATAAAATAATAAATTAAAAAAGAAAAGAAAGAACAGAACTGCCAGTGGTATTCCCCTCAGGCCTGGGTGACCTGGGCTGCTGCTGCCTTCCTGGAGCCTGTCTGGCATGGGTCCGAAGGTTGGAGGCCTACAGAGCTAGGCAAAATGTGAGGGTGGGCCAGCAAATGACTGCCCCCTTGAAACTGGAGTACCTGGTCCACTATGGATGGGACCCCAGTCTCCATGTTCAGATGGTACCTCATAAATATCAACCAATCCTAGGAGACTCAAGAGACAATGGAACCACTGGGATAAAAGTGTTCTGAAAAGTCACCAGGTCTCAACTTCCAGAGGTGGGGTCCACACTGGGCCCCTCGTTGTCCCCCACCTAAGTACAAGAGGATCATCCACAACCCACTCTGGCCAGGGTTTGGGTTTTGTCTGCCAGATGCAGTGTAAGGGGGAAGAAGTAACGAGCCTGGCTCTGGCATATTCCATCTATCCCACAACCCAGCAACAGGAGTTGACTCTAGGGCTCAGGTTGCTGAAGGAACTGGAGTGGGGCATAAAGCAGTGCTGCCGCCTTGTGGACGTTCCCTGTAACTACAACTTGTAAAACCACCTACTGAAAGTCGCACAGTCATGCCCAGCTCTTTGCGACCCCATGGACTATACAGTCCGTGGAATTCTCCAGGCCAGAATACTGGAGTGGGTAGCCTTTCCCTTCTCCAGGGGATCTTCCCAACTCGCGGATAGAACCCAGGTCTCCTGCATTGCAGGCGGGATTCTTTACCAGCTGAGCTGCAAGGGAAGTCCACATCTAGGGGCACTTCAAATTCACAAGACCTGAGGGGTTGTAAAGGACACCTGCCCTCCAGCAATAAGAAGCCCATGGAAAGAGGAGCCTGGCAGGCTACAGTCCATGGCGTCGCAAAGAGTCGGACACAACTGAAGACACTTAGCATGCACACATGCACGATCAACAAAAGCAAGGAGGCTCCTTAAAAAATGAAACGGAACTACCACATGATCCAGTCATCTCATCTTAAACACGGATGCAGAGAGAAACTACAATTTGAAAGACACATGGATCCCAACGTTCACTGCGTCACAGTTTACATGAGCCAAGACATGGGAGCAACCAGAATGTACATCATCAGATAGATGGATAAAGAAGATGTGGTATATCTATACACACAATGGAGCATGACTCAGCCACAAAAATGAATGAAATAATGCCTTTTTCAGCAACATCAATGCACCTGGCAAGGATAAGAGCATAAGGTCAGAGAGACAAAGGCATATAACCTATGCTATCACTTACGGGTAGAATTTGTAAATCAAATTTGTATAAATGAATTCCTTTACAAAACAGAAACAGACCCCCAGAAATAGAAAGCAAACTCGCTTTTACAAAAGGACAAGGTGAGACAGTGGGAGGAATAGTTTATAAGATTTGGATTAACAAACAGTATCTATACACAATACAGAGTCAATGAGGACCAACAGCATAGCATTTGGAGCTCTATACTCAATAGACCGTAATAAGCAATCCAGAAAAATAATCAAAAGAAAGCTAGATAAATGTATAACAGAATCAGGTGGCTGTATCCCCCAAAGAGGACACTGAAAATCAATGCTATTGCAGAATTCAACAAAACTTAATTTTGAAAAGGAAGGAAAGAAATTTCAACAGGATTCCCCACATGTGTAGATAACCTGAGCTGCCGTCACATTGCTGGTGCATGTGAAGCCGTGGGTCCCAAGGCTGGAGTGGTGTGGAGCTAGGGAACTGGTGAGGCTGTGCCAGCAAAGGACGGGTCCCTGGACCTGGAGGGACCGGGCGACTGTGGATGGGCCCCAATCTCTAGATCCAGGTGGCACCTCATAGACAACAAGCAATCCTTGGGCACCGAAAAGAAGGTGGAGCCTCTGGGATAAAAGCTCTGAGAAGTCACCTGGTCTCCTCTCTCAGTGCTGAGGTTCCCACCTGCTGTCTCCCTCCTTGTCACTCCAAGTAAGTACCAGAGCACCGTCAAAACCCCAGTTTGGCTAGGACTTGGCATTTATCTGCCAACTTTAGTGTAATGGGTATAAAGTAATAAGCCTCCTCTGGCATATTCCATCTAGTCTACAACCCAAGACCAGGACCTAAGCTAGGGCTCCGGTAGCCAAAGGAACCAGAGCCGGGCATGAAGCAGTGCTGCCGCCTTGTGGACATTCCCTGTAACTACAAGTTGAAATCCACGGCCTAGGGGCACTTCAAATCGCCAAGACCTGAGGGGTTGTAAAGAACATCTGCCCTCCAGTGATGTCCTAGAGTAGGCAATGGAAAAGCAGTTTAAACCAGGGTGGATCTTGGAAAAAAACAATCTCAAAGTAGTTAAAAAACGCACTGTTTCTAAGTGTCTCTCCGTTACTCAGTCTTTTTTGGAAAGCACATGAAAAGATACTCCACATTGCTAATTATTCAAGAATTGCAAATTAAAACTAACACTACAACCAGGATTCACCTCACACCAGTCAGAATGGCCATCCTCAAAAAGCCTAGATGCCCTAAACGCAGGAGAGGGCACGGAGAAAAGGGAACCCTTCTGCCCTGTTTAGGACTTCCCTGGTGGCTCAGATGGGAAAGCATCTGCCTACAATGCGGGAGACCTGGGTAATGAAATTGCTCACAGCCATGATGGAGCACAGCACGGGTGGCCCCTTAAAACACTGAAAATAGAGCTACCACGTGATCTCGTCATCTCACTCATGAACCTCACTGCAGAGAGAATCCGTGATTTGAAAAGACACACACACCCAATGTTCTCTGCACCGTGGCTTATGCTAGCCTAGACCTAGGAGCAACCCAAATGTGCATCATCAGACTGTCGGATAAAGAAGAGGCGATTATCTACATACACAACGCAGTATGACTCAGCCCAGAAAAGTGATGAATAATGCCTTTTCCAGCACATGGATGCACCTGGTGGGGATCACAGTAAGTGCATGAAGTCAGATAGGTCAAGACATAAGACTTATGATATCATATGGGTTCAGTTCAGTTCAGTCGCTCAGTTGTGTCCGACTCTTTTGTGACCCCATGAATCGCAGCACGCCAGGCCTCCCTGTCCATCACCAACTCCCAGAGTTCACTCAGACTCATGTCCATCGAGTCAGTGATGCCATCCAGCCATCTCATCCTCTGTCATCCCCTTCTCCTCCTGCCCCCAATCCCTCCCAGCATCAGAGTCTTTTCCAATGAGTCAACTCTTTGCATGAGGTGGCCAAAGTACTGGAGTCTCATCTTTAGTGTCATTACTTCCAAAGAACACCCAGGGCTGATCTCCTTCAGAATGGACTGGTTGGATCTCCTTGCAGTCCAAGGGACTCTCAAGAGTCTTCTTCAACACCACAGTTCAAAAGCATCAATTCTTTGGCGCTCAGCCTTCTTCACAGTCCAACTCTCACATCCATACATGACCACAGGAAAAACCATAGCCTTGACTAGGCAGACCTTTGTTGGCAAAGTGATGTCTCTGCTTTTCAATATGCTATCTAGGTTGGTCATAACTTTTCTTCCAAGGAGTAAGCATCTTTCTATAAATCAAATAGGTATAAATGAACTCATTGACAAAAGAAAAACAGACTCATAGACTTAGAAAACAAGGCTTTTTTTTTTTCTTAGTGAAAGGACAATGTGGGATGGTGGGAGGAATAGTTTAGAAGGTTCGGATTAACATATACACAGTATATACACACAATACGTAATCAAAGAGGATAGAATGTGCAGCACAGAGAATCCTACTCAACAATCGGTAGTAAGCCATCTGGAAAAAGAACCATAAAAAGAACTGATAAATGTATATGTATAATTGAATCAGGTAGCCATACACCCAGAACAAAGAGGACAGTGAAAATCAATGCTATTCCAGTATACAATAAAAATTAAATTTAAAAAGAAAGGAAAAGCAAAGAAATTCCAATGGCGTTCCCCAAAGGCGTAGGTGACCTAGGCTGCCGTCACATTGCTGGTACATGTGAAGCCGTGGGTCCCAAGGCTGGAGTGGTGTGGAGCTAGGGAACTGGTGAGGGTGTGCAGCAAAGGGTCCTCCTGCATCCTGGAGGACCCAGGCCACTGTGGATGGGCCCCGATCTCTAAGCACAGGTGGTACTTCATAGATGACAACTGATCCTCGGGCACTCAAAAGAAGGTGGAGCCTCTGGGATAAAAGCTCTGAAAAGTCGCCTGGTCTGCTACTTGCCCAGTGCTGAGGTTCCCACCCATTGTCTCCTTCCTCCTTGTCGCCCCAGCTAAGCACTATAGTACCGTCAGCATCCCAGTTTGGCCAGGGCTTGGGATTTGTCTTTGGGGTGCAGAGTTAGGGGAAAGAAGTAACTAGACACCAGCTCCAGCACATTACACTTTATGCTACAAGTCAGGAGCAGGACTTACTCTGGGGCTCAGGTTACCTGAGGAACCTGAGTGGGGCATAAGGCAGTGCTGCCGACTTGTGGACGTTTTCTGTAACAACACCTTGAAAACCTCTGCGGAAGGGCACTTCAAATTCACATGGAACCTGGGTTCTAGAGACACCTGCCCTCAAGCAATCTCCTAGGGTGGGTAATCAAAAAGCAATTTAACCTGGGTGAATCAAGAGTACAGTCTCAACAGATAGGCTCTTAGTCTCTGTTTCCCTCTCAATCTCTCTTTTTTTGGAAGGCATTTGAAAAGATGCTCCTCATTTGTATTTATCGAAGAATCTCAAATTAAAATTACAATGAGGTATCCCTAGGCCATTCATAAGGGGCATCCTCAGAAGCCCTAGAAGCTGTGAATATGGGAGAGGGTTTGGAGAGAAGGGGACCGTCCTTTTCTGTTTCTGGGAATGGAAGCTGGTAACAGCCAGCATGGAGGTTCCTTACTACACTAAAAACAAAGCTATCACACAATCCACCCATCTCATTCCTGAGTCTGGCTGTAGAGAGAAACCACAGATCAAAACTGCACATGCACCCAACGTCCACTGTGGCCCTATTTACCCTCCCAAGACATGGAAACAGCCATAGGGTTCACTGTCGGATGGATGGATAGATTGGTAATCGCTATCATGAGACTCTCCCTTGACTTCACTCATAAAAATAAGCATGGAATGGCTTTAAATAAGGTCAAAAGTTGAACTGCTCATACTTACCAAGCATTTATTTTCACTGAGGCATCTAGATAAGAACATTTACAATTATTCCTTTTTATTTTCCCTTCTGTTCTTCCTATTTCTTTCTTCCCGAAAATGTTTAGCACCAACTATGTGCAAGCATTACACCAGATGCTTGGGAAGCAATAATCAGTAAGAAGTGCCCCCTCCTCTCAAGTCATGGTCTACACTGGAAGCCAAACAAGAGGTCATTCATTCATACAGTCTCCAAACCATTATGCATGCCCTGCACAGCAATGGCCCTGAAACACTCAGTTACCCAGAGATGTAGGTGAATGCTGAGGTGACCTGGGTCAAAATACAAGGATAGTGAATGGCCATGTTCTCAATTTCCTCTACCTGCATATTACATGTAAATAATGATAATAAGCTTTTGTAGACAAACAGAAACAGAAAATGTGGTATATTTATATACACATACACAACAAAGGTCCGTCTAGTCAAGGCTATGGTTTTTCCTGTGGTCACGTATGGATGTGAGAGTTGGACTGTGAAGAAGGCTGAGCACTGAAGAATTGATGCTTTTGAACTGTGGTGTTGGAGAAGACTCTTGAGAGTCCCTTGGACTGCAAGGAGATCCAACGAGTCCATTCTGAAGGAGATCAGCCCTGGGATTTCTTTGGAAGGAATGATGCTAAAGCTGAAACTTTGGCCACCTCATGCGAAGAGTTGACTCATTGGAAAAGACTCTGATGCTGGGAGGGATTGGGGGCAGGAGGAGAAGGGGACGACAGAGGATGAGGTGGCTGGATGGCATCACTGACTCAATGGACATGGGTCTGAGTGAACTCCGGGAGTTGGTGATGGACAGGGAGGCCTGGCGTGCTGCGATTCATGGGTTCGCAAAGAGTCGTACACGACTGAGCGACTGATCTGATCTGATACACACACACACAATGGAGTGTGACTCAGCCATATAGAAGAATGAAATAATGCCTTTTCCAGCAACATAGATGGCATGGTGATAATCACAGTAAATGAGTGAAGTCAGACAGAGAAGGACAAGTAGCCTATGATATCACTTATGGGTTGAATCTAAAAATCAAATTGATACAAATGAACTCACTTACAAAGCAGAAGCAGATTCACAGACATAGAAAACTAACTTCTGTTTACCAAATGGGAATGGTGGGGCGGGGTAGAAGGAGGGAGGGAGAAATTAGACCATTAGGGAGTTAGACCATAAAGAAGGCTGGGGTCCGAAGAATTGATGCTTTCAAACTGTGGTGCTGGAGAAGACTCTTGAGAGTCCCTTGGACTGCAAGGAGATCAAACCAGTCAGTCCTAAAGGAAATCAACCCTGGATATTCATTGGAAGGACTGATGCTTACACTAATACTTTGGCCACCTGATGCAAAGAGCTGGCTCATTGGAAAAGACCCTGAAGCTGGGAAAGACTGAGGGCAGGAGAACAAGGGGGCAACAGAGGATGAGATGGTGGGATGGCATCATCAGCTCAATGGACATGAGTTTGCGCAAACTCCAGGAGAGAGTGAAGGACAGGGAAGCTTGGCATGCTGCAGTCTATGGGGTCACAAAGAGTTGGACATGACTTAGCGACTGATGGGGATGTAATTACAGACAGCACGGCGACTGCAGTCGGTAATACTGTATTCTAAATTCGAAAGTAAACATTTTCTAACTTCATATGGTGATTGACTGGTAATCAGACTTACTGTGGTAATACTTTTACTAAGTATACAAAAGTCCAATGATTATATTGTATATCTAATACAACATTGTATGTCAATTATAGTTCAGTTAAGAAAAAGGTAAGCAAGCAAATGTTTCCATTTAAGTTGAAATCAGTTTAAGATAGCACAAGTCCTCTTTACGATCATCTTATAAAAAGTGGAGGGAAGGAAGTAAAAAAAAAAAAGTGTAAAGGAAGTAAAAAAAAAAAAAAAAGTGAAATCCAGGTTAGGCCTTCTCATCCTCTTCTGATGTAAATTTCTGGTAGAAATCAAACTTGCCTGGAAAAGGAATGGGACTGGGCATAAAAAATCTAATAGTCATATATCCAGTATCCAAAAAAACTTTCGGTTTTAAGATCTGCAGTATACATTTTCAAACACTGGTGGAGTCTCTCCAGGGACAAGCCTCCTTGGTCCGTAAAGCACACACCTACTTTTCCTCTGCGCTGATTTCATGTGTTGATTCATACTTTGCATGCCCACAACATGAACACTGTGATGTTTAATTTTATCTGTCTACTTGACTGGGCCACAGGATGCCCAGAGTTGGTTAAACACAATTTCTGTGTGTGTCTGTGAGGGCGTCCCGGTGAGATTAGCATTTGAATCGATGTCCTGAGTAAACCATATGGCTTGCCCCACTGTGGGGGGCGGGGGCAGGGGGCAATCTGTTAAGGGACTGAATAGAACAAAAAGGCAGAAGAAGTTTGAATTAGCTCTGCCTGACTGCCTGAGCTGTAACATTAATCTTCTCCTGCCCTTCATGCTCCCAATTCTCAAGTCTTCAGAGCTGGACTGGAAAATACACCACTGGTCCCCACCTCTCGGTCAGCGCCAGGTTTCCTGGCTCTCCACCTTACAGATGGCAGCCTCCATAATCACAGGAACTGCCTACGTACATATAGACATATGCATATATGTATGCACATGTACGTGGTGCTAGTGGTAAAGAACTCGCCTGCCAACGCGTGAGACTTAAGAGATGCAGGTTCGATCCTGGGGATGGGAGCATCCCCTGGAGGAGGATATGGCAACCCACTCCAGTATTGTTGCCTAGAGAATCCACGGAGAGAGGAGCCTGAAGGGCTGCAGTCCACAGGGTTCCAGAGTCCGACACAACTGATGCGACTTAGCACGCATGCATATGTATGTGTGTGTATGTGTGTATATATATACATATATATAGTAAAGATACTGCTTCCCTTGAGAACCGTAATACAAACTTTAGAAAATGTGGAACAATAGGTTACATCACAGAATGCCAACTCAAGTGTCGACGGGAGTCCTGGGGGAAACAACTGAGGGTAAGAAGGCTCCCTCCCATTTTTGGTGAGACATCCAGCTCTCTCTGCCTTTTTCATTCTCCCTCATTCTCCAGGGATGCAGATAGATGAAGTAGTTCATCTCAGCTCCAATGGAAGAAAATACAAACAGAAAATAAAAATAGAATACGAATACAAAATAGAAATACAAATTTCTATTTCGTGCAAATACAAAATAGAAACTGACGCTTTGACTCAACAGAGGCCGTAGGACTTGACGGTACTGCAGCATGCTGCAAACCGGCTGTTCTGTAAACAGAGGCCAGTTGTTACCAAGCCTTGGCTGACTGGTGCAGATGGCAAAGTGATACTTCAAGATTTGCCCTTTTTAAAAAGAGGAACAGGACATCTGGATTTATGCAAACAATCCAGTTTTTGAAGCTGGCCACTAATACAATTTTTTTTTTTAATGACATACATATAGGGATAAACACGTTTGGGCCACCTCTGGCTCATAGATCACTAGCTGTAGACGCCTAGGCTAAATGGAATGCGGGTGGAAGCGGGGAGAAAAACAAGCCTGTAAGAACATGGTCACTTCATCGTCCTCAGAGGCTGAGAAAAGCAGATGCATTCATATGACTTCTTATGAGAAGACAAGAGAACTTGTCAAATCAGGACCATATTCAATTCAAGGTAATTGAAAAGATTATCGTAATGATGTGGTGGTAATATGAATTAATTGCATAGTGATCCATCACAGATTACAGTAAGTGAAGGAGAAAATTAAAATAAACACTGAGCTGGCATAGATTTTTCAGGAGGAGCAGAGAAAGACTAACCCAGAGAAAGTGGTAGATAAGAAAGAATTCCTATTCTCTTATCCATTTACTGAAAACATACAGGGACTGAAAAAAATGGGAAAAATAGTTATTATTCTCACATGAACAAACAATTTCAAATTCAGAAGCACCATCAAAGTGTCTTCAAAAGAATGATCCTTTTGTTGAATTATTGCATTGGCCTATGGTAATTTTTCTGCTTTGTTAAAATGTTCTGTATAATTTGTAACCTTGGGACAGGTGACATTATCATTCAGTCTTATTTTCTTTATTTGAAAAAGGGTGTTGAACTTGATAGCTTCTGAAAGTTCTTTCAACTTCACTATTTTAGGAAATTCTATTACAAAAGGTGATAGTTGTCCAAGGATAATTGGTACTGTCAAAAGCTCATTCAAAATGAATGCAATTAAAATGTGAACCAAAAATCCGCAGCAAATAGTGAAATATTTGATTGGAATGATATGAAAAATGAAATCAAAATTGCAAAATTTTTTGCAATGTTAACAACTTTTAAATTATAAATGCAGCTATGTATAAAATGTCAGAATGAACACAACTGGAACCAAACATTGATTATTTGGGGGTGAGAATAATTTTTTTCTGACCAATTTGAATGGTAGAGTGAAACAATACCCTTTATTTCATGTTTGACTTTCACAGTGTGATAATCAAGAGAGTCACTTCTGTAAAAGTGTTTGAAGGTTTCATCAGTTTTCCCAGGGGTCTCTCTTTATCTTTGATATTTAAATCTTTCTGTTCTGAAGCATTTATCTTGTAATCATTCTTGTCGATTTTCTCTTAATTGCTAGCTGTCTAACTCTCCTAGATCCTTATGTGTCAATGGCATTGTGTTCAATTAGAAGAGCTTTCCTTCTCTTTCATAGGCTTTCTGAAATCCCACATTTTGGAGACAAGATTTGTCGAACTTTATTTTGTAATTGCTTTGTACTGCTGAAACAAAGAATTGACAAATACTCAGTCAATAAGGTACCACCCAACATGGACAAATAGTCTCTGTTTGGGGATGGGACTAACTTTACAAAGGGTTAATTATCAGTAAATATTTTTGTACTTACAAGATTCCTCACCCTCAAGTAATTTTAGGATAAAAAGTGAGCAATTAAGTATTTCTTTCATTCTTTTCAGAAAATGAATTTATAGCCTTTTACATGATTCTCTTCCATTTTAGTGAATGAAACTAGTATTTTTCACTGAACACAGGATGTCATTATAGAAAAATTCTGATTTTTTTCTTTATCTCCTCAGTGATAGAAATCATAAATGAACCAATTGTTATTCTCTGAAGTTTATATTGAGGAGAAATAGACAAGAAAACGAGCTCATGTAATGAGTCTAAAAATCCAATTTCTGGGTATGGACCAAGGTGGGTGCAGTTTCAGACCAGGCTCCTATGCATTCTTAAATAATAGAAACTGAGGTTTAGAATGCTAACATGACACCTGTTTGATTGCATGCTGTGAATTATATGTCATTATAAGTTTTAAAAAGTAAAATACAGATTACAAGTAAAAGGGTAAAAAATAAGCCAAAAGATAAAAATTGTCAGAAAATCTGCAAAGAAATCGTCCAAACAGCCGAATTAAAAACTATCACATCCCTTTGATCAGAACCACCCACGTGAGGTTTCTTTTTGAAGTTGAAATGATTAAAAAATAGTTAGCAATGTTCTAACTGGCATGTCTAAGTACAACATGACCGGGGCAAACTGCAGCTCTCTGCTGGGCCACCCTCTGAATTAACGGTTCAAATCAGGACACTTTATAATGAAATAGTATGTTCAGACAAAGGAGAAAATTGCAGCCAAAGGTCAAATCACCCAACAAGAATGGTCAACCATAAGGTGATACGTCAACTTTATCAAACAGAACTTGCCCTTCAGATCAGGTAGGTGCAGCAGCCGAATCACGTGCAGGCAGCACAGAGCAGGGTTTCTCCCCCTCACACGACGAGGAAATGTGGTGAGCACTCCCGTGCACGGGAGGACGATGAGCAACATTCCTGCTCTCTACCCACTAGATGCCAGGAGCACAACACCCATCTCCATCCTGCAGACTGCAGCAACCAAATGTGTCCACACAGCCAAATGTTCCCAGGGGCCACAGCTGCTCTTGATGGAAAACCACTGGAGCCGTGGCTCTTATTTGATGGTGGTAGGACTCACCGTGTTTACAGTGACTTCTCTTTAAAAAAAAACAAAAAGTGAAAGTGAAAGTTGCTCAGTCCTGTCTGACTCTTTGAGACCCCATGGACTGTAGAGTCCATGGAATTCTCCAAGCCAGAATACTGGCGTGGGTAGCCACTTCCTTCTCCAGGGGATCTTCCCAACCCAGGAATCAAACCCAGTTTCTCTGGCATTGCAGGTGGATTCTTTACTGTCTGAGCCAGTACAGGGCAGATTCTTTACTCCCTGAGCCAACAGGAAAGCCCAGCTTCCTGTCTGGTGTCTCTATTGTACCTCACTGGATAATGTCTCAACTTTTGGTCCAGAATATGCCACATTTAGGTTTCTGAGCATTGTTGTTGGGACCATTTTTGATCATTTTTAAGCCACCTGTACTATTACTCAGTAATATTTCTTAAAGCTATTTTTCTTCTTTGCAGATAGAACCATTCTAGATGCTTCAGAGGGTAGTGAATTCATTTACTACAAACAGTAGATACCTCTGTACATCAGAGCTTTTGATGCTTCCAGGAATCTCAGCTGGGAAAAGCTGAACCTAATCTAAAACCTGGCAGCCACCCCACTCAGCTCCATCTCCCTAACTCCTCCAATCAGCTGTCCTCTTAGCTCTATTTCTCACCCTGACTTCACATGGGCAGTTCAGTTCAGTTCAGTCGCTCAGTTGTGTCCGACTCCTTGCGACCCCATGAATCGCAGCACGCAGGCCTTCCTGTCCATCACCAACTCCCCGAGTTCACGCAGACTCACGTCCATAGAGTCAGTGAGCCTCACACAAACAGAGCTGAAGAAAGCTCTACTTCCCATTTTCCTGGTAGGAATCCCCTTCCTCCTCCTCCTATTTATTTATTTATAATTGGCATACAACATATTACTTTTAGGTGTACACTTTAAAGCTATTTTTAATGGCAATGCATTTATAATAAATGGAATAAATTTATTTAAAAAGGAAACATGTATCCCATTCCCATAAACAGAAGTGAAGCAATAACTAGAAATTAATTAAAAATACGTACAGAAAGCCAGAACAGCTATTAATTTCTAGCAAGATGGCACTGACAACAGGAATCTCATCAGCCTGAAGTCTGCCCTCTGGGGGATTAACAAGTGCTAGAGGAGTTGAGATGTGAACACCAGGCTGAGAGATTCCTTCCTCCTATGGTACAAAAAAAGGGAAGTGAGTACTTTTCTTACTATGTTAATCAATACTACCTGATATCAGGAACAACTTAAAATTATCGTCAAACAACCATCCCACACTCTGAAGAACATGTTCTTTGTCTATCTGTGGACTTAGCTGAAGGAGGTGTTCCTGAGGACAGGGTTTAACACAAGGTCATTGCCATGGACTTCAAACCTGGATGACCTGCCTAGTGACCTAGAAACACTGATAATTGTTCAGTTCAGTTCAGTCCAGTCGCTCAGTTGTGTCCGACGCTTTGTAACCCCATGAATCGCAGCACACCAGGCCTCCCTGTCCATCACCAACTCCCGGAGTTCACCCAAACTCACGTCCATCGAGTCAGTGATGCCATCCAGCCATCTCATCCTCTGTTGTCCCCTTATCCTCTTGCCCCCAATCCCACCCGGCATCAGAGTCTTTTCCAATGGGTCAGCTCTTCGCATGAGGTGGCCAAAGTATTGGAGTTTCAACTTTAGCATCAGTCCTTGCAAAGAACACCCAGGGCTGATCGCCTTCAGAATGGACTGGTTGGATCTCCTTGCAGTCCAAGGGACTCTCAAGAGTCTTCTCCAACACCACAGTTCAAAAGCATCAATTCTTCGGCGCTCAGCCTTCTTCACAGTCCAACTCTCACATCCATACATGACCACTGGAAAAACCATAGCCTTGACTAGATGGACCTTTGTTGGCAAAGTAATGTCTCTGTTTTGGAATATGCTATCTAGGTTGGTCATAACTTGCCTTCCAAGGAGTAAGCGTCTTTTAATTTCATGGCTGCAGTCACCATCTGCAGTGATCTTGGAGCCCAAAAAATAAAGTCTGACACTGTTTCCACTGTTTCCCCATCTATTTCCCATGATAATTTTACCTCCTCATAAAGTTGTCATTTGAGAGTTCCATGAGCTAATCGACATAGAGTAGCCAGCAAGCTTGGAATGTTGTAGGCACACAATGCTTTTGAAAAGTGCCAATTCTCAAAAACACAGCCTGTCTTTGATGTTGAGTCTCCAGGGCCAGTCAGTATCTTCTGGAAGTGAAAACTCTTTCCCTCCCCCCCTGCCCCTTCTGTCTCTCAAATTCTCTCTCTCTGAATTATCACAGTGTAGAACAGTCAGAGGAGAGCTCTGCCCTCAACATTTCTAATTTCTTCCTGGACTCAGGAGCTTTGTGAGGTCAGTCGGGGGCTTGCCTGCTAGATAGGCAAACAGCCCCTCTGGTAAGGTGCAGCGTCTCCTATCACCGTTGGCAAGCATCCTGCGTCTCCTGCATCGCAGACAGAGTCATTATCTCTTGAGCCACGTGGTAGTCACACGTAGAATCCTGCACCGAGGACATTCACCTTCATGGAGGGATGCGGCCAACCCTCATGCTGGGAGGCAGTGAGTGAATAAAACTGACAACCGCTGAAGCACTGTGCCAGACCCTCCTTGCTTAATCTTCTTAACTGTGAAGTTCCTATCATTCCCCCCAAAAAATGATGAACGGAAAGCTCAGGGAACTTGCCCAAGCTGTGATGTTTAGCAACTGGTAGATTTGAATCCACATCTGATCCTAACGGGCATGTTATACCTCATAGGTAGCAAACAGGCCTCTGTGGAATAGGAACAAATCTACTGAAAATGTTAACAGTCTGCATTTGCGCAGTATTTTAGGCCTTTCAAAAGATTTTCACAGCCAGTATTTCATTTGTATTTACAAACCCCCATTTCGCAGAAAAGCAACTCATTGATTCCAGAGGGTGACTAACACCTTACAGAGATTCACAGATATTAAGCTCATCCAGTTAACTTACTTTGGCAATAGGGGGTCATTCCAGTGTAAATGTGTGTTCTTTGGTCATTCCAAGCTTGAAGCTGCAGTGCCAAGGCTGGGAGAGGTTTTTATTTGTATCACTGTGTTTCATTTATTACTGATTTAATTCTCAAACTGAGACAAGCTCATCCGTTTCTAGTCTCAAAATTCCATGAAAGCCGAATTTTTTAAAAAATGTAGATGTCTCCTAAGTACACACGTTTCATCAAATATAATCTGTGATTTCCACCTGGTACTTTTCTCTTGGGCTGTGGACTAGTAAATATTTTCATGGCTATTTTAATACTACAGAAAATAATGGGTTCTAATATTCTGATTCAAATTATTCAGACATGCTGAAAAGATTACACAAGGCTTTACAATCCATACCCTATCCTGATGTTCTACATGAGTGTCTGGATTCTTTCTTTCCTCACCCACTGTTTTACTTTACCAAAATACTTGGTAACTTGGAGGCAACTTTGCTTTTAAGTTTTATTTTCCTATTGCCCAAACCTAGAGATAAAGCAATCTGATACACCAAATCGTACCTAAAACGAACCTTAAAAGTATGGAAGGAAAGTATGCCTCTAAAAGTAGCAGGGAAGTTTTGTGATGAGAAAAGAGAGGTGCTAGGAAACGTGCCTAGATGAGTCATTCCTCCTAAGACCTCCCTAGACTGAATGTGTCCTTTGAGGCCAATTCCCAGATTTCTAGTTTCTTTCTGCTTTTGATATCTGCTAATTGGCTACAAGGAGAAGGCAATGGCTCCCCACTCCAGTACTCTTGCCTGGGAAATCCCATGGACAGAGGAGCCTGGTGGGCTGCAGTCCATGGGGTCTCGAAGAGTCAGACACGACTGAGCAACTTCACTTTCACTTTTCACTTTCATGCATTGGAGAAGGAAATGGCAACCCACTCCAGTGTTCTTGCCTGGAGAATCCCAGGGACGGGGGAGCCTGGTGGGCTGCTGTCTATGGGTCACACAGAGTCAGACACGACTGAAGCGACTTAGCAGCAGCAGCAGCAATTGGCTACAGAAAAGCAAAATGGAAAGGTTTTCCTTCACTTAAAAAGCATTCCTTTTGGTCCTTCTCTGGCAGTCCAAAGGATTCTGTGCTTTCACTGCAAGGAGGATGGGTTAGATCCCTGGTCAGGGAACTAAGATCCCAAAAGCTGTGTGTCCAGGCCAAAAAATAGTATTCGTTTTATTTTTTTGAAAGTGTAAGTTTAAGAGAACTGCATCAGAGAGAGCTGTCTCAGAGGGAACAGTTCTTTGCATAGTCAGCATAACTTAGTTCACTGGTTCTGGGATTTCCACAGTCATTGTGAGTTCTTCCAGGAGACAGTCTGGCTTGGCCTCCAAGGCTCTCTGTCTAAGCCTAGTCAGGCTAAGTCACTAATGGTCAGGCACTCAGGCCTTCCCTACTCTTATCTATGGGTCTTTGGCAGACTCTAAAGTGGGAGCTTATCTTAGCTGTGTCTCGATTCCTTTTCAGTGTTTATTACCCTCTTGGACCCTCCTCTGTCCTCATTTCTAAACTGGATTATTACAATAGCTGGAGAATGTGACAGATGATGGTATAAATGGAGGAAACTCTTTTTTTTTTCTTTTTCCTCTTGGGCATCAGCCAATATTTCCCTTTGAGTTTGCTAAGGAGGGCAGGCATGTGAGTGTGATCTGGTCACTGGAAGGTGGGCAAAGGCAGGTCCTAATTCCAGGTCTTTACCAGATACAGGATGATTGGAGGTTTAGTCACTAAGTCATGTCTGACTCTTTTGTGACCCCCATGGACTGTAGCCTGCCAGGCTCCTGTGTCCATGGGATTCTCCAGGTAAGAATACTGGAGTGGGTTGCCATTTCCTTCTCCAGGGGATCTTCCAGACCCAGGGACTGAACCCAGTCTCCTATACTGCAGGGAGATTCTTTACTGACTGAGTTACCAGGGAAGCCTTGTTTCCCTGATTGACTGTTTGTAATTGGCAATGGGCTACTAGGAACTCGAGCCCAAGTTGATTAGAACAGCACCAAAATTAAGAGAAAGAAGGCTCTGAGTTAGAACTCTCCAATGAATGGAGTCCAGGAACTTTTAACTTATGGCTATTATGGTATATACTTGAAATTAACTTTGGGAGGCTGAATAATGCCCCCTCCCACCAAAGATGTCGATATCCTAAACCTTAGAACTTATGAGCTGCCTTACACAGGGACTTTGCAAATATGATTAAGAATCTTGAGATTATCCTGGATTATCTGGGTGGGCTCAATGTAATCATAAGAGGGAGGCAGAAAGATACTTGACCACAGGAGAGGAGTGTCAGTGTGAAACTTGACCAGGCATTATTGGTCAAGGAATGGAAGAAGGATCAGCCTACAAATTGGAAAAGACAAGGGATCAGATTCTCTCCTAGAGCCTCCGGAAGGAATGAGGCCTGCTTGGCGCCTTGATCTGAACTCAGTGAGACTGATTTTAGGTTTCTGATCTCTACAACTATAAGTTAATTTATGCAGTTTTCTGTGTCTAGATCTGTGGTAATTTGTTACAGCAACAGTAGGAAAGGAATACACAGGCCTTTTGATTTTCTCCCTCTGGTTCTCTTTTATATTGTTTGTATTGCTATCTAGGCCACTTTGGGTAGGTGAGACTGTCCTGTGAATGATAACAACGATAGGTAGTATGCACTGTGCCTTAACCGTGGGCAAGTGATTATCCCTACCATTTTCCAGTTCTTGTATCATTTAATCTTCAAAACAAGTCCAGGAGACAGATCAAATGATTAATTTCCTATCTCTGGAAATGAAGACAATTTTTAGAGAGATGAAGTAATTTACCTACAGTCACAGAGTTTTTTGCTGATATATGCACGTGGTGCAATACCACAGTTTATACTTTTAGCTGTGTAGAGTGTAGCTATGTAAGTATCTCCATATGTGTGATACACATGCTCTAGAAGCTCTGGGAAAACTTGATTTTAAAAAAACTGTTAGCATAAATAATATGATAGTAAAAACACCACTCTAAAACACTCCATTTAGAATATGTATTCACACTTTCCCAGGTAAAAAGGGCACATTTTATATTCATCTGTAGCTATGGCTTAAAGATTGACCAATAACTCAGGTCAGGTTGCAGCAGTTTTACCCCAGTGGCTCACTTCCTGTCATCAGATTGCACTATGTAAAATAAGTGCAATAAAAATTAATTTAAGTTTCCCTCATTGTATCATAATAGGTTATAATGAACTGAAATTATATACTTAATTTTTTGCATAGAATGTGTCAGGTCATATTCAATAATCTGACTTTATTCAATGAACTGTTTGGACTTACTCAGCTCTAGAAAATCATTTAGATGGTGGAGAGATGCTAAGGGACCATGGCAATTCTTATCTTTCTGAAACAGAGGCCTGCTGTGACTGTTCAGATTTTATTGGGCACTTCACTCCTCCCAGTCTGAGTGTCCTCATCCATAAAATGAGACACCTTCCTGTCTTATCTGTCCATTGGGGTTGCTGTGAGGCTGAAATAGATCACACGTGTGAAAACACTTGGAAAACAGAGGCCCTACTGAAACAAAAAAGGATTCTCATTAAACTTTGATTCTAACAGAATCCAACAGAAAGTCTAGAACACTTAGCTATTAAAATCTCAATGTTTCAAAAGAAGTTTTTAGGAAAAGAGAAACAGATACTGAAAACTCCTTAATTTCATGAAGTTTCAGTTTAAGAAGATGGAGCTTCTCTTTGTGCTGCTGGAAGCTTGAGAAGGAGAAGCAGCATAAAGCTGCCTAAGCTCTCCCTGAATCTTGACTTGCATTGTCCGGCTGATACTTGTCACGTGCTAGATTTCCAGGCCATACCCAGGCTTTGAGATAAGGAAAGGCCTGGATGATTATAAATACTTTAACACCCTAGCTATCTTCTCCTAAGATCAGTAGATACTCAAAGCATCTCACTGACGCCTTCAGGTCTGAACTCAATCAGAGGCCAGGCTTCTTCTTAGCTCCTCTGAGCCACTTTCCGGCATCTGCTGGTGGAGGGGGTGGAGAGATGATGGAATGACACGTGGAGGAAGCTACTGGCACTGAAGTGAAACACAGAGTTCTCACTGTGCCCCTAGCACCTGACATGAGACAAGACCGGGTACGTGTTTGTCAAATACCAAAGGAAGACAGAGCCACGATCAAGGCAGGTATAAAAAGCCAAACAGCGTGTAAGGCCATCACTGCAGGAGGAGGAAGAGAGGGAAGGAAGGAGAAATTGCTACTGTCTTACCCTTAGTATTTCTCATTCTCATGTCATGAATTAGCCAGTAAAAAAAAAAAAAAAAAAAAAAAAATCCATCAGAAGTACGCAATACCAAAGGTCATTCAAAGATCCGTGACACAACAAAGATGGAGATCTACCAGAAAGATGACCTCTTAATCCAAACTTGACAGAGTAAATCAGACTTTCTGAGTCCAAATCCTGACTCTATTACTTACAAACTGTGTGATTTTCATCAAATTCCTTATTTTCTTTGATTCAGTTTCTTTATTGGTAAGGTGAGATAATAAATCAATTCTACCTCAGAAGTTGTTGTAAATATAGAGTTAATATATATATATAAAAGCTTAGAACAGTGCCTAGAATTTATTATTGACTGTGGTAGGCTTATAATGGCTCCCAAAGGTATATCCACATCTGAATCCCTGTGTGAAATTAGCAGTTAATTTTATGGGTCAACTTAGCTGAAACATGGTGCCCAATATCTGGTTAAACATTATTCCAGATTTTTCTAGGAAGTGTTTTTGGATGAGATAACATTTAAATAAGCAGACTTTGAATAAAGCAGATTACCTTCCATAATGTGAATGAGTCTTATCCAGGCAAATTAAAGGTCTTAATTGACAAAGACTGATATTCTCCAAGCAAGAAGGAATTCTGCCTGCAGACTACTTTTGGACTACAAAAGTAGTAGTAGAACTACAACTTCTTCCTAAGTCTATAGCCTGTTGGCCCACCCTGCAGATTTTGGACTCACCAAGCATCCCACAGTATCAGATCAGATCAGATCAGTCGCTCAGTCGTGTCCGACTCTTTGCGACCCCATGAATCGCAGCACGCCAGGCTTCCCTGTCCATCACCAACTCCCGGAGTTCACTCAGACTCACGTCCATCGAGTCAGTGATACCATCCAGCCACCTCATCCTCTGTCGTCCCCTTCTCCTCCTGTCCCCAATCCCTCCCAGCATCAGAGTCTTTTCCAATGAGTCAACTCTTCCATGAGGTGGCCAAAGTACTGGAGTTTCAGCTTTAGCATCATTCCTTCCAAAGAAATCCCAGGGCTGATCTCCTTCAGAATGGACTGACTGGATCTCCTTGCAGTCCAAGGGACTCTCAAGTCTTCTCCAACACCACAGTTCAAAAGCATCAATTCTTCGGCGCTCAGCCTTCTTCACAGTCCAACTCTCACATCCATACATGACCACAGGAAAAACCATAGCCTTGACTAGACGAACCTTTGTTGGCCAAGTAATGTCTCTGCTTTTGAATATGCTATCTAGGTTGGTCATAACTTTCCTTCCAAGCAGTAAGCGTCTTTTAATTTCATGGCTGCAGTCACCATCCCACAGTATAGCATCAATCAACTGCTTAAAATAAATCTCTCAATCTCTCTCTCTCTATATATATATATGTGTGTGTGTGTGTATACACATACACATATATGCATATATATATACACAGACACACCATAACTCATTTTATTGCATTTTGCTTTACTGAGCTTCACACATACTGCATTTTCCCCCCAAATTGAAGGTTGGCGGCAACTGTACATCAAGCAGGTCTATTGGCTATTTTTCCAGCAGCATTTGCTTATTTTATGTCTCTGCGTCATGTTTTGGTAACCCTCACAATATTTCCAACATTTTCAATATTATTATATTTGTCATGGCAATCTGTTATCAGTGATCTCTGATGTTACTACTACAGTTTACTGAAGTAAACTGTGTGGGCATATGCATCTCTGTGTACACATACACACACACACACCCTGTTGACTGTGTTTCTCACAAGTCAAGGAATGCTGAGGAATGCCAAAAACTACCCAGAAAATTAGAGAAGGCAAGACATGGGTTCTCCCCAGAGGAAATACAGTCCCAATGACACACTGATTTTGAACTTGCAGAACTGTGAGAGATTGCTGCTGCTGCTGCTCTTGCTAAGTTGCTTCAGTCGTGTCCGACTCTGTGCGACCCCTGAGATGGCAGCCCACCAGGCTCCCCCGTCCCTGGGATTCTCCAGGCAAGAACACTGGAGTGGGTTGCCATTTCCTTCTCCAATGCAGGAAAGTGAAAACTGAAAGGGAAGTCGCTCAGTCGTGTCCGACTCTTAGCAACCCCATGGACTGCAGCCCACCAGGCTCCTCCGTCCATGGGATTTTGCAGGCAGGAGTACTGGAGTGGGGTGCCATTGCCTTCTCCGGTGAGAGATTATGTTCCCATTATTTTTTATTTATTTAGCAGAGCCTGTGGCTTAGCTGCAGCACATGCGGTATCCTCAGTTGTGGCGTGTGGGCTCTAGTTCCCTGACTGGAGATCAAGCCCAGGCCTCCTGCACTGGGTGTGCAGGGTCTTAGCCTCTGGACCACCAGAGAAGTCTCTGATCCTATTATTCTAAGCCACCAACCCTGTGGTCGTGTGTTACAGCAGCACTTGGAAACTAATACACTTAGGACACAGGTATTGTCTATTAGTGCTCAGTATCGCCTCACTTTACTAGACATAAAACATCGAGCGGTTTTAACAAAGTCCAAAACCAAGAAGAAAACAAGTAAATTTTCTGAGTATCTGTATTGATGTTTATCCATGAATATTTTCACACATCACTCCACAGATCCTCAGTCAGAAGATCGCTCTAAATGTTGACACCTAGTATTAATATTACAGATAGTTGTTGTTGTTCCATTGCTAAGTTGTTCCACCTCTTTGCAACCCCATGGACTACATCATACCAGGCTTCCCTGCCCTCCACTACCCCCCAGAGTTTGCTCAAGTTCATGTCCATTGATACCAAATGATACCATTGCCAAAAAATTTCCCTCCTCTGGATCCACAGAAGACAGTCCTCCCAAACTGCCTTGATCCCCCACTGGAGTGGGTGGGAGAACTCATCTTTGAGTCCCTCAATGAATCCCTCCCCCAACAGGTTCTGCAGCAGCAGCCCACGGAGCCATCCCTAGAATGAGGGGCCCCAAGGCACTATGATATTGGGAGAAGCATCCTCAAGCCTTTCATGTTTGTGGGGCCCAGGGAGAAGCTTGAAATTGGGTCCCAAGTTGGCAAACACAACTGGAACTCATATTTATCCTGCATTCTAGTGCTGGCTCATGAGGTAGGATGTGCTGAGTGTTTTGGACAAAGGAAAGTTTGCCTCAACCTAGAATCACGTCAATCTCTAGGGCAGTATATAAGATCAAGGACCCAACTGCACAGAAGGCTCCTTGTGAAACCGTTCAGGCCAGTTGTCTCACCCATGCTCATTAAATCCTTTACTGTGCACTTTCTTGACCTCCAGTCATGAGTGTGCTGGGTCACTCAGTCGTGTGTGACTCTTTGCAACCCCAGGGACGGTAGCCCACCAGGCTCCTCTGTCCATGGGATTCCCCAGTCCAGGATACTGGGGTGGTTTGCCATTTCCTTCTCCGGGACTCATTAGTGTAGCCCTTCAGTATTTTTCAATATCTCTGTACCTCTTGTGGGGGCTTCCCCAGTGGCTCATTGGTAAAGAATCTGCCTGCAATGCAAGAGACGGAGGTTCGATCCCTGGGTCAGGAAGAGCCTCTAGAGAAGGAAGTGGCAACCCACTCCAGTATTCTTGCCTGGAGAATCCCATGGACAGAGGGAGCCTGGTAGGCTATACTCCATGGGGTCGCAGAATCAGACACGACTCTGACTGAGCGCAGGTGCACACACATAACTCCTGTACTTTTACTCTTCAAATAAACTCATCACTTCTACCACAGCCTCATCCTACATGATCCATAAATTCATGAGTTTGATGCAATGTGATAGCTATGTGACTCAAATAGTCATCACATATATATTTCTCCCACTGAAAACTATCCTGGGTATCTTCAGTTGTCAATTTATGACAGCGTATCACATGCACACTATGTAGCAAATGCTGCCATTATGTGTATGCGGCCTGGGGCTCACTGGAGCCGTGGAGCCCTCCTCAGCGGGGGCTGAGGTGTCCGAAAGGGACCAGAAACTGCTTTTCTCCTTAGTGCTAACAATCTTAGCAAATGGTCAAGATAAAACACCAATCCCCACCCATCTGCATTAAACCATTCTCATTCCAACCTCTCCAGGGAAGAAAGAGGCTCTCTTGTGACCCCCAGATCAGGGGAGGACTGAGCTGTTTCCCTGACAGGGTGGAGGTGGCGAAACAAGGTGGCCTTGAGGTGGTGACGACTAGAAGTGTGCTAGCCGGAGGGGATCTGTAGAGAATCTTGAGTCGGGGGTCAAGGCGTGATGCCTTGTCAGTTCAGTCAGGTGGGAATGGCACCAGGGAACAATATTCACACCTGGGGAATGAGGGTTTAAGGCTCGATTAGAGGCGACAGATGGGTCTGCTCCCATACAGTGGTGGGAATGGAGCATCTGGGACTTCTGACAGCCCTGAGCAATGGCGAGGGGGCTTCCTGGTAGATGACTCTGGAAAATAAACTCACCATTCAGGGAAACTCAGCAGCTGGCTCATTCCAGTTTAGGGCACAGCTCTTCTTTTCTCCTCAGTTTCTCTAGCTGGTTCCACATTCATGACCTAATCACGTTTCAGGTTTTTAAGCTGATTTTTCCACCTCCTATTACATGGCGAAACCCAAGGAACATTCCTCTCCAGGGTTCTACCTGACACTGATTTCATCTGCACTCTGTGCTGGGTCTTCTGGGCTGACAGTAGCAGAAAGCAGCAGAAAGGGGAAGCCCTCTGAAAAGGGGGACACTGCCTTGTCACACCCGGACTCAGCAGCATCTTCCAAATGAGGCAGCTGAGTTCTAGCCACCCCGGTATCTGGCAATGACAAGCCGCTGGATAACGCCACGTCTGTCCTCTCTGCTCATCCTTATGCCTCAGTGCATCTCGATTTGCTTAGGAACCTCCTCCTAGGAAACTCACACCCGGCACTACTCTCTCTAGACATATTCTATTGCCTCTAACACCATCGGTCATGGAAAGATCTTTTAAAATGTTAATAACTTGGCTCATTTATATAAAAAGGTTAATATTTGAAAATGTCGTCCCCCCATGTCTCAGCAACACCTTAACATAATGTTCTATATTTGCAGTGTGCTCTCTGCGACACCGATGCAGGGAATAAATGAATATAGATTGAAATAATTAAGGGAAAAAGGCAAAAATTATTCTGAAACTGATGCCAACTTTTGTCTTTCGGTCTATTTTTTGTTTGTTTAATAAGGCATCTGAAGCTAGAAATTAAAAAATAATGATATGATAATGTCAGTTTCTTTCTAGTGAATCAACAGTGGCTATAAATCTAAATTTAATTTTATATTTAATAAACCCCTCCACATTCCCTGCATTAGAGTCAGGAAGCTGATTTGCTTCATCCCAATTGCTTTTCCTGCACATTAAGCTGAATATTGTATCTAATCATCCGCTTTAGTGCCTTCCAAACACATCCAACTTAAAACCTGCCTCAAAATCGGTTTGGTTGATAAAACTTGTTATCCTTTTTATATGATTTATGTTGATTCTACCTTTTTGAACATTATTCTTAATTATCTTTGCTGCCTTGCAATTTATAACTTTAGGCCACCTAAAATGTACAAGTTATTATTTGATTTAGCTTTGCTCTCACATCTTTGACAGAGCATACTTTAGCTTCTGAGAACCTCCACAGTTTGATTTCTATGCCTTGCCTCTGTATTTAATAGTCCTTTGAAGTAAAAACAAGATACTCTTAAAGCTTCTTTTGGTAAGTGTGAAAAAGAGAGGTGGGATAGGACCTGGAGTGGTGTGGAGGTAAGGGAGTGGGTGGAGGGCGGCAGCGGTGGCTGGAGCAGAGCTTTTAAATGAGTTTCTACCAATCATTCTGGAATAACATTAACATATGCACACAGTTCAGATCGTGTAACCATGACTGTTCACATCACCCAAACTTGGAAGACTAGATACCCACTCAGACCAGATATACTCTTGATTAGTAGTTATGAGCTACTGAAGACATCATTTCATACAGACTGTATAAACTATAAACTTCTGTATTAGAGTGTGTTTTGCTGAACTATAGGTTGACCTTTCTACAAATCGAAGTGGCTCAGTGGTGGCAATTTCAAATGGTTCAACCTAAAAGTGGGGAAACCTAAACCCTCTCTGTCCTCTAAGCAAAGACGGCAGTGTTCTCAAAGTCCCAGTGAGGGAGTCGCTAACGGAATTCGATAAATCAAAGCTGCTGTTAGTGGAGCAGGGGCTGGGCCTCCGGGTCTGCTCCTAATGGTGGTGTGCTTGGCACAGAAGGGGGAGAAGGGCTGGAGATTTAACCCAGCTCCAGATTAGCCCCTATTTTTTGGATCATATGAAAATTCGACAGGTTACTTCCAAATCTTATCTGTCAGTCTGTAGCTACTCTGTATTTGCAGAAGGCTTAACTAAAGCCTAAGTAGCTCACTTTTTCCATGATGTGATTATTCCTAAGGCTACTGGTCTAATCCTTTTCGTATATCCTTTCCTCCCATATGAATATGGGAACATATTTTTGTATTTTAAATAGTGTATTTTTTATGAAATATTTAAACAACTCAGATGTAAAATGTCCTTCCTTATCCTCAGTCATCAGACCTTCCAGATTTTTTATGCATACATATAAACATATACATCTTAAATGAAAACAGGTCACACTGTATTTCCTATTCTACATTATGCTTTGATCACATCACAGCACAGCACACTGAAGACACCTTCCAGTGTCACTACAGAAGGATCTGCCTTAATGATTAAAATCATTGAATAGCATTCCACTCTATCATCACATCATCATTTAAAAAGTCAATCCCCCTCCCCCAAATTGGACAGCCAAATGCAGAAAGATGAAACTAGACAACTACCTCACACCATACACACGAATTAACTCAAAATGGTTTAAAAACTTGAATATAAAACCTGAAACCATAAAACTTCCAGAAGAAGACATATATAATATGTTTTTGGCATTAGTCTTGACAATATCTTTCTATATGTGTCTCTTCAGGCAAGGGAAACAAAAGCAAATAAACAACTGGGATTACATCAAACTAAAAAAACTTCTGCACAGCAAGGAAACCATCAATAAAATGAAAAGATAACCTACTGAATGGCAGAGGATGTATCAGATAAGGAGTTGATACCCAAAATACATAAAGGGCTCATACAATTCAACAGCAAAAGAATCAAACTAACTCAATGGGGGGAAAAAAATGAACAGATGAATTATTTTTTTTTTCAACAAATACCCACAGATAGCCAAGAAGTACATGAAAAGAGGTTCAACATCACTGATGCTGCTGCTGCTGCTAAGTCGCTTCAGTCGTGGCTGACTCTGTGAGACCCCATAGACAGCAGCCCACCAGGCTCCCCTGTCCCTGGGATTCTCCAGGCAAGAACACTGGAGTGGGTTGCCATTTCCTTCTCCAATGCGTGAAAGTAAAAAAATAAAGTGAAGTTGCTCAGTCATGTCTGACTCCTAGCGTCCCCATGGACTGCAGCCCACCAGGCCCCTCCATCCATGGGATTTTCCAGGCAAGAGTACTGGAGTGGGTTGCCATTGCCTTCTCCATCACTGATGATGAGGGAAATGCAAATCAAAATCACAATGAGATGTCACTTCATACCTAAGAGAAAGGTTATTTAAAAAAAACAAAAATGAAATAACGAATTTTGAAAAGGATGTAGAGAAAAGGGAACCCTCATGCACTGCAGGTGGGCATGTAAAGCGGCGCAGCCCCTATGGAAGACAACACGGAGATTCCTCAGAAATAAGAACAGAACTATCACCTGACCCAGCTGTCCTGCTGCTGGGTCTTTAACCAAATCATAAGAAAACACTAATCTGAAAAGGAATCTACAAAGCCAAAATTCTGAAACAACCTCAGTGCCCATCAAGGTATGTGTGGATAAAGATGTGAGAAATACACATACATACTTAGACACAACGGCGTAGTACTCAGCTATAAAAAGACACAAGCCTGCCAGCTGTGACAGCTGGATGGACCTTAAAGGCATCAGGCTAAGAGAAAGAAGTCCCATGCAGAAACACAAATACTGTATTATCTCACTCATTTGTGGGAGTAAAGAGCCAATAAAGAAAACAAAATAAACAACTGATAAAAAACAAACCAAACCAAGCAAAAACAAACAAGTAGACACAGAGGCCAGAGTAGTGGTTGCCAAAGGCGAAGGGGCTAGGGGGAGTGAGGAATCACTGTATGGTGGCTGACAGAAAAAATTTTTTTGTGGTGAGAGTACTCTAGGGTATACAGCAGTAAAAATATAATGCTGTATACATAAAACATATGTTACAAATCAAATGTTACCTCAAAAAAAAAAAAAAGGCAAAACCCAAATAAGGACATTTGGACTTATTCCAATTTTTGGCTATTAGGAGCAATTCTGCAATATTCCTGTACATACAACTTTGTAAGCTTATACAATTACTTTCTCAGAATCCATTACTAGAGGAGGAATTGCTAGATTAAAAGGAAGGTACTTGTCACACACACTGATACATATGTTCAGATGGCTTTTCAAGTTAGACCCCCATCATGACTTTATGAGAGTTCACCTCCTGTACCCTAACTAGTCCCAAGTATCATTGTGCCTTTTGGTCTTCTTTTCTTTGATAGAGAACTAATGATATTAACTGTTTCACTTCAATTGTTAAATTCTTAGCATAATAAAGAACTCCACATACATACAATGACATTTGAATTTCTTCTTTAGTCATTTCTATTTTTCAGGACTCTCAATTACAAGTTATCCATCTCAAATTCGTCTAAAACATGTCAGTCAACAAGAAAGGGATGTACTGACTCACCAGCTGGGAGACATGCGGGGTGCCTCAGAAAACTGGAGGAAGAACTGTAGGAACCTGAGCTTTACGGGCTGGATCAGGAAATTCGTGCTGCTAAGACTCCACGTCTTTTTTCTCCAGGTCTCTGCTTGAATCCAGATTGAAGGCAGGCTCTCTGTAAGGCAAGGAAAATAAATGGCTATTATTATTCTAGATTCACTTCCTTCTGGTTTAGAAACCTCACTGATAAGACAAGGTCTCTTTTTGATTTCTGTGTATCAGTCCCAGAGAAGTCCTCTCGCTGGTTCTGCTTGAGTCAATAGTTGTGTCCAGGACAACCAAGTACTGCAACTGATGATGCTGGAGTCTAGCACCTATTCTTGTGTCAAGAGTCAGATTCTGTTACACCAGTAAGTTTGATGGAGGATAAATGTATCAGGTAACCTAAAATAATTGTCAAGTGTCCTTGCCCATTTGCCTATTTCTTTTCTTTTTTAAATTTAGTGGGCTAAGTTGATTTATAATGTTATGTTAGTTTCAAATGTACAGCAAAGTGAATCAAATATGTTGCTGCCATCGTTGTTCAGTTGCTAAGTCGTGTCCAACTCTTTGCAGCTCCATGGACTGCAGCAGACCAGGCTTCCCTGTCCTTCACTGTCTCCCGGAGTTTGCTCAAACTCTTGTCCATTGATTCAGTGATGCTATCTAACCATCTTCTTTCTCTGCTGCCCCCTTCTCCTTTTGCCTTTGATCTTTCCCAGCATCAGCGTCTTTTCCAATGAGTCAGCTCTTGACATCAGGTGGTCAAAGCATTGGAGCTTCAGGTTCAGCATCAGTCTTTCCAGTGAATATTTAGGGCTGATTTTCTTTAGGACTGACTGGTTTGACTCTTCTCCAGCACACAATTCACAAGCATCAAATCTTCAACGCTCAGCCTTCTTTATGGTCCAACTCTCACATCTGTACATGACTACTGGAAAAACCACAGCTTTGACCATGTAGACTTTTGTTGGCAAAGTGATATCTCTGCTTTTTCATACACTGTCTAGATTTTCCAATGTTTTCCTTCCAAGGAGAAAGCACTTTTTAATTTCATGCTATACACATACAGATATGTATAACATGTAAATAACATATCCACTCTTTTTTTTCGATTTCCCATATTGGCCATTATAGAGTATTGAGTAGAGTTCCCTGTGCTATACAGTAGGTACTTATTAATTATCCATTTTTTTATATAGTACAGTATAGGGGTTAATCGTAAAATTCTAATTTATTCCTCCTCTAATCCCTTACCCATCCAGTAACCATAAGTTTATTTTCTACATCTGTAATTCTTTGTTTCATAGAGAAATTCATTTGTAACGTTATTCTAGATTCCACTATAAACAACATCATATATTTGTCTTTCTCTAACGTACTTCACTCAGTACGACAAACTCTAGGTTGCTGCAAATGGCATCGGTTCATCCTTTTTGACAGCTGAGTAATATTCCACCACATACACATACCACACCTTCTTCCATCCCTCTGCTGCTAGGACATTTCAGAAGCCACTTCCTGGCTACTGTAAATAGTGCTGCAATGAACACTGAGGTATATGTATCCTTTCCAACTATGGCTTTCTCTAGACATATGCCCAGGAATGGGATTGCTTGATCATATGATAACTCTTTTTGCTTGCTTTTTAAGCAACCTCAATACTGTTCTCCATAGCCTTCCGTGATAGCTGAGTGGTAAAGAATTTGTCTGCCAGCGCAGAGATGTGTGTTCAACCCCTGGGTTGGGAAGATCCCCTGGAGAAGGAAACAGCAACTCACTCAGTATTCTTGCCTGGGAAATCTCATGGAGCCTGGCAGACTACTCCACGAGGTCACAAAGAATCTCACAAGACTTAGCAGCTAAAAATCCGTAACAACAAATACTGTTCTCCATACTGACTGTAACTGTTTACATTCCCACCAATAGTGTAGGAGGCTTCCCTCCCTTGAATTTTTATGACAGGTATAAACTATACCACACAAACCACAGCCCCTCCCACAGAACACTGCTTGTATTAATATATGTTTATCCTTCTCACCTGGTCCTTGTGGTTGTCTAGATTCCTAGAGCCCTGGCTCAGAGGTCTGGCTGCATGTGTCTAATGCCACCATCCTCTCTTCCTCTGTGGGACTGGGAAGAAGGAGAGGTTAAATTCAGACAGTTCCTAGATGTTTAATTCAAGCCCCTTTTTCCTTCTGAGTTGCTATCTTCTTTTGTGTCCTTCCCAGAACTCAGCAAAGACATAACCTTCTCCTAGACACCCCTAAATCTATACCACATAGTTATTTTCTTTGTGTTCTACTAAACCCCCTACCAGTCATCTCTCAAAGTGCCAGGACTCTAAATGATCTGTATTCCTGTTGTTTGCTTCCATTACACTGCAATCTGCTCAAGGGCTTGGAGATTGCATACCCTAAGCACTGTGCATCTGATAACAGATTCTCAGTTAACATGTGTGGAATAAAGAATTAGTTTACAAAATAAGGGAGTTAGACTGGATGGTTTCAGAGTTTGCTGATGCTAGTATTATTTGGATATTAATAATTTTTTAATGTCTTAGCCAAGCCAAATATACATATTGGAAATGACTAAGGAGTAAGACAAGTTCAGGTTTGGGTGGAAAAGTTGATATTCTTGGTCAGCTTACTTTGATTTTGCTATTCTGCCATCACACCTACTTCTGAAGATAATGTAATCCACAGAAAAAAGCCTTCATTTTTAGAATCAGAGAGTCCTGTGTTTAATACTCTGAAAGCTTAGCAGGTAAAGAATCCTCCTGCAATGAGGGAGACACAGGAGATGCAGGTTCGATCCCTGGGTCTGGAAGATCCCCTGGAGAAGGAAATGGCAAGCCACTCCAGTATTCTTGCCTGAAAAATCCCATGGACAGAGGAGCTTATTAGCAGGCTACAGTCCTATGGGGTCTCAAAGAGTTGGACACAAGTGAGTGACTAAGGACATGCTTAATTCTGATTTCACTCCTTAATAAATATGTGAGTTTGAGCAATATACTTAATCTCTTCAGCATCTTTAAAATCATAATAGAGTCAAAATGAAAAGATAAAACAATAAAACCAAGAATGACAATTGCATCTAGGAACGTTACACAGGACTCAGTGAGCTAATGGATGGAAAACATTAAGCCTGGTTCTGGCACATAGTAGGTGCTCAATAAAATACTGAATGAATGAAGCAAGTACATCTCCACTATACATCACTGACAAAAGATGTGCTGACTGGATATTCTGGACTAGATCCCAGAAGGTCAGTGGAACCAACAGAATTCAGACATAATTAACTGAGCCCATACTGCACCCACCTTCTGTTGAAAGGTACTTAAAGCCACTGATCCTTATTTTTGCCCTGTATAATGAAATAATGTAGAAATCCATTTGTTCTTCTGTAATGTGAGAATATGTACAGTGAAATTGACATTCTTCTTCTTTTTTTTTTTTTTCCTAGCACCTTACTATATTGAGCTCTTAATTGGTCTGTGTTTCTTTATCAACTGCCGTAGTATTTTCCTGGGATTTACTTGGACGAAGATCAGCTGGGTCTTTGTTCCTATGTTCCTAGTTGGGTCTGCTGTGCAGTTCTCAGTGGAAATCATGTGCATGTGGGGTTCCAATGCACTGCAGGCTTCAAGGGGACAGAAAGAGGCTTTGAACAGAAGGGAGAATGCAAGCAAGTGTTGCCTCTGAAATGCAAATTCAATTCAGTTCTCCATTATAAAATCTAAT
This sequence comes from Bubalus bubalis, assembly GCF_019923935.1. Lineage (NCBI taxonomy): Eukaryota > Metazoa > Chordata > Mammalia > Artiodactyla > Bovidae > Bubalus > Bubalus bubalis. Next base: position 22,981,292 of record NC_059177.1, on the reverse strand, counting down.
ATAGGTTACTGGGCTTTTAAAACATGTAGTTAACACCATCCCAAAGAAAGAGAAGAATGGAGGATTGCAAAGCCCAGATTTTAGAATAAAGTGGGTCTTTATTTACCTTCCTCTGACTCATCTCTTTGGGAGCAATGTTTCTCCTTTGAATGTGCTTTTATTTATTTTTTAAATGGAAAAACATGGCATCAAGAGGGGAAATCCAACTTGATAAATTTTCTTTGGACTGGTCTTGCATGGGTTAAAAGGATAAATATTTGTATTAAAAATGGGGCCTCTGTTGTGAACTGAGGAAGGAATATTTGACCAGGTGTGAGGAGAGTGACTCAGGATGGTCACTAACTAGCTGTGTGACCTAGAGCAAGTCACTTGACCTCTCTGGGCTGCAAATTCCTCCTTACATAATCATATCATTGGACCAGATCTGTAGTGTTCAAGTTATACTGTTATTGTGAAACCACCACCAAGATCCAGAGCCCCTACTCCCACTACATACACACAAACACATTAAGCAACCAGAGCAGCTCCACATGTAGTTGTTTTTTAAGGATTTCATTTTAAAAAATGACTGTGCAATGTAATGGTTCCAAGAGTGTCCTCTAGAATCCAAATGACAGAGCTTGGATGTCCACTCTACCACTGGCAGCTGTGTGAAGTTAAATAACCCCTTCCACTTGCACACCTCTATAATTAACATTTTTTACTATTAAAAATACTCTTTTTATAGGAATGTCTTATGGATTAAAAGAAGTAAAGCACTAGCTATAGTGTTATGGCATACAGTATCTACTTAATAATACTATTTGGGGAAAAGATTCTGAAACAAAAAGGAATTTGAATAATGATCTTTAAAATTCTTTCTATTTCTAAAATTCCTTTTTCTAAAAAGTAACTCTCATGAGACAACAGAAAGGGGACTCAACAGACAGGGTTTATTAATAGGGAAACACAAGCTTTAAATAATATACTGGACCAGTTGGACCTAACTGATACCTATCTACAGGGCATTTCATCCAAAAACAATAGATTTCACTTTTTTCTCAAATGCATGTAGAACGTTCCCCAGAACAGATCACATTTTGGGCCTTGGTAAATTTAAAAAAATAAATAAAGAAATCATTTCAAACATCTTTTCTGACCACAACACTGTAAGATTAGATGTCAACTACAGGAAAAACAAAACAACTATAAAGAACACATACAAAAGACAGAGTTTCTTAGAGTCCTTGACTTCAGAGGCAGCTTGTTTATACATATATTTAAGCTTACTCAGGTAAAATTTACAAGCAGTGAAGTTTTCTCTTTTGGGTACACAACTGTATGAAGTTTGACAAACATATAACCATGGACTCACCACCACAACCACATACAGTTCCAACACCCACTTTGCCATCACTCTCTTCACCTGTCCAGCCCCTGGAAACCAGTCTCTGTTTCCTGTCCCAATAGTTTTGTCTTTTCTAGAAAGTCATATAAATACAGTCACAGAGTATACATGGACTTGGGTCTGCTTTCTTTCACCCTGTTACATTTGAGAGTCATCCTTGCTATTGTCTGTACCCCTTTTTATTAGTGAGTTCACCCCTTTCGATTGCTGAGCATTCCACTGTGAATCCTTTATCTACTAACCAGTGATGACTTATGAAAAAAAAAAAAAACAAAAACCAGCAATAAACATTTGAGTGGATAAATGTTTAAGTATCTAGGATGAGACTGCTGGGTCACATGGAAGACATGTATTTAACTTTATTAGATACTGCCACATTTTGTTTCCAATGAAAACAATTTTTGTACTTATTTTGCAGTCATCAGACATTGAGGAGAGTTCTGATTAGTTTACATATTAGTTTTCTATGGCTTTTATAACAAATTGCCACAAACTTGGTGGCTTTCACCTGCATGCATTTATGACTTTGTAGTTCTGGGGGTCAGATACACAAAACATCTCACTGGGCTAATACTCAGGTGTGTGGCCAGCTGAGCTTTCTTTCTGGAGGCTCTAGCTAGAATGAGCAAGTTCCCTGGCCTTCTCCAGCTCCTCTTGGCTGTGCGAGTTCTCTGGCCTGCGGCCCCTCCCATCTTCAGTACAATAGCTGGTGGAGTTTTTCTCTCTGTGCTTTAGTCTGACACATGCTTCACCTTCATCTTCCACATTTAAAGGATTCTTGTGACTACACTATGCAGTGTAGTCCAGGATAATAACCTCAGCTAGTCCAGGATAATACTCTCTTTATTTTAGAGTCAGGTAATTAACAAACTTATTTCTATTTGCAATTGAAATTGTTCGTCACCATGTGACACTGCATATTCACAAGCATGGGGAATTAGGACATGCACTTCTTTGGTTGTGGGGGTGAGGTATTATTCTGCCAAGCATGGTCTGCAACCTCATAGGCATACCAGTTCAGTTCAGTTCAGTCGCTCAGTCGTGTCTGACTCTTTGCGACCCCGTGAATCGCAGCACACCAGGCCTCCCTGTCCATCACCAACTCCCAGAGTTCACTCAGACTCAGGTCCATTGAGTCAGGGATGCCATCCAGCCATCTCATCCTCTGTCGTCCCCTTCTCCTCCTGCCCCCAATCCCTCCCAGCATCAGAGTCTTTCCAATGAGTCAACTCTTCTCGTGAGGTGGCCAAAGTACTGGAGTTTCGTCTTTAGCATCATTCCCTCCAAAGAAATCCCAGGGCTGATCTCCTTCAGAATGGACTGGTTGGATCTCTTGGCAGTTGTCAATTCAAAAGTTAAGTCATTCTAATGGCTGTACAGTCATAGCTCATTATAGTTTTAAATCATATTTCCCTAATGACTAATAATGTTGAACATCTTTTTGTGGGTTTTTTTTTTTTTTTTTTTTTTTGCCATCATATGCCTTCTTTTGTGAGATGTTTGTTTGAAAATTTCCCTATTTAAAAAATTGAGTTGTTTATTTTCTTCTTACTGAGTTTGAGAATTCTTTATATACTCTTGACAGTAGTCTTTAATCAGATAGGCATTTAGCAAATACTTTCCTTCAGCATATGGCTTTTATTTTCATTTTCTTTACCAGTATTTTTGAAAATAAGATTTCAATTGTAATGATATCTAATTTATCACTGTTTTTCTTTTATGAAACAAGTTTTTTGTGTCCTAATAAATCTTTGCTTAACTCAAGGTCACAAATATTTTCTGTTTTCTTCTACAAATTCTATAGGTTTATGTATTACATTTGGATTTATAATCCATTTTGTGCTAAGTTTGTATTTAACAAATCTGGGTTCAGGCTTATTTTTTTGAACATAGATAGCCAACTGTTCTAGGACCATTTCTTGAAAAGAAGAAATGCAATTTTTATCCTCATATATTTATTACTTAAAAGACCTTGAAGGAAAGCTCTTTAGTTATTTTGATTTTTTATCACTTCAGAACTTTTCAACTGGTTTTGATTTTTCATTACCTATGTGCTAATGACAACATACTCCTGAAACTGAAACATTTATTCATTACAGACCAGATTAGACACATACCAAGATGGTCAATACACAGCACCAGATTTATGATGAATAATTGATTCCTCACTGTCATGAGTTGAGCCTATGTAATTTGATTATATATTTAACTAGTAATGGAAACTCATTAGCAGAATTCTATTTCATGCTTGTTTGCACCTGCAAACAATTTCTTCTTGTTTAAAGGATTCTTCCATTTGGCCTGCCTGATACAATTTTGCTCAGTAACATCGCATTGATGATCACTACTGAAGCTCACCTAGAAAGTATGAAAACATCTCACTAATCCCTTCCCACCTGTCTTGATTACTACTTCATATCACCCTGGTGACTTCTTGGCACAGAAACCTTGGAGTTCCATGTTTGGTTTTGAGAGCTGATTCTCAGTGACTTAGGGGAAGTTAGTTAAGCCAAGAATAAAGTATGGGAAACCTATAGAACAGCTTCTTAAAATCACATCTGTGTGTTTGTAATACAATTCTGACATTTGTTTTTTATGATCACTCAAGTTCTGTGTGGAGTGGGTTGGATGGAAGATTTCTAATGCCTACTAATGTGGAATCACTGGCTCCTTATGCTGCTGTTAAGTTGCTGCTAAGTTGCTTCAGTCGTGTCCGATTCTGTGCAACCCCACAGACAGCAGCCCACTAGGCTCCTCTGTCCCTGGGATTCTCCAGGCAAGAATACTGGAGTGGGCTGCCATTTCCTTCTCCAATGCATGAAAGTGAAAAGTGAAAGTGAAGTCGCTCGGTCAGGCTCCTTATGGTAAAGTGCAATTTCCAATGACGACGCTTCAGACCCAAATATCACTGGCTGATACAGACCACAGATTTTTCTTCTGTTTTGAACATGAGTTCACAAAGCCTTTGAATTAAACTGAAGTTGTGTTTTTAGGGATGGCTGTGAACATGGATTTAGCCCACATATTTGCAACCGGCTCTTCTTTCTTTCCTGTATTATTTACAGGTGTCACTTATCCACAGTCCTTCAGAGCAGACTGTAGCAAGGATGCAACAACCCATTGCCAGTGCTTTGAGATACTTCATCAACTGTACGGAAGTGTTGGTTTTCAGTCACTCAGTATTGTTCGACTCTTTGAGACTCCACTCACTGCAGCACGTCAGGCTTCCCTGTCTTTCACTATCTCCTGGAGTTTGCTCAAACTCATGTCCATTGAGTTGATGATGCCATCATCATATGGAAGTAGCTCAGACCCACAGATCGTGGATTCCTGATGTATTGAGCTGGCTAAAAAGTTTCTTTGGGTTTTCCCTAACATTTTACAGAAAAACCCAAACAAACTTTTTAACCAACCCAACAAAAAGCAGCAAGGAAGTGGCCTACAAAAACATGAAAAGTGGTGGGTAAGCTAGGCCTACTATTCATCCACCTTTAGGAGGCACTTTATACATATCAATAACCCTAAGGAAGACCTTCACTGAAGAATTCTGTTTTATTTTGATAGTTGCCCAAACATGTTTGACCATGGAACCCTTGTGTCTGTAGGACACCACTTTGGATAATGTTGACCTGGACTTCTGAGAGCAGTAAGGTGCTCAGAGGTTATCCCATTTATGACCTCCTTTTTCTTATATTCTGAGTGTCTTAGCTTTTTCTTCCATTCCCCTAATATCAATAAATTTCAGTTTTCTTCCATCCTGTTATAACTTTAATGTTTTCCATTAATATTGGCTTGATGAGTTCTTTTTTTTTTCCAGTATCCATAAAGGAATGAAGTGAAAATTATGCCAGCACTCTCATAAAAAAAGAAGATAATAATATTGACTAGTCTTATTACTGGGAAACTCAAATAAATTATTGCCCTTGGAAATCCTTAGTAAAATGTATAATAAGAGGATGACATTTAGCTATTCTGAATACTAGATATATAGGGGGGGTGTGTGTGTGTGTGTGTGGCTCTAAGCTCAACTGGGGCCTAGGGCAAAAACACTTAAAAGCTGAAGTTTTTCTTTGGGTAAACATTGCCTCCAATTTCTGTGCCACTCAAGACTGAAACAGAGCAGGACACTGTGGGGTTCCTAGGTGTACAATTCTTTCTGTGTCTCCCATTTCTTGATGACAGGAAATAGGCTTCATTCAGCCTCCTGGGCCTTCGCTGAGTTCCAACAGGCAGGTACAAATGGTGGCCAATCCAGGAAGAGAGGGGATGACAAGAGAGAAGGCAGCCTTGGGGCAGGCTCCTGGTTCCCCCTCAAGGGATACGCATAACAATGAGCTGTTCTGCAGATAGTGAAACACCCACCAGGTGGGAGATGGTAACTGCAAGCTGCTTATAAGCAACGCAGACCCCAGATAGTTGAAACCAGAAAGTTGATGATGCTGACTCCTGATTACCTCACCATGAGCCAGTCAGAAAAACTGTTCACAATCTGATCACACCTTCCCGGTTGAACCACTACTATGAAGCTCCTCGCTCCTCTCTCCAGGTTGGAACACACAGTTTTGAGGACATCAGCCCACTGTGGCCACCTTTCCCTAGCAAAGCAATAAAGCATTCTTTTCTACAATATTTCACCCAAGAGATTCAACTCGGTACTGAGATACAAAAGCCAAAATTTGGGTATAGGACCTCCCCTTTTCTGTTCTGTTGTCATGATGTCCTTTGTCCTCTGACACAAGCCTGCTCTCAGGAAGGAATAAGAACTTATTTACATTTCAAAATGAATGTAGGAAGTTGCATTTCCAGTCCAAGGTGAAGCATGGGGGCAGTGTATTTAGACGGGCTCTCTCCTCTCTGCTTGTCACCAGCATCTAATGATGCTAAGAATCATTAGAATCCTCTCTAGAAATTCTCTGTGTCTCTGACAGGTGACGTGGGTCATCAGAGAGTACAATGCTCTTATCTGGGACAATCAGTAGCATGGTCAGCGATTCTATGATTTGAGGAGCATGCTAAGTTGCTTCAGTCCTGTCTGACTCTTTGCGACCCCAGGCTCCTGGTGAGATTTTCCAGGCAAGAATACTGGAGTGGGTTGCCGTGCCCTCCTCCGGGATCTTCCAGACCCAGTGACTGAACCCGCATCTCTTATGTCTCCTGCATTGGTAGGCAGGTTCTTTACCATTAGTGCCACCTGGAAGCCCCAGATGATTTGGGGAGAGGGGACTAGATTATAAGATCCAGGCTTCAACATTACTCAGAATCCATCTCCTCCTACTCCCAAAAGTTCTGACAACCGTCTAGTTCTTCGTTCAGTCAAACCCTGAGTGAAGACACAGAATTCAGGCCTAGCTTTGAGGTATACAAACTTCCAGGTGGGGTGTGGGGGAGGGAATCTTCAGTGTTTTGAGACGGGCATCGGGTCTCGGTCTTCTCTGGCTGAGATGGAATAGGAGAGGAGTACAGTCTTTGCAAAGATGGGTAAAGAAAGGAGAAGCCTAGAGACCTGAAACTTCTGTTCTTTGAGTGTTAAATCTGCAAAAGAAAAATAATCTCCAAAGAGCTCCACTTTGAACTGGATGATTTCAAGCATGACCTGAGAATCAGGCACACGAGCAATTAGCAATGAGTCACGGTCCAGAGTGAAATTCCCCTGGTGAGGGGGTGACTTTTCTCTTTTCCAGAGCACTTGGCACCTCAAACAAAGCTGCCTGCTGCCTTCACCTCCTGGTGTGATAGGCTGAATGCTTAAAAACAAGATTTAAAAAAAACACAGCACCTCACTATGAGAATAATGAAATCACATGAGTCCTACTTGTTCAAGAAAATGTGACTAAAATAGACTATTTCAGTACTTTTGATAGTCTCTTCCTCTGGAGGGCAAACTTACTATCTTCTAGAGTTCCATCAGACCATTCAAAAGGATTCAGATAAAACCTGTAGGCCAGGTTTTGTGGTCTTGTTTTTAATCATTTTTTCCCCCTTTACATAACCAAAAATTATCTTTATGGCTCTCTATAGAGTGACTGACCTGTAGATAAGCTCTTTGGCTCAGTTTTCTTTTATAGCCTCAAGAAATGTTCTGAGAAATATTTTGACAGAACACCCCTCAAGTCACAGACTTTTCAGCCGCAGGGAACGGCAGCTGGGTTTTCATGGTGACACACTGGAGGTGGTAATGTAAGGGGTGCTGCAGTAAGCTCCTAGGTGAACCAGAGCTCAAATGCTCCAATTCTCCACAGTATATGGTTGGTTGGATGTCTGAGTCTTTAAGGCTGCGTCCTTGGGGTTGGAGCACTGGTGAGTTGCAATGCTGCATCTAATGCAAAGTCGCCCTGTTTGGATCTCTACAGGAGTCATTAGCTTGAGGCTGATGTGGCAGCTGCCCAATTCCCTGCGCCTGGCAAAAGTTTCATGTGGAAAATCTACATCTGCATGACGCACGCAAACCCAGGCATGCTGTATCACTCCTCCAAAATGTCTTCTTCTGCCTCCTCTTCTCTTGTTTCCCCACGGTGTGCAATGAAATGAGACCAAGGGATATGTAGGGGTCAGAGTCTTATTGTTCTGGCTCACAGTACTCAGAAAGTGCTAGAATAAGCATGCAAAAGGACAAACATTGCTCCTAAGATGTGCAATGTTGTTTCATTAAATTCTTTCAGAATTTCATGCTTAGAAAAACCCAGTACTCCCTTGGACAGCTGTAAGATTATGAGAGCACAGGAGCATTTTGTATTTTCATTTTTGCACTGGTTGCCAGGAAGCTCAGAAGTTGCTATGAGCTCTGTATTAGTTAGTTGCATTAACCTCCATTTTCTGCACAGTTTTTCTCTCCCAAGACATTTTTATTTCATTGACTTTTCTTTTTCTTCTTTGATTTTAGTCATTCTATTTGTGTCTTTCATTATAAGCAGTGAGAAATAAGTACACAGAAAACATTCATTCTAATGCCAGATGGATATCTCACGTCATATATTTTTGTTCCTAGTGCTCTTCAGAGTAATGGTTTTCATACGAGGGAATATTCTTTTTCAGAGTCCATTCTTAGGTATATTACCAGGGATAGTAATAAAGGGAATTCTTGGAACTTCAATAGAAGTTCCTTGAATTTTACATCAAGCTCCTCCACCCAGTTGTTGTTTAGTCATGTCCAACTCTTTTGTGACCCCATGGACTGCAGCCTCCCAGGCTCCTCTGTCCATGAGATTTTCCAAGCAAGATTATTGCAGTGGTTTGCCATTTTCTTCTCCAGGGGATCTTCTGGACCCAAGGATTGAACCCGCAGCTCCTGCATTGGCAGGCAAATTCTTTACCACTGAGCCACCAGGGAATCCCAGGTTAAGAGCTACTGGGGAAGAGCAATATTTTAAAACTTCACTGTGATATGTTCTGATTGAATAGATCTATCATAGAACCCAGACATATGCAATTAAAATTTGTCTTAAAGGAATGTTCATACAGGGGATTTAAAACACTGTTAGGAAGACTGTGAGAAGCAGTGATTAATCATAGTTAAAAAAAATGCGGGGTAAGGTGGAGATGAACTTCATTCTATAGGTCAAAGTCAAATGTCAATTTCATTCCCATAGAATATTATCTACCTCAATGAAATTGAAGGACAGGTGACCTGACATCTAGTCCCTGCTCTCCCTGGCATCTTGGGGACCTTGAGGAGACCATTTAAAGCCCATAGCTCTCCATCACCTCATCTGTATAATAAATCAGTGAGCCTGTGATCAAAAGAACTCTTCCCACCCACAAAATGCAATGATTGTTTGCCACCATCCAGGGAGATGGTGAATTTAGAAACAGGCAGAATTTTCATGCAACCAGATAAGCAATGTGCTGTCAGAATGATGGGAAAAACCTTTTCTGTAAAAAGTCAAGATGGCTTGGTTTTCTGCCAGAGAAGTGCACAGCCACTTTTGTTCTCAACATCACAAATGAGAAAAGTGAATTCACAAGTTGTGCAAAATCTCTGTTTCATCGACAGGAGTTGGAAGCCAAACACAATTGTTAACTATTCACAATCAATAAGACAAATTTTCAAACTTCATTTTCTCTTGGAATAAGGAAACCTGGGTGAAAGAGAGCCCTGGAAGGCAATGAGCAGCTGGTAGGGTGAGTAGATGGACAAGCTCTGTCTCTTTCCCTCTATACTCGTTTCATCCAGGATAGCGATTTCCGCACCTCTGAAGATGAACATTCCTTTGTAGCAATGACCACTTGAAATTAATGAGTTCATAATCCTGTGTCTCTCTTGGAAGCAGTTATGTCCAAGACTAATTACCTTAGGTGTAAAAAATACCTCTATTATTATTTTTTTTAGTAACTTAAACTCCTTTCCCATTGCTGTACCTCAAAGTACAGCACATTTTAAACAGAGTAGATGTAATTAAATTAGAAGTTGTGGTGGAAAGCTGTGGCAGCTGATAATAATTGCTTTTCAGAACCCACTATAATTGGTGCTCCAAGGATTTTATTTCAAAGCATCAAAGTTAATTTAGAAGGCTTGCTTTATCTGGACTGGAGCTGCTTTGATGAAGACACTATGTCTTCGTGTCTCTAGGTTTTCTTAAATTTAACTAAACTGTTTTTTAATGATTATGTTAATAATTACAGTGCCACGATGTTATTTTATGGACACTGGAAGGTAAAATTCAAATTCCCCTTCTGCCTATTAGTAAAGTTGTAACCACGAAATGTACACAATTCTTCCTCGTTCACTGATAAGCCCTTGAAATTCTACTACCAATAAAAATATCTCTTTCATTTGGTACCTCCCATGTAGAATTTAATACATTAAATCAAGGCATAAGAGGGAGTTCATTAACAAACACCCTGATATACCACTGTATATCTGCTTTTTTTGGGGGGGTGTGCTGGGTCTTAGTTGCTGTGCACACGCTTTCTCTATTGCAGTGCATTGGTTTCTCATCGCAGTGGCTTCTCTTGTTGCAGAATACGGGTTCCATAGCACAGGTTCAGTAGTCATGGCACACAGGCTTAGTTGCTTCGTGGCATGTGGGATCTTCCTGGACTAGGAATCGAATGCGTGTTTCCTGCATTGGCAGCTGGATTCTTTACCACTGAGCCACCAGGGGAGCACTATACCACTTGTTTTTGCTCACTGTATTTTCTCTGCCTGGAATGTCTCCCTCCCATTTTTTATGATTCAGTGAGTAAAATTCTACTTTATCTTTCAAGTCCCAGATTAAATGCCATCTGTTATGGAATGAATGTTTATGTCTCCCCAAAATTCATATGCTGAATCTCTAACACCCTATGTGATGGTATTAGGAGGTAGACCTAATTAGTAGGTAGGTGGGAGGTAATGAGGTCATGAGGGTGGAGCCCTCATGAATGGGATTAGTGCCCTTAATAAGAAAAGATGAGAGCTTGCCTCCTCTCTCTGTTCTCTACCATGTGAGGATAGAATGAGAAGACAGGCATCTGTAAACCAGGAAGAGGGCCTTCACCAAGAATTCAGCCATGTTAGCACCCAGAACTTGCACTTTCAGCCTCCAGTGCTGTTAGACTCGCACCACCCAGTCCATGGTATTCTGTGTTAGCAGCCCAAACTCACTACCACAGCATCTCTTCCACAAAGTCTTCCTTGACGACATGAGAGGATTGCATTATTCCACATCTGAGATCCAGGAGCTTAAGTTTCCCTATCTATACTACAGTGATCACAGGGATGCACTGACCATAAACTGAGGTAACGTTTGTGGAATCTGAAACAACATTGCTATCACTATCATGAAACTTTCTCTGCTCACCTCTTTAGATGCTTCCAGCTTAAAGCCATGGGACACAACACAAGTCAGTTAAGTACTAGACTCATCAGGGCACAATTTTCACCTCTAAGCAGTGCATGCTAATTAATTATCTGCAAAATGGTATTTTGTACCTGAAAGAAAGCATTGGAATCTGAGGCAAATACATTTTCTTGCTGTGTGACCTTGAGAAAGTCACTTTACTGTTCTGGTTGTCAATTTTCTTTTGTACACAGTGAGTTTATCAAACTAAAATTTCATTAAGAATACTTTTGCCTCTAGTGCTCTATGAGTATAATTACAGGTGGTGCAATCCTTAAAATTGTGTCCAAGATATTTATAGCATTAAGACTAATTAAATCTACCTAATCATGCCAACAGAGAACAAATTTCTATGCAATTACCATTTCTGGCTTTGTAAAGACAAAGTAATGCAAAAATTCATTATCTTACCACACCATGCAAAGTTGATCAGCTCTGTGAACTATGCCAGGTAATTAACAACAGGAGGTGAGACGCTCCATCTCATTGTTGCGGCATCATCTTGACAAAATTGCACAGTCCCTCCCCTTGTGCAGAGAATATTTTGCAATGTTCACAGGCTCTACGGAGAGTAGAAAAAAGTAAACTGAATTATAGATCAAATAATGACTAACATTATTATTTATAATAGCAGTAGCAGTAACATGTTCTTGTTTGTCGGACAAATACTCTGTTCTGGGCACGATGCCATGTTCCATGTCAATTATATCATGTATACAATGCTGTGAGGTAGGTATTCTCATTATCTGTTTCTACTGTGGAAACAGAGGCTCAAAATGGACAAGTAACTTGCCCAGGATTACACAGCTGGTGTGTAGAAGAAATGGGATTCAAATGCAGTTTGAGCTGACTCCAGGGTCCTGGCCCTCAGCTAGAAGGTTAAAGTGACTCGTATGCAGTATAACCAGTCAGGATTAGCATCCAGTTTGTAGAGGACTGGCCCTGTAAGGTGTCAACAGAGAGCCTGACATTTAGCTGCTATATACATGAATGGCTAAAAATTATGTCACCCTATTCTTATTTGTCTGTGTATGTTTCGCAATTCTTGGACACCAGCTGGGTGGCCTATAATTCAATTCAATTCGGACACAATCTACCTGGGACAGCATCAGATTCCAAAGATTAGGCGCTCAGTCCTGCAAGACTGCCCCTCCATACTTCAGATCCCAGTCACAAGTTCAGATTGCCACCTGGGCTTCTGACCAATTGGGTAGTACACTTGATGTTCCCATGCCTTCCTCCTTGGATTTAATTAATTTGCTAGAGTGACTCAGAACTCAGAAAAATATTTTGCTTGCTAGATTAGTAGTTTATTATATACTAAAGACTATACCTACTCAGATATAACTCAGAAAGGATAAAGGATATAACTCAGAAACAGCCAACTGGAAAATATGCACAGGGCAAGTAGGGGGAAAGGGCATGGAGCTGTCATGCCCTCGGAGTGCACTGCTCTCCTAGAATCTCCAACCTGGAAGCTCTCGGAACCCCATCCTATGGGTTTTTAATGGAGGCTTCTTACGTAATTCACTATTGGTGACTGATTCAATCACCAGTCCCTCTCCCCTGCCCAGGAGGAAGAGGTTGGGAGCGGGTGGGACTGAAAGCTTGAACCCTCTAATCACAAGGTTGGGTCCCCTGCTGACCAGCCCCTCGTCTCAGGTGCTTTTCCAAACTCAACTCATAATAGAGAAAGAAATGCCTCTATCACTCTCAAACTTCTGAAATTTGAAAGGTTTTAGGAACTGTGTGCCAGAAATGGAGATGAAAACCAAATATATATTTCTCATTATGAATCAGAATATCACGATGGCTCTACCAACATTTAAACTACAGAGACCATCCCACACGTGGGAAACTGTCACTGCCAAGTCCCCTGTGTGCCTGTCCCTTGGTCTTAGCTGCCAGGGCTCCTCCCTTGGGCCCCCCTTACACTCTCTACTTTGTGGTATAGACTCAAGACCTAGAAGCAATGGATTGTAAATACTCGTCATGGGGGGCATGCCTGGACCCTCCCCCAGGGTTAAGGCTAGCATAGAATTTGATTTGTTGCTATCCTTGCCACAATGATTGTGAATTAAAAAAAACATATTACTCTTGGTCAACAGGATTATGCATCAGTGTTATTATACATGTTGAAGGCTGAGGGTCTGTGTCTTCATTTTCTAAGTGGATGGGATCAGAGACTGTATTAGTCTGTTTGGGCTGCTATAATGAAAATACCATGGATTGAGTGGTTTAAACAACATTCATTTCTCAAGGTTCTGGAGTCTGGGAACTCCAAAGTCATGGTGCTGGCAGATTTGGTTTTAGGTGAAGGCCCTATTCCTGATTCATCGCTTTCTCATGTATTCTCTCCTAGCAGAAGGGATGAGGGAGTACTTTATCAAAGTACTAACCTTTTTCAAGAGGCCCCACCCTCATGAGTTAAGCACCTCCCAAAGACCCCACCTACTAAGAACATTACAATGGCATTAAGATTTCAATCTGTGAATTTTGAGGAAGATACAAACATTCAGAGTTCTGAACGGCTAAAGGTGGAACAATGTGAGCACCAAATAAGTGACAGGTTATAACCCAAAGAAGAAAATGAACACCCAGGAGCTCACAAAAGCAAAAAAGTGAATGAGCAAAAAAGTGAGGGAGAACCAATGACTCTTCTTTAAGAAGAATTTCAATTGATAAATGTAAACAGAGTGAAAGAGAAAATCATCTTAAGCATACCACAGTAAGAAGTGCCACTGGGAGGACACACCGATGGATACTAACACGGATGGATGAAATTTTAAATAGAGAGGATCTGGATAGTTTCAAAGATTCTCCTTCAAATATTTAGTAATAACACACAGGGGGAAAAGTAACTTTATAGTCAAGAAATCTGGAAAACCATCTTAGATAAGTGACCAAGTTAACATCACTCCTGATACTTAGAAATGATCATGTACCCCCTGATCTAACACCCAGAGAAAAGTGCATCACCTGCGTGGCATCCTTTTCTCTTGTGCACCCCCACTTAACAGCAAAGAAACATCAAACAAACACAAAGGGAGGGGCTGTCTTTAAAACAAAGGCACAGCACTCTTCAAAAGTGACCAAGTCATGAAGACAAAAATAAAGAAGTTGTCATGGATAAGAGGAGACTAAGGAAATGTGACAATTAAATGCAATTTGGGATCCTAATTGGATCCTGGAACAGAAAAAAATAAGCAACTGTAGAAAACTATTGAGATCTGAAAAAATTCCATAGTTTAGTTAATAGTAGTGTAGAAGGTTACTTTCTTAGATTTGATCATTGTTTTACGACATGTTAGGGGTTAGCCCAAGGGTAAGCTGGGAATGTGGGAACTCTGCATGATTTCTGTTACTTTTTTCTAAGTCTAAAATTATCTCAAAATAAAAGTTTAAAAAAAATGAACTTAGGAATCAAAGCCCAGTAGAGTTTTCTACATTATGGCATGCAAAGAAAACATTTTCCCCCTTTCATGAAACTTAATGGAATTGTATATGGAATTTATCAAAATAAACACAAAAATTTAAAGAAAAATTAAACCACCAACATGTGTTAACTTAAAAACATTTATTAAACAAATCTTTATTGATCTCCTAGTATGAGCTAGGTAATATGCTATCACAAATATATATTTTTTTCTTTTATAAGTATGACCTTCACTTTAAAATCTCTCTGTGGTATGAAGTAGAATTTTCTAGACATAAGCCTATCTATTTTTTCTGGAGAAACTGTTTCTGGTCAACTTGTGCCACCAAAAGATGCCCTAGGTGGCTGCTGGTGGTTCTATTTCCAAGTGTTATTCTGATGCCACTGGTTATGTGAGGGTTCAGGAAATTTTTGCTGTATTAAACTCTGGAACAATAAATTGTAGTGCCTGTATGTTCCCTCAGTAAATAAATGAGAACACGCTATCCCAACGCTCAGCTTGGGAAAGGTTAAGCTTAGCTGGTCTCTCACATCACAGGAGAGAAGAACCAGGAGCAGAATCTTGACAAGGTACCATCAAAGTGTCTCTCCCACATCCCACCATGAATTAGGTCACTTCAATGTGATGTGACTTGATTTATGGATGCCAGACTATAGCTTCAATTATGTACATAAGATGGGATGGGGAAATCAATCTAACCTGATAATTGTGCTCAGGGATAATATCCCAAACACACGATTTGATGAGAGGATTACACAGCATCTTGCAGTGAATAACAGGAACACAATTATGGGATCTTTCAGTGGCTGCAGCTCACTCAGCTGACACGACATAGTTTCAACCTTTCTCTATCAAGTTTCTTTTCAGTGCTTCAGCTCAAGTGTTTACTTGCCTTGAACTTTGGACCGCTGATTAGAAAAATTAAGGCCCGCTTGACAGATTTGATAGCAGTGAGCTATGAAATAAAACAACCAAACAAAAACTCCAAGAGCCAAGAGAACAGGAAGAATGTAGATCTTACAGGAATTGGAAATAACTGTGGATGCAACAATTATGATAATAATAAGGATTTCTTTAAAAAAGCAGCTACATCTGTGAATCTACTTCTAATTTTTTAAAATATTCACTAGTTAGTTGTATATTTAGAGGACAAACTAGTGGTTACCACTACTGGGAGGAGGCAGAGTAGGGGTTGGGAACAGGAGGCAGAAACGATTGAATAATGACAGGCTCAGGGGTGTATGATACAACACAGGGAATACAGATTATATTTTGTAGTAACTGTATATGGAAAGTAACCCTTAAAATTGTATACAACTAAAAAATTAAAAAAATGACAACCTAAAAGGAAAAATGCAGCTAGAAAGTGTGTCTATATATGTGTATGTGTATATATACCCATACACACACACACACACTGAAGGTGAATAGGTTATATAGGGGAGAAAAAGAACAGAAATAAAAGATATTCATTCTTGAGGAATGAATATGGATAAGATGATAATGAGGAGTCTACATTTGTGGGCCTCACATGGTCTAGTATCCATGCAAAGCTGTACTCTAATAAGCACAGTCTTGGCACTGTGGGGTATTTAATGAAACCCACTCCTTACTTGTGCCTCCTGAAAACAGTAAAGGAACCCCATGCACACTGATCAGCAGCACTTCTCCAAACCTCCTTCCTATATTATATCAAGTCACCAAATATTCTTAAGCCTAAGTTCAGGGGGTTTTCTTCCTCTAGTCTTCTTCCTTTCCCCCAGTTCTTTATCATGTAGGTCCATTCTACTAGCCGTCCTCTTGCCTCTAATCTGCTTCTTGTGATTTTCATGTTTTCCTGGGAGAAGATGAGCTCAGGGTCTTCACACTCTGCCATTTTGACCCTTCTGCTCGCCCCTACCCTGATCTTCTTGCTTGTGATTCCGTCTCATAAAAGATCAGGAAACTGGAGTCATTAAGACTCTCTAAGTGGGTACAGATGATGACAGAGGAAGCTACGTGTGTACGTTTGGGGAGGGGGCACAGGGAACAATCCCATGTTCCTAAAACAACACAGAGAAGCTTGTGGCTTGTTCCAGTATCAACCTGGAACTGAAAGAATCCCTTTTTTCCATGAAGAGGTTTCTCCTTTCTCACCACACAGCAGCTTCATTGCCATGCCCTCCATTACAGAAAGAGGTTTCTCAGACTTAAAACTTGAGAAATGCAAGCAAGGAGCCAATTTGTAATTGTTACCCACGGGTAATTCAGACACAGGGGGCCTGTAGGTAACAGCATTCTAGTTCTTGCTAAGCAGCTGCCTCTGCATCCAGCCCTCTTCCCCTCGAAAGTTTCATAAAAGCTTTTTATTACATAATTATACTTCTGTGTTCTGTAGTTGTGTGAGGTAACTTGCAATTAGCATACTTAATTAGGAAATTAGGTGTTATAATCACAATATGGAACAAAAATTTGTCATGAAGTTTTAACTCATAAACAAATGGATTTTTTTCTTTAAGGAGAAAAAACCCCCACAAAAATCAATGCTAACTTTCTGTTTTGGCAGATAGTGAGATTTAATTTATGTGCAGCTAAAAGGGAGCAGTCCATCTGTTTTCCAGATGGATCCCGCCTTTCCCTATAGTTGGGGATGAGTCACTCTGGTGTGTAACTGTCCCTTCAGTCGCTACTTGGGCTCTGCTTGGTGTTCTCTCTAGGGTAGACCTTAGGCTGATTTTCCGTGAGACAAGTGTTATAGAGGGTTGGTGCTCAACTGATCCAGTTCACTCTATTCAAGATATGCTTGGTGTGCCCTACTGTGTGTTAGGGCCCTGAGGTGATAAAGATGGAGTTAATCAACTTTGAGGGGAGACCAACCTCAAAATACATTGGGCACTGATACAGGGATACAGGAAATTAATGGGAACACTGAAGAGAGTGCCTAATCATGAGAGCAAGACAGCCACCTTTATTTCCCAGGAATAAAAATCTATGTTTGAGCCAGATGCAAATAACCTGTTCAAATACACTATGTATCCCACACCATAGTTCTTCACATGGAGTCCAGGGACCCCTACAGATTTCATGAGTGGGCTTCATTTTCTACTGGGCCTGCCTTCATTCTATCTGAGAACAGGTGATGAGTTTACCTATCCGGTGACATGGAAGATACGAAATTATAGGTAAAACATCATGAATCTGCATTTTTTTCCCCCTAAAAAAAATGTGCATGACTAATTTTTCTTCTGAACTTTTTAAATTCTGTATTGGGGTATAGCTGTTTAACAACGTTTTGATAGTTTCAGGTGAACATGTACATGACTATGTGATATATAAACAATGGTGTCTGAGACCCACAAAATACTAATATTTATCTATATTACAAATATATACATGACATTAATTTCACAAATATTGCCTAGGTGACAGTGAAGGGACACAGCTCCTACTTTCAAGCTATGAAGGAAGACAAAGAACCAAAGAATGACATCGATGGTCAGTTAACCAAAGACACATGCTCCTTTTCCATAGAGCAGCGCTGCTGCTAGGGAGCAGCTGTCCTGGCAGCGATGTTTCACAACCCCTCTTGCTTCCAAGTGCAGCCTCATGATGTAAATGATGTGATGTGTATCACTTTTAAGCTAAGTCATGAAGTAGGTCCAAAAAAAAAAAAAAAATAGGTCTTTTTTTCTCTTTGGCAATAACTATGGAAGATGGCAAGGCTATAAGACAGAAGGAACCTGGGTTCCTGAATCCCCAGGAAAGGCTGCTTTGTTGAAACCTGCACTGTTAAGATTCAACAGAATGTGGTTTCAGTAAAAAATAATATATCCTAATGGCCACAGACATTTTTGTGTTTGTATATCACAGAAGGTAAGACTGACTTGTGATACAAAAGCCAAGGTCAACAGAGAAGTGTTAAATGGAATGAGATACTAGAAGAGGGGTAAGGAAGATTCAGGAAGCATCTCAATTAGGACAAAGCATCCAGCAACACCTCGGTGATGAGTGGATACCAAGGTGAAGGGCCCATGGAAGGTGAAAGGGGCTGGCAGAAAGTGGGTGATGGAAGGTAAGCATTTCAAGCAGAGGAGAAAAAAAAACGTGCAAAGCCCTGGAGGAGAGAGTGAGGAGGGACTGGCTGACAGTGGCCAGCTGTGACTGGAGCAGAGAATGAAATAAGAGAAAACTGCAAGGTCTAGATCCTGAAGGAGTTTAAACGTGATTCAAAGGGCAAGATAATGGTAATAATCTGATTTGGATTTTTCAAAGATAATCCTGGTTGTTGTGTGAAGGATGAAGGGAGCAAGATGAAAACAGGGTGGTTAATGGATAAGCAATATTGTAATGCTGATATGCAGGGACAGTTGTCCAAATTGATGAAGAGGCAATGGGAAAAGAGGGAAGTGACAGGATGATGGTGACTAGTAGGAAGAAGAATATACAAAGCGAGAGTCAGAGATCAATGTTGATATGATAGTGGAAGGAGCAGAGGACTCTGAACACATGATAATGTTGCCAACCCTGGTTTTGCTGTTAGGTTGGTGTGTGGTTATTATCTATGCAGGTTTAGTTTTACCTGTAAACTGGATGGTAAAACTCAGATTGACATATATACACTACCATGTATAAAATAGGTGGCTACTGGAACCTGCTGTAAACACAGGGAGCTCAGCTCTACACTCTGTGATGACCGAGAGGGGCGGGTGGGAGAGAGGGAGGTCCAAGAGGGAGGGGATGTATGTGTATGCATACCTGATTTACTTCATTGTACAGCACAGACTAACACAACATTGCAAAGCAATTATACTCTACAAATGTTTAACAATGAAATAAAATCTGTTATCTATACAACAAAATAATGAGACCCTGCCTGTGGAAGTGTTTTGTAACTCTGCAGAGCTTTATGAAGGAAAGGCGTTCACCTAGAGATAGAAGCTACATAACCACAGTCCAATTTTCTTTGCCTCAGCAATCTAAGGATTGGAGTACTGTTAGGACCATTTACAGATGGAATTTCAGAGGGTCCACATGGAGAAGGATCACTTTCTACTCTGGTGGATCAACCTCACAAGGAATGCACAGTGGTGCCTCCCCCGATGAGCCCACCATTTCCCTCAAGGTTAGTTATAAATGTTTCAGGTTGCCTCATCTTTCCTTCACTAAATGGCATTTGGAAACACTGCATGCCTTGATGTCTTTGAAGTTATCCTGTCTTCCAGCACAGCCCCTGGCTCCATGCATCTGCAGCTTCCTTAAACTACTCTTCTATCTCAGTCTTCTGGTTACTAATAGCAATAAGATGGTCTCCATGATGGAGATCCATGGAGATCAGTGTTCTGAAGTCTCATTATTTCCACCAAAGGCACTGAGGCCTCTACAGAGTTAGACAATAAAGAATGGCCTTTCCTTCCCTGAATTAATTTCTACAAGACCTCTTTGTGAGCACAGGGTGGAAACACACTTGGAACATAATAAACATTTGCTCTATGGCTCCTACTATCATATACCATGTGAATAATGCAGTTCTTTTCCTTTATTCCTGATACCAGCTGGGCTCACTGTACTATATTTGACAGCTAATGATCAAGACATTGAGTTCATTAAAAACAAGCCAAAACAGAATCACCTCTACATTTAACTACTACAACTTAGATATTTAAGTCTGACTTGCAGAAATACTTGCCATTTTCCTACACATCTGGATCTTGGAAATAATTTAAAAAAAAATAAAAAAAAACTCTCTTCAACCAGATTGACAAAGAATTTTGGGGACCAAAAGAAACCCGATTCAAGCAATTATTCTTACATGTACTTTCTAAGCCATGGCCAGTCTTGGTGGGTGGCAAGTCATCATTTATAGTACAATGAATCTTTGATTGAAGTACCTTTAGGTCAAAGATAAAAAGGAGCAGTTCATACAACACAGCAGCTGGTATGACAAACTCTTTGCATAAAACAACAATTTGCAGCAAGTATAGATGTATCATTAGTGCTTTTGGAACCATAAACCTCTCATCTGATTGTGCCATTTAAAATGTTTGATAGAGTGTATTGTGATACCTAATTTAGTTGTACTCAGGCAGCAGCAAGATGATGCACCTCATTTGTGCTTGCAGTTCATCAAATGTCTGCCATTCCCCTGTGATGAGAGAGGATTTCCAAAGGGAAAGGGAGGATACAGGGTGGAATACAGTGGAGACGGGAGCTGCCACCTTGAATGTGCCAGCTGGGGCAGGTAGATGATCCTGGAGGCCAGGCTGGGCAGCCCTCTCAGATGGTGTTCCTGCCTCACTGTGCTCCACAACTTAGCAGTAAAGCCTCCTATGTGATGGGCCCTGCAGTAGGGGGTGGCTTCTATCTGCTCAGCGTGTATTCCCATCTCCCTTCTGGTAATAGAACCCCCTTTTCCTTTGAGAAACTCCTCCATCACCACAGGTGGTCATTTTGAGACTGTCAAGCATCACGCCCTACTCCCCAACACTGTGGCCTGGACTGGGCACAAAGACCAAGCTGGGCCAGGCAGTACACGTCCCCTCTGGAAATGGTGATGGGCTCAGGAACAGGCCTGTGATCAAAGTCAGATCATTTAGAGTTCATGTTCAAACTTGATCAGATTAGTCAGACAGACAGCATGCTCTCAGTTTTAGCTCATAAGTTGTGAACACACAGGCTAGGGCTCTCAGAGAGACATGACACGGATACTGTCAGTGAACATTCATACTCCATGTTCCTGAGGCCAGGAGCTAAACACACACTTTGACTCCCCGGTTGCACATGCTAATATATTTCATTCCCTCCATTCCTTCAGGCAGCTGGTTTGGGTTGGGTTTCTGTTGCATTACAGAGGTCTAATACAGTTAAACTAATGCAATTTCAATGAAGGGGTCAATTAAACATCTCCACTGTACTGTGACCTATACCTAAGCACGACTCATGCTAGATTTCTGATTCCAGAGTATATAAAATGATTACTCCTAGCACATTTCCTTTTTTTTTTTTTTTTGCAAGAGAGAGAAAAATTACATTAGGGTGAAGTTAGCCAAGAGGCCATTTTTTTCCCCCATGTGTGGAAGAAGATTGTTTTTCAGTGTTCGAGCTAGGATGTCACCATCTATCACTGCCATAACAGACTCTGTATACAGCAATTTCCTCTTGGACAAAGGCAGAAAGAGGTTTCTTTAAAGGTGATGCGATGTCATAGGAAAAAAATCCTTTTCTACATTTGTATCCCGCCCTCCATTTCAAGTCTCCGTTTCCTGTCACTTTTTTAAGTAATGCTTTATTAAGATATGTATTCATATACTGTGTAATTCACACAGTTTAAGTGTATAATCCAGTGGTTTTTAGCGTATTTACAGAGTTGTGCAACCTTCACTACAATCATTTTTAGATGCTGGGAGGGATTGGGGGCAGGAGGAAAAGGGGACGACAGAGGATGAGATGGCTGGATGACATCACCGACTCGATGGACGTGAGTCTCAGTGAACTCCGGGAGTTGGTGATGGACAGGGAGGACTGGCGTGCTGCGATTTATGGGGTCACAAAGAGTCAGACACGACTGAGCCACTGAAATGAACTGAACTGAACTGAAGCACTCCCAAAAGACCCTTTAGCAGGTTTCTTCCAGTTCTCCCCTCTCCTCAGCCCTAGGCTCCCACTCATTTGCTTCCTGTCTATATGGATTTGCCTATTCTGAAATTTCATTTAAATGGAACCTACATTACATGATCTTTCATGACTGACTTCTTTCACTTAGCATCATGTTTTCAAGGTTCATCCACTCAGGTATTCATTCCTTTCTATGGTAGAATAATAGTCTATTGTATAGATACACCATGTTCGTTTATTTATTCATTTGCTGATGGGCATCTGGGTTGTTTCCACCTTGGCGCTACTATGAACAAGCTGCTACAAACATTCATGTACAGTGTTGGTGTGGACATATGTTCTCATTTGTCTAAGGTATGTTCCAAGGAATAGAAATGCTGGATCATATAGTAATTCTATTTTTAATTTTTTGAGGAGCTGTTGTACTATTTCCAAAGTGGCTGCACCATTCTGCATTCCCATCAGCAGGGTGCAAAGCTTCCAATTTCCCCATATCCCTGCCAATATTTAGGTCTCTTTTTGATTATTGCCATCCTAGTGAATGTGAAGTGGTATCTCCTTGTGATGTTGATTTGCATTTCCCTGATGGCTAATTAAGTTGAGTACCCTTTCATGTGTTTGGTGACCATATTTTTCTCTTCTTTGGAGAAATATCTATTCATATCATTAGCCCATTTTTAAACTGAGTGGTATCACTTCAACAGCAATGCCAAGAGCCCTTTGGTGAACAGAATGTGGCCTCCCATTTTGGAGCGACTACCTACTGCTGGGAAACACACTCTGCATGATAAACGGTAACAGGAAGATAAATGGAAGGGGAGAGGGCAAGGAGAAGTCAAGCATTTCATCCTCATCCTGGAGCAGGGGGTGAGCTGGATGGAGAGGGCAGGATTCAGTCTGCATACCACCTCCTTGGAGATGTCTTCCTTGATAGCTTTTAGAGAGAGATCTTGTGAACTGTGTTTCATATTAGACCTCTTTTTGTTTTTTTCATAACACTCTTAGGGCATAATTATTTCACTACTCTGCTTTTACTTATTTATTTACAACTGCTTCTCAGCTCTTTGAGGGCAAAGTTCACATCTGTGTTATCACTGCTGTATTCTTAGCACCTACTTGGTTGCCTGACATAGTGCTTTTGCTCAAATATGTCAAAAGGACATATTTCCTTTTTTTGCTCAAAAAGGAAAACAGCTCATATTAAAAGATAAAGTAGTTAGATTAGTTTACCTTCCTCAAACATTGGGGAAAACTTCACAAAAGAGTCTTTACTAAATGACTTTCAGATAAGCTCACTCCTATCTCTCTACTGTTACACTTAGAAGAATCAACATGCATAGAGTGTTCCCAATGTTCAACTTGGAAATCATGAAAAATACTGCACAGTCTGCTCATGTTCTCCTCCCAGAAAAAAGTTCAAGTGAAGACAGGCATCTCCTGCCCATGGGCCATGATTTATGGACCAAAAGGATTTTATTGATAAGGCCATGTTATCTATGTTATAATCCTACCATACTGAGCCCACCAGTGACGGAATTTAGAAACCCAAAGCCTCCGCCCTTTGCTTTGATTCCATATTAAGCAAAAATCGCTTTTGGAATGAGACTAACACATCTCATCTTACAAAGGCACAAGATCTGAATTTCACTTTGCCACTGAAGCATCATTTTCAAGTCATTTCTTATATTAGTCATGTTTGTGTAGAATAAATGTTTGAAAAATAGTCAGAAAAAGGACATGACATTCCACATTGCATTATGAGGAATCTTCAAAATTATGAGTGATTTTTAGTGCCTGTTCATCTATTTACCATGTTGCAGAACTCCAGATAAATGGAAGGGCCTTTCTCTCCCTTCTCTACAACCCTCCATCCTGAACATTCAAATCAAGTTCCCTGCTGGTGGCTGACGGGATACTGAGGAAGAGGGCGTATCTAGGTTCATTTTCAGGTGGCCAGATGGGCATCACTGCTATCTTCAGAGACAGGGAGAAGAAGTATGCAAGGTGGCACTGAAAGCCAGTCTTTCTGGGTTTGAATTCTGACACTAACACCACTCGCTATATATTTTTGGGCAAGTTACTCCCCATGTCTTTGCCTCCATTTCTTTATTTGTAAAATGAGGACAGTAAGAACACATTCCTCATAGAAACAATGTAAGGACTAAATGACTTAACATACACAAAGCACTCAGAACTGCACTGGGAGAGAACGTTTATAATTACTTGCTTTCTTCTTTCCACCTTCTCCTTCATCTTTGTTAATAACACCATCACCATATTGAGAATGTAGCAAGAGCAAGAATTCAGGGCAAGTTAAGTCAACTGGAGACAAGTTCCACTTGGGCTATCTCCTCTGGGGCACCTGCAGTTCATCTAGTTAGGCATTAAACGGAGAAACTGGCCAGGAGCTGCCGATGTTGTTCTGGGACCATGTGTATGCAGGTGACAGATGAACGCACAGCACTGGAGAAGAGTACACAGGTAGAGCAGGTGGAGGGAGAAGAGAAAGGGAATGATAGGCAGTGTCTTAAAAGGGAATACAAAAACAAAGGAACCAGCAAGCACATGCTAGGTGGTCATAAATCAGAAAGACACTAAAGATAGTGCCGTGCTGCAAATGAATGGAGAAGGAAAAGGTTTAGTAAAGGGAGCAGTCCAGAATACTAAGTGACCTGCTGCTACTGCTGCTAAGTCGCTTCAGTCGTGTCTGATTCTGTGTGACCCCTGAGATGGCAGCCAACCAGGCTCCCCCGTCCCTGGGATTCTCCAGGCAAGAACACTGGAGTGGGTTGCCATTTCCTTCTCCAATGCATGAAAGTGGAAAGTGAAAGTGAAGTCCCTCAGTCGTGTCCAACTCTTAGCGACCCCATGGACTGCAGCCTACCAGGCTCCTCTGCCCACGGGATTTTCCAGGCGAGAGTACTGGAGTGGGGTGCCATTGCCTTCTCCGACTAAGTGACCTAGAAAGTTCAAATAATATAAGCGATTAAGGAGTCTATTGATTGAATAATCAGGAGGTCACCGGTAACATTTACTAGAACACAGAACAAAGAAATGGCTGAATTAAAGTTGGAGGCCATGACTTGGTACATAAATTATATAATATCCTCTGATTAAAAAAAAAAAAAGAAAGTAAACAGTTGATGCTAAGAACTTGGGGAACTGAGTCCTGCCTTGGCACCTCTTTTCCACCAGGGTTGTTCAGGCAAGAAGCTTACATCCAAGGAAGACTAATTCACAGAATGGGGAATGAAGTATAACTTTAGTAGTCACTTGGCAAATACAGAATCCCAAGGGGTGGCCTCTTTGATAAACACAAACTGGAGCATGCATCTGAACATCTGGCCTGGTCCTTGGACTTAAGCTTCTCATCTCTATTGTACAGAAGCAGACACTTAACCATCACAATACTGTAAAGTAATGAGTGAGTGAAGTCGCTCAGTCGTGTCCGACTCTTTGCGACCCCATAGACTGTAGCCTACCAGGCTCCTCCATCATGGGATTTTCCAGGCAAGAGTACTGGAGTGGGCTGCCATTTCTTTCTCCAGAGGATCTTCCCGACCCAGGGATCGAACCCAGGTCTCCCGCATTGTAGGCAGACGCTTTACCATCTGAGCCACTGGGGAAGCCCTACAGAAACTAAAAGTAACAGAAATTCTAAATAAAGCTGAGGTGAGTGGAGGAGGAACAGAACATCTTGAAATAAGATGTATCTAGTCAGGCTTCTTTACTAAAAGTAGTTCCTGTGTTTTAGAAAATATGATTTGCCCTGCAGTATGTTTAAATCTTGTTATAACAACAAAACATTTTGTATTACATGCAGACAGGGATATTAGAAAGCCATGGCTCGTTAACACCACCTTAATATTACTCTCAGTAAAATAACCACACATCCTGGTTTTGCTTTTGGCACGTTTCTGAAAATACGGAATAAAACTCTTAAGGAGGGCTTCTAATGTAAATCTGTGCTGCATGGTACCCCGCTATACTTCAGGTTGATGTGGAACCCTCCAGGGACCTCAAATCCCAGCACCCGGTCCTCCGCCTCAAGTAAGTCAGACGTTGCCATTACTGCTATGATTTATTCCAGGCCTGAGTGCCTTATTCTCCTCCTCTTATATAGTGGAAAGTTTCTTGGCTGGCAGGACCTGTTTCCTCACCAGGAATTGAACCTAGGCCATGACAGTGAGAGCCCAGAATCCTAACCATTCACTAGGCCACCAGGGAACTCCCAGGCGAGCCTGATCTGAAGGGAAGTGTTACCTCACTTGTTGGTCTCTGCGAGGGAGTTTGCCGTGCTGAATCCCTCTTGTGACTGTGGGCAGCAGAGGACTGTCTATTCCACATGGTGAGGTCATCCATGTACATGTGGTTGTGGCACAGGAAGGGGTATGCTGATTCTAAGCAATAAACAACATCTTTCAAACTTTCAAGATAAATTTCCAAAGACTCACATGGCCTACGGAAAAGGAAAGAACTGGAGTCTGGAATGGCTTTTTTCAGAAACGGTTGACCTTTGAGGACATGGCCATTGAATTCCCTCAAGAGTGGGAATGCCTGGACTCTGCTTAGAGGGCCTTGTACAGGGGTGTGATGGCAGAGACCTGGAGGAACCTGATCTCTGTGGAGATCTTCTGATGGTTCTCATGAGGACGACCCCGCTATATTCATGGAGCTACAGGAAATCACAGACAAGTAGTCAAAAGGGAAGAGCCAGATGAGGGAGCACCTGGCAGCTCTCAACTCACGTGACAGAGCTAATAATCCTCCAATTAAAATAAATAAAGTAATTAAAAAAAAAACAAAAGAAATAGGAAAAAAAAAAAAAAAAAAAGGTGATGGGCAGAATGTCCTCACACAACTGGGACAGGAATTCCGGAGGAAAGTGGAGAGTGGCTGCATTTCTGGCAAGGCACAGATATCTGCTGCTGTGGACTGAATTTGTTCTCTGAAATTCATCTGTTGAAGCCCTAACTCCTTAGTGTGGTAGTTTTTGGAAATGGGCCTATCGGAAATAATTTTGGATAGATGAGGGTGGGTCCCATACCCTTATAAGAAAAGAGTAGACAGAATATTTTATGTCAGATGTATTCAATAAAAAAAGAGTGGTTTCTTATTCACATGGGAAAAAAAAGAAATGAAAAGAGTAGAGAGCTTACTCTCTTTTTTGCACTCTGTCATGTGAGGGCACAGCAAGACAGATGGCTGCCAGCCGGAAGAGAGCCCTTACAGGGAGCTGTATCAGCCAGCACCTTGATCTTGGACCTCCCAGCCTCCAGAACCGGGGGAACATCAATCAATGCCTGCTGTTCAATTCAGTCTCTCAGTTGTGTCCAATTCTTTGCGACCCCATGAACCGCAGCACGCCAGGCCTCCCTGTCCATCACCAACTCCCAGAGTTCACCTAAACCCATGTCCATCGTGTCAGTGATGCCATCCAGCCATCTCATCCTCTGTTGTCCCCTTCTCCTCTGGCCCTCAATCTTTCCCAGCATCAGGGTCTTTTCCAATGAGTCAGCTCTCCGCATTAGGTGGCCAAAGTATTGGAGTTTCAGCTTCAACATCAGTCCCTCCAATGAACACCCAGGACTGATCTCCTTTAGGATGGACTGGTTGGATCTCCTTGTAGTCCAATGGATTCTCAAGAATCTTCTCCAATGCCACAAGCCTATGGCATTTTGTTACAGCAATCCAAGCAGGCTAAGACAGCTGCTACTAATAAAAAACGGCTGCATGAACACCCCACATAAATGTTCCTCCCTTGCTGGCTTCCTCCTCTTAGCACTGCCTCATGATTTTGCCCTTTGGATAACCTGGAAATGTAAGATGAGGGGCCCAGCTGTAGTGCTCCCTCTTCTGGCTATTTCACTGAGCTGAGATTTGGATTACCAGGCCATATATGTCCAAGGATGTGATTTCCATATCTGGCATATGACCTACAAAAATAATACTTTCTTGATCTTTTAAAAAGCACTCATAATGACTGAACACTTGGAGCTTATTATGTTCTTCATAGAAAACCATGAAATATTGATACATTTAATTCCAGGAACAACTTCACACAGAAAATATGACTGTATTGTATGTTACAATATAAAATCATAACCATAAACACACATCCATAAAAAACATGCTGTTGAATTAAGAGTGATTGGCTGTTTGCATTAATGTTTGCTTTCTACTTATTCATTTGATTTGATACCAGCTAGAACTCAACAGCAGATGAGCAGTAGCAGGTGCAGAAAAGATGAAAAAATTTACCAAAGAAAAGCTTAAAATTGAGAAAATTTTATCCAGTAAGTTATATTTTCTGAAAATTGCAAAAACCCAGCAATTATTCTAATTTAGTGATGGAACATATCCGTTTTGCAGAGACTGAAAATTCCTAAGTGTGCAAGTGAAAGTTGCTCAGTCGTGTCCAACTCTTTGTGACTGCATGGACTGCAGACTGCCAGGCTCCTCTGTCCACGAACTTCTCCAAGCCAGAATACTGGAGTGGGTAGCCATTCCCTTCTCCATGGGGGTCGTCCCAACCCAAGGATTGAACCCAGGTCTCCTGCATTGCAGGTGGATTCTTTACCATCTGAGCCACCAGGGAAGCCCCCAAATTCCTTCACTAGTTCTTAAAATTTCATACTAAAATTGGCTGACATTATAAAGGGCATGACTTGTCTGTTAACAGACTTTTTCCTGTTTGTGGGGGTATGCTAGGTGGGTAAAGGCTAAACTCGCCCTTAGTTACATACAACCATATGTGAAATAGATTACCGTCCCATACATACAATCCTCGCTCCCATACATACAACCCTGGACTTGAATAGACTTAATTGGCAAGAAGATTATCCATTTGCTCACCACCACTGATGTTAAGTTTAACTCCAGCTTGGAGCTAGAGAGAAAGGGCAAAGATTAACCATGAAGATGAGCCTGTGAACTGAACTTTGGATGAGAGTTTGTCTCAGAAAGCAGCCTGATATTCATCATCTGAATTGAAGGACACCTGTCACAGTAAGCGTCCACAATTTATACCCAGAGGTTTCCAAATATCTAGCATGAAAGATGATCTGTTCGCTTCCAGGGATTCCTGTTGAAATCAGTATTTATTGAGCATGTTTTTATTTCATCTATAGATTTTGGACTCCCCCAAGTATACTTCCTCAGAGTCTGCATCTTGTACCACTTTCAGCTATAATCTACTGTTTTTATACTATTAGGGAGAAGGAAGTACTATTTTTTTAATTAATTGATTTGTTTTAATTGGAGGCTAATTACTGTGAAAAGAAGAGAAGCGAAAAGCAAAGGAGAAAAGGAAAGATATAAACATCTGAATGCAGAGTTCCAAAGAATAGCAAGAAGAGATAAGAAAGCCGTCCTCAGCAATCAATGCAAAGAAATAGAGGAAAACAACAGAATGGAAAAGACTAGAGATCTCTTCAAGAAAATTAGAGATACCAAGGGAACATTTCATGCAAAGATGGGCTCGAGAAAGGACAGAAATGGTATGGACCTAACAGAAGCAGAAGATATTAAGAAGAGGTGGCAAGAATACATAGAAGAACTGTACAAAAAAGATCTTCACGACCCAGATAATCACGATGGTGTGATCACTGACCTAGAGCCAGACATCCTGGAATGTGAAGTCAAGTGGACCTTAGAAAGCATCACTACGAACAAAGCTAGTGGAGGTGATGGAATTCCAGGTGAGCTATTTCAAATCCTGAAAGATGATGCAGTGAAAGTACTGCACTCAATATGCCAGCAAATTTGGAAAACTCAGCAGTGGCCACAGGACTGGAAAAGGTCAGTTTTCATTCCAATCCCAAAGAAAGGCAATGCCAAAGAATGCTCAAACTACCGCACAATTGCACTCATCTCACATGCTAGTAAAGTAATGCTCAAAATTCTCCAAGCCAGGCTTCAGCAATACGTGAACTGCGAACTTCCTGATGTTCAAGCTGGTTTTAGAAAAGGCAGAGGAACCAGAGACCAAATTGCCAACATCTGCTCGATCATCGAAAAAGCAAGAGAGTTCCAGAAAAACATCTCTTTCTGCTTTATTGACTATGCCAAAGCCTTTGACTGTGTGGATCACAATAAACTGTGGAAAACTCTGAAAGAGGTGGCAATACCAGACCACTTGACCTGCCTCTTGAGAAATTTGTATGCAGGTCAGGAAGCAACAGTTAGAACTGGACATGGAACAACAGACTGGTTCCAAATAGGAAAAGGAGTATATCAAGGCTGTATATTGTCACCCTGCTTATTTAACTTATATGCAGAGTACATTATGAGAAACACTAAGAAGCACAAGCTGGAATCAAGATTGCCAGGAGAAATATCAATAACCTTAGATATGCAGATGACACCACCCTTATGGCAGAAAGTGAAGAGGAACTCAAAAGCCTCTTGATGAAGGTGAAAAAGGAGAGTGAAAAAGTTGGCTTAAAACTCAACATTCAGAAAACGAAGATCATGGCATCTGGTCCCATCACTTCATGGGAAATACATGGGGAAACAGTGGAAACAGTGTCAGACTTTATTTGGGGGGGCTCCAAAATCACTGCAGATGGTGACTGCAGCCATGAAATTAAAAGATGCTTACTCCTTGGAAAGAAAGTTATGACCAACCTAGATAGCATATTGAAAAGCAGAGACATTACTTTGCCAACAAAGGTTCGTCTAGTCAAGGCTATGGTTTTTCTAGTGGTCATGTATGGATGTGAGAGTTGGACTGTGAAGAAGGCTCAACGCTGAAGAATTGATGCTTTTGAACTGTGGTGTTGGAGAAGACTCTTGAGAGTCCCTTGGACTGCAAGGAGATCCAACCAGTCCATTCTGAAGGAGAGCAGCCCTGGGATTTCTTTGGAAGGAATGATGCGAAAGCTGAAACTCCAGTACTTTGGCCACCTCATGTGAAGAGTTGACTCATTGGAAAAGACTCTGATGCTGGGAGGGATTGGGGGCAGGAGGAGAAGGGGATGACAGAGGATGAGATGGCTGGATGGCATCACCGACTCGATGGACGTGAGTCTGAGTGAACTCCGGGAGTTGGTGATGGACAGGGAGGCCTGGCATGTTACGATTCATGGGGTCGCAAAGAGTCGGACATGACTGAGTGACTGAACTGAACTGAATTACAATATTGTTGTGGTTTTTGCCATGCGTTGTCATGACTCAGCCATGGGTATACATGTATCCTGCACCATCCCCAAATCCCTTTCTACCTCCCTCCCCATCCCATCCCTCAGGGTCATCCCAGTGCACCAGCTTTTAGTTCATGTTTCCCGCATTGAACTTGGACGGTGATCTATTTAACACATGGTCATATATATGTTTCAATGCTATTCTCTCAAAAAATCCACCCTTGTCTTCTCCCACAGAGTCCAAAAGTCTGTCCTTTAAATCTGTGTCTCTTTTGCTGTCTGGCATATAGGGTCATTGTTACCATCTTTCTAAATTCCATATATATGCCTTAATATACCGTATTGGTGTTTTTCTTCCTGACTTACTTCATTGTGTATAATAGGCTCCAGGTTCATCCACCTCATTAGAACTGATTCAAATGTGTTCTTTTTAATAGCTGAGTAATATTCCATGGTGTATATTTACCACAACTTTCTCATCCATTCATCTGCCAATGGACATCTAGGTAGCTTCCATGTCCTAGCTATTGTAAACAGTGCTGCTATGAACAGTGGGGTACACGTGTCTCTTTTAATTCTGGTTTCCTCAGTGTGTATGCCCAGCAGTGGGATTGCTGAGTTGTATGGCAGTTCTATTTTCAGTTTTTTGAGGAATCTCCACACTGTTCTCCATAGTGGCTGTACTAGTTTGCATTTCCACAAACAGTGTAGGAGGGTTCCCTTTTCTCCACACCCTTTCCAGCATTTATGGTTTGTAGATATTTTGATAGCAGCCATTCTGACTGGTGTGAGATGGTACCTCATTGTGGCTTTGATTTGCATTTCTCTGATAATGTGTGATGTTGAGCTTTTTTTCATGTGTTTGTTAGCCAACTGTATGTCTTCTTTGGAGAAATGTCTATTTATTCTTTGGCCCATTTTTTTTATTGGGTCGTTAATTTTTCTGTTTTTGAGCTACATGAGCTGCTTGTATATTTTTGAGATTAATTCTTTGTCAGTGCTTCATTTGCTATTATTTCTTCCCACTCTGAAGGCTGTCTTTTCACCTTGCTTAGTTTCCTTCATTGTGCAAAAGCTTTTAAGTTTAATTAAGTCCCATTTATTTTTGTTTTCATTTCCATTACTCTGGGAGGTGAGGCATAGAGGACCTTGCTGTGATTTACATCAGAGTGTGCTTTGCCTATGTTTTCTTCTAGAAGTTTTATAGTTTCTGGCCTTCAATTTAGAGCTCTAATCCATTTTGAGTTTATGTTTGTGTATGGTGTTAGAAAGTTTCATTTACAGGTGGTTGACCAGTTCTCCCAGCACCACTTGTCAAAGAGATTGTCTTTTCTCCACTGTATATTTTTGCCTCATTTGTCAAAGATAAGGTGTCCATAGGTACACAGATTTATCTCTGGACTTCCTATTTTATTTCATTGATCTATATTTCTTTTTGCCAGTACCATACTGTTTTGATGACCATAGCTTTGCAGTATGGTCTGAAGTCAGGCAGGTTGATTCCTCCGGTTCCATTCTTCTTTCTCAAGACTGCTTTGGCTATTAAAGATTGTCTGTATTTCCATACAAATTGTGAAATTATTTAGTTTTGTGAAAAATACTGTTGGCAGCATCGAATCTATCGATTGCTTTGGGTAGTATACTCTTTGTCACTACATTGATTCTTCTCATCCACGAACATGGTATATTTCTCCATCTATTTGT
This sequence comes from Bubalus bubalis, assembly GCF_019923935.1. NCBI lineage: Eukaryota > Metazoa > Chordata > Mammalia > Artiodactyla > Bovidae > Bubalus > Bubalus bubalis. The sequence goes on along the minus strand of NC_059177.1, from coordinate 22,948,213 downwards.
ATCATCTTTGATTTCTTTCATCAGTGTTTTATAGTTTTCTATATATAGGTCTTTTGTTTCTTTAGGTAAATATCCCTAAGTATTTTATTCTTTTTGTTGCAATGGTGAATGGGATTGTTTCCTTAATTTCCATTTCTGTGTTCTCATTGTCAGTGTCTAGGAATACAAGGGATTTCTGTGTATTAATTTTATATCCTGAAACTTTACTATATTCATTGATTAGCTCTAGTAATTTTCTGGTGGTGTCTTTAGGGTTTTCTATATAGAGGATCAAGTCATCCGCAAACAGTGCGAGTTTTACTTCTTTTCCAATCTGGATTCCTTTTATTTATTTTTCTTCTCTGATTGTTGTGGCTAGGACTTCCAAAACTATGTTGCATAGTAGTGGTGAAGAGTGGGCACCCTTGTCTTGTCCCTGACTTTAAGGGAAATGCTTTCAAGTTTTCACCATTGAGGATAATGTTTGCTGTGGGTTTATCACATATGGCTTTTATTATGTCGACGTATGTGCCTTCCATGCCTGCTTTCTGCAGAGTTTTTATAATAAATGGATGTTGAATTTTGTCAAAGGCTTTCTCTGCATCTGCTGAGGTAATTATACAGTTTTATCTTTCAGTTTGTTAATGTGGTGTATCACATTGATTGATTTATGAATACTGAAGAATCCTTGCATCCCTGGGATAAAGCCCACTTGGTCATGATATATGATCTTTTTAATATGTTGTTGGATTGTGTTTGCTAGAATTTTGTTGAGGAATTTTGCATCTATGTTCATGAGTGATATTGGCCTATAGTTTTCTTTTTTTGTAGCATCTTTGTCTGGTTTTGGTGTTAGGGTGATCGTGGCCTCACAGAATGAGTTTGGGAGTTTACCTTCCTCTGAAATTTTCTGGAAGAGTTTGAGTAGGATAGGTGTTAGCTCTTCTCTAATTTTTTGGTAGAATTCATCTGTGAAGCCATTTGGTCCTGGGCTTTTGTTTGTTGGAAGATTTTTGACTACAGTTTCTATTTCCATGCTTGTGATGGATCTGTTAAGATTTTCTACTTCTTCCTTGTTCAGTTTTGGAAAGTTATAATTTTCTAAGAATTTGTTCATTTCTTCCAAGTTGTCCATTTTATTGGCATATTTGCTGATAGTAGTCTCTTATGATCCTTTGTATTTCTGTGTTGTCTGTTGTGATTTCTCCATTTTCATTTCTAATTTAGTTGATTTGATTCTTCTCCCTTTTTTTTTCCTTGATGAGTCTGGCTAATGGTTTGTCTATTTTATTTATCTTCTCAAAGAATCAGCTTTTAGTTTTGTTAATTTTTGCTATCATCTCCTTTGTTTCTTTTTCATTTATTTCTGCCCTAATTTTTATGATTTCTTTCCTTCTACTAACCCTAGGGTTCTTCATTTCTTCTTTTTCTAGTTGCTTTAGGTGTAAAGTTAGGTTATTCATTTGATTTTTGACTTGTTTCTTGAGGTAAGCTTGTATTGCTATGAATCTTCCCCTTAGCACTGCTTTTACTGAATCCCATAGCTTTTGGATGGTTGTGTTTTCATTTTCATTTGTTTCTAAGCATATTTTGATTTCCTTTTTGATCTTCTGTGATTTGTTGGTTATTCAGAAGCGCGTTGTTTAGCCTCCATTTTTATATAGTTTGCATTTTTATAGTTTTTTTTCCTGTAGTTGACATCTACTCTTATCACATTGTGGTCAGAAAAGATGCTTGAAATGATTTCAATTTTCTTTTAATTTACCAAGGCTAGATTTATGACCCAGGATGTAATCTATCCTGGAGGATGTTACGTGTGCACTTGAGAAAAAGGTGAAATTCATTGTTTTGGGGTGAAATGTCCTATAGATAGCAATTAGGTCTAACTGGTCCATTATATCATTTAATGTTTGTGCTTCCTTGCTAATTTTATGTTTAGTTGATCTATCCATAGGCGTGAGTGCGGTATTAAAGTCTCCCACTATTATTGTGCTACTGTTAATTTCCTCTTTCATACTTGTTAGCACTTGCCTTATGTATTGAGGTGCTCCTATGTTAGGTGCATATATATTTATAATTGTTATATCTTCTTCTTGGATTGATCCTTTGATCATTATTCAGTGTCCTTCTTTGTCTCTTTTCATGGCCTTTATTTCAAAGTCTATTTTACCTGATACAAGTATTGCTACTCCTGCTTTCTTTTGGTCTCCAATTTGCATGAAATATCTTTTTCCAGCCCTTCACTTTCAGTCTTTATGTGTCCCTTGGTTTGAGGTAGGTCTCTTGTAGACAGCATATATAGGGGTCTTGTTTTTGTATCCATTCAGCCAGTCTTTGTCTTTTGGTTGGGGTATTCAACCCATTTACATTTAAGGTAATTATTGATAAGTATGATCCCACTGCCATTTACTTTGTTGTTTTTGGTTTGAGTTTATAAACCTTTTCTGTGTTTCCTGTCTAGAAAAGATCCTTTAGCATTTGTTGAAGAGCTGGTTTGGTGGTGCTGAATTTTCTCAGCTTTTGTCTGTAAAGCTTTTGATTTCTCCTTCATATTTGAATGAGATCCTTGCTGGTTATAGTAATTTGGGTTGTAGGTTTTTCTCTTTCATCACTTACATATATCCTGCCATTCCCTTCTGGCCTGAAGAGTTTCTATTGAAAAATCAGCTGTTAGAGAGGGGAGTATTGTATTATACTCTGATTAAACCTCATTTTTAGAAGCCTGAAACTCAGGCTTGTCACCTTCACCAGTTTCTCCAGGGGTATAAAATTTTCTACCTGCTTTTTACTCCCTTCCTTGCCTATAGCATTTGATATCAATTTTCTTGAAATCTTGAACCCTGTTCAATGTGCTCCTTGCTCCAGCCCCGACACTTCCCCAGAGGAGAGACAGGAAGGGTCCCCTACCAGGATAAGGCTCTGGCAAAATCTTTTTTCCTGGAGAGGAGATCTTTGTTACATACAAGTTCTGGGCGAATTTTACTGTGATTAATTTCCCCCTGCCTCTTCCAGAGCCATGAGGGAATCTAATGGGGTTCCTGAGAGTTATGCTCATGAAAGAGTGGATTCTCCAAGGCCTGTTGCTTCTTGGGAATAAAAGCCAAAGAAAATTAATTGATTTTCATTTTGTTGAGTTGGTTTTCTTACTTTAAGGATGAGATGTCTCCCAGCTCTTTACATGTCAGAACTGAGACCCAAAGTCTCTGTTTCAAAAAATGAAGACATATTTATTTACTTACATAACAAATTCATGAGCTGCTGCTGCCAAGTCACTTCTGTTGTGTCCGACTCTGTGCAACCCCATAGATGGAAGCCCACCAGGCTCCCCCGTCCCTGGGATTCTCCAGGCAAGAACACTGGAGTGGGTTGCCATTTCCTTCAGAGATAAATCTTCCCTTAGGAGTAAACAGGACTGAGGCCTTGAATGTTTCCAGGAATAACTTGTTACTATTGCTGATCTGTTTTCTCCATGGCTACAGGCATCTATGGACTCACACCCTAATAGATGTTACCACACAAGCAAAGAATCTTCCTCTTCAGCTTCAATTAAAAAGAAAAATCTGCCAAAGGATTGTGACTGGCTAACATTGTTTCACATGCCCAAACCTTGAATCAATCACTGTGGCTATGGAGGGGGAGGACTGGAATTACTCCAGCCTGGATTATGTATACACCTTCAGGACCACATAAATGGGACCATTAGTAGAAAAGACAACAGAAATTCTTTAACAGTATAAACACAAGCATTTCAGAAGGGAGGATGTAGAATAAACAGGAAAAATAATCCATGCCTAAGAAGGGGAAGTAGGAAATAGCTCACTGAAAGCAAACTTTGCCACTTCACAATCTCATGTACTTAGGAACCCTGCCCCCCCACCCCCACCCCACCCCACCCTTAGCAACTCTTTTTAGGAAACTCTCTTATACTGTTGTTGGCCACTATAGAAAACAACATGGAGCTTCCTTAAAAATTTTAAAAAATAACTACCATACAACTTAGCAATCCCACAACTGAAGATATACTCGAGAAAACCATAATTTAAAAAGACATATGCACCCCAATGTTGACAGCATCACTATTTACAATAGCTAGGACATGGAAGCAACCTAAATATCCACCAACAGAGGAGTGGATAAAGAAGATTTGGTACATATATACGATGAAATATTACATGGTCATAAAAAGGAATAAAATTGGGTCACCTGTAGAAAATCGTTAAGAGTGAAGTAAATTGGAAAGAGAGAAACAAATATTATATATTAACACATATACATGTGGACCCTAGAAAAATGGTATAGATGACCTTATCTGTGAAGCAGAAATGTAGACACAGACATAGAGAACAAACATGGATATCAAAGGGGAAAAGGGTGGGGTGGGAGGAATTGGGAGACTGGCATTGACATATATACACTACTATGCACAAAACAGTTAACTAGTGAGAAACTACTGTACACCTCGGGAACTCTACCCAATGCTCTGTGGTGACCTAACTCGGAGGAAAATCTGAAAGGGAGAGGATATATGTATATGTATGACTCATTCATGCTACTATGCAGTAGAAGCTAAAACAATATCATAAAGCAACTATAGTGTGATAAAAATTAATAAAAGAAAGAAATACTTTTTAATCCCTTTCCATGTTAATGAGAAGGGATAATGTCAAGCCTTGCCTTTTATGGTCCTTCGGTAAAGTGGATAACTAAGTCTATTAATCTGACAATACATTTAAACTGAGTTATACTGACAAGGGACTTGCACTATCTATTTTATCTAGTTGTAAACTGTCAGAATGTATCTCATGGTGGGGGCGGGAGATCACAGCTGTTTTGTTTTATTTGCCAGTTTTATATTCCATATAAATTCTTAGATTTGACAAGGTTTAATACACAACTCAGGGCAGAGCTACAAGGCAGTGATTTCCACTATAAGCTGCTGTACCACCAACCTCTATAAAAGTAAAACTACCCTAGCTGGAATCAAGATTGCCGGGAGAAATATCAATAACCTCAGATATGCAGATGACACCACCCTTATGGCAAAAAGTGAAGAGGAACTAAAAAGCCTCTTGATGAAAGTGAAAGTGGAGAGTGAAAAAGTTGGCTTAAAGCTCAGCATTCAGAAAACTAAGATCATGGCATCCAGTCCCATCACTTCATGGGAAATAGATGGGGAAACAGTGGCAGACTTTATTTTTGGGGGCTCCAAAATCACTGTAGATGGTGATTGCAGCCATGAAATTAAAAGATGCTAACTCCTTAGAAGGAAAGTTATGACCAACCTAGATAGCATATTCAAAAGCAGAGACATTACTTTGCAATAAAGGCCTATCTAGTCAAGGCTATGGTTTTTCTAGTCATCACGTATGGATGTGAGAGTTGGACTGTCAAGAAAGCTGACCACCAAAGAATTGATGCTTTTGAATTGTGGTCTTGGAGAAGACTGTTGAGAGCCCCTTGGACTGCAAGGAGATCCAACCAGTCCATTCTAGAGGAGATCAGTCCTGGGTGTTCATTGGAAAGACTGATGCTAAAGCTGAAACTCCAATACTTTGGCCACCTCATGCGAAGAGTTGACTCATTGGAAAAGACCCTGATGCTGGGAGGGATTGGGGGTAGGAGGAGAAGGGGACGACAGAGGATGAGATGGCTGGATGGCATCACTGACTCGATGGACGTGAGTTTGAGTGAGCTCTGGGAGTTGGTGATGGACAGGGAGGCCTGGCGTGCTGCGATTCATGGGGTCGCAAAGAGTCGGACACGACTGAGCGACTGAATTGAACTGAACCCTAGGATGACTTCCTTATAGTTCAATCTGAATGAGATTGTCATATTTTGATTAATTCATATTTGCTTATTCAAGTTTGACCTGAAATGGCCTTGTAAGTGCATGCATGTTCAGTAGCTCAGTTGTGTCTGACTCTTTGGAACTCCATTGACCGTAGCCCACAAAGCTCCTCTGTCCATGGAATTTTCAAGGCAAGAATACTGGAGTGGGCTTCCATCTCCTCCTGCATGGGATCTTCCTGACCCAGGGATCAAATGTGTGTCTCTTATGTCTCCTTCATTGGCAGGTGGGTTCATTATCACCACACCACCCAGGAAGCCAGAAATGACCTTGAATCTACAAGAAAAACTTCAAAGAAGGAACCAAAGTTTCAATAAATCTTCCTGAAAAAAATAATTTTAAGGAGTGTAAGGTCTCTTTCTGTTAAACTCAACTTAAACTCATTTAAACCAAAAGGAAATTCATAGCCTCACATTAAAGGAAAAAACTCCATGGATAGGAGGAAGGGCATAATCTAGGGGTCTAAACATTGTCATCAGGACCTGCTCTTGCTCCATTTGTTGGCTCTGCTCTTTGTAATGGGCTCCAATCTAAAATTTTTCCTTTTGAGTTGATTTCCAGTGGAACAGAAAGCATGTTTTCTCTCACAACCCCACCAAACCTCAAGTTTACAGCTTGGGCCTTCCCTGGTGGTGCAATGGATAAGAATTTTCCTGACAGTGCAGAGGACACAGGTTCAATCCCTGATCCAGGATGATCCCACATGCCCTGGAGGAACAAAGCCGATGCATCATAACTACTGAGCCCGCATGCTGCAACACTGAAGTCCCTGCACTTACAGCCTGTGCTCTGCAATAAGAGAAGCCATAACAATGAGAAGCCTGAGCATCACAATGAAGACTAGCCCCCACTTGCCACAACTAGAGAAAGTCTGCAGGTAGCAATGAAGACCCAGCACAACCAAAAATAAATAAGTAAATAACAGTTCCCCCATCTCAAAAAAAATAAAGCTTTTAACTCCCTGGGTAGACTGAGTCACTTACTCAAACCTCATTGCAACACTGTGCCAGGTAATGACAACTCTTAACTGGAGAGGCAGGACTAAGTAGGGTGGAGCTAGCATTTGTAGACTATAAACTCAAGAACAGGAAGGGGTGGGTTCTTAGAAGACTGCACCAAAACAGCATTAATATTTATAGGTGTAACACAAGGATGATAGCAACAATAGATGTTTACAGGGTGCTTAATATGTGCTCAGAATTCTTCTAGTGTCTTAACTAATCTAATCCTCAGTATCACCTCAGGAGAAGATAGGCTGAGTAACTTGCCCAAAGTTATACAGTTATATGCTAACTGCTAGTGTATAACTAAGGTTATACACTAACTGCTAGTAGAACAAGGATTTGAATGTAGGCAATCTGGCTCCAGGGTTAGCACTATTAACCACTGCTCCACACTGCTGCTTCAGAGACATGGGGCAATAAAGGGCCACCAAGAAGGCAGGGTAGAGGAGTAGATGCTGGTCAGTACCCCTTCTCAGAAGACAGTTCTTCATATGATCTTCAGCTGGCTGTAAACTGCAGCCTGATCCCAGACCGCCCAGCCCATTTAGAAAACAAGCCCATCTGGGATCAAAGGCTAAACATCTTGACTTACAATTATATACACTATTTCAGTCCTATATGTCTACTCTCAGCTTTAATATATGGATTTCTATAAAAAAGCTTTCCCTTTGAAGAGAACCTTTGTTTATATATGAGTGCCTAAATCTGTTTTATTCTGTCTCTCCCCTGAAGGAAAATATCTCCAGTTCACAAATACTGTACAACTCAGATTGCCCCTCCATTCCTTTTCTCTGCAGACCCCATGGGAAGCCCACTGAGTTGGACGTCTGGAAATTGATTTCACCCTCCATGGCTATGCAAACCACCTGCGGTGCCCTTTGATGGCAGATGAATTTTAAAAGAATCCCAAAGAGAATTTTCACTGGCAGGGCAAAACACCTTGTTTCTATCTGATAGAGAAGCTTGTGGAGCTTACAGGAGAAATGACTTAAGAAGATTTAAAGTCAGAAGAGTGAGTGGAAGTAGAGAAAGAAAACATTTGGAAATTTGGAGTTAGGAATTCTGAATAACTTACTTGAGAAAAAAATCTTGAATTCAGTGAAAAATACTGTATAAACATACTTGAGGAGTGTTATTTGGATTTAATTAGCTATTTTTCTCACTAAAATGATTTATGCTGTGTAACAAATCATCTAAAACCTGAAGACATAAGACACCAGTCACATCTGGTTTCTCATCAGTCTGCAGGCTGACTGGGGTGGTCCTTTTAGGATGGCTGAGTCGGGCTGGCTGTGCTGTCCATAATAATCATCTTCCTTCTGGAATCAGCAGGTCAACTGGGTCATGAATTTCTCATGTCAACAGCAGAGATGGCAGAGAGGATGAGCCCAACTGTGTAAGAACTTTTCAAGCCTCTGTTTGTATTGTCAGTCCAGTTCCAAAGAAGACACAGAGCTGGCCAGTAGGCATATGAAAAGATGCTCAACATCACTAATTATTAGTGAAATGCAAATCAAAACTACAATGAGGTACCACCTCAAACAGGTCAGAATGGCCATCATTAAAAAGTCTACAAATAACAAATGCTGGAGAGGGTGCAGAGAAAAGAGAACCCTCTTGCACTGCTGGAGGGAATGTAAACTGATACAGCTACTATGGAGAACAGTATACAGATTCCTCAGAAAACTAAAATTAGAATTCTCATATGATTCAACAATCCTACTCCTAGGAATATACCTGAACAAAAGTATAATTTAAAAAGATACAGGCTCCCCTATGTCCATAGCAGCACTCTTCACAGTAGCCAAAACAGAAATAGCCTAAACATCCATCAACAGATGAATGGATAAAGATGTGGTACATATACACAATAAAATACCACTTAACCATAATAAAAAGAATGAAACAATGCCATTTGAGAATATTGTATTACAGATTATCATACCAAGTAAAGTAAGTCAAAAGAAGAAAGACAAATATCATATGGTATCACTTACATGTGAAATCTAAAATATGGCACAGATCTCTGAAACAGAAGCAGATTCACAGACACAGAGAACAGACTCATGGTTGCTGAGGGGGAGAGGGTGAGGGATGGACTGAGAATTTGGGTTTAGTAAATGAAAACTATTACGTTTAGAATGGATAGACAGCAAGGTCCTAATGGATAGCACTGAGACTATATTCAGTAACTGTGATAAACCATAATGGGAAAGGGTGTAAAAACAAAAAAGAATGTATATGTGTGGATAAAAGAGTCACTTTGCAGTGGCAGAGATTGGCACAACGCTGTCCATCAAGTATACTTCAATGAAAAAATATGAGACATAAAAAATAAAATAGAAAATACAGTGGAGAAAAGAAGAACTCTGCCCTCATGTATAAGGGACAAAGACATCTTGAACACATGCTAAGTGAGTGTTTTCTTGATAAAATATGACTTAGCTCCTGAGGTGGTTTAAAACTCTGAATGTCTGCCAACCCATAAGATTCTTCCTCAACCCACTCACAGATATTTCCTGCCCTTTTCAATCCATAACCATTTTAATTACACAATAAATAATATTTTAAAAACAATCTGTAGAAAGTGTGAGATCCTTTTCTGAGAGCATGTTTTGACCTGAGGGGCTAGGGAGGACACAGCTGAACTTTTCCATTCTCTGAGGTTGTAAGATTCTATAATAAAGACAGGTGTGTGCACTGAGTACATTCTGAAGGCAGAACTCAGCTCTCTCACTACCTTATTGCGTGTGTGCTGATTTGGTCCTAATCTTTGCAACCCTTTGGACTATAGCCCACCAGGCTCCTCTGTCCATGGGATTTCCCAGGCAAGAATACTGGAGTGGGTTGCCATTTCTTCCTCTAGGGATCTTCCTGACCCAGAGATCGAACCCTTGTCTCCTGCATTGCAGGCAGATTCTGTACCATTGAGCCATCAGAGAAGTCAATACTGACAGCAAATACACAGAAGCTTCCTAACTTTAGTTTCTGGAAGTGTATCGGCAACTTTCAATTTGCTGGACCAATGAGCAGGTGGAGCAAACTTGGATGATCGAAATCTAACCAACTCTCAACAACTCTTCTACATGAAAGTCTTTTTAAAAGTGCTTCTGGAGCGTCTGTGGTTTCTTCCTTCCCACTTGGAGCCTATAAACAGAAAAACAGGAAATGAAGGAAGGAAGAAACTCTTTAGAAGGCCCCAAATGTAATCAGCTTCAAAGCAATTAAGAATTGACTGTATTTTTATTATCATCTAAATCCCCACTGAGGTCGATGCTAAAAGCTAATTCATTCTGGCTCTATCTTTAATGTATGAGATTTATTTTTTAAAAGTCATTTGCAGAAGAAAAGCAAAAGAAGACAAAGCTTCTATTTTGATTGACTATGGTTTCTTAATTGCTTGACTGGGTCAAATTAAGCAGAGTTATTAAGCCAGCCAAAAATGTCAAGAACTTTTTTGTTGACGCAGACACAGAATACACAATAGAGAATGAATGCAAGTTAATTTGACTCTCCCCCAGATTTTCACTGCTGTTCTACTTTCTGCAGAAACACCTCACAATTCAACCTTCCAGTCTCCAAAGGATTTATTTAACCTGAAGTCTGCTTTTCTACTTTTCTTTGACTAGACAAACCTTGAATAAAATATTCAGTATAATATCTGTTAAAACACATCAATTATCTTGGAAAAAATAAGATACAATAGAACACGAGTGCCCTTCTTGCTTTTTAAACATGGGCCACTCTAGAAGACAGTGATGCTAACCACTGTACCACCAAGGAAGGAAGGCCTTGGCACATCAGTCGCTCTGCTTTATGTGATATTTGTGATTAGCAGATCTGGTTTAATGAAAACAGGATCTCATTGATACAGGAAGATTAGTAAAAGAAAATAAAAGTGCAGATCTTAGAATCCTTCTCTGTTGGGGATACAGCACTTATACTGACTAATTGTATTTTTGAGTGTTAAAAAAATCTTAATGCATGATTTCCCCCAAAGCTGTCACGTGGTCTCAGTGGGTGGTCAGGAAGTGAAGAACAAAACATCAGTGAGTTGCTTCTCAGGGAGTCTTCCCTCTGATCAAGCTTGGAGCCCAGACAAGAAACAATATGCTCACTGCTTTACTGCCACTGCAGATCGTTCATTAGTTGTAATTATTTTCTAAGATCTAGAGGGAGCCATCAAAAAAAATTAATCACGAATGGAAAGCAAGGCAGCCTTCTGTGATCATAAAAACACATAAAGTGTTTTGGATATTATGGACTTTTTATGATTTACACTCAAACTTAAACGCAAGGGGGCATATGGCACATCAGCGTTTATTAACCAAGTATGGGGATTTATGATAAATCATAAGTTTTGTTGTAAAATAAGTTGCCTTTTTATTGTGTTCTTAAAGTTGATTTTGTGAGTACGTGTTGAGGAGTCCTTTCTTGATTTTGACCTTGCTAGAAATATAAATTGAAAAAAACAGCATCCTATCGTTAAAGGGAGTTTAAAGATGAAGCCAGTTATGCAATGTTTGAGCTTTCTCTAAGCAGTCCCACCAAATGCAGGGCATTCTTTCCTCTGGAGAAGCTTGTTTCACTCTGGAAAGTTCAGGTATTTGGAACTCTTCCACTCTCTGACTTTACATACATGCTGACAATGCAGTTTCATAAAATAAGCCCAGTCTTTCTCCCATTGTATCCCTTCAAATAATGAAGCAGCTATTGGAATCCTTTCCAATTCTCTGAAAGGTTCAAGACTGCAGGTTCTGGAATTCAACTGCTCAGGTTCCAGTCAGGCTTCTACCACTTACCAGAAGCATCCTTGGGCAATTATTTAGACACTCTAAGCTTCAGTTGGGGTTCCCAGGTGACACAGTGGTAAAGAATCCAACTGTCAGTGCAGAAGAAGCAGGAGACATGGGTTCAATCCCTGGTCAGGAAGATCCCCGAAGAAGGAAATGGCAACCCACTCCAGTATTCTTGCCTGGGAAATCCCATGGACAGAGGAGCCTGGCGGGCTACAGTTCATGGGATCATAAAGCGCTGGGCACAACTGAGAACACAGTACACATGCAAGCCTCACCTTCCTCCTTATGAACAAGGGTGTGAAGATTAAAGTGAGAACACTCACCTAAGTGCTAACATAGAGCTTGCCAAAATGACAAGTGCTCAGTAACTGCTAGTTAGTATTACTGACATTATGACTATGATTCTAATGAAAACATATGCAATATGTCTTCATGTGACATGGTTTTGAGTCCCTTTATTATTAGGGTGACCAACTTATCTTGGTTTTAAAAGTGAAAGTCCACATCCTGGGAAGGTCTCTCAATGTCAGAAAACCTGAGATGACTAGCCACTCTACTCTTCTATTGGGTTCTCACTTCAGGACATCCCCTCCCCAATTAAAGCACCTTTAAGGTGCCCCTGGAAAGACCTGCCACATGAGAGAGTCCAGGTAAAAGCTGCCTGGATATATATGTGTATAACAGAGTCACTTTGCTGCAGAGCAGTAATTAACACAACATTGTAATTCAGCTATACTTCAATAAAAATAAATTTTAAATAGACAAATTTAAAAGTTGTCTGAGGCACCAAGAAATGTGTTTGGGTCTATTTCTTGACCAATTGTTTGATCAAACCTTGCTTCTTTTCTGCCAATTCTTGTACATTTGATGCTGCACCCTTGGTCTTTAGACTCGGGCTCCCTGTGAACTAGCTTGGAGTACCTCACGATGTATCTTATTTGATTCCTCACTTGTAAAACTACCTATGCAAGATGCTGCCTCCCATTTCACAGAACCAAACTATTGCTCATTTTTGCTTGCTTGGTGTTGAGTTGGCATGTCTCCTGAAACTGCCCCCTCCTGTCCTATGACACTGGATAAATCATCTTGTACAAAGTCACAAGCACGGGCTTGGAATGAGGGAAAGTCCATTCATCTGCACCCAAATGTACTGGCTTTTCAACATCTTCATGAAGCTCTCAATGTGTTCTGTTCTCTACTGCAAGCTTTTTGTCTCTGTCTATATTTGCATTTTGATTTTGTGAGTATGTGTGGAGAAGGCAAAGGAGAAGGAAATATTTACCCATTTGAATGTCGAGTTCCAAAGAATAGCAAGGATACAAAAACCTTCCTCAGTGATCAATACAAAAAATAGAGGAAAATAATAAACTGGGAAAGACTAGAGATCTCTTCAAGAAAATCAGATATACCAAGGGAACATTTCATGCAAAGTTGGGCACAATAAATGACAGAAATGGTATGGACCTAATAGAAGCAGAAGATATTAACAAGAGGTGGCAAGAATATACAGAAGAACTGTACAAAAAAGATCTTCATGACCCAGATGACCACGATGGATGGTGTGATCATTTACCTAGACCCAGACATTCTGGAATGCGAAGTCAAGTGGGCCTTAGGAAGCATCACTACAAACAAAGCTAGTGGAGGTGATGGAATTCCAGTTCAGCTATTTCAAATCCTATAAGATGATGCTGTGAAAGTGCTACACTTAATATGCCAGCCAATTTGGAAAACTCAGCAGTGGCCACAGGACTGGAAAAGGTCATTTTTCATTCCAGTCCCAAAGAAAGGCAATGCCAAAGAATGCTCAAACTACCACACAGTTGCACTCATCTCACACGCTAGCAAAGTAATGCTCAAAATTCTCCAAGCCAGGCTTCAATAGTATGTGAATTGTGAGCTTCTAGATGTTCAAGCTGGATTTACAAAAAGCAGAGGAACCAGACATCAAATTGCCAACATCTGCTGGATCATTGAAAAAGCAAGAGAGTTCCAGAAAAACATCTATTTTTGCTTTATTGACTACACCAAAGCCTTTGACTGTGTGGATCACAACAAACTGTGGAACATTTTTAAAGAGATGGGAATACCAAGACCACCTGACCTGCCTCCTGAGAAATCTGTGTGCAGGTCAGGAAGCAATAGTTAGAAATGGACATGGAACAACAGACTGGTTCCAAAAAGGAAAGGAGTACGTCAAGGCTGTATATTGTCACCCTGCTTATTTAACTTATATGCAGCGTACATCATGAGAAATGCTGGGCTAAATTAAGCACAAGCTGGAATCGAGACTGCCAAGAGAAATATCAATAACCTCAGATATACAGATGACACCACCCTTATGGCAGAAAGTGAAGAAGAACTAAAGAGCCTCTTTTTTTTTTTTTTTTTAATTGGATATTTTATTTCACAAGAAACTTACAAGCTGCTTTCTAGAAAGGCTGTACTGTACCATTTTACATTCCAACCAGGGATGCATAAGTAATCCAGTTTTCCTGCTTTCTCACCAGAATTTGATGTCACTGTTTTTTTTTTTCTCTTTTTTTTAAATTTTATTTTATTTTTAAACTTTACAATATTGTATTAGTTTGCCAAACATCGAAATGAACCCACCACAGGTATACCCATGCTCCCCATCCTGAACCCTCCTCCCTCCTCCCTCCCCATACCCTCCCTCTGGGTCATCCCAGTGCACCAGCCCCAAGCATCCAGTATCGTGCATCGAACCTGGACTGGTGACTCGTTTCATACATGATATTATACATGTTTCAATGCCATTCTCCCAAATCTCCCCACCCTCTCCCACAGAGTTCATAAGACTGATCTATACATCAGTGTCTCTTTTGCTGTCCCGTACACAGGGTTATTGTTACCATCTTTCTAAATTCCATATATATGTGTTAGTATACTGTATTGGTGTTTTTCTTTCTGGCTTACTTCACTCTGTATAATAGGTTCCAGTTTCATCCACCTCATTAGAACTGATTCAAATGTATTCCTTTTAATGGCTGAGTAATACTCCATTCTGTATATGTACCACAGCTTTCTCTTTGGTGGGAATGCAAACTAGTACAGCCACTATGGAGAACAGTGTGGAGATTCCTTTAAAAACTGGAAATAGAACTGCCTTATGATCCAGCAATCCCACTGCTGGGCATACACACTGAGGAAACCAGAAGGGAAAGAGACACGTGTACCCCAATGTTCATCGCAGCACTGTTTATAATAGCCAGGACATGGAAGCAACCTAGATGCCCATCAGCAGATGAATGGATAAGAAAGCTAAAGAGCCTCTTGATGAAAGTGAAAAAGGAGAGTGAAAAAGTTGGCTTAAAACTCCACATTCAGAAAACTAAGATCATGGCATCTGGTCCTGTCACTTCATGGCAAATAGGTGGGGAAACAATGCAAACAGTGGCAGACTTTATTTTGGGGGGCTCCAAAATCACTGCAGATGGTGACTGCAGCCATGAAATTAAAAGACGTTTGCTCCTTGGAAGAAAAGTTATGACCAACCTAGACAGCATATTAAAAAGCAGAGACATTACTTTGTCAACAAAGGTCTGTCTAGTCAAGGCTGTGGTTTATCCAGTAGTCATGTATGGATGTGAGAGTTTGACCATAATGAAAGCTGAGCACAAAAGAACTGATGCTTTTGAACTGTGGTGTTGGATAAGACTCTTTGAGAGTCCCTTGGACTGCAAAGAGATCCAACCAGTACATCCTAAAGCAAATCAGTCCTGAATGTTTACTGGAAGGACTGATGTTGAAGCTGAAACTCCAATACTTTGGCCACCTGATGTGAAGAACTGACTCACTGGAAAATACCCTGAGGATGGGAAAGATTGAAGGTGGGAGGAAAAGGGGACAACAGAGGATGAGATGGATTTGATGGCATCACTGACGCGATGGACATGAGTTTGAGTAGGCTCCAGGAGTTGGTGATGGACAGTTATTCACATGATGAAATAACTAGTCAATGCTTTTCTAGAACTTCAATACAGTGCTTCCTCTACATTTATCTTCTGCTTTGGCAGCCCTTTAACGAAGGAAAACAAGTTTGGTCAGGCCTAGTGGTTGGTTGCTGCAATAACTCCTTCCATTTACAACTGCTCCAAAGCCATCTATGTGGCTTGTTGCAATGGACATGATTCATGGAAAGACAGCAACAGACAGAGCAAAAAGCTACAAAGTTTCTTTCATTGCAAAGAATAATGACATTTATATACCCATTTTAAGGTGATGTTCAAAGCAGGAGGTAATGAGCATGCTCTTGGCTTGCTAGGGGTCCCTGGATTCTCTACAGAAACTCCAGCTGCTACGTGATTCATGCAGTGTTGCGTCCTTCACAAGCAAGAAGCCTGCACAATCTAATTTCTCAAAGGTCGTTATATCCTCCTTGCCTTCCAACTGCCCTTAAGATTTTGGCCATAATCCACCTACTCACCAGGTGCAACTAATTAATAGAAATCAGTCCCAGCACAGTTCAGAGTGTTCACTGCCAGATTTGGGTAAATCTAAGATACATTTCTCAAGCATGGACTGCTTCTGCAGAGCAGGGTTTCAGACCTGCCTTAGCTTTCTTTTGATATTATGGTCTAGAAAACTGCCTGAGATTATAATTAACACAATGGTCTGGGGTGCACAGAAGGTACTTTTCTACTTCTCTTTCAAAATTCACAGCTAGATCTGCTCATCTTTAGGTTTTGAAAGAGGTTCCTCATTGTTTATTCTCTTTTGAGACTTGTGATGTTTCAGATTCTCTTTCTCAAATGGAAGTTAGGGTATGGACTCCAACTAGGACTTCTGGTGCACTGGTAACACATTACAAATGCTAAGCAAGTTTTAAGGAGGACGGGGTGGCCTTTGGAAGTCTTTATCTTTCTGAATGGTGTAGAATGTGATTATGTTCTTTCTGTTATTCCATATACACTTAATCTTTTATTAGATTGTAAGCTCTCCAAGAATAGCAGGTATTTTTTACATATTTTTGTGTTCTACCAATGTTTGGAGCTACCCAGGTGGCTCAGTCCTTAAAGAATCCACCTGCAATGCAAGAGACCTGGGTTCGATCCATGGGTCAAGAAGATCCCCTGGAGAAGGAAATGGCAACTGACTGCAGTATTCTTGCCTGGGAAATTCCATGGACAGAGGAGCCTGGCAGGCTACAGTCCATGGGTCTAGAGAGTTGGACATGACTGAACAACTAAACCACCACCACCACCGAACATTTAGCATGGGGTCTTATGTGTGTGTGTTTCTGTGTGTGGAAGAACATCTTCTAAATACAGAAATTAATCACACATTCCCCTCAAGGTAACGAAGACCTTGCTAGAAGACCTTGTAATTTTGCTAGAATTACAAGCTACCTATAAATTGGAATTCATCATGATGATTGACAGATATCATTAAAGGGGGCTGTGTAGTAGAGTTTCACAAAACAGAGTGTGGCTCCATGGTCCTGCCTTATCACCCGCATCTTCCAGGATGAACAACGTTAATGGCAACAATTTCCATGTATAGGGTGGTTAATTGATCACGAAGTCCATGCTTACTCTAGTGTTCAGCTTTTGAAGCAGGTTATCAATAACCCTATTTCACAGTGGAGAAAACTAAGACTCAGTGGAAGTGACTTTACCGTGGAAACAGAAGTACTAAGCGCAGAGCCAGGATGTAACTGGGCTGTGTGGCTCCTGTCACCCTTCCCAGTGTGGACATCCATGTCCTTGTTGTTTTGCATATGCTGCCACGCCATGGGGGAAGCAAAGGTTATGTCCAGCAGCAACTCAAACCATAAACACAGGAATTAATCTCTCTTTCTCTCATCTCTCTGCCTCCAATCCATTAGCAGGTCCTCTCAATGTTTCCTATCAAGTTTGCATTGGATTTGTCTTTCTTGATCTACAAAGTTGACACCCAGGTCTAAGATAAACTACGTTGTCCCTGCCTGGATGGCTGCAATCCTTCCCAAGGAGCCTTCCTCCTGTGGCTCTCACCTAAACATCAGGGGTTCTCAACCTGATTGTGTGTCAGTGTCCTCTGGGGCCTTATTAGAGCACAGACTTCAGGGTCCACCCCAGAGTTTTTGGAACAGGTCTGGGAATTTGCATCTGTAACAAGTGCCCAGGTACGCTGCTGCTGCTGGTCTAGGGACCATACTTTGAGACCCACTGCTATACATGATCTGGTTTCCCATAACAGCTGGAATGGTCTTTTCTGTACTCAAGTCAGATCAAGAAGCACCCTTCCAAATAAGCTACCTTCTCATTTACACTCATTACAAAAACCTGATCCCTCACACTGGACTATGATGTCTTTTGGACACAGCTTCGGATGCGCCGACTGATTTCCTCCTGGTTCACAGAGCCTTCTTTCCATTGCTCATCACTCAGCCTTCTTCCCACCTCAGAGTCTTTGACCAGGAATGTTCCTTCCCCAAATCTTTGAGCCTGTGGCTTCTCCTTGTCATTCAAATGTCGGCTCAAGACTGGTCTCCCCAGAGTTCTTCCCTGACTTTCCTCTTAAGAGCCACCCTCTCAGGCACTCTCATATTCCCTCATTCTGATTTTCCTATTTGTTTTATTTGATAATATTCTCCTCCTTCCACTAAAATGCAAGCTCAATGAGAACCAGGCTGTAGTCTGCCTTATTTCCTTCCCTGAATTTGATGCCCAAAACCATGCCTGGTGCATAGTGTACTAAAAATATTTGATAAATAAATGAAGGAGTCTCCAAGACTCTCTTAGAACAACAGTACCCTTTAGGTTTTAATAATCCAGCTAGAAAAAAAATAATAATCCAGCTGGGATTCTAGGTCTCAGGCTTTCTGACTCTGAGGATTAATTCCGTGAATCCTATATCCTCCTTTCCCTTTGCAGAAACAACTACACAAGACCAAGGGAATCTTGCAGCTGTCCAGTTGGAAACAAATTGTATGTAAAGACTACCTCAACCAAGAGCCACAGAACAGATTTTCCTCACTATTTGACTATAGGAGAAAAACAGACCTTTATGGAGCTAAAGAATCTTGAGAGAGATGGGAAATTGACTCTAAGCACCATCCATAAATACTCTAGAGTCTGCTACTGAATCCATGGATTGGATTAAGCTACAATCAAGAACAAGTGTAGTAGCAATAGGAGTCTGTAAGTAAATCAATAAATAGACAAAACATCTGTGGTTTGTATACTGTCCCATCTTTTAGGGAAAGCCTCAATCTTTTCTTCTTTGCATGTGTGGCTCTTGGCAGTGATTTCATATCTCCAGGGCTAGGACCCAAGTCTAGCCAATCAGATTACTCCATTCATCTTTTTTGTGATTGACCAAGAGATATGAAACTGCACCATGCTAGGTCATTGAGAGACTCCTCTATGAATTCTCCTGGTGGTACCAGTAAATAGCCTCCCTCAGCATTTATGGGGGCCTCCCTGGTGGCTCAGTGGTAAAGAATCCACCTGCCAATGCAGGAGTCAGGTTCAATCCCTGAGTCAGGAAGATCCCCTGGAGAAGGAAATGGCAACCCACTCCAGTATTCTTGCCTGGGAAATCCCATGGACAGAGGAGCCTGGGGAGCTACAGTCCATGGAGTTGCAACGAGTCAGACCCTACTGAGCAATTAAATAACAAATGCAATCATGAGAAGGATGTGAACTTGGGGGCTTTGGTGACCACCTGGTCACTGCATGGAGAGAACCCATCTAAGAAGAAAGCAGAGTCTAGATATAGAGACACACGGTCTGGATGACGTGGGTTTAGCCCACGGATCCTGAATCCGACACTTGGATTTCCTACTTAAGCATATTTGAAACATACACTGTCACAACTGAAAGGGTGCTGAGGGATCCAGCCTGTCCCACATTCCTTATGAGACTACTCCCTGAGTCCTCCTGCTGTGCTGTGTTCTCTTCCTGTCAGCACCTAGCTCAGGGGCAGAAAGAACCACCCACAGCACTGCACTGAAGCTACTGTGGATCTTGAGCCCACACACCACTGCAAGCATAGTACAGAAACTGTTATTAATAACAAGGCCTCCATTTCTATGGAGTTTTCTTTAAAAGATGCCAAAGACTCTAGCATATGTTTCTGTTCTCTTCGCCCTGTTCCTGTAAGGAGGAAGGAAAACAGATACTCCTCCCAAGCTGTGCGAACCCTAGGAAGTCATCCACATCTCAGAGAAACCATTTTCGAAAGTGTTAAAACAGAGGGAGAAACGTGAGGCAGGAGTTTCAGATCTGACATTCATGAGACTGGGAGGCATAATGTGAAATCATGAGTGTCTTGACTGCGCGGTTTTCCAAAATAAAATGCTGATATTGAATACCATTGTCTACAAATAGCGAGGGAGAAAATTCATTCTACTTCATATGAGAATCTTTCAATGTCACTTGAAAAGCACAGGAAAATCACTTCATTCTTCTCAACAGATCCTTTATCAAAAAGGAACAGAAGATGAACTGAAACAGCGTTAAGAGATCCACATACGCATTTTACTGCCAACTTCTCTAGGGAAATGACACTGTAATTTTACCATAAATGGTGGGGCATTAAGTCAGTATAATGTGCCCAGGAGTCAAGCTATGAACTGTAGACATCTTTCTGGTTTCCAAAAGCAAATCTGACTCTGCAAAATATAAGTTTATGTGAAAAAAATTCATCTCAATCCTTCCTTCTTAAAGGGTTGCAATTTGACTGATCATCTGCATTCTGCCACTTTATTCAAAGCCTTTCAGGCCACTGTAACTTAAACGTGAACGAGTTAGGAGGCACTGAACTGATGGGCATTTGTGTCAGCATACGCGTGTGCCCTATTCATCAGCCCTTGGAACACTCAGTGTCTGTGAAATTGGAGAATATCCAAATTTATATTTATAGGACAGTTCTTGCTTCATGTTGTAAAACAAAACATTGGAAGTCCATGGGAGTTACAAGAAAACTTTTCAAGAAAACATTTAACTGTCTGCTAATTGATACAACAAATAGAATAAAAATTGCAGAGAGAGAATGAGCTAGATGGAATTAACAAGAAAAAGCTTATTCGAAGAACTGAGCCTTACCATGAGATTTTCTAGAAGGTAGGGACTATGTCTGTATTCTGGAGTATTTGAAGAATTGCATGTTTTTTTAGTAAGGATGGAAGGAGGCTGTTTATAAATGAGGGCCAGAAAAAAGTATTATGAGGCATGATTGAAGAATATATCAGTTTACACCATCCATAGTACCAGTGAAGTGACTAGAACACTCTCTTAAGAATTGGTGCCTGACAAACAATAGCAGTAGTAGTTCTTTTTTTTTTTTTTTTTTTTTTTTTTTTTAGTGAAAGTAACTGTGGTGCTGGAGAAGACTCTTGAGAGTCCCTTGGACTGCAAGGAGATCCAACCAGTCCATCCTGAAGGAGATCAGCCCTGGGATTTCTTTGGAAGGAATGATGCTAAAGCTGAAACTCCAGTACTTTGGCCACCTCATGTGAAGAGTTGACTCATTGGAAAAGACTCTGATGCTGGGAGGGATTGGGGGCAGGAGGAGAAGGGGATGACAGAGGATGAGTTGGCTGGATGGCATCACTGACTCAATGGACATGAGTCTGAGTGAACTCTGGGAATTGGTGATGGACAGGGAGGCCTGGTGTGCTGCGATTCATGGGGTCGCAAAGAGTTGGACACGACTGAGTGACTGATCTGATCTGATCTGATCTGACAGTCAAATATTGCATGGAACAAACTTACACTAAAAGATTATAATTTAGGGCACTGAAATTAAAATTCACCAGACCATCCTGCATTTTCATTGACTGAATCTGGAAACTCTATTTAGAAGGATCTTAGCAGAAGCTTACCTTTTAAAAAAAATAGAGATTACAGATATTCTTATCAACATCACATAGCACTTACGATTTTAGACAAATGACACAATTTGACCTAATCCTTACAAAACTTAAGGAAAGCTTTATTACTTTATCCTCTTTTTCTCAGAGGGACAAATTGAGACACAGAGACGTTAAGTAATTGGCCCAAGATGACAAGCCAGTAACAGGCAGAACCAGGATTTGAACCAATACAGTCTGGTTACAGAATCCACGCTCTACATGACCACGTAGTTGTGCCAGGTGAGGACTGTGGCCACATGGTGACTAAGAAAAACACCTCATCATGGCTTTTTCAACATAGTGAATCCTAGTGCTTAACTGTTGGCTCAGCCCTTAAAACCAACACACAGTTTCTGGGAAAGAGCACTTCTGATCTTGAAGAGAACCTCGATCCCTGTCCCTGGAGTTGGACGCCACCTGGTGGTGCAGTCAACAGTCTCCTCACCTCCTCGCCCACCCCTGACTCCCCCAAGCACTACCACCGTCTCTCCCTGACTAGCTCATGACAGTCATGCTGCAGTGGAATTACACGATGAGCAAGGCAGCATTCCAGTTCCCCACTGCTCTCCTGGCACACAGTAGGTGGGAGGACCCCAAGGAATCTGAGTAAGGGGCTATGCCATCCACAGGCCTAATTTATTGCCAGGGATTCAAATACTCTCTAGGCTAAAAGCCCATTCCTTTTGCACTATTTTGCATCTGCCAAGGTTTGTCCCCAAGATCAGCAGGGAACTCTTGACATATTTTCCAATAGGAGCAAACACCACAGAAATCCAACAAACACAGTCCAAGAATTCCAGTGAGAAGAATTATATCTAACACTTAGGGTGCTTTCCAATGAACTGGTGCTCTAATTTGTACACCATAAATTAAAGTAAATCATAAACATGCATCGTTAGCATATTTAAAAATGATGAGGTCCTCGTATTGACTTATTTGGGATTTTCATATTGTTCTATCAATTTGGGGAGTGCTCAAGCATTTTACTTCTGGTGAGACATTTATTTCAATAAAGTGATATAAAACCCTTCACCCATTCCTATTTAAAGCTGAGGAATAAACCTATTTGTAATGACTCTTACATAAGACTTGCATTGAATACTTCTTTATTGTAATCTGACATTACATGAAATTAGAAATAATATGGGAGCGGAATCAATCATCCATGGCGGAGGGATTGAGATAAAAATGACTCATTTGACTGGGTTGATTTGAAAAATTAATAACAGCTGAGGTAATTACTAACCTGGGAGAGCCAGACTCTTGATCATCCTTGAACACTTTTAAACATGAAGTACGCAGAGACTCATTACTTCGAGGCACAGGCAGTGTGCTGGGGCCAACAGTCAACTGGCTCAAAACTCACATCCTCCAGATCCGTGCTTCTCAACCCAAGGCGACTCTGTCCCCAAGGGGACATCTGACAATGGCAGGGCACATTCTTGGTTGTCCCAACTTGGGGCATGGATGCTACTGGCATCTAGCAGGCAGAAACCAGAGAAGCTGCCACATATTTATTCTACAACACATAAGTGAGCCCCTAGGGCACAGAGGAAATGGCAACACTCTCCAGTATTCTTGCCTGGAGAATCCCATGGACAAAGGAGTCTGGCAGGCTACAGTCCATGGGGTTGCAAAGAACCAGATACAACTGTGTGACTACCACTTCACTTTACTTCAGGGCACAGAATTGCCCAGTGACAACACCACCAAGGTTGAGAAACCCGGGCCCTAGGCACTGCCCAGAGTCACTGACTGCCCTGACTCTGAGTTCACATGGAAGGTCATTAAACAGATGTGCTAAAATTCATTGCATCACATGCCCAAATATGGCTTCTTTATGCCTCAAGAAATCCAATGTACACTTTGTTTCATATTGTACAAAGTGGACAATGACCACTTTGCTGGTAACCAAAACAGCAGAGAAAGCAAACTACCTACAAACCCATGATCAGGTTCCCAAGGTCTTGAAGCAATATGATCTTCCCTGCTGCCTTAGTCCATCAGACAATGGCAGGTTTTGTTGGGAAGGATTTAGCATGCCTCAAATCATGAGGCAATCCAATCTCAGACTGGATTTACCAACATGCACCTTTCCCAGCTTCTCAAATATTACACACTCATTTTATTAGAAGCAAGGGGTTTTCAGATATAACCAATCCTACCCTTCCATTTTAGGCTTCCCTGGCAGCTCAGCTGGTAAAGAATCTGCCTGCACTGCAGGAGACCTGGGTTCAATCCTTGAGTTGGGAAGATCCCTACCGACTCCAGTATTCTGGCCTGGAGAATTCCATGGGCTGTATAGTTCATGGGGTTGCAAAGAGTTGGACATGACTGAACTACTTTCACTTTCATCTTCCCATTTTTACACAAGGAAGCTGAAGTCTAACACCTTCCATAGTTACTTTTAGATTGTTACTCTTCAAGATACTTTTTGCTGCAGCCTTTTGTAGAACAGTTTTATTTCTTCATTCCTCTGCTATAGTATTTCACCATGTTATTTGCTTTGGCCAATGAAACATGAGTAGAAATGGTGTGTGCCACTTTCCAGCAGAAATTTGAAGAGCTTGCAGGTGGTTCTATCATGTTCTATACCTCTTTCTATGAAGCAAATAGCATTCTGAACAGGAACTGTTTAGGTTCCAGATTCAGGATGAAGCAAGGCAGAGCCACACCCAATTTGGAACAAAGCAAACAAGAAATAAAGAGCCTCTTGATGGAAGTGAAAGAGGAGAGTGAAAAAGTTGGCTTAAAACTCAACATTCAGAAAACTAAGATCATGGCATCTGGTTCCATCACTTCATGGTAAATAGATATGGAAGCAGTGGAAACAGTGAGAGACTTTATTTTTCTGTGCTCCAGACTCACTGCAGATGGTGACTGCAGCCATGAAATTAAAAGACGCTTGCTCCTTGGAAGAAAAGTTATGACCAACCTGGACAGCATATTAAAAAGCAGAGACATTACTTTGCCAACAAAAGTCCATCTAGTCAAGGCTATGGTTTTTCCAATAGTCATGTATGGATGTGAGAGTTGGACTATAAAGAAAGCTGAGTGCTGAAGAACTGATGCTTTTGAACTGTGGTGCTGGAGAAG
Organism: Bubalus bubalis; assembly: GCF_019923935.1. Lineage (NCBI taxonomy): Eukaryota > Metazoa > Chordata > Mammalia > Artiodactyla > Bovidae > Bubalus > Bubalus bubalis. Next base: position 22,923,625 of record NC_059177.1, on the reverse strand, counting down.
ACTCTTGAGAGTCCCTTGGACTGCTAGGAGATCCAACCAGTCCATCTTAAAGGAAATCAGTCCTGAATATTCATTGGAAGGACTGATGCTGAAGCTGAAACTCCAATACTTTTGGCCACCTGATGTGAAGAACTGACTCACTGGAAAAGACCCTGATGCCGGGAAAGACTGAAGGCGGGAGGAGAAGGGGACGACAGAGGATGAGATGGTTGGATGGCATCACCGACTCATTGGACATGAGTTTGAGTAAATTCCAGAAGTTGGTGACAGACAGAGAGGCCTGGCGTGCTGCAGTCCGTGGGGTCGCAAATAGTCAGACACGACTGAGCAACTGAACTGAACTGAAAAGAAATAAACCTTTGCTTTTGTAAGCTGACATGTGAGGTCCTTCATTAATGCAGCATTATCAGCCTATACTGACTGATACAGTCACCCAGAAATTTAAAAAAAGAGCTGATTTAAGCCCTAGTCCTTATTCAGAGAACAGGTTTTTGGCACAAAATGAACAAAATATAATTGAGCTACACAAAGAATAACATACAACATTTGGGCATAGAGGTCTTGGTTTAAATATTTTGTGTTAGGTTCTATCCCAAAACTAATTGGAAAGGCTTTGCAGATTACCCCCACAACGGATCAGTTGCAACTGTGGGAATACTAAAAGGCAAAGTTCCTCAGCAAAGCCTAGACCCAAAGTTTAGACTTTTCATAACCATCTCTTTCAGACTATGCAGGAGGTGAATCATCTTACACAGCACTGAACACAACATGGTTTCAAAATCAAAGATAAAAGCAAAACACAACAAAACCCCAGAAATTCAGAGAGCAAACGAAATATAACAGAGAACGACAGGAAGAAAGGAAAAAGAAATTTCAGACGTGGCACAGAACTATAAACATCATTTACGTGTATAAATTTACTGCATTATTTTCTACTTAACGAGTTTTCAAATAAGCTAAGAACATTCTTTCCTTAACACTGTAATTTCACAAACTGTCAAGGATAAAGAACTCCACTGGGTAAATGAAGACATGCTTGAATTTTCTTAATTGCCACCTTGCTAAGGCTTGGAGCTCACTGTTTGGCTGTGTGACAAATGATTCTAAGCGCTGTCAGGCAGTCGCAGGGGAGCCTGGGCTGCTTGCTATACTATGTGCTGGACTCATTACTGTGCTGCTGACAGCCCAGGCTGAGAAAGGAAACAACACTTGTTTCAGGAGTGGAGATGCCGGGGCCAGTGTGGCAGTGACTGACAAAGCAGAGGAGTTTTTGCCATTATCGCTGGAATGTTAACTCTCCCCAGCCATCCTCCCCAGGAGAAGGACAGGCACGCAGGGAAAGACTCAATGCATACAATGAGTCTCTGTATCAGCCCCTAACACAGGACCTGGCAAATGGCATGTTCTCAATAAATGTTTGTTGGATGAATGAATGAATGAACATCTCTCCTATCCAAACTTGTCTGCTTTGTCCTTTTTTTCTCTCCTCTTGCCAGAAGAAAGACTGAATAAATTTAATGATATGGTGATAACAGAGTGTTCCAGTTTTTCACTTTGAGGTTTCAACCCACACTAATTATCTCCCCATCCACCTTCCTTCTCTCTTTTGTACCTATTTCTCTAGTCCCACCAGTTCTGAACTCCTCTGAGAGATGAGCCTGCAGCTGACTCAACTCTCAATTCTTCCCAATGTTCAGCAAAGCATACTGCTCTTAGCAGGTGTCCTGTGTTTTAATTTTTAAAATGATGTTTTGTATTCCTAATACGTTGTGTCTTCAAAATGGTTGCTACTTAGAAAACAGACAGGATGAGAATAGAAAATGATGAACACAAAAGAATGACTTGATGAAGGAAGGATTTCAGATGGAAAGGTGGGGAAATAGTTCTTGGAATCTTAACCTCCTATGAGATTGGATTTGAATCCTGGTTTAAAAACTGGCTTTAGTGTATGGTATGCATTCTCAGTGGGAGTGATATTGTCCCCAGGAGGGTGAAAACTGGTTCTTGGGAGGCTGAAAATATTCTAAGATGTTACAACAGTTGGTGACTCTCCCAAAGGCCACAGTACGTAAGCATATAGTACATATGTTACATTAAAATTTCACGGGAGTGTGTTGACTAGGAAAATATGTCTAAAAAGACTCTATGGGGGAATGGGCAAGAATGAAAAAAAGATTGAGAAATACTGGTTTATAAGGGTGTTTTTCCCAGCCCAAAGCAAAGTGAGTCATGTATACTATTGTATATGTATGTATACATGTCTATAGCATAGGGGAGACACATAATGCATGCAATTTTGCTAATACCACTTTTGAGGAAATACCTAAACTTTGAGATATTTCCTTTCTTTGCAAAGTAAACATTAAATAACTCTGTTGATATCTGCATTATAAAAATGCCTCTGGTTATTTTATTTTATACAAAAACCTGTGAGTCACTGTTTTGAACAATGGACAACTCAATCCAAGTGTAAAATGAGTCTTGTCAAACATTTAACAAAGAAAGTAGCTTTAAAGTCTGTGAAGAGAATTAAAGTGTGAAAGAGATCATGTTTCTGTAAGACCCTGAAAAGGGATTGTTAGTTATAGTCTTCAGCTGATAGGAAATGATTTCTGATTGGGCTGTTTCCTTGAATCATTAATTCATTCAATGCACCCATGCTTCCCTCCCTCAACATTTCAATGTTTAGCGTGCATTCTATTTGATACATTATTACAAAATGTGTTTTGTTGTACTATGTGCATGAATTTTCAATTTCTGTACATGGTAATGTTATGTATCCTATAATTTCTTCCTCTGTTTTTACTGTTTTAAAGATCTCTCCATGTTCTGTTGCTTCTTCTGCTGCAAAATCCTCCTGAACGTGTGTCCACAATGACTAACCCACCACTGTTCTAAAAATGCACACCCAGATTGTCTCCAAATCCTCAGTAACCCAAACACCCTGGCAATGCAGACCAGGGTTACCTGGGAAGACTCCAAGGTGGAGACTTTCCAGATTCATCCTGAAGATGCATAAACCATTTAAAAAAATTTGGGGACATCATTTGCCATAATCATATGAGTTTTACACTGTTTAGCAGTACTTTATATTTCTGAGATAGATTCCAGTTTACTAATATATATATTTGTACACTGTTGAATTAAGTTAGTGTATTTTATACAAATTTTCATAAATAGAATGTGCCTATAATTACTATAAATTTTTTCCTGTTCTTCTCTTTATATTTGGAATTAAGACTACTCTAGCTCCACAAAATGATCAGCATAGCTTTTGCTCTTTTTTTTTTTTCCCTTGAACAACTTACATAACAAAGAATCAACGTTTTCTTGAATGTTTGGTAGAACTACCAGTGGAAACATCTGGACGTGCAATTGGTTCAGACTTTGATTACTATTTAAAAATAACTGAACTCATCAAGACATCCATTTCTTCTTCTAATTTTCTAGGAATTGATCCACTTTCATTGAACACACAAAATCAATACAATATAGCTGTTGATAAGCCTATCAGTCTTTATAAATGTCTATTGTATCTATGGTTATTTATTTTTATATCCTGTGTTTGTTAATAGTTTTACTGAGATAAAATTTAAATAGCATAAAATTCAGTTGCTTAAATACACTAAAGTGTATGTCTAAGGATTTTGAGTAACTTTAGAGTTGTGAAATGATCACCACAATCCAGTATTAGAACATTATCATTACCCCCAGATGGTCCCACTTTGAGGGTGGGGAGCCATGTTCTCACACAGCTTCGGGCAGCCACTAGTCCACATGCTATCTCTATAGATAAGCCTTTTCTGGACTGAAATTTGTATTTGTTTTTCTTTATTTACATGAACCTTTTCAAAGAATCAACTTTTAATTGTGTTGATCTTCTCTACTTTTTTCCTTTACTCCACTGCTTTTGAAAGAGTTCTTCTCAGCCTGTCCCTCAGTGACAGTCAGTAACTACCGGAGCAGGACTAATGACGCAGGCCCATTCTTTCCAATCATTTAAGCTGTGCCTGGGCACAGTGTCTGCTGAGCCTTTTCTCTTTGTAGCCTGTGTGATTTTCACATTTCCTGGGCAGGTTGCCCAAATCCTGGTTATCCTCAGACATCAGATGGCCAGGTCCTGTGAAGCCAGATCCTAAAACCACTGGAGGAGAGAAGGATGCTGAGCTTCCCAGTTTAGCCATCCAAGTCCCCAAGCTTGTCTAGGATCCCTAGATTTTAATTTATACCATTCTGAGTCATTGTATGCTTAGGAAAAATAAAAGACAAAATATGAAGTGGCTAGTGAAGCCCTTTATGGCCAAAGGGCTTCTATGCTTGAGTTACAAAACCAACAGTTTCTGGTTGTTAAGGAACCAGAAGACTCCCAACAGTGCCCTTGAAATTAAAAACCAGAGTTGCACTTAAGGGACTAGAAAAAATTTTGATGTCCCGTGTCTCTTGTCTTGCTTTGCAAACACGTGCCTATATCTACCCCCTTTCCTTCCACTCCACACACTAACTATAGGTTGGACCCTGCGGAAACTTTTAAAATTTCTTTATGGATCTGTACCTTTACCAATCATTGGGAAAGAGCAGGGAGCAATATTGAGCACCTAGAGTTGGCCAGGCACTTCAAAGAATTTTCTTTTCAAAAAATTACAGTGGTCCTTAACGGTTGGCACCATTATAATTCCAATATTAAAAATGAGGCAACTGGGGGAGATCAGAGGGTCTGTCCAGACCCATGCTACCCAAGTCACTTAGTGACTTCCTAGGGTTACACAGATGGAGTAAGAGCCAGAATGAAAGCTAAGACCCATCTCACTGCAAGTTTCAAGGTCCTTCTGACAGGGATAGAGTAGGTTAATTAAATAGTGAATTTAAAAATTCAACTAGGGATTAAATACAGAAAGAGAGTTTTGAGCAAGTTTGAGAGATCATTATAAGCTAATGACCACTCCAGAAAAGAAACCAGTAACCTAGCAACAATCCATACTCCCTGAAGGAAGACCAGGTACATTCAAGCGCCAGGCATGCTCAGCCACCATTTTGAGAGTTAAAACACAAGACAGAAGATACGGGGCATGAATCTTGTGACATGAAGTCAGGGAGTCAACGGTCCTTGAGGAGTAGCATTTCTGCATGTAGCCAAGACAGGAATGTAAGTCCAAGGGGAAAAAATAGGTGAAATAGGACATTATACCAAGTTAAAGTCGCTCAGTCATGTCCGACTCTTTGCAACCCCATGGACTATAGAATCAATGGAATTCTTTAGGCCAGAATACTGGAGTGGGTAGCCTTTCCTTTCTCCAAGGGATCTTCCCAACCCAGAGATTGAATCCAGGTCCCCCACATTGCAGGCAGATTCTTTACCAGCTGAGCCACAGGGAAGCCCAAGAATACTGGAGTGTGTAGCCTATCTTTTCTCCAGCAAATCTTTGCAACCCAGGAATGGAACTGGGGTCTCCTGCATTGCACGAGCTATCAGGGAAGCCTACATTATACCAAAACCACAGGCAAAGGAGCACATCCCTGCGAGCAAAGAGGGCTACATTTTTATAACCACAGAAAAGTGAGGAGGGGAGAAAACCACCATCTTCCTCATTTTGGGGCAGACATCACGGCTTACATCATTAGTTCTCCTTTGACTCTAGATGATCCAACCAGGACTGTCATGGCACTGTTTAAATCATATGTATATAAGCAGAAGGGTGGTGACATATAATAAAACATCTATGTTTTAATGATGTAAGCCATGATGTCTGCCCAAAAATGAGGAAGAAGGTGGTTTTCTTCCCTCCGCACTTTTTCGTGGGTATAAAAATGTAGCTCTCTTTGCTCTTAGGGATGTGTTCCCATGCGTGCCCGCTTATATCTCTCACAAGTCTCCTATGCTAATAAGTTCACTCAATGCCTATCATTTGCTTCACAATGAATTCTTTCTGCAACAACACAAAAGATCCTGAGTTTCATTAAGTTCTGACATCGGATGAGTGGTTTCAATTAAAAGACAGTAGGTGTTAGTCCCATCCCATGGGTTCAAGTCCCAGTCTAAGTTGTGACTAGGTCCAGGTCCCATCTCAAAAGGAGTTTGACTTCACTTCCACCCCACTGTGCCTAAAAGGCTAGACTGGGAGAGGTCTGGGAGTTCACATGAAGCATTCTTTAAATCTCAATCATTTAAATTCCACCTTCACAAATTTTAACATATTCCTGTAACATCTAAACTGATATCCTTTAATACTTTTATTTAAATTGATGCATAATTTTTACATAAAATATATTAATATGAAAAGAAAGCTTTTTGTCACTACCTAAACTGGAGGTATAGAAATGTTCACAATAAACTTGTTGCTAAACCTCGCCTAACTCGGTGGCTCGCAATCATCTGAATTTACCCTCACATGCATGGCGCCGCAGAGGGGCTGCCATCTGGCTGCTCTTGTCGGTTAAGCAAGTTGCGTTGATCAGGCTCCTGGGTGCAGGTCTGCTCCACGTGTGTCATTCTGGGACCTAGAACAAAGGGACAGAGGCTGCCTGTGGTTTGCAACTGGCACTGGACACTTCTGCTCACATTCCACTGGCCAAAGGAAGTCACACAACCAATCCCAGCATTGCTGGGGTGGGGAAACAACTCTCCAGGCAGCGAGCGGAGAGGGAGGAAAGAGTGAGTATCTGCTGAACGAGAATCTAACTTACCACAAGCAGAAAAGCAGTAGTCAGTATGATGAAAACCAAACAATCTAAACTTTAGTTAGCCACCACTGCCTGCAGAAGTAGGGTTTCTTGATAAAATGCAGGATGCTCAGTTAAAGTTTGAATTTCAGATAAGTGACAAATAATTTAGTATTTAACAAATACCGCATGGGATACAGGATAATACATATCCTAAACAAGAATTCTTTTATCTGAGATTATTTGCATATTCACTTGCTAAACTGTCCATTCTATGCAGATAGACTTTAGTATAAGGCTAGTTTTTTTTTTTCTTATAAAAAGAGAGAATAGCAAGTCTTACAGATATTTCAGCATTAACCTGAAACCTTCCCCTCAATGTAAGAATGACAAAAAGAGAACTAAATGTCTGCTGCAGATGAAGAGAGGAGTCCAGGGACCTGGGAGAAAGAAGCTCCCTCAGCTGCACAGCCAGGGGCCGAGATCCTTCTCACCTTGGGATGCTTGGTGAAACTCTGAATTCTCATGTTTGCAAAGATAGGCAGAGTTGGATGCCTTCTCCTCAGGATATTTGTTTCTACTTTCCAAAATGCTCTAAAGGTCTGGATGTTTATTCCGACTTCAGGTTTAAGGTGTGTGTAATAAGATGCAAGGTTTTCAGTAACTTCTGGCAGTCATAATTAACTTCTACACTAGCCATGCTCATCCCTAACCTTAATAGGTATACCAGAGCTAAGGGGAGATGGAGACTTTTCAACTTCCCCAAGATTCCTGAGTTAAGTGACTAGACGCAGAGCAGTTATTAATTATAATTTATGAACTGTGGGCATTTTCTTCATGGTTTGAAAACTGCAAATCACCTGCTCTGTCTACTGTGGTCCTTCTGTGGGCCTGTGGGATTGTGCTGCTCTTGTATTTTATGAGAAAATGACAAGACTGGGTTTAATTTAAGCTGCCTCCAACCCAACTCACAAAACAATGAAGCACAAATTCAGTGCAAACTGGAGAACTCTCTTAAGTAATAGTGTCTCAAATCCTGTAAAATCCCATGTGATGGGATCGGGTGCTTGAGGTAAGAGTTTCCAAATAGTTAAAATAGCCTGATTTCTTGGAGTCTGTTCTGGTAGCTCTGATGATCTGGGAACCCCATCTACTTGTTCAAATTTTTCAAAGTCTGGAATAATGCTTGCTCCACATTCCCCCCTCTCCTTTTTCTCCTCTTCTTTCTCCTCCTCTATGGAACCTTTCCAGGTCTCTATAGCCTCCAGGATTGAACTCTGAACTCACAGCCTTTGATCCTTGTCCCACTTATTTGGTAATGAACTGAGCCTTGGCAATATGATGTCACCAACACTGTGTGTGTTTGGGAAAAGGGGTTAGCTGTACAGTTGGGGTGTTCGGACACTGCTATATACTGAATGGCCTTATCTTTACCTCTGCTTGTGTTTGGGGTTGGCAAACTCTTTTCTCTACATACATATATACACACACACACACTTATTTTCATCTCTGGAATTTTGTTATATCTAGCTCAATTTCCATCACGAATTGCCAGCTCCAACTTTAGCCTCAGAAAAATATCCCTGATCCTTGAATCAGAGTTACAATACCCTCCATGATACTCTCATGGCCCCTCCACTACCTGTACCAGGAGTTAAGTAAGATTTTCCATAAACGCCCTATAATAAATATTTCCAGCTGTGCAGCACACATAAAGCCTCTGTCACAACTACTCAACTCTGCCACTGTAGCTCAAAAGTAGCCTTGGATGTGGCTGCATTCCAATGAAACTTGACTGATAGTGAAATCTGAATATCATTTCATCTTCATGTGTCATTTGTTTTCAAACCATTACAAATATAAAAATACTCCTAGCTGTAAACTAACGAGATGATAGGCTGGATTTGGTCCTTGGGCTGAATTTGCTGATTTCTGACCTAAACTCTCATTTGCTTACTTGCTTTTTAAAATCCTATTGCACTAAAATCTCCCCCCAGGAACTTCCCATCTTGACACATCTGGGTCCAAGCAGGGCACCTGGTTTGTGTGGGAGAATTTAAGCTTTAGCACCTCAGATTCCATAGCTAACCACCTGCTCTGTTCCACTATGGTCCTCACATGGGCCAGTGGGATAGACCACTATGATCTCTAATTAGAAGATGGATGTTTTTGTTGTATTTCAGTAACATGAAGCTCTCTTTTCCCCCTACAACACACAGACAGGAAGAAAGCGCAATATCAGTACAAACCTGAGAACATTAAAAGGACTTTCAATCCTTTAAAGTCTTTTACAATAGAACTGTATGTTTGGGAGAAGGTCCTAACCACAGTTCTATAAGTAAAAATATTCTACTTACTTTTTTCTCACCTACCAAGTCTTTGTTCAATAGGTCCTGCTCACCTAGAAAACCCTCTGTGCTTGTTAAATATCTTCCAAGGCATGGAAAATTCACTTTTCTTATCCTCCATGAAGCCTCCTCAGACCCATGAGTTTACATAAACTGTTCCCATCGTCTGGGATTTTCTTCTCTGTGGTTAACTCTTTCTCATTTTTAAGATCTCAGCTTTAAAAGCACATTGCCAGAGAGGCTTCATCTGACCACCTGTCAGCATAGACACCCATCCCCAGTCTGCATCTCAATACTGGTCTTTTCCTCTCCCAACGCTATCATGATTTTTAACTCCTTCCCCATTTACACGTTTGCTTTTTATGTCAATAGTCTAGCACAGATCCTGACACATAGGAGGTTCTCAATAAATATCGATTGAATGAATACACAAGAACTTCGCCTCCTGAGTGACATTACCTGTATTTAAACCCCAGAACCTCACTTTCTAACCTTTCTCAGGCAATTTACATGGTAAGCTGTGTTTTTCTGTTTAATCTATAAAATGAAAATAACCTGCTTCATAATATTGTTATAACTATAAAATGAGAATTGCACACGTAAATGCTTAGCACAGTGCAGGGCACACAGGAAGAAGATGAGTAGCAATACCTATCTATCTATCATCCATCAATTACTATCATTATATATCTCTTGAATATATGAATTCATATCAGAGAAAATCCAACTAATGGTTTTAAATCTGTTCTTTGTCTTTGGATGTGTCATGCTCAAGACCTCTAATATTGCTTTACTCTATGAAAAACCAGAACAAACAACCCAAACTGTCAGAGATTTCTCACATTTTCAGTGTCTCATCCTGTAATTGCCCTTGGATTCTATACATCCAGCCCTGGGTGGGTCTTTCAGTAGTAAGACTAAATTCTGAGCCACTACCTTTCCCATACATACTTTAAAAACCATAAGGAATATTATCAGTTAGTCAATATGGTGGATGCTGGTTAGTCACATTTTATTATTATTTAAAAAAAAAAAAATCTGCCTCAGTTTTTAGCATTGGGATGTCTCCATCTAGCTTAAGTTTTATGCTAATGAAAGTAAGACTGTCTTATTCAAGACTCCAGAAAGGTACAAGGAGTTAAGTGTTGCAATTATCCAGTGAGTAGACTTGGACAGTGAATCTCCAAAAGGATGGATTGTTAATTACTGCTGGATGACGATTACATTACACTCTCCATGCTTTCAGGATGAACTGGAGTTTAGCAGACCTTAAATAATTATAGGCATCAAACTAAAAGGCAGAGCGGGGCAATAGCAGAGTTTGATAAACATGCATATGAGCATAACTCAGATCATGTTTAAAAATTCTTTTTTTCTTCCCTGCTTTCCAGGATATATATGATAGTGTCCATTTTATTAGACCATAACATTTCCCTGTTCTAAATCATTGGTCAAGAAGAAAATATTGATGCCTTTTGAAAATTGAAGATATGAACAGATACTATGAGCAGAATTTTAATATTAATGCCACACAGTACTATGCTTAAGTGGCTGGTTTGAGTTGACATGGTCCTTTTTTCTTTGAAAGGTTCGCTATGGTTTTCCAAACTTTCCATATACTTTAAAGAAAAAAAAAAAACCCTAGTACCTTTTTGTGGCTGAATTTGTTCTTTTGTCTTGCTTATATATGCATCCTGAGTGCAGGGGCTATATTGTGACATGTGTCTGGTCTTCACTGCCCCTAACATGATGTCTAGTACAAATGTCACTGAATTAGTAATATGTGAATAATAAATGTGTGACCAAATGAATATCATGCAAAGCAACAACGTAGCTTTAACAGTTTTCTACTCAATATAAGAATTATTATCCGATGATATGAATCTCTTAGGAGTGCCATCTCTTGAGTGCAGCAGAAATAGGCCTTCTCCTTGCAATTTTCTGTTCGACAATCTTCACCTGAGAACTTAATTGTGTTTGGAACGTGCAACTCCCTGGCTTCCTGTCAGTAATGAAACAGGGTTCTAGGTATGATGTGACTCTACCTGTACCTATGATTTTTGCTATCATTACCAAAGACCTATTCAGGGGTTTGCATTTTGCAAGAGGAACATTGTGCTAGGCCACATAATGGTCCCCAAAGGTATGCAGTCCTAATCCCTTCAACCTATACATCATACCCTTTATGGAAAAGGGATTTTTGCATGTGTGATTACACGAAGGATCTCTAAGTGGGGAAATTGTCCTGGATAATCAAGGTAGATCCTAAATGCAATCATTAATATCCTTATAAAAACGAGGCAGGGGAGATTTCAGACAAACAGAAGAAGAGGGCAATGTGACTGTGGCTACAGAGACTGGAGTGACACGCCCAAGAGCCATGGAACGCCAGTGGCCACCAGAAGCTGCAAGAGGCAGAACAGATCTTTCTCTAGAGCCTATGGAGGGAGCATGGCTCCATTTATGACAAACCCATGCCAATACAGTACTCAGTGGTGACAAGCTGAAAGCCTTCATGCTAACACCTGGACTAAGACAAGGATGCCCACTCTCACCTTTCCATTCAAGACAGTATTGGGAGTCCTAGCCACAGCAATCAGACAAGAAAAAGAAATAAAAAGTACCCAAATTGGAAGGAAAAAGGTAAAATTATCATTATACACAGATGACATGACTCTATCTGTAAAAAACCCTAAAGACTCCACAAAAAAGCTACTAGAACTGATCAACAAATTCAGCAAGGTAGCAGGATATGGATGAATAAACATAAATTGATTGCATTTATTTACACAAACAATTAAATATCAGAAAAGGAATGCCAGGAAACAATACTTTTCAAAATTGTACCCTCTGAAATAAAATACATAGAAATAAACCTGAAAAAGGAGGTGAAAGATTTATACTCTAAGGAGTATAAAACATTAATAAAGGAAATTAAATATTATTCAAAGTAATGGAAAGATATCTCATGCTCTTGGATTGGAAGAACATTGTTAAGATGGTCATACTACCCAAGGAAATCTACAGATTGAAAGTGACTCCTATTAAATTACCCATCACATTTCTCACAGAGTTACAATAAGTACTCCTAAAATTTATATGGAGCCATTAAAGTCTTCAAATTGCCAAAGGAATCCTGAAGAAAGAGAACAAAGTAGGAACCATAACCATCCCAGATGTCTGACAACACTACAAAGACACAGTAATCGAAACAGCATGGTACTAGCACAGAAACAGACATATATGGATCCATGGAACAGAACAGAGAGCCCAGCAATACAGCGCACACCCATGGTCAATTAATCTTTCACAGAGGTGGCAAGAATTTACAGTGATAAAAAACTCTCTTTAGCAAGCAGCATTAGGAAAGCTGGACAGAACTTGGACAGAACTGGACAGAACTCTGGACAGAAAGCTGGACTAAACCAAGAGTACAACCTCTCATCACACATAAAAATAAACTCAAAGTGGCTTAAATACTTAAATATAAGACATGATAGCATAAACTCCTGGAAGAGATCATAGGCTGAACATTCTGACATAAATTATACCAATGTTTTCTCAGGTCAGTCTCTCAAGGCAATATAAATCAATGCAAAAATAAACAAATAGGACCTTATCAAGCTTGCAACTATTTGCACAGCAAAGAAAATCATCAAAAAATAGAAACGAAACATGAAAAGACAAACAAATGGATGAAAAAAAAGTTGAGCTGGCCAAAAAGTTCGTTTCCCTTTTCCATAACATTTTATAGAATATTAAGGTAACATAATAATTTTCAAATGATGCAACTGACAACGGCTTAATTTACAAAGTATGCAAACATCTCATACAACAACAACAAAAAACAAACAACCCAAACACACCTAAAGGACAGCAGACCTAACACATTTCTTCAAAGAATAAATACAGCCAGTAAGCACACGAAGAGTTACTCAACACTGCTAATTATCAGATAAATGCAAATCAAAACTACAATGAGGTACCAGTTTACGCAAGTCAGAATGGCTATCTTTAAAAACTCTGTATGTAACAAATGCTAAAGAGGATGTGAAGAAAAGTGAATTCTCTTACACTGTTGATGGGAATGTAAGTTGGCACAGCCACTATGGAAAACACTATGGGAAGTTCCACAAAAAACTAAAATTAGAACTACCATATGATCCAGCAATCCCACTCCTGAGCATATATTGAGACACAATGCTAATCCATAAAGACACATGCACCCCTATGTTCAAAGCAGCACTGTTCACAATAGCCAAGACATGGCAACAACTTAAAAACCCACCAATAGATGAATGGATAAAGAAGATGTTATACATATCCACAATGAAATATTACTCAGCTATAAAAAAGAATAAAATAATGTCATTTGAAACAACATGGATGTAACTAGAGCTTACCATGTAAGTGAAGTAAGTCAGAAATAGAAATTACCATATGATATCACTTACATGTGGAATCTAAACTATGATACACATGAACTTATCTATGAAACAGAAACAGACTGTCAGACACAGAGAACAGACTGTGGTTGAGAAGGGGGAGGCGGCTGGAGGAGTGGTAGAGGGGGAATTGGGGGTAGTAAATGGAAGCTATTATATATGGAATATATGGACAACAAGGTCCTACTGTATAACACAGAGAACTATATTCAGGATCCTATGATAAACTATAATGTACAAGAATATAAAAAGAACATGTGTGTGTATATATATATATATATATATATAAAACTGAATCACTGCTGTACAACAGAAATTAATACAACATTGTAAATCAACTATACTTCAATTAAAAAAGAAAGAAAGAATCTCAGGTTTTATCTCCAGAAAAAGAATTTGCAATTTACCAATATCAGAGGTAATTCATAAATACTTTCAAGTTAAGAGAATCACTGCTCTTAATGATCTAAAGGCTTTAGCCCTTTGACTAGAAGCTGCTTCTCACTTGTCAGAAGGTGTGAGGTTCATATTTGGAGGACAAGTGCTCCGTAACAGGCTGGCGTACGTGTGCATGCTCAATCGTGTCCAAGTCTCTGTGACCCCATGGACTGTAGCACACCAGACTTCTCTGTCTATGGAATTCTCCAGGCCAGAATACTGGAGTGGGTTGCCCTTTCTTATGCCAGGGGATTTTCCTGACCCAGGAATTGAACTCACGTCTCTTGCGTTTCCTCCATTGGCAGGTGGATTCTTTACTACTGCACAACCTGAAAAGCCCAACAGGCTGGTGAGCGCCCCATGAATGCCTGAGGGTGGAGCCATATTGCAGGTAAAAATCTCTCAAACTAGAATCTCAACACATGTTAGAGAGGTGCAATGTATAAATGGCAACTATCTTGCAGCTGTATCAGGAGAACTTCAAGATTCTTTAAGATGGTGCTCAAATACCTAAAAATGAGTTGAGATTGACATAACCAGATCAAAACATATTTCCTTTATTCTAACTATTAACAGAAAGAAATTTCTGAAAAGCAGAACCACCCCTAGAGAAGTGAGTTTCTTACAGCATCACAGGTGACACAGTAACAAGGGTGTAGCAAGGATACAAGCTTTAAGACAAGAATGATCAGGTAACCTTTACCATCCCTTTCAATGGAAAGCTTGTATTTCTCTGATTCCTGAACATCATCAAAAGTCACATTTACACTTTTAACAACAGTTTTTAACAAAGCAAAAGGGTTGAATTACAGCATCTACAGCCAAGGAAGGACTCATTAAATGGTTTGGATGGATTCCAAAAGCTGTGCAGTACTGTTTCCTGACCTACGGAAGAACCCAGCAGAGGAAATTTACCTGTCAACTCCTGCTTTAATAGGCACCAGCAAACTGCTGGAGTCAACAACACAATCTATAAATGTGGACGGCAGCTAATTTTTAATTGGCACTTTCTCTTGCACCTGCCATAGGAGTTTCACACATTTATCAACAAATTGAAAATGCTTACTTGGTATTTGCAATCCTGTTCCTTTCACACGCGATCAACACTACTCAAATTAGTGTCCCTCTGAATACTCACAGGTATTTGGAGTGAAGAAAAGATCATTTTACACTTGGCTAGTTGGAAAGGATTTCAGGGTCATAGTTCTAACTCTTTTATTCTACAAATGAAAAGGGAAAAATTTTTTTTGAATTTAGAATATTGATGACAATACTTCCTATTTCAACTCTCAATAGCATTGGAAGTTTCTAGAATGATATGGAGTTTCTAGTACATACATGAGATATGAGTGGAAATGTGATGGGGGAGATGAAGAAGTTACCACATGAATATTTGGATTGAAGAGTGTCCCTCCAGATTTCATGTCTACCTACAGTCCCAGAATGTGACTTATTTCCTTATATGGAGATAGGACTTTCAATTAGTTAAGATGATATCATACTGGATTAGGGTTGACCCTACATTCATAAGTGCTGTCCTTATAAGAAAGCGACATGGAGATACAGAGAGGAGAATACCATGTGAATTCAGTTCACTTCAGTTCAGTCGCTCAGTCGTGTCCAACTCTTTGCGACCCCATGAATCGCAGCATCTGTCCATCACCAACTGTCCCTAACCATCACCAACTCCTGGGGTTCACTCAAACTCATGTCCATCGTGTCGGTGATGCCATCCAGCCATCTCATCCTCTGTCGTCCCCTTCTCCCTCTGCCCCCAATCCCTCCCAACATCGGGGTCTTTTCCAATGAGTCAACTCTTCGAATGAGGTGGCCAAAGTATTGGAGTTTCAGCTTTAGAATCAGTCCTTCCAATGAACACCCAGGACTGATCTCCTTTAGGATGGACTGGTGGATCTCCTTGCAGTCCAAGGGACTCTCAAGAGTCTTCTCCAACACCACAGTTCAAAAGCATCAATTCTTCGGTGCTCAGCTTTCTTCACACACATCCATACGTGACCACTGGAAAAACCATAGCCTTGACTAGATGGACCTTTGTTGGCAAAGTAATCTCTCTGCTTTTGAATATGCTATCTAGGTTGATCTTAACTTTCCTTACAAGGAGAAAGTGTCTTTTAATTTCATGGCTGCAATCACCATCTGCAGTGATTTTAGAGCCCAAAAATATAAAGTCTGACACTGTTTCCACTGTTTCCCCATCTATTTCCCATGAAGTGATGGAACCAGATGCCATGATCTTCATTTTCTGACTGTTGAGCTTTAAGCCAACTTTTTCACTCTCCTCTTTCACTTTCATCAAGAGGCTTTTGAGTTCCTCTTCACTTTCTGCCACAAGGGTGGTGTCATCTGCATATCTGAGGTTATTGATATTTCTCCCGGCAATCTTGATTCCAGCTGGTGCTTCTTCCAGCCCAGCGTTTCTCATGATGTACTCTGCATATAAGTTAAATAAGCAGGGTGACAATATGAAGCCTTGACGTACTCCTTTTCCTATTTGGAACCAGTCTGTTGTTCCATGTCCAGTTCTAACTGTTGCTTCCTGACCTGCGTATAGGTTTCTCAAGAGGCAGGTCAGGTGGTCTGGTATGCCCATCTCTTTCAGAATTTTCCATGTGAATATGGAGGCAGAAATTAGGAAAACTGAGCTACAAGCCAAGGAAGCAAAGATTTCCAGCAACTACCAGGAGCTAGGAAGAGGCAAGAAGGATTCTCCCCTTGAGTATTCAGAATAAGCAATGCCCTGCCAACAAGTTGATTTCAGACTTCTGGCCTCCAAAATAAATTTGGTGAGATAATAAATCTCTATTGTTTTAAGCCATTCAGTTTGTGGTAATTTGTTATGGTAGCCTTAGGAAACTAGTAACACCCATCCCAATTTATCATGGAAAATGATGGTAATGAGGCTGACATTTTATGTTTGTAAGGAGCTTACTATGAGCCAGGCACTAGGATAAATCCTTTACATACATAGATTGTTCCATTTAATTCCCATAATAATCTCAATCTCAGGTAGGTTTCATTATTATCTTCATTTACACTCACTCGCCCAAGGAACCAGAGCAAGTGGCTGAGCCAGGATATGAATCTTTCTAATCCTCAGCAGGGCTCCTGCTCTTCACAACCACATTCAATGATAAAGTCATAATGACTTATGTTGCCTCCCAAATTCACTGCTTTTAGATCCAAGTGTGCCGTCTCTCTTCTTCATTATCTCTTAACTACTCCTTGAGCGTGAATCTAGAACTTTCAGGCAAATTACTAAGTACTCAACAACTTCAACAGCAGAAAGCAAATAAAAATACTGGCAACAGGAAAGTCCTGCCATTCACCATTAGGCCCCATGGTAAATAACTTCAATCAATGCCATCTTATTGTCCAAGACTCAACTGCTCTGATTGAATGGTCTTACTACTAGGAGAAGAGAGACAGATAGTACATGGGAAAAGTTATTCTCTTCCATGTGGGGGCATATTTAAAGGCCACCTTGAGGGAGCTGAGTCATATATTCAATTATATTTTGAATCTAATGGACTCATAGACATTGTTCAAATGAGGAAACAAAACAAGAAATGAGAAGGGTCTTATCCAATATTAGCGGCAAGTTAACTAAACATCTGGGATTAGAAACCAGGTTTCCTGACCACTAGCAATGGCACCCCACTCCAGTCCTCTTGCCTGGAAAATCCCATGGACAGAGGAGCCTGGTAGGCTACAGTCCATGGGGTCGCTACGAGTCAGACACGACTTCACTTTCACTTTCACTTTTCACTTTCATGCATTGGAGAAGGAAATGGCAACCCACTCCAGTGTTCTTGCCTGGGGAATCCCAGGGACAGGGGAGCCTGTTGGGCTGCCGTCTATGGGGTCGCACAGAATCGGACACGACTGACGCGACTTAGCAGCAGTAGCAGCAGCAGCTCAATATACATTATATAAAGTCTTTTAGGGCTTCCCTGGTGGGTCAGATGGTAAAGAATTCACTTGCAATGCAAGGGTTCAATCCCTGGGTCAGGAAGATCCCCTGGAAAAGGGAATGGCTAACCATTCCAGTATTCTTGTCTGAAGAATTCCATGCACAGAGAAGCCTGGTGGGCTGCAGTCCATGCGGTAGCAAAGAGCTGGACATGACTGAACAACTAACACTTTCACTTTTTTTGCTCTTCCCTGGTTGCTCAGTTGGTAAAGTATTTGTCTGCAATTCAGGAGACCTGGATTGAATCCCTGAGTCGGGAAGATCCCTTGAAGAAGGGAATGGCAACCCATTCCAGTATTCTTGGCTGGAGAATTGCATGGACAGAGGCGTCTAGCAGGCTACTGTCCACGCAGTCACAAAGAGTCAGACATGACTGAATGATTAACCCTTTCAATTTCAAAGCCTTTCAACCACCTATCCACATTTTGTGGTTCCATCTGTTTATCCATCTATCTATTTATCCATTACTCAACCACTGAGTAAGTATAAAGCATCCACTAATGATAGACACCCTCCTTCATGGATCACAGCCTTGTGGTGAAGGGGCTTGCATAACTCAATGAACTATGAGCCATGCTGTGGAGGGCCACCCAAGACAGACGGGTCATGTGAAGAGTTCTGACAAAACGTGGTCCATTAGAGGAGGGAATGGCAACCCACTCCAGTATTCTTACCTACAGAACCCCATGAACAGTATCAAAAGGCAGAAAGATATGACACTGGAAGATAGGGCCCCCAGGTCAGAAAGTGTCCAATTTGTTACTGGGGAAGAGCAGAGGGCAGTAACTAATAGCTCCAGAAAGAATGAAGTGGCTGGGCCAAGGTGGAAATGACACTCAGTTTTGGATGGGTCTGGTGGTGAAAGTAAAGTCCCATACTATAAAGAACAATTCTGCATAAGAACCTGCAATGTTAGGTCCATGAATCAAAGTGAAAGGATGTGGTCAATGAGTTGACAAGATTGAACATTGACATCTTAGAAATCAGTGACCTAAAAAGGACAGACATGGGAGAATTTAACTCAGATGACCATTATATCTATTACTATGGGTAAGAATCCCTTAGAAGAAATGGAGTAGCCCTCACAGTCAACCACTAAGTCCAAATGCTATACTTGGGTGCAATCTCAAAAACAAACAAATGCTCTTGGTTCATTTCCAAGGCAAACTGTTCAACTTCACAGTAATCCAAGTCTATGCCCCAACCACTAATGTCAAAGAAGCTGAAGTTGAACGGTTCTATGAAGATGTTCAATACCATACAGAACTAATACCAAAAAAAAGATGTCTTTTTTCTTTCTAGGGGATTGGAATGCAAAAGTAGGAAGTCAGGAAATACCCAGAATAACAGGAATGTTTGGTCTTGGAATACAAAATGAAGCAGGGCAAAGGCTAACAGAGTTTTGTCAAGAGAACACTCTGGTCATAGCAAACACCCTTTTCCAACAACCCAAGAGATGACTCTACACACGGATATCACCAGATGATCAACACTAAAATCAGACTGATTATATTCTTTGCAGCCAAAAATGGAGCTCTATACAGTTATTAAAAACACTGGGCTTCCCTGATGGCTCAGCAGATAAAGAATCCACCTGCAATGCAGGAGACAAAGGAGACAGGAGTTCAATCCCTGGGTCAGGAAGATTCCCTGGAGGAGGGAATGGCAACCCACTCCAGTATTCTTGCCTAAAAAATCCCATGGACAGAGGAACCTGGCAGGCTATAGTCCAAAGGATTGCAAAACAGACAGACAAGACTGAGTACACATGTGCTATGATCCTGTGAAAGTGCTGCACTCAATACGCCAGCAAATTTGGAAAACTCAGCAGTGGCCACAGGACTGGAAAAGGTCAGTTTTCATTCCAATCCCAAAGAAAGGCAATGCCAAAGAACGCTCAAACTACCGCACAGTTGCACTCATCTCACACGCTAGTAAAGTAATGCTCAAAATTCTCCAAGCCAGGCTTCAGCAATACGTGAACTGTGAACTTCCAGATGTTCAAGCTGGTTGTAGGAAAGGCAGAGAAACCAGAGATCTAATTGCCAACATCCACTGGGTCATGGGAAAAGCAAGAGTTTCAGAAAAACATCTATTTCTGCTTTATTGACTATGCCAAAGCCTTTGACTGTGTGGATCACAATAAAGTGTGGAAAATGCTTTTGAACTGTGGTGTTGGAGAGAACTCTTGAGTCCCTTAGACTGCAAGGAGATCAAACCAGCCAATCCTAAAGGAAATCAGTTCTGAATATTCATTGGAAGGACTGATGCTGAAGCTGAAGTTCCAAATCTTTGGCCACCTGATGCAAAGAACTGACTCACTGGAAAAGATCCTGATTCTGGGAAAGACTGAAAGCAGGAGGAGAAGGGGACAACAGAGAATGAGAAGGTTGGATGGCATTACCAACTCGATGGACATGAATTTGAGCAAGCTCCGGGAGTTGGTGATGTCCAGGGAAGCCTAGCACGCTGCAGTCCATGCAGTTGCAAAGAGTCAAACACAACTGAGCGACTGAACTGTACTGAACTGAAGGCCTCAGATAAAGTTGGCCAAACCAGGTTTCCAGAATGGCCCAGATGTTTACTTACAGAGCTATTAGACAGTGAAACATGCTTAGCCAAGACCTGGGCTTCATGACCTTCAAAAGTCCTACAAATTCAGTAAATCCAACTAATTTAGGAAGCCTAGTAAGGACTGGACCACTGGGGGAAGCTCCTTTAAGACAGAACAGTTTTTGATGGACACCCAGGAAGTTGACAATACCCAACGGGTTTAGTTAGTAGTTGATTATCAATGAAATACTTTCTAATACATTGCTAGTATACTTTGGGAATAAAAGAAAAAATTGGTTCCTGTTTGACTGTGGATCAGGTTGCTCCTTTGAAAGACTTTTGAATTCTTTCAAATCATAATGGAAGCACTTCGGATAATCCCTTTAATTCCTCCCTCAGTGCTTCTCCAATCAGTGAACACATGGAACTGCCATTAACTATCCTGAACTATCGTTTATACACAGAGACAGGGAAATCAGCCTGGAAGCACTGACAACGGTCTGCACAAACTGGCACAAGACCACGTGACTCATGCATAGCAGGCACATTTGGAAGGCAGAGAATCACAACACCGGCAGTCGTACAGTCACCAAGAACTCGTCATTTCTTAAGGCAAGCTTCTCTTGTCTTTTCTCAATTATGCTTCATGTGCACTTATCTCAAATTTTAATTGAATTGGTTCCCTCACAGATGGGCATAACAAACAGTTTAGTTTCCAAGCACCGGAGATGGGAGAATGACTGGTACCAGTTCTCAAATTAGAAGCCATTAGGAAGGGGAAGGTTTTAGTGGGTTTGAAGACTTAACCACATTTGAAGGAAGGTGGTATGTTTCCTGAATATCAGGAGAATTTAGTCCTTGGTGGGGAGAAGAGGAAGGGAGACTGAAGCTAGACTGTGGATCAGGTTGCTCCTCTGTCAGGCTGGGCCTTGGCCCCACTTGTGAGAGCTGCACACATGATGGAAGGAAGGAGGGCTCTTAGAGGGAGAAGCTCTGGAGGAAATAGGAGGCTTCAGGGAGGACTGGCAACTGGGAAGAGGTAAAGCCAGCTTGTTTCCTTCTGTAACATAACCCCCTGGACACACAGTGAATTGTGTTTAAATTAATACTCACTGCAATGCTAACCCAAACCCAGTCCCAATCCAAATACTAAATAGAAGATCAATTATCTAGGTGTGTAAATCCTGAAAGCCCTTAAATAACTGTCCTGAAATGATTTTTAAATCCGTATCAGTCTATGAAATTATGCCACTGTAATAACTGAGAAATGCTTTACATTGGGCTAAATAATCTCTGGTGCTTACTTTATGCAGTTTTCACATGAGGTATTATAATTATCCCCGATTTATGAATGAGGAGTCTGAGACTTAAAGAGGTTACATGACGTACCCAAGGTCATACAGTTAGCTTCTGCAGGTGGACTGGGACTGAAATCTGACACTCCAATTCCAGAGCAGTGGGTGAGATGCGACAGCCAGCCAGAAACGGGCCTTCAGTAATGGAGACTGGATGCTGAGACCTTACCAGTATCCCAGGTGCTATGTTAAGAGTTCCACTGTCTCATTTAATCCTTGCAATAAAGTACTATGAGTCACAACTGGACTATCCTTATTTATCAATGAGGAAACCAACACATTTAGAGACAAAGTTAAACCAAGATTGTTAGAGACTCTTTGAAAGAGACGTTCTTTCAAAATCGGGGTTGAGGCTGGCATTCAAATTCATATCGGATGGACCCCAGAGCCCCACCTACTCAACTACACACAAAAACGGTTTGATATTTCTGAAGAACCAGATGAGAATCAGGTGGGCCAGATGGATGACCACTCTTATTTCACAGTCCTATTTGCTGCACTGCAGTAATCAACAAGTATTTTAAAACCAATTGAGTCAAATGAGTCAAACCACAGAAACAGAGACTTTGATTAGACATGAAGATAAACAGAAAACTGAAGTGAACAGAAAACTGAACCTGTGGCCTGGGGAAGCCATTTATTCTTCAAAAATAAGAATAACTATCATCAGACATAAGAGTCTGGTGAATGAAATTGCTGGTTTTCAACTCTGACTTTCTGTAAGGTTTGTTGTTTAGTTGTTAAGTTGTGTCTGACTCTTTCAAGATCCTATGAACTGTAGCCCACAGGTTCCTCTGGTCCATGGGATTTTCCAAGCAAGAATACTGGAGTGGGTTGCCATTTCTTCTCCAAGGGATCTTCCCAAGCCAGGGATTGAACTCGTGTCTCCATGCTTAGCAGGCAAATTCTTTACCACTGAGCCATTTGGGAAGTCCTTTGTTAGGCTCAGATCAGATCAGTCACTCACTCATGTCCGACTCTTTGTGACCCCATGAATCGCAGCACGCCAGGCCTCCCTGTCCATCACCAACTCCCAGAGTTCACTCAGACTCACGTCCATCGAGTCAGTGATGCCCTCCAGCCATCTCATCCCCTGCTCGTCCCCTTCTCCTCCTGCCTCCAATCCCTCCCAGCATCAGAGCCTTTTCCACTGAGTCAACTCTTTGCATGAGGTGGCCAACGTACTGGAGTTTCAGCTTCAGCATCATTCCTTCCAAAGAAATCCCAGAGCTGATCTCCTTCAGAATGGACTGGCTGGATCTCCTTGCAGTCCAAGGGACTCTCAAGAGTCTTCTCCAACACCACAGTTCAAAAGCATCAATTCTTCGGCGCTCAGCCTTCTTCACAGTCCAACTCTCACATCCATACATGACCACTGGAAAAACTATAGCCTTGACTAGACGAACCTTTGTTGGCAAAGTAATGTCTCTAGGGACACTTTAAAAATATATATATACTGATGTATTGGGCTTCACTCAAGATCAATTAAATCACAATCTCTGGGGATGAGGCCTAGATATTATTTTTTAAAATCTCTTCTGGTGTCTCTAGTGTGCAGCCAGAATTAATAACTGCTGATCTTCCCAGCAGAGGCCCCTTTAAACCCTGTGGTGCCTTCAGCACTCTTTGAAAGCCTTAATTGTTTTCTTATAATAGATATTTCTTTCCTAAAACCCAACATGAAGACTATGTAAGCCACATGTCCTTCTCCCTCCAACAAAGACACTGAAGAATGGAGCTGACGTATAACTTTCTCAAACTCTAGCATGTGTCAGACTTACCTGGAGGACTTCTGAAAAGACCAGTGTCTGGGCCCCACCCCCAGAATTTTGGATTTAGCAGGTGAAAGTGAGGCCTGAGAATCTGCATTTCTAACAAGTGCCCATATGATGCTGATACTACTTGTCTGAGGACCACACTTGAGAATTATTTTCAAGCAGAGTTTAAAGGAAAGTGATGAAAAAAAATACACTTATTTTTTGTCATCCTTATCAGTCTAACATATTCAAAGAAAACTTTACAACTAGTGGTGGAATTTCTGCATCAAATGGCATCATTGAAGGCTCTCTTCTCATGTGATTGCCATTTACTACCATTTCTAACTCCTGCTTTTCAGAAGTTTAGTCAATCTGTTGCTGAACTAAAAAGATCTTGTCTGATTTGTCACTTAGACAAGTTTATTTTGGCACCCTAGAGAAATTTAAAAGTAGCCAAAATCAATCAGATTCTTTACTTTTCCAAACTCACTTAGCAAAGCCCTCATGCTTGGGTCTGGCCAGTATCTCAAACCCACTGTGTTATGGCCAAAGTGAATTGTGTTTATGACCAAAACCTGAGTAACAGGGTGAGGAGGAGGAAAAGCCAACTCTGACCTGAGCTGCTATCCAGGAAGTCCACAGAAACCATCATGATTGATTTCAAGGGCAATCACAGCAGAGCACCAGGTCATTCAAAGCCAAGAAAACTTTAGGGATGGTGACAGCATCTGCTGCTTACCTTAAGTGATTCTGTCTGATCTGCATACCTCTCTCACCCTACTCTCCTAAATAACTGCATTTCCCTTTAAAGGGTCCACCTTGGTTTCTGATCAGCTTTCCTCAGGTATAATCTTCTGGTCAGACTGGGAATTAAAAGACTGGGCTCTTTTATTAGTAGAAGGAGTAAATGTAAGTATTTAATTCCCAACTCACCAGCACCCAGATTAAGAAAAACGTTATTACTCAAACCCTAAAAGCCCACTTTCTATCTTCTTCCAGAGATTAAACCTATCCACAAATAAGCATATTCTAACTTCTAACACAGCGAATCAGTTTTGTTTATGTTTGAACTTTCTTTATAACACTGGAATTATGCAGTATGTACTCATTTGTGCCTGTCTTCTTTCACTCAATATTATGTTTGTGAAATTAATTCATAAAAAACATCAGGAGTTTGTTTTCAAGTTGTATAGTACTTCAATGTATAACTCATTTTACCTAATCAGCTGCTGACAGGTGGGCAATTTCTGAAAGTGAAAATCGCTCAGTTATGTCTGACTCTTTGCGACCCCATGAACTATACAGTCCATGGAATTCTTCAGGCCAGAATACTGGAATAGGTAGCGTTTCCCTTCTCCAGGGGATCTTCCCAACCCAGGGATCAAACCCAGGTCTTTTGCATTGCAGGTGTATACTTTACCAGCTGAGCCACAAGGGAAGCCCAAGAATACTGGAGTGGGTAGCCTATCCCTTCTCCAGTGGATCTTCCCAACTCAGGAATCTAACCAGGGTCTCCTACACTGCAGGCAGATTCTTTACCAACTGAGCTATCAAGGAAGCCCTGGGCAATTTCTATTTGAGAGTTATTAATAAATAACACGGCTATAGCATTTGTTGTAAAGCTGGGTTACAATTACAATTCTGTTCAGTATATATACACAGGAATTTTGGGGTCATGGGATGTGCTTCTTTTTGGCTTTAATGGATACTGGCAGATGGTTTTAAAACAATGGTTTTACTCCCAGTAACAGTGCTTAAGTGTTGTAGTTGTTTCACATTCAGGCTAATTCCTGGTGTTGACTTTCATTTAAACCATGGGGGTGTGTGTGTAATGGTATATATACCACTGTGGCTTTAAATTGCATTTCCATAATGACTAATGATGGTGTTACCTATTTATTGCCATTTGTCAATCTCTCTTTGACACACAGTTCAAGTCTTCTCCCCATTTTACAAATGGGTTTTCTGACTTTACTTATTGATTTTTAAGAACTGTTTATACTGAATATGAACTCTTTGTCAGATTATTCATCTATCTAATCTATCTGCCTAATATCTTCTAGACTGTGGCTTACTTTCTTGTTTTTCACAAGTGGTCTATATATTTCTAAAGGTATTTTTCTTCTATAATTCTGGCAAACATGGAAACACTTAATAGAAAATAACAACTTGAATGGTATGACTTCTGACAGTTTTAGTAGTGAAATTAACACTCCTTAATTCACTGATCAGAAATCGCAGCCACATTACTCTTCATTAATTTATACATTTGGACTTCTGAGTACTCATTTCATTTGTGGAGCTTGTCCATTACAACTTCTGCACAATGGTCAACTGTCAGTCGACTATAGTAACATTCCATCGAATACAAAAAGATTTCTAGTTATTCAATCATGTCCATCTCACCAGTTCACACAGGGGACAAAGGGAGAAGGAATAGGAGAAGGAGAATATTCAAATATAAACAAAGAGACTTAAAAAGATAACTGGGGAAGCAGAGAAAAAAAGCAGGCAAGGTTTTATTCAGCTGTAAATGAGGCTCTGAATGAAGTCTTTTGAGGAATTGGTTTAAGTGTCTTCAGAGGCCAGTTTCTTTTGCACTCTTCCACAGAAGACAATTTACATATGTAGAAGCCCCATATCTGAAGTAACCATAGTAACCTTGCCCTTCCATCCTATTCAGGGTGTGCATTTTTCTCCATTTACTGAAACCTCTCTGTGCATTAGATACGTGAAACTTTCCATGTTGATGCAACATTAAATAAATGGATCAGAGTTGGAGGAAATGCAGCAGGAACTGTCAAGAGGATTGGAGGGAAGAGGGTAGAAAGAGACTGCCACCTGAGAAACCAAATCCATAGGGGATTTAGTGCAAATCATATCTGCCTGGGAAGATACAGACCTCGTCTGTGACGGCCAAGATGTATGATTTTTATTGCGTGGAATTATGTAAACTCAGAAAGAGGAGAAAATGTTAGACAGGGAAGGGGCTCCCTTTAGCTGTGTTATAATTAGTCTCTTAAAAACTCATTATTAGAGAAATGCAAATCAAAACCACAATGAGGTACATTTCACTCCAGTCAGAATGGCTGCTATCCAAAAGTCTACAAGCAATAAATGCTGGAGAGGGTGCGGAGAAAAGGGAACCCTCTTAAACTGTTAGTGGGAATGCAAACTAGTACAGCCACTATGGAGAACAGTGTGGAGATTCCTTAAAAAACTGGAAACAGAACTGCCATCAGTTCAGTTCAGTTGCTCAGTCGCTCAGTCGTGTCCGACTTGTTGCGACCCCATGACTCGCAGCAGCCAGGCCTCCCTGTCCATCACCAACTCCCGCAGTTCACTCAGACTCAAGTCCATCGAGTCAGTGATGCCATCCAGCCATCTCATCCTCTGTCGTCCCCTTCTCCTACTGCCCCCAATCCCTCCCAACATCACAGTCTTTTCCAATGAGTCAACTCTTCGCATGAGGTGGCCAAAGTGCTGGAGTTTCAGCTTTAGCATCATTCCTTCCAAAGAAATCCCAGGGCTGATCTCCTTCAGAATGGACTGGTTGGATCTCCTTGCAGTCCAAGGGACTCTCAAGAGTCTTCTCCAACACCACAGTTCAAAAGCATCACTTCTTTGGCACTCAGCCTTCTTCACAGTCCAACTCTCACATCCATACATGACCACTGGAAAAACCATAGCCTTGACTAGACAGACCTTTGTTGGCAAAGTAATGTCTCTGCTTTTCAATATGCTATCTAGGTTGGTCATAACTTTTCTTCCAAGCAGTAAGCGTCTTTTAATTTCACGGCTGCAGTCACCCACGACCCAGCAATCCCACTGCTGGGCATACACACTGAGGAAACCAGAAGTGGAAGAGACACGTGTACCCCAATGTTCATCGCAGCACCGTTTATAATAGCCAGGACATGGAACCAACCTAGATGTCCATCAGTAGACGAATGGATAAGAAAGCTGTGGTACATATACACAGTGGAATATTACTCGGCCATTAAAAAGAATACATTTGAATCAGTTCTAATGAGGTGGATGAAACTGGAGCCTATTACACAGAGTGAAGTAAGCCAGAAAGGAAAACACCAATACAATATACTAACACATACATATGGAATTTAGAAAGATGGTTGTGGTAACCCTGTATGCGAGACAGCAAAAGAGACACAGATGTATAGAACAGTCTTTTGGACTCTGTGGCAGAGGGCAAGGGTGGGATGGTTTGGGAGAATGGGATTGAAACATGTATATTATCAGATGTGAAACAAATTGCCAGTCCAGGTTCGATGCATGATACAGGGTTCTCGGGGCTGGTGCACTGGGATGACCCAGAGGGATGGGGTAGGGAGGGAGGTGGGAGGGGGGTTCAGGATGGGGAACACATGTACACCTGTGGCAGATTCATGTCAATGTATGGCAAATCCAATACAATATTGTAAAGTAATTAGCCTCCAATTAAAATAAATAAATTTATATTTTAAAAAATCCAATAAATCACATCCCAGCTCCAGCTTCTGGGAGATGCTCTCTCTGGGCAATGAGAAGACCTACTAACCAGGGAGCTGAGCAGATGTGAGGCTGGCTTACCTAGCGCTTGTGGACTGAGACAGTGATTCACAGAGCTAACTTGCCCTCTGTGCCCAATGCAAATCCCTATGCTGCAACCCTCCTATCAGACCATCTGCAGATTTTTCTGGGTTCCATGACTTATAAACTTAAAACTGAAGTACATACTGATCACCTGTTCTGTGTTGAAAAATTAATGATCTCATTCAAATGATCAATACTGATACCAACAATATTATTCATTGTTTTCCTACTCTGGTGCCCCCTCTGAAGTGATTTTTGGTGTGATGGTGTGGCAAGGTGAGAATCTGTCCCAATGAATCTCTGAGAGGAAGGGAAACCAAACACCACTCTAATACAACTGACTTGGTCGATGCTTTGATTGGAAGTGTGTTGAAATCCTAAAGAGGGTAGAACATAATATTATCATATTTTGATATGAATGCCCATCAGCAATGCATTTATGACCTTGTGGAGAAAATACTTGGATGTTTTTCATCAATAAATGAAGCCATGGAGCTTTTTTTTCCACTTCAGAGATGCTATTTCTGGGATTAATCAGCTTGTGACTTGTGACCAACTGGAGGATGCTAAGGAACAGCCCTCTGACATAAGAGAACACTAATTTTTATACAAATACTGCCTAAAGTGCTCACTCATTCCAATATGGAGTAAGTATGGATTTCTTAGTATAAAGCAGTGTCTCAGCAAAAGACACTGTAAATAACAATTTTCAAGAAAGAGGAAAAAAGGCATAGTAAATACAATTCTCCAGAGTCACCACAATCATTTAATATATATTTAATGTCTGCTTATATTGAGGCTTACATATTCCTTTTCACAAACACAATCTCTCCCTATGCACCAAACTGCTTAGAGCATTGTTCCTTCTGTAAAAGTTCCCTGCAGGCAAAAGCATATACTAAATCTGCATTCATGAACGAAATACAGCTTGTGGCAACTTTGAGGCTTTGCTTATTAGAAATGCCAGTTGCTTTTCCTGTTATTTTATAAGGAAATTTGGCTCCTAGCTAACATTTCTCCCTAATAGATGCCTACAATAAAGTTTCAATTGTGAACACTTTCATTACAATTTTTCATGTATAATTCTGCAGTAAATTTTATTTGTGGGAAATAGACCTATTTCTTTCAGAGAAAATCTACTGATTATACACATTCTCTCCACCTTCCTTTCCTATAAAAAGGGAGGATAAACGTAAATGAGTCACCTTAAATGTGATAGGTGCTATGTACATATGTATTTTTAAAATTATGTTTGTATTACTCTAGCTATTTCATAAATATTTCAAAGGAAACAGAATTTGACTTTAACCCATAAAAATTACTTTATAAGTAGTATAATCTAATTCAATTCCAGAAACATTATAGTGATTCTGATGAATACATATAAAATACAAAGCAAAATCAGTTCAGACAATACCAAATACGGTTTTAACTTGCCATTGAATGGCATATCAGAATATTAATAATCACTAATTTTAAGATCAGCAGTTCGTGATTTGCTCATGTCACATTGCTGTGAACACAGTAGGTGTTTAATAAACATCTTTTGGCAGACTGATGATTATGTGAGGTTTAGGAGTTTAAAAATGAGGTGGGCTGTATTATTCACAACAGCTAAAACATGGGAGCAACTCAAGTATTCTTCAACAGATAAATGGATTAGCAAAACGTGGAGTATCATTCAGCCTTAGAAAGAAAAGACATTCTGACTTACACTACAACATAAATGAAACTTGAAGGCATGAAGCTAAAGGAACCAGTTACAAATGGTTCGTTTATATGAGGTATTTAGAGTGGTTAACGGAGAAGGCAATGGCACCCCACTCCAGTACTCTTGCCTGGAAAATCCCATGGATGGAGGAGCCTGGTGGGCTGCAGTCCATGGGGTCGCTAAAAGTAGGACACGACTGAGCGACTTCACTTTCACTTTTCACTTTCATTCATTGGAGAAGGAAATGGCAACCCACTCCAGTGTTCTTGCCTGGAGAATCCCAGGGACAGCGGAGCCTGGTGGCTTGTGGTCTATGGGGGTCGCACAGAGTCGGACTCCACTGAAGCGATTTAGCAGCAGCAGCAGCCGTATACAATTGGGGAAGGCAATGACATCCCACTCCAGTACTCTTGCCTGGAAAATTCCATGGGCGGAGGAGCCTGGTAGGCTGCAGTCCATGGGGTCGCAAAGAGTTGAACACGACTGAGCGACTTCACTTTCACTTTTCACTTTCATACATTGGAGAAGGAAATGGCAACCCACTCCAGTGTTCTTGCCTGGAGAATCCCAGGGACAGGGGAGCCTGGTGGGCTGCCGTCTATGGGGTCGCACAGAGTCGGACACAACTGAAGCGAGTTAGCAGCAGCAGCAGCAGAGTGGTTAAAATCATGGAGACAAAAAGTAGAATGGTGCCTGCTAGGGGCTGGTGGGGAGGGAAGGCTAGGGAGTTAGTGTTTAATGTACACAGTTTTAGTTTTGTGAGATGAAAAGTGTTTCAGAAATGAATGGAGGTGGTGGTTACACAACAATATAAATGTTTTTAACATCACTGAACTATATAAGCTTAAAAATGGTTAAGACAGTAAATTTTATCTTACATGCATTTTACCACATTTTTATAAAATGGGAAAAAAGTACCAATGGCTATAATGCAAAATGATATATTTTATTAAAGAATTTTCTCAGATATTCTTATAAAAGTTGGTTTAAGATGGTGAATTTTCTGTTATGTGTATTTTACCATAATTTTAAAAATCAGGGAAAAAATGAGATGGGCTGAAAAATCTTGATTTATGTAGCTTCCCAACAAAGAACAGAACCATTTGTCTCCTTAGAGCTTTCTGTATCCCTTCACTCCAGGACTTTAAGTCCTCTTTATACCCTGATGACCTGCAAGGTTTATCTCTCGGCCTGACTTCTGTTAGGAGCTCCTGGACAACTGCACCCTCTCACTTGCTGGAGGTGCCCACCTGCAGGTCTCACAGGTTCCTCAGAGTTAACAGGACCTAAACCACAGCCTTCTACACCCCTCCTCCTCCTATTTCTCCCTCCATCACTGCTGTCTCAGCAAATGACTGTATAATCAAGCCAACCTCAAGAGGGAAACCAAGTGTCACCTCCTCTCTGGTGTCCTGTACCCAGAGCACCAGCGGGCCCTGTTGGCTCAACCTCTAACCTGTACCCCGAATATGCTCCTCTCCCACCCCTTCTACCCAGCCCATGTCCCTCCCACTTCCTCTCTACAACCCACTCTTCACCCAGACACCAGAGAAGTCTGTTAAATAAGTATGATCGTGTCATACTGTGTGCAAAATGTGTTCTTGTTTTCTCTTTGCACTCTGAAGAAAATCTCAACTGTTTACTATGGCCTAGAGGACATGACCTTTGCAAACCCTTTTTGCCCTATCTTTTGCCCCCCACTCCCCACTCTGCTCCAGCCTCACAACCTGCGTTTAGTGAGGTCAACATGCTCCCCTCTTTCCTCCTTGAAGCCTTCATTTGTGCCATTCCTCCTGTCCAGAGCATTCCTTCCCTGTTCTTTGGAAGGTTGCCTCCTTTACAAGCTTCAGGTCTCGGTTACATGTTAGCCCCTCAGACCCTCCTGGACAGCCCTATCTAAAATATTTCAACTTGCTGTTTTCACTCATTTAACTCTTCCTTTTAAGTGATTTTTGCAATTCTAATTATATGCGAGTAAATAAAAGTACATAAACAACTATGCATGTAATTATATACAATTGCATAAAATATATAATTTCTAGATATATATCAGTAAGTATATATTTGATATGTATATTTAATATCTTTGTCTTATTAGACTGTACACTCCAAAAACACAAGGCTTAAATTATGTTCACTTTTGTTTCCCAATCTCTTGGCACACTGGACCAGACAGAGTGGAAACCAATGAACCGTTTGTGGAATAAGAAAGCGAATGAATGTGTTGCATCTAAATGTTATTCAAGAAAAAAACCACACATCTTTTCAACATTAAGAGTTGACTGCATTTGGCAAAGGATGTGAAAAAACTCTTTGTAAGGTACCGAGGAAAGGAGAGGCATGATGATTTTCATTTCTTACTGAAGAAAATGGCTGATTTAGAAGCGTAACAGTGTATAATTTTATAGCTAAAAGCATCCTTTAAAGATAATTTTGTTCAAAGAACAAATTTTAGAACTGAAGAAACAGCCCAACTCATTACTTCAGATGTCTTACTCCCGTTCTTCATGTGACCTACACCACCTGCATCCTTCGTACCTTGCTTGCCAATCTCCACCTCAGGTTCTGAGTGTTGCTGGAATATTCTACAACTGTATAAAACTCACTTATGAGTACAATTAGCTGATGGTCATACTTAGCTTTTAAATACAAAGTTTTGTGCTACCGAGCATTGCTCTTTCATCTCAGGAATAAAGACTCGAAACAGAGCATTAACAGTTCACCTTCTCATGTCCCCTCTTTCTAAATAATTGGTCAACAGTAAGCATCAAAACCACAGAAATCCCTCCTTCTCTGTATCTCAGTAGTACTTTGGATTACCAGATGGGATGGGGAGAACTTAAAAATAAAGGAACATTTTCATCTCCTTTTCTTTTATTCCAGAACTATTAATCTGTTAATTCAGGAATATGATTATGTTTTCAACTTAATAGAAAATGAGAGATTTGTAATGGTTACATGCCGTTGTCTTCTTAAACATCAAAACATGTTGCAAATATCTTGGTCCTATGAGGTACTCTCATTTGTGTCTGAATAATTTTTTACAAATGGGAACAACAAGGTAAGCAGGCTATTCTGTTACCCACGTAACTTCTGCAGGAGTTGTCGTGGGGGTGTGGCATAGGCATAACTACTCTGTTAAAAGTACAGTTACGTACTGCAATTTCACAGATCCTGTACAAAGACTAACAAACAAACCTATGTGGTAGCTTCCTGAAGTGGCTTCTGTTTTATTCTTCCATTCTCCAGACTGCCTACTCTGTACATCAATTCAAGTACTAAAACAAAACACACAACAAATGCTATGGTTACAGTTCTAAAGTAGCGATATTTTGGTGGAGATGGCTGAGTTAATCAATGCCTGAAGGGTGCTATGGGAGTCCAGACAAGGAGCATAATTCAGTCTCAGGGGTCAGGGAAGGTCTCCTGGAAGATTCTAGATTATGGGATGAGAAAGGCATTTCAACCAAAGGCAAGTGCACAGAGTCAAGAGACGGTGGCAGGAAGAGAAGAGTAAACAATTCAGCTCATACTATGAAGTGGAGTTTAAAAAGAAATAGACAGCCCTTCTTGACAGTTTACGTTGGTAAATCCGGTCGCTTGGAAGCATTGTTAAACTTAACCTGGTAATATTGGTCGTAAGGAAGGGGCACCTTTGGCTGCCTTCACTTGTCTGGAAAACTAATTATGAGTACTCCTGGTGAGTAAGTCAGGAGACAGATCTGCAGAAAACCCAAGTGTTCCCTGAGGAGAGTCCTATTTGCTAGGATTTTCTCTTTTAAGTCGTGGTTTTCCATTTCCTAAATTTTTCACACTCCAGAAGAAAGGCCTGTGTATGCTTTCATTTTGAGCAGTTTATTAAACTGTTCAAACAGATTCCAAGAGGAGCAGCTTTGGAATCTGACCTTTTTAATGAGTTATCATTCTTTATGTTTGCAGCTCTCTATCCATCGGGAAAAGGGCAATGACTTCTGTGAACCAGATGGGGTCTTGGTAACAAATCTTGGTATCCTCCTGTTTTCCTCTACCTCATGGGTTTGAAGTGACTCTTGGCAACATTTGACAGATACAAATTATACTGTGCTTTGGTATGCAAGCATAAATAAAATGCCGGTAAAAAGAGGGATAACTTCAAGGCTCATATATGCATTTATCTTTGTATGAAGCCTAGTAACTCTGTACTATGTCACAAAAATAATAAAAAAGCAGATAGACCAAAGTATGAGCATCTGTTTGTCTATTGAAAATAACTCAGCTATTGACAATAACACCATTCATGATACTCACAGGGTGTGTGTTGTCTGTGGGGCAAACAGCAGGATTTAAACCAGAAAGCAGAATTTATGTTAGTAGGTTGACAGTTCCTTACATTAAATTTTTATAGAGTTTATTTGATCACTTGCTTTAAAGCTGTGTGATATGAGGGTGGGTCCACAGATGACAGGTGCTTCTTTTTTTTTTTTTTTTCCCTATAAGAAGAGTCATAACATTAAACTCTGGATTTCAGAAAAAAATCTATCAAAAGCATCTATGCCTTCTCCTGAAACATTCTTCCTTTTTTTATGTATGATTTCCTCATTATTATACAGCTATGTGATGATAGCCATAGGCATGCTTGAGTTCACATTAAAAAAAAAAGAAAAAGCTAGGAGTAATCTCTAACTTTCCACCCACAAAAGAACACTCTGACCCTGCAGGAAAATACTCTCTATTGTGACCTAGGGTGAGGGGAAGGGAACTTTCCTTCCTTAAACTGCTATTTTTTTTTCCATTAGAAACTTCCTATGATTAGTCACTATACGGTAAACTGTTAAATTAACCTTTTTCTGTAAACTGTTAAATTAACCTCATCTACACAAGTCTGTATTAAAAAATCTCAACTTTAACAACATTTAACCATAAGAAGATAGTTTTTACTGTGGAACATATGAAGGAAAAAAGGGGATAGCTGATTTTTTTCTTTCCCCTACATCTTTTAAGTGTTATCAGTTACCCAAAGTTACAGTTTTTAATTAAATGTTCCTTTCTAATTGTGACTCCTAGTTGTGACTTGGAATATCACTGACAAATACGGACTTGGCAAGGTATACACTAAATTCTGCTCAAGTGCTTTTAGGCCTTAGGTCTGGGATTTCTTTAGGTGCTTCCAAGAGGTACATTTCCCAATGAAAGTATATTTTCCTATAGCTAGAATAGTTCTAAGCATTCTGGAAAGGTTTATAATATTCTAATATTCTGGAAAGGTTTTCCCCTTTCCCCATAATAATTCTTAAAATACCATTAAGCCTCATTGACATTAAAATACCACTTAAACCATGTTTTAAATAAGAACAACTATTTAAGTACAACTGAGTGCTTTATAACCAAGGTAAATGTTTAAAAATGAAATTCTATATTCAAGATTCCTGGTGGTGTAAAGACTTGGCATTTGGCCACACACACCAAATCTACTATCTCCATTTACTCAACAGGGTAGAGATCAGCATAGTGGTGCTGTTAGGGATTTAAAGCCATATGTGCAGACAGAAATGCCCGTGGGAGCCAGACAGGCAAAGGAGAGAAGCAACCCCCTCACCTCCTCCCCTCTGGCTCAGCCAGGTTACTCCATATTGGAATCTCACTCAATGTCACCAGATCTTCAGATTGGTTTTTAGAAGAAGGGTAAAAAATGTAGGTTTTTATGTGGAATCTGTATGTTTGAGGCACTGGCATGTCATTAAAAGCATTCACTTCTACACAGTGTGAGTGAATACAGTGCTGACCACAGGACGGCGGCAGGATGAACCACAATCCACGGGTGGCTATTTGGGGAATTTCTTTTAAAAAGACTCACTGTTCTTTATTTTTGTTATCCAGAATAGAACCTCCCCATTTTTGTCTCCTTGAGTTAAGTCTCTTCTACTTTACATTCAGTCTCCCCTCTGACTTAAGTCAGGTCTGCTGCTGTGGCTGCTAAGTCGCTTCAGTTGTGTCCAACTCTGTGTGACCCCAGTAACGGCAGCCCACCAGGCTCCTCTGTCCACGGGATTTCCCAGGCAAGAATATGGACTGGGTTGCCATTTCCTTCTCCAAAGTCAGGTCTATTGAAGTATAATTTACACACATCAAAATCATCCTTTTTAAATGTATGGTTTGATGGGTTTTGGCAAAAATGTATAGTCATGTAACCACCACTACAATTAAAATATAGAACATTTCCTTCACCCCAAGAAGTTCCCTGGTGCTCCTCTACATACCCTCAGCTTCCAGAATACCTGATCTACTTTTTATCACCACAGTTTTGCCTTTTCCAGAATGTTGTTGGAGGTTTTAACTTTTTCCTTTTTATTCCTTTATAATATTATGTTGCACAGATGCACCACAATTTATTAAACCATCTACTTGCTGATGGGCACTTATATTTTTTCCTAATTTTTGGCAATAATGAAGAAAGCTGCTGTAAACTCTAGTGTACAGGTTATTTGGTGGACATATACTTTCATTCCTCTTGGGCAAATACCAGGAGGAAAATTGCTGGGTCATATGTTGTGTATATTTCACTTTATAAGAGGCAGCCAAACTCTTTTCCAAAGTGACTGCACCATCTTGCATTCCCACCTGCGACATATGCTGTTCCAATCACTCTGTGTCATACAGTGCTACCTCATTGTGGTTTTAATCTGCATCTCCCTAATGCAAATGATAGGTTCTTTTTGTCAGCTCATTTGCAACTCATATTTCTTTTGGACAAGTATTCATTCAAATCTTCTGACATTTTTATTGGGTTCCTTTTTTTTAAAGTTGAGATTAGGAATTCCTTATTTATTCCAGATACAATTTATTTATCAAATACGTATCTTTTCAATGTCTTCTATCAGTCTGTAGCTTGTCTGTTCAATGTTCTAAGAGTGGAAGTTTTAAATATTTTTAAGATTTATATTGTTAGTCTTAACTTTATAAAAAACTTTGCCTAACTGAAAGTTACAAAGATTTTTCTCCTGTTTTGTTCTTCTATATATGCTATGGCTTTACTCTTGGTGACCCCATGGGCTATAGCTCACCAGGCTCCTCTGTCCATGGCATTCTCCAGGCAAGAATACTGGAGTGGGTTGCCATGCCCTCCTCCAGGGGATCTTCCTGATCCAGGGATTAAATCCATGCCTCATATGTCTCCTGGATTGGCAGGCAGATTCTTCACCACTAGCACTACCTGCAAAGCCCCTTTAAATATTTTTAATATTATTGTTAGTCTTAAGAATAAAAAAGACCTTATCTAACTGCAAGTTACAAAGATTTTCCTCCTATTTTGTTCTTGAAGGTATGCTATGGCTTTACCTTACATTTGGATCTGTGATACAATTGAAGTATTGTGTCTAACATGGTGTGAGGTAAGAGTCAAGATCTTCTTAGTTTAATTATTCCAAGACTCAGAATGCAGATATGGCAGCCAGCCATACATCAAATACTACCCTTTATGATGATTTCTCCAAGTCAGAGAAAGGTGTTTTTCAGTTCCATACCAACCTATGGCTGCCATATTCTCCCAGTTAAATTACTATTATTTTTCTCTAATAGCATGTTTAACATCATCTCGAGTCCTAACCTTTATGCTATTAAATTGCTGAACAATTACTATTTCTTTCCAATTTTAGTTTCAAGCTTCAGAAAAGCTTAATCTGTCCAATGTAGTCATTTGATAGATGTGAAATTTTGGGTAAAAACTCTTTGTCTCCTCCTTTCTAAGCAGGCATTAAAATATTGGTTATAGATAAAAGGGTGGGGGAGGGGCACAATAGCTGAGTGGGATTAAGAGATACAAACTACTAGATATAAAATAAGTAAGTTACAAGGAACTAATAGTCAACCACAAACTGGCACTTTCCATCTCTCTTTACAGAACTAAATTGTGTGCTGCTGCTGCTGCTGCTGATCTTCCACATCCCCCGAAGGAGCTCAGGGTGCAGAGCAGAAATGAAGCACTCTGCGCTCCAGGAGAACTGGCCGGACACGTCTTCAGATAGATATTCTCAGGAGCTGACTTTATGAGCCCAAATCTTTTATCTGCTCATACCTAGAAAAGCACTAAAATCCTTCATGGTGATGACTGTTTCTCATGACTAGCAGAAGTTTCACAAGACCAGCAGAAACTTTTCAAAAAATAAATGTGCTTGATTGCATGTACTCCCCGCCCTTCACCAAAATCACAGATATACTGACCTTCCCCCACTGCCTCTTCAGAGCAGCTTCTCAAAGAGAACTATCGGAGGTACTGCCTCCTGGGCTGCAGTCTTCATATTGCCCCCAATAAAACTTAACTCACAACTCTCACGTTGTGCTTTTTAAGTCAACATAATGTAACGCACAGGAATATAGCTAATATATAATAACTTTATATGAAGAATAATCTACAAAAATACCAAATCACTGTTGTACACTGGAAAGTAATACAATATTGTAAGTCAACTATATGTCAATAAAAAATTTTAGTATAGGTTTTTTTTTTTTTACAGTTGATTTTTCTGTTTTTTAGCTTTGCAAAATTTCTTGGTACACTGTAATGCATTTAATGTAAATATTAAAGGTAGCAATGTTATTGAAAGAGCTCTGCCCTGGGTTTTTCTTCTGAGCATTTTAAATGTACTGTGAATGTGCCAGAACTCAGCCCAACAGATCACAGCACACACTGGAATTCAGATGCTGGGAGCCTGCCACATGGTCCACGACTCAGGCTCCTGGCATCAAAGCTCTTCCCTGCCTGCTTACATCTCAGTAGTCAATAATTCAGCTACTTCAGCAAGAGTGCCCTTCCTTACTCCTTCCAAGTTAATCTCAGAGAAGCTGTTGTGTCTTTCTAACTCCCCTGTCTTTGGAATATCCTCTTCCTTCCTTCAGCACAGCTTTAACAAGCAAGACAATGGCAATAACAGCTACAAAGCAGGAAGATGTCATTAGGAGTGCAAAGGCCTCAGAACTACACTTCTGCTATTTTTCTCAATCAGGATAAAACTTCCCACCTTGTGAACTTACGAGAGGACAAATCACTCTCTTTGCCTTACACCTTAGCTTTTCCATCTAAGGTACAGCCTGATTTTTGTCACAATGTGCTTCGTAACAATCCCCTAGCAACACTTAGCGATCTTCCACTTTCAGAAACTTAAAACTTATTTTGGTGGAAAGGTGGGTACATAAGCTTCAGTGAAATGGGTGCCGGAGAGAAGAAGCCAGGAAGCAAAGATGGTGTTATAAAGAAGTTTGCTGGCAGAGGAAAAGAATGATAGGATGGTTTAAATAAGGAAGGAATAATGTAAATAATGATGGAAGATACTGGTTATAAAGAATAAAAGACTTCACTCCATTCAGTTGATTAGGAAACTCTTTATATGAATAGTGTTAGTGAGCAAGGTGGTAGGTAAACAGACTGCCACAAAATTCATAAAACACCTTCTGTCCAAGTTACCTTTGGCTTGCACACGTCAAAGCCAATGGTCCATTCTCAGCCCCTGCTTACTCCACCTATGAGTGCATTAGAATGGCAGGGCATTCCTTCTTTCTTGAAAGGTTTTCTTCATTTGGCTTCTTGGACTCCACTCCATTTCCTTATTTTTACTCCTTCCTCTCTGCCTTCTTCTACTCAGTCTTCTTTGCTGGTCCCACCTTATCTCCCCAACCTCAGGCATCAAACTGCTTTTCTTTCTTATCCACACTCATGTGCTAGGGGATCTCATTCAGTATCAACTTAGATACCAAGGTCATAGACAGAATAACGCACCAATCCCTGAGGATGTCCTCATTCAAATTCCTGGAGCCTATGCCTATGTTACCTTACCTAGCAAAAATGGAAGTAAGGTTGCAGATAGAATTAAGGTTGCCAATCAGCTGTCCTTAAAATAGACTAGTCTGTTTATCTTGAGGCTGCTCTCTTGGGTTTGCAGACAGTCCCCTTCTCATTAAGCCCTTCCATGGTCTTTTCCATGTGTGTGTATCCTTGTTTAAAGGCCTGGTCTCCAAATACAGTCACACTGAGCATTGGGCTTCAAAATATGAATTTTGGGGAACACATTTCAGCCTGTCAGAGTACTATTTCCTTTATGGGTGAATGTGTGTGTAAATTTACATGTGCATGTGTATGTGTGTAAAATCAAAGCATATCAATAGAAATACAAACAATGTTTATCTGGGTATAGGCTTTCAGTACTTTTATTTCCTTGTTGAACTTCTCTGGACTTACTAAATTTTCATTAATAAACACGTATCACTTTTATAATCAGAAAAAAATATATAATGGTTATAATAAAGTAGCACTATTGTTATTTCAGAGGAGGAAAAATTTTGGCATTGGGCAGAAAGGTACTCAAGACTGAATGCAGATGCCAGGTAAACACTTTGGAGGGTCATGCATAACAGGAAAAGAACACATCAACTTTCTTCTTCATCTTCCAGAGTCCGTGAGAGTGTTATCTAGACATGTTAAAGAGGTGACTTAGAACAGTATAAGTAAATGTGGGATATAATATTTATAATACACTTGTATCAATTTCTTTGGGACACAACAACTTCACTACTGTACTCCCAAAGTGTATTTGTAAAATACAGTCAATGGAGAATGTTAAGAGGTATTAAAGGAATATGCTCTTAAGTGATCATAGTTGGGAAACTCAAAATTTCCCTATTTCTTTACTTTAAGGCTTTTCAGAATTTTATGATACATACATAATAGTATGTTATTCTTTTAAATTATAATGCTATGACTCTCCATGAGGGAGACAAAATATATAGTATTTCTCAAACATAACTGGCCACAAAATCTCCCCCCTTTTTTAGTGTTTTAAGTGATATCTTATGAAAGACAAATTGAAAAGTGCTCTTGTATACAAACAACTCAAAAACTTCCTGACTTAAAACTGAATTACAAAGACACAGTATGATACTAGGGGTTTGGCACTGGCATAAAGACAGACATATAGGCCAATGGAACCAAACAGAGAGTCCAGAAATAAACCCATGGATATATGGTCAATGGATGGTACAAGGGTACCAAGAATACACAAGGGGGAAAGGAGCTTCTCTCCAGGAAATGGTGTTGGGAAAGTTATATATTCACATGCAAAAGGATGAAACTGGACCTCTGCCTTACATCATACAGAGAAATCAATTCAAATGGATTAAAGACAAGACCTGAAACTGTAAAACTCTCAGAAGAAAACATGGGGTGAGAGCTTTATGTTGATGATCTTGGTAATGATTTCATGGATATAACACCATAAGCAGAGGC
This sequence comes from Bubalus bubalis, assembly GCF_019923935.1. NCBI lineage: Eukaryota > Metazoa > Chordata > Mammalia > Artiodactyla > Bovidae > Bubalus > Bubalus bubalis. The sequence continues at coordinate 22,882,526 of NC_059177.1, read as the reverse complement.
AACAAAAACAATAATTGATAACTGGGTTTATATCAAAGTAAAATGCTTTTGCACAGTAAAGAAAACAATCAGCAGAGTGAGGTGGAAATCCACTGAATAGGAGAAAGTATCTGTAAACCATATATCAATCACATAAGGAGTTTATTTCTAAAATACATAAGGAACTACAACTCAAAAGCCAAAAACTCCCATATAACTCAGTTAAAAAATGGACAAATGCTTTGAATAGACATTCCTCCACAGAAACATAAAAATGGCCAAAAGGCATATGAAAGGTGCTCGACATCACTAATCATCAGGGAAATGCACATCAAAACCATAATGAAACATTATCACACACCAGTTAGGATGGCTATTAGGACAGAAAAAAGAAAACAGACATCAGGTATTGGTGAGTCTATGTGGGAGCTGGAAACTTTCTACACTATTTGGTAGAATGTAAAATGGGGCAGCCACTCTGGAAAACAGTATGATGGTTCCTCCAAAAATTAAAAACAGAACTACCATATGATCCAGCAAACCCACTTCCATATGTACATCCAAAATAAATCAGTAGCTTGGATAGATGTTTGCCATTTCATGTTCATTGCAACATTGTTCACAGTAGCCAAGATATAGGAAAAAACCTAAGTGTCCATCAGTGGATGAATAAGTAAAGAAAATGTGATGCACACACACACAGGAATATTATTCAGCCTTAAAAAAAGAAGGAAACCCTACCATATGCAGCAACGTGGATGGGCCTCAAAGTCCATTATAATAAGTGAAATAAGCCAGTCACAGAAGGACAAATACTGTATAATTCAACTGACGTGAGGTATATAAAATGGTCATACTTATAAAAACAGAAGCTGAAGTGCTGATTGGTACCAGATAGGAGGGGTGGAGAAATAAGAAGCTTTTCAATGGGTATAAAATTATAGTTATGCAAGATGAATAAGTCTTAGAGATCTGTAGTAGAACTGTAGAGATGTACAGTTATAATAATGTATTGTACACTTGAAATTTGTTAGGAGGGTAGATGTTACATTAAGTATCCTTAGCTTCATGTGCACACACAAAATAAAGGGATACAAGAAAAGTTTTGGCAGTGACGGACGTTTCTTACCTTGATGGTGATTAATGGTATCATTAGAATAATATTCTTTAGTGCAAAAAGTGTTAGTTGCTCAGTTGTGTCTGACTCTATGCAACCCCAGGGACTGTACCCCACCAGGCTCCTCTGTCCATGGAATTCTCCAGGCAAGAATACTGGAGTGGGTTGCCATTCCCTCCTCCAGGGCATCTTCCAAACTCAGGGATTGCATCCCGGTCTCCTACATTGCAGGCAGATCTTTTACCAGCTCAGAATACTTAATAACACAGAATAAGCAAAAATTAGTTAACTTTTGTACTCAACATTGAGTTAACTTCTGGATCAACAGCTTCCTCAAATTTCCTTTTGTTATAGGCTACCAATGAAACTCGATCCTCTTAAAATGAATTATTCTCAACCCTAGTTGGGTATCAGGATCACCTTTGTTCTTTTAGAAATTGGACCCTCTCTAGCCTCATGGAGTTAGCAAGCTCACGGGGATGAGGCTGCTGCATTTCTGCTGAAAACAAACCCAGCAATCAATCTCCCTGCAGTTATTTTGATACACAGCCATGTTGGGGACCAATGGCTTAGACATCTGAGCAATATTAAAATGTGACTATGCCTGGATTAAACTAGGTAAGTCCCACATACAGCCTGGATGGGAGGGAGATTTGGGGGGAGAATGGATACATATGCATGGCTGAGTCCCTTCATTGTTAACTTGAAACTACAACATTGTTAATCCGCTATAACCCAATACAAAATACAGTGTTTTTTTTGAAGGTAAGTCCCACCAAAGATTGTGCTAGTAATAATTGCTATCTCAGTATGAAACAGTCCAGAGAGCAGGTTTTGATTGAGGGAAGTTTAGAAATAGTTTGAAGGCTTTCAGAATGTCAATGGAAAGAGGGGAGGTTGCTGGGAATCTGACAGGGAAAAGTATAGGCTTTGTTTTGAGAAGGAACCAAGTTTGAATCCTGTCTCTGTCACTGCAACATAACCTTGGCCAAGTTACTTAACCTCTGGTAGCCTCACTTTCTTCCTTCCTTATCTGTGGAATTGAGAGATAGGAAATAGTGCCTACCTCTTAACAATTCTACGGGGATTAAATTAAATGAAAACAAGTGGCAAGTATATAATTTTGCCTTAACAATGTTTCTGGAAATTTACAAGAAATATAATAGTATCTTTTAGGACAAGCATAAAATACAACTCAAACATCCATACAAATAGTTATCTCACCAAGAAACAGCAGCTGGGCTTGCTAGTTTCATAATGACACAAACATGAAATATTAAAACTGTCTATGATTGGAAATTGCCAGGAGGGACACAAAGAGAAAGCATCCTGATAGGGAATAAAAATGGAATTTGAGGCAGCTACATTTGCTCTAGCTGTGTTAAGTAGCAATAATTCCTGCATTTTAAATACCAAAAAATTATGCTGTGGCCGTAAGTGTCCCTGAAGTAGATGAAGAAAGAGTGACAAAGCAGTGGCTTTCAATCTGAAAATCACAATGACACATGGATTTTTTTTAAGATGTTTCATCTGACTTTTTGCAGGATGTCAGAGTCTTTAGTTATTAATGTTTACTACTTCAGAAGTTATATTCTTGTCCATTAAGCATCTATTATTATTATTTTATTTACTTATTTATTTTCTGGCTGAAGGTTTTAGCGGCAAAGCCAGTCTCTCTATAGATATACTGCCACTGCCTTAACTTTTGAATGGGGAAGCCAGAGACGCCTCACCACAGATAATACAATAGGACAGCGAGGTCTTTTCTCCTTCCTCCCTTTCTTTGTTTCTGGCTGGACTTGGATGCTGCAGAGTTGGCTTGCAAAGTCAGAATGCATCACCAGACATGGCAGGCTGGAGACGATTAAGTGGAGAGAGCTCATTTCCCTGGTTTTGATGTGGTCATATCATCTGTAAATTACAGCACTCAGCTGTTTTTCCATTTAGTCATTATTCTGCCATTTGTTTAGCTGCCAGTCCTATCCCTCCTCAACCATGTGCTGTTATAAACTCCAGAAGCAGCTGTTTCAGGAGTGAGCCAGTTCAGGGAAAAGAAATATACATAAAAGCAAATGGTATAAAAGCGGATAACCTTTTATTTAAAATTGTTTACATTATCTTTTCATCACCAGTTCCTAATTGGACCCTTTAAGTAAGTCCGGTCCTTATGTTGGTTTAGATTTGAATATGACTTGAACCTTTATTGTTAAACATATCAGAACTGACCAAATACCCATTGTAATTACAATCTTAGGCTTGTTCACCGGCTGGAACTACCTTAACCTTTATCCTGGTCCTTTCAGATTCATGATTCTGGAAGCTTTAGTGAGTTGTAAGAAAGAAGTCATTTTACATAAGCAAGATGCCTTCTAGCTATGCATTTTGCCATTTGAAAGCATTTCAACACTTTTCTAAAAGAGTAAATTAGATAACCTGCTGAGAGGATGACTCCGGGGTGGATGTGACTGAGCTACCAGCCTCCTAAATGAGGCTGATTGGTGTTATCGCAAATCTGAGAGATGGCATTATCTGTGTCTAAATGGTTGTAGTAGGTCTCTGTTATCTTTGTCAACATCCATTGCCCATTCTGATAACCACCACAACATAAAAACACTATTCACTTTGGGGAAACAACCCTCTCCCCCTCTTAGTCCATTTGACTTGAGTAGTGCTAGTTCCATCCCATGAGAATGAGTTTGGGTTCATGACCTAAGTCTGGCCTATCATAGCACTCCACCTCCAGTACCTTATTGGTTGAGGCATGGGCATGTGAACCAAGGCAGACCAATAAAATTCAGTTCTGAGACTTCTTCCTGGAACCACTGGGGTAAAATGCTATTTCCATTGGCTGACTTAGCTTAGAGTTGCTGGTGGCTACACATTTGTTGGGGAATAAAGATAATGAATAAGAAAATAAAGCCAAAATATGGACAAATCAAGAAACATGAGAAAGGGCAGGGAGGGAAGCATGAGAAGGGAAGAGAAAGGAATGAATGAGATATCATTTGAGCTCCTGGATACAGCTTTACCTAAAGATATAGCTGTCTGGGATTTCTCAGTTACACGAGTCAAGAAATCCTCATTTTTGCGTAAACCAATCTGAGTTGTGTTTTCAGTTCCTTTCACCTAAAAGATCCCTGACTTCAAATCCCAAGATTAGGACACAGAAGATGCTGGAATTGTTATTTACTTTTTCTCCTTTTTTCTTATCTGTGCTACTTGAGATGAATCACTGAATGTCTTAGCCTTAGCTTTTATTTTTGTAGAACATGAAATAATGGATGAAAAATACTCAGCCCTATTTTTAGCACATATTGTGTTAAATAAATGATAGCTACTATCATTATTATAATTTATAACATAGCAGTCATATCAACAGCAGTCATAATAGTAATAGGTACTTTCTTTTCCCTATTGCCAACTTTGACAAAAACATCTTAAGTTTGACAACATGACTTGCTTACTATCTGCTGCCTTCAAAAAATCCCCGAAGTATGATTATTTTCACCAACTGTATGAGGAAATAGGCATCCTAATTTTCTGGAAACGACAAAAAATGGTTCACTTCACACGAATACACACACACACACACACACACACACACACGCACTGGCATCTTCTTTCCTAATTTTAACAGGGGGAGTCATCATGGCTGCTACAATTTAGCTGTCTATTTCCTAAAGCATTACAGAGTATATAACTTATATGAACTTTCAAAATGCTACTTCTTAAGGATCATTCCTTGGAAATGAAATTAACATGCTTAAAAACTGCAGTGCCAAAGCACTAGGAGAGAGGCTTATTTCACATCCTGAGTGGATGCAAAAGGATGAAATAGTCTTACCTATAGGCTAAAATCTAAGGTTCTGGTTATCAATAAGTATAGTAATTCAATAATAAACTGTAAAATGCTCCTAACAGTGTTTGAGGCATAAAATATGCTCATTCCCTCTTCTCTCGTCCATTCCTTCATTCATCCACCCATCCATTCATCCATCCACCATGAAATCCGGGCCCTAAATGTGTCAATACAAACAAAGGTGATTCAAACATATGTATCTTTAGACTTCCAGTGAGAAAATAACTTAGCTAAATGCTGCCACTTCCCCAGCTGTATGAAAGAGAAACACTGTATGTTGTACTTAACAGCATACCATATTAATATATATTAGTATTAATTATGAAATCTTTATATATCATAATTAATGCTAAGTTACACTGCCATGTAACAACCAAAACAAAATTTGATAGATGAGGAAACAATGAAACAACAGTTACTGATGCACAGGCAAGCCTTATTTTCTAGCAAGAAGACTTCATTACCTAGTCTTGACAGATTAATTGAATGGGAATCCAATATGCTCCCTTTGTGTTTCATGTTCAAGGGAGATCTATTTTATTTAGAATATTATGAGAATTCAAAAATCAGCTTATGCGTGGTTCAGGAAGTAGAAGCTAAAGACCTAAAAAGATCTGTGATCGGCACCTGCTTCTACTAAAGTGGGGGGAAAAAAAGATATCCTCTATTTGAAGCAGAACTGAAGGGGCTCTTGATGTACAAAAGTCACTTCAAATGTACTGAACAAAATAAATGATTTTCCTTGAAAGAATAGGAAATAGTACTTCTGATGCAACTGTTCTGTCACAACAAAGTTTTGTAACTTTTCTTCTTTTTTCCTTATCTTTTAAAACAAACCTTCTGAAAGTAACTCACGGTTTAAGAGGAAATCTCTTACTTTGACTATGTCCTTTCAAGAAGGGGCAGTGTTTCAATGTAGAAATAATTTATGGTGAAATTGAGAAAGTGATGGATGGTCTGTCTAGCCTTCCTCTCATTCCCAGAGGGTGGTGGAGGGGCCATGGGTTCTAGACACCAAGACTTGAGTTGAAATCCTGGTTTTGCTCTTAAATGTCTACAAATTTGGGCAAGGACACATTACTTAAACTGTTTGAACCTCCATTTCTATACTTACAACAAGAGAATTATTTAATCTACTTCAAAGGGCTGTAAGAATTATAGAAAGAAGTATAAGCAAAGAGCCCTGTATTCTAACGTGGTTATTTCTTAATATGCCTTTTCACCATGCCAAAGGAAATAGCCTGCACTACAGATGAAATGTCCCTCTATCTTTTCTTGATCAAAATTTACTTATGATGTAGTTCATTTTAAACTCAAGTGGGATTAAGCGTGCTCAGGGTGAAGGGTTGCCTGTCCTCTTCAGGATTCCAACCCCTCCACCCTGGTAGAGCTCAGCTCAACCCCTTTGTGATAAATGGCAGCTCTTTTCTTGCCTCTGATGATGGACTCCAATAATCAACAGTAGACAAGGCAGAAAACAAACAAAAAAACAAACAAAAAACACTGAAAATAGGAGGAAGAAGGGAGGGAAAAAATGAAAACAGGAGGAAGAAGACACTCAAAGAGATGCAGGATAGTATTCTGAAAGGAGCAGAAGAGCTAGTTACTTTGTCGCCCTGAGCTCCATAACTGCTGTATCTCTAAAGAGCCACCTGACTCCTCACACTCAGCTGGAGTCTCATCCACAAAATGGTAATAATTTTACCTCTCTCATATGGCTTCTGTCATTCTATACAGAAAAACACTATAATAAATAAATGACTTCCCTAGTGGCTCAGACGGTAAAGCATCTGCCTACAATGTGGGAGACCTGGGTTCGATCCCTGGGTCGGGAAGATCCCCTGGAGAAGGAAATGGCAGCCCACTCCAATATTCTTGCCTGGAAAATCCCATGGACGGAGGAGCCTGGTTGGCTACAGTCCATGGGGTCACAAAGAGTCAGACATGACTGAGTGACTTCACTATCACGAATAATTTTACCTCTCTCATAAGGCTTCTGTCATTCTATACAGGAAAACACTATAATACTGAGTCACACCAATGTGGGAAATTGTCCTCAACAAGTAGTTACTTTTAAGTCAATCAGTATCTTGGCCTGCTAAAAATACTCAAGCAAACCCCATGAACGTAAAGTAGGTTTGTGCAGTGAAAGAAAGAATCTAGTTCTTGAAGTCAGACTGACATAGAACCTTCCAATTCCATCTAATTTCTTCCACTGTGGCTGTGGACATATTTCTTTCTTTCCAATCTTCAATTTTCTCCCTTAAAAAAAGGCCTTCCAACTCATCTTGCAGATTTTGTGAAGATTAAATGTAACACATATGTAACACAACTAGCAGAGTATCTGGTACAATTTTACTCAATAAAAACTGCCATTATAAAGTAAGGGTTTCAGACAAGATGTGTAATATATTTGGCAGTAGGGTTTTGGAGTAATTCTTCTAACATAAGTTCCCGCTGCTTTTCCCAATTCACATGGAAGTTCAGCTTTTTCTTAAAATGTTAGAGTTCTCACGGAAGCCCATATACAATTGAGTCCCTTTGGACGATTGTTGAGATGACCTCGTAGAAGACAAGATAGTCCTTTACATAATCAGTTGAAAATAGCATGACCCAAAGATCCCTTATAAGTCCTGATTTGGGGAAAGAGACCATAAAGTGGGTTCCTTTTGCAGTTGCAACTAATAAGAACTAACACAAAAGAAATGAGATTACTTAAGTACAGATGTATGCAGATAATCTGAGGAGCCTTCAGTGTCTCTGGAATCTAATCAAGATGCCAAAGGCAGATTATCAGGCTGTGCTGCCTGGTTTTGAAGTGCTGCACAGAAAGCTGTGCTATACTCAGTTGCTGTAATGACTGACAGAGTTAAAGCGTTTACGATATTACTAAGCTCTGTCCGGAGGTAAAAGATAAGAGGATCATAGTAACTACAGAGGTTTTCAATGCCCCACTGAAATATTCCTTCAGATCATTAACAAACACAAACTATTTTTGCTTTTTTCTCTGAAGGTTTTTGAAAAATAACTTACTTTTCCTAATTAAGTTCATAAAGATAAGGGTATGCCATAGAGAGTAGAATATGATATTTTATTCATTGGGTATCTACTGTAAATTAGAATGCTACAGTTCACAGATCAATCTTTGGTTTTCTGGTTAGCAACAATGCCTTCACTAAAACTTAGAGACTTTTGAGTAAATTGTTAAGATAAAAGGATAAGAAATGGGCAAAAAAAGGAGAAGGGGGGAGTAGCCAAAAGAGAGCAAGGCTGTGAATAATCTACTATTTCTGAACTTATTTGAATTTATTCAAGACATTTCTGAAATTATTAAAGTTTTACATTGGGTATTTACAACAGAATCCTTAGGAGAAAGGATTACAGAGGAGACAAAGTGTGGTTGTTAGGATGAAATTTGGAAAAATGATGCAGCTTCTACTGTATAGCACATAGAATTCTGCTCAGGGTTATATGGCAGCCTGAATGGGAGGAGCGACTGGGGAGAATGGATACATATATACGCATGGCTGAATCCCTCTGCTGTCCACCTGAAACTATCATGACATTGTTAATTGGCTATACTCCAATAGAAAATAAAAAGTTTAAAAAAATGATGCAGCCTCAAAATGAGAAATATGTAATAGAAGTATGTGTTGAGCGAGCCCTCCCCAAATTTTGAAAATAGTTTCAGTTTATAAACACTTTAAAAGCCCAAGTATATAGTATGCTGCTACTGCTACTGCTGCTGAGCCACTTCAGTCGTGTCTGACTCTGTGCGACCCCATAGACGGCAGCTCACCAAGCTTCCCCATCCCTGGGATTCTCCAGGCAAGAACACTGGACTGGGTTGCCATTATATATTTATTGTTAATAAGAATGTTTACAACAATTATGGAGAATTAATAACAACTTAAGTGGAGGGACGTTCCTGGTCTGTGTATTAAGGATAAGCAAGAGGCTCTTACAATCATTTTCTCCCTTGTGAAAAGTCAACAAAGTACAGTGACTAAGAGCCCTGGAGACAAGTGGGCCTTGGAGCCCAGGTTTGTATTAATATTTGGCTTGCCACTTCCTACAATTATGGTTTTAGACAAGTTAATTTACCTCTCTGAGCTTCTGGTTTCCATTTCTGTAAAATATCATGTATTAGTTATTTGTTGTTGGTGGTGTTTAGTTGCAAAGTCGTGTCCACTTCTTTGTGACCCCATGGACTGTGGCCCACCAGGCTCATCTGTCCATGGGATTTCCTAGGCAAGAATACTGGAGCATGTTGCCATTTCCTAACTCCAGGGGATCTTCCCAACCCAAAGACTGAACTCACCTCTCCTGCACTGGAAAATGGATTCTTTACCACTGAGTCACAGGGAAATTCATTTGTTACTGAGTGCTACATAAAAATGATCACAAACCCTGGAGACTTAAAATAACAAATATGTATATTTTCTTAGGCAGGTTCAGAGTCAGGAATTCTGGAACAGCTTAGCTGCATTTTTCTGGCTCATGGTCTCTAATGAGGCTATAGTTGAAAGTGTAGACTGGGGTTGTGTTTGATAAGGGCTGAGGATCCATTTCCACAATGGATGTCTCATAAGGCTGTTGGCTAGAGGCTTTGTTGTAGCCACGTATTCCGGGAAACAAACTCACTCAGGACAATGCAGAGAGTGGAGTGCAGTTTATTACACCGGCAGGCCCAGGGCAGAGTTTCCTCTTAGCCAAGGACCCCGATCAGTTTTTGTGAAAACCTTATATACCCTAAGTGTACGTGCTTAAATGCACCTCCCCAAATTCTCTGAAACTAGTCTAAACAAAGGAAAAGAAAGATACAATCAAAATTAACCCATGATTCGTATACCTTAAACCCATGATTCGTATGACTTAAGCCTAGGTAGTTAACAGTGGACAATTATCAATAGGCCTGTGGTCATATCCTAATAAGCATAATAGAATTTATGATCTATTTGCTCACACAGATAATTAGGGTATTCTTTTAGGCCACAGAGTGCCGGGGTCCAGCCCCAGCTGATCCAGGGTATTTGAAGCAGGGACGGCGTCGGCGACCTATTTAATTATTTATTCATCAAAGATATAAAGAGTAATAGAATGAGGATAGCTCAGTAGGAAAATTCAGTGGAGAAAAGAGGCTGAGTAGCTTGGTTTACGCGAGAGACCAATAAAACTTCAAGACAAGAAGTTTGCACCACTTACGTAGGCCGCAGGCGTCCTTCCGTTCTCCCGAAGGAGAGGAGACACTGAGGCCTCCCCGGTTGGATCTTAGAAGCCCAGGCATAATTAGCAAGCATGGTGGGTTCCGCGCTCCAGATGGAGACTCAGCCAGAATTTGAAAGAGAGAGCGACATGGGAAGACCAAGTTTCAGCGAACAAGGCCCGCACTTTATTTTCCAAAGTAGTTTTTATACCTTAAGTTGTGCATAGAGGATAATGGGGGAAGGGGTGGAGTCATGCAAGGACAGCAGTTCCTGGTCCTAATCGAAGCCAGGCTTTCAAACTTATCATATGCAAAAGTTCAGGTGAATTACATCATCTTCTGGCCAGGAGGCCTGTTAACATTTTAAGAAACTTATCTTTCTCTAAAGGTGATTATTCCAAAGTCAGGCACCAGCCTCCAAAAAAGCATTGGACAAAGCTGCATTTTACATTTCTATACACCCATTATATCAATCAATACACTGCCAAGGACACAGTAGGTAAGGAGTATGGAGACTTAGCAGCAAACATTGGCCCAACAAGTGAAAAACCCTTCACCAATACAATTTCTAATCAATCTTTTAACTACTCAAAGGAATCTGTGTTTAGACAGTTTAGAACATCTCCTGCCTCTCACAGTTGGGAGGCTCTGAACAATCACATGTGGCTGGAAAAACCTATTCAGGCAGGCTAGAGGATTTCCAAAGGAGTTTGTAGGTTAAACACTGTCACACCCAGAAATTATTAACTGGAGCTGTAAGCTAACTCTTTTTTCAGAGAGAGGTAGTGGGGGACAGCCCCCCGTAAAGTCAGAGGTGTAGGTGAAAGCACAAAGCAGAAAGTAGGCAGACTCTGGTTTGGGGGGTAGATGCTCGAGAATTTCCAGGGGGACTCCTGAGGCTCGATCCCGCCTTTGCGTATGCCTAGCCTCCTTCCTCATGACCTTTGTCATGGGCGGAATTCCTCACACTGGCTCCCGGCAGTGATAGAATTCCAGCTGAGCTATTCCAGATCCTGAAAGATGATGCTGTGGAAAGTGCTGCACTCAATATGCAATATGCACTCAATATGCAATATGCCGGCTCCAGGCAACAGAGAGTCTAGGTACAAGCCCTGGGGCTCTTCCATCTTGGGGGTCTGGTTTTCCAGTTGGTATGTCGTTTCCATAGATACTGGGCATATTCAAAGTCCACAGTCCAGCCCAAGATGGAGTCCTGCTTTCAAGATGGAGCCTGTTCTGTCTGTTTCCTCTTTCAGCTTCAGTCCTTCACCACGAGAACCTCTCCAGTGGGCTGCTTGAGCATCCTCATGACATGGCAGCTGGCTTTCCCCAGACTAAGTGATCCCAGAAAGAACAAGATGAAAGCCATAATGTCTTTTATGGTCTAGCTTGCTTTGGAAGTCACATACCATCATTTCTTTCACTTTCTATTGGTCACACAACCAATGCTAATACACTGTGAGAAGGGACTATACTAGGATATAAATACCTAAAGGTAGAAATCATTGTAAATCTTGGAGGCTGGCTAAAGTAACAATTTATATTGCTGTTGTAATAAGATATTGCACACAAACAGCTTAGCTTAGACCCTGATACATGAAAGGATTTTTTAGTTAGTGGCTAAATGAGATCTTCATTTTTTTTTTCTTTTTCATCATGAGAGCTTACGTGCCTAGTTATTATTACTGCCAATATTATTACTGCATGCTAAGTCGATTCAGTCATGTCCAACTCCTTGCGACCCTATGGACTGTAGCCCACCAGTCTCCTCTATCCATGGGATTCTCCAGGCAAGAATACTGGTGTGGATTTCCATGCCCTCCTCCAGGCGATCTTCCCAACCCAAGGATCAAACAGTCATCTCTTATGTCTCCTGCATAAGCAGGTGGGTTCTTTACCACTAGCGCCACCTGGGAAGCCCAATATTATTACTCTCATTAATTTTACCAAAGACTTTAGCGCTGTAGTAACTGAACTAATAGCAAACACTACATCCTTATAGGAGATTAATCCCTACCACCAAACATAAATACTACAAAAGACTCCTCTCTAAATCCTGCCCACTCTCTAAAGCCCTTCCTTAATTGAATCCAGGAAGTAATATATTTCTCTTTCTCCCTGCCAATGTATTCTGAATTGTTAACATGAGAGAGATAGCAAGAGAAATAATTAATTCCATGCTACTCTTCTATTATTGCTCTGAGGCAGATAGTATTATTCTTATCTTCTTTCATATAGAAGCAAACTCAAACTCAAGGAAACGAAATGGCCTGTCCAAGTTTACCCAGCAAATTAGATGGAGAGCCACAGATGAACCCGGGTCTTTTGCACACAATGATCACCGTGTTTTTCTCCTTCTTATCTTTTACCTGGAAGCTAACTAGAGCCTGGTTTAATGGGGGTGCCTTGCTAGAGAGTGTGCTTTGGTTTTCATTTTTCTAACTCCTACACTTGGAAGTCCCAGGGGTCCAGGTCAGCTTCTGCACTAAGTGCTGAGTTGTGGGGCAATGTATGGTCTTGTTTTATTCCTGCAAACACAGCCCCTGAAGCCACAAAATAAACCTTGTGGAATTTCTCACCCTTGTCTGTAAATGAGGTTGAACAATCCCTAAGCCTGCAAACATTTTCTGCAAGCTAAATACATTGCTGTCTTCACCAACTAATTTCTTCCCTTTCAGGTGGTGGAATGAGATGGGGACACCTTATTTTATGGCAAAATGAACAGTAAGTAAACAGAGAAATGTGATTAAAATTCACTTGAGGGCAGGCAGGAATTAAGCCATCCCATACCCATCAGTTTGTTGTCTGCCCTAAAGAGAGAAAAAGAAAAAATGTCACTGCAGCTCAGCTGGAAACTTGTTGGCACATCTTGTTAAATGAGTCTCTTGTTATCCTCAACTCTCTCTCTGCATCCTCTACGCTCTTGAAAGCACTACGTGCAATACATGCACTGCGATGTTCTGGGTGGAGCTAGGAGCTGTAGTTGAGGTTTGCTTGTTAACATGATTCCCTGGGGGCTTTTTATACAATTACTGAGCTCAAAAGCTTAAAGTGACTACATCCTTTACCTTCTGAGCCTTTCAGAGCCATGCATTCAAGGTGATTAAATACTCTTTAAACAAAAGACAGCAAAACCCCTAAAATCTTCAACCTATAGTTTCCATAGCAATTCTAAATCCTGAGCAGGACTGTGTTTTTAAAAATGTGGCTCAGTTGCAATGGGCCCTAATATCTCAACAGATATTAAGGTATTTCTCCTGAAACAGACCAGTAAATTATGTTTCATAGACTCAACAAAGACTCAAGGGAGGCAATTGATAACTGGTTCAGGCCAAGGGCTGCAGAGTCAGCAGATCTGGGTTTTAATTTAGTCTAGATCATTTCCCAGCTAGACAGCTAACCTAGGACGACTTATCTGAATTCTCTAAGCATCAGTTTCCTCACTTGTAAAATGAGTTTAAAAACCAGAATGCTGACAGTACGGCTATGATGACCACATGAGACGATACACATAAAGTCTTAGTATGGGACCTGGCACATAGTAGACACTCAAAAAAGTGCAAGTTGCAGAAAACAAAACAAAAAAGGATTCCTGCAGACATATGTGCCTGAAAAGGTGAAGTAACTTATCCAAGGTTACACAGCTAACTAGTTGGGAGAATTTGTACTAGAAATCAGATCTTTTAATTCCTAGAGTATAGCTTCTTCATTGTTCTGAAAGATGAAGGCTGGACATTACATGATGATACTCAAAAAATCTGTAAGCTCCTAAGAGTATGAGAAAGTGCACTGTTCTACCTGGTGCACAGACTATTGAGTTGGAAGAAAATGCCAGTCAGAAGAACACTAGAGACATGCTCAAACCAATGAACAAAGTGACCAGCTTGGGTGAGCTTCACTTCACTGTAAAAAGAATTATCAGGTAGGTTATTATTATACTTCACTCCAGAACATGGGCTACACATCCACACATGCTTTTGACTTACAGAGTCACTGATGGACAGCAGTGCTTTGTGTTTCCCATCTAAGTTGCCCGTAGAACTCAGTCAGGAGGCTAAGGTAAAATTACTAATCATCATATTACCTCAAATAATTTCCCAAAGGCGTGGGATAAAATTATAGCATCCTTAGAGGGCAGGCTTATTTCAACACTTAGAAGAGTTCAAATAAAGTACAGATATGCTTATAAGACCCAAAGTATTAATAGTTTTGAGTTAAGAAGTCTGTGCATTTGGCATTTTATATAATTTGGAATTTTATGTAATTGTAATGTTTAAGAGAGTTTGTCCTATTAAGTTAGCTTTAAAATTCCACTGTAACATGTTCAGTCCAGCAGCTTATGTAGAATTGGGATTTCAAGTTCAAATCATACACATTTTTATATAGCACTGGGAACACTTCAGTTTAGTTCAGCCACTCAGTTGTGTCTGACTCTTTGCGACCCCATGGACTGCAGCACGCCAGGCTTTCCTGTCCATCACCAACTCCCAGAGCTTACTCAAACTCATGTCCACTGAGTCAGTGATGCCATCCTCTGTCGTCCCCTTCTCCTCCTGCCTTCAGTCTTTCCCAGCTTCAGGGAACACTTAAGATAACTTAAAGTTCACCACGTTTGTACATTGACTTTGCTAGATACATAAGAATAGTTTAGTGCATAAGAAACAGATGACTGAGGAACCTCAAGGGCTCTGCCCATACTGGCCTGGAAGAGGCCACAGCAGAGTAAACCTTACCAGACTCCCTGTTAGGAGAAGGGCTATGATACTCAGCTTTCCCAGCTACATTAAGTCCACACCAAGGGGCCCCAGAAGTAGACAGGAATCTGGCTGAGACACTTGGGAATTCTCTGTAATGGGATCAAGGAGACTCTGCATTCAATAGTCCTTGCAGAGCAGCTGCCCAAGTTGCTCCTGTGCCAAGCTGGAGTCACAGCCAAATCACGGCAGTGGGGATGGGGGAGACGTTTCACTGTCAAGGGGCTATGGGACCCTGACCAAGCAGAGAGTGTGTGCCAGTCTTCCAGTGCCAACAGCCTGGGCAGCTGAGGGGACATGACCACAGAGAGCTGTAAGGGTAGAGAACTGTTTTTCATAAATCCTCAAGGTCAAGTAAACCTCACTGCTGCTGCTGCTGCTAAGTCACTTTAGTCATGTCCGACTCTGTGCGACCCCATAGACGGCAGCCCACCAGCCTCCCCCGTCCCTGGGATTCTCCAAGCACGAACTCTGGAGTGGGTTGCCATTTCCTTCTCCAATGCATGAAAGTGAAAAGAGAAAGTGAAGTCGCTCAGTCGTGTCCGACTCTTCGCGACCCCATGGACTGCAGCCTACCAGGCTCTTCTGCCCATGAGATTTTCCAGGCAAGAGTACTGGAGTGGGCTGTCATTGCCTTCTCTGTAAACCTCATCATCAGATACCATTTTAGAGAGAAGCAAAGAAGAGAGGACTCAGAGATTATAAAGGACTTTCTAATGTATTACACTGGACTACTTCTTAGATTGGGATAAAACATTAAGTGAACATGTGAGAAAGACAAATCAGTCATAGACAAAAATGAGGAAATATTTTCTTTGCACATTGTTCTGATAGTGTGAGCAAACATGCCCTCTTTCAAGTTTGGCTAGCTTTTACCTCATAGACTCACAGAAGGAAGAGTTGGAAGTCAATTCAGAAATTATCTATACCAACAACCTCATTTTGCACATGAGGAAGGTAAGGTAATAAAATGTTAAGTGCCTTGGAGAGACAGAATAACAATGATCAGGAGCTAGACCTGGAATCAGAGAGACTGCCACCCAAACTCTGCTGCTGCCATTTCCTGGGCTGCACAACCCATGGCAAAGTTACTTAACCTCTCTGAGCCTTAGTGTCCTTATTTCTAAACTGGGAACCCCATAATAGCTACTTCAAAGGATTTTTGTGAGAATCAAAGAGCTAAGATATTTCAAACACAGTATAGCAGCTAGCAGAGAGTAACTGCTCAGTAAAGAGTAGTGATGAGTGAATGCTGTCCACGTTCACAATGATGGGGGAGACAGGACAGGAACTGAGGGCTGGAGGCAGAGATCCTCCTGCATTTGTCTCCGAACATCTCCTCTCATGGCTTTTGTGACATGGCATTCTTTCCGTTTTCAGGGTGCCCCACTGGATGCTTCTTGCTATTTTCCTTAGTGTTGCTTCTCCTCTCTAAGACCCCTAAATGTGGGAGTTCCTCATGGTCTGCTCAGATTCCTCTGTCTTCTCTCCGCATTTTCAGTGTGATTCAATTCTTCCCCATGGCTTTAAATATGTCTACATTATGGCCAGTCCACACTTACATCCCTAATCCCAGACCTCCTTCCTGAGCTTCAGATACTCGTCTCCAACTGCTTAGATAGTATTTTTTCTGGGTGGCTTCCTGGCATCTTGTAGTCAGTCAGTCTCAAACGGAACTCTTAACTTGCAGCTTAACCTGTTCTCCTCACTCTCTCGCCTCACTTGTTTCAAGCATTTCGATAAATGTCACCACCGTCATTATCCACTCAGCTGCTCATACTAGAAACCTATAGCAAGTCTAACTAACACGGCTCCAAAGTGGAACCCAAGTCCATCTCCACGGCTTCCCCTCCAGCCCAACTTAAAGCACTTAAAGCTTAAAGTACTTAAAGCAATGATGATGACTTTTCCTTAGATAAACTTTTTTGAGGGAGGGACAGTTTCTTCTGAAACATTCAAATTACACTTATGCCACAGACATACACATTCAACATGCGGTCTGTAGACTAGCAGCCTGAGCACAGCCTGGGAGCTTTTTAGAAATGCAGACTCATAGGCTTCAGATCTATTCAGACTCATATTTCTTCAGATCTACTGAATTGGGACTTCTGAATGCTTGAAGAAGGGCTTAGTAATCTGTTTAATCGGGGTCTCCAGGTGCTGCTTATTCATGCTACCACAGGAGCATGATGGGGGCTACAGTGCAGCCCATGCTGAGAGCATCACTGATGAGAAGTTTAAGCTCTCTGTCCCAGGAGCCCTGGAACAATTGACAGCATGGAGAGTGACTGTCCCAAGGGATCTTAGCCTGTAACCAGGCAATATTTCTATACACCTGCAGAAGGCAGATTAACAAACTAAAACACTGGACTGGGAATCAGAAAAAAAATTTTTTTAGAATAGGTATTACACTTTAATGAAGATATAATGTACACAATGGTTAAAGTGCAATTCAAACTGCACACAATACCTACAAGAATTTTCCACTTATTCCAAGTGTTTTTTCCTAGAGCAAACAAATGTTTATATTTCTCAGTTATTTCCTCCAGAAATCTTGTTTACATGTTTCTTATTCTCTCCTGCTGCAACAGAAAATAAATCATATTATTCTCCTGTAACACTTTTTCCCTAAAAACTGTTGCTACTGACACATACAGAGATTCCTTGTTCTTTCTAATGGTTAATTCCACTGAGTTTTTGTGTCTTACTTTAGGTTCTTTACTGTTGGTCATATAGATTGTTCCCGAGTTGTTGCTCTTACAAGCAATGCTATAAAAATATGCTTATTGTTGTATATGTGTGTGACTGTACCTGTGGGACAGACGTCTGCAAACATATCTACCTCCATGTTTGTCTTGGTTTGCTCATCAGATTATTTCTGGGGACCACTGTAACTCTGTTAATGTTAGCTCTCTTCATAGAGCATCCTCTTCCAGAAACATTAAAATATGTAAACCTTTTTTGACTGAGAAAAGATCTCAGTTAAAACATGCCAGCTTCTGCAGTGTTTTATGATATGACACAAAACCTTGATCAGGAAAAAGAAGGGTTTAAGAAGTTAGGGGAGGTAAATTGATTAGTATAAAATATCCCCAGCCATGAATGATCAATGTTTAAACAATTCTTTCAACACTTTGCATCTGCTACCTACTTTTATAAGACTACAAGGGTGGGGGGAGAAGCATTAATTTTCTTCTCCTCTGTGTTGCTGAACTCAATGTATTTCTGAGAGTTCTGCATTTCCTCACATTTGCTTACGATATACATAAAGTATAACTTGGTGGTTTCTGTTTGCAGGAGTCTATTTTAATGTTAGTGTGTGTGTTTTTTAACCTAGAAGGGAACTCACAGCATTCACAGGATATGTATATACCTAGACACATGCACTGTTATACTCACTCACTGCCAGGAAGATTATGTGAGAAAATTCCACCGCAAGAGGGTTACGGACAAGATTTTCTTTGCTTCTTGGAAGATGGAAGACTCCCTGACAAGGATTTTATTTTCATTGTAGTGGGCTGTCAGCATAGCCATTTATCATAGCCTGAATTAATAAGGCACGAAGAGAAGAAAGACGGCTTGCTGCCAAACAGCTTGGGGACGCTCGGGGCTGCACAGATCAATCAGCTGGACACCCGGGCTATTGTCTGCTCATCAATTCATTTTCATTGAGTTTCAGAACAGATAACACCAGGCCTTTTCCTGACGCATGAGCCTAAACTGACCACCTATGCTTGTTTCCCATTCCACCCTTTTAATCGCACAGGACACGCATCAAGGTGGCATTTTGTGTTTAGATTAAGCTCTTTCTCTTGAAATCAGCTCATGGCAGACCACTGCTCCTTTCCATTGCCCAAGTGCACAAGAACCTTAAGAATTTTTCAAAACTAATAGGCAAAAGAGATTAGCATCAAGCGCATCTGAGATCCAAAGTCAGACCTCTGTGCGCTATGACAGCATAATAAATTAAACAATAAAATGCTTTCTAAGGTAACGGGAGACCTGTAGGCCACAAAGGAAAATGACAACATTGATTTCCAGTGGGCTGCTCTAATGGACATTTTGTTGTTCTCTTTGATCTAGAATCTTCTAGAAAAATAGTTTTCTAGCACATCTGCGAAAAATTGCCTTCTTCTTTTTTCCCCCAGCAAAGCATATCCTCCACCACTTTCAGATCTTGTGTTTCTGGTTGAACTCCACAGCTAGAGCTTGACCGAGGTGAGACACTTCACACATCCCCTTCTCCAGGTCACAGCGATCGGTTCATGAGGGACCCAGGACACAACAGGGCCTGTGAGACATAATCAGAATTCCAGGATACTTATATATATTTTGCTGGCCGCAAGAGGGTAAGAATGTAAATGCAGAGTCATCAAGGGCCACTACAGAGAAGATAAGAGCCTCTGCCAATACGGCAGAAGAGAGAAATGAGAGTGAAACCAGACCTGATGGTGTTATTTGAGCTACTGGAGAAACCTTTCTGAAGCTTTATCCCTTTGAATTAAAGAAACTAATAGAATCCTCACAATAATGATTTTAAAAACCCAGTGAGAAGTGAGTTTCTGCTGTAGTAAAAAAAAAGAATCTTAAATAATATAGTTGTAAAAATCTACTAATTGGGCTATTGACTTTGGTTCCCTAAATCCTAAAACATTGAAATAGTTCCAAAAGCTTCCCTTTTCAGACAGAGTCAAATAGCCTTTCTAACTTGGAAATCAGAAAACATGAATATACCATGTTTTAGCTAAATAGCTAAATATTTAAAATCCCTCTATGAAATTAGTCCATTTCTATACTATGAGACATCACCAGATGGTCAATACCAAAATCAGATTAATTATATTCTTTGCAGCCAAAGACGGAGAAGCTCTATACAGTCAGCAAAAACAAGCCCAGAAGCTAACTGTGGCTCAGATCATGAACTCCTTATTGCGCAATTCAGACTTAAATTGAAGAAAGTAGGGAAAACCACTAGGCCATTCAGGTATGATCTAAATCAAATCCCTTAAAATGATACAGTGGAAGTGACAAATAAATTCAAGGGAATAGATCTCACAGAATGTCTGAAGAACTATGGACGAAGGTTCGTAACACTGTACAGGAGACAGGGATCAAAACATTCCACAAGAAAAAGAAATGCAAAAAAGGCAGAATGGTTGTCTGAAGATGCCTTACAAATAGCTGAGAAAAGAAGAGATGCTAAGGCAAAGGACAAAAGGAAATATACTCATCTGAATACAGAGTTCCAAAGAATAGCAAGGAGAGATAAGAAAGCCTACCTAAGTGATCAGTGCAAAGAAACAGAGGAAAAAAATAAAATAGGAAACATTAGAAATCTCAAGAAAATAAGAGATACCAAGGGAACATTTCATGCAAAGATGGGCATAATAAAGGACAGAAACATTATGGACCTAACTAAAAAGCAGAAGATATTAAGAAGAGGTGGCAAGAATATACAGAAGAACTATACATAAAAGATCTTCATGATCCAGATAACCACAATGGTGTGATCACTCACCTAGAGCCAGACATACTGGAGTGCAATGTCAACTGGGCCTTAGGAAGCATTGCTATAAACAAAGCTAGTGGAGGTGATGGAATTCCAGTTGAGCTATTTCAAATCCTAAAAGATGATACTGTGAAAGTGCTACACTCAATATGCCAGCCAATTTGGAAAAATCAGCAGTAGCCACAAGACTGGACAAGTTCAGTTTTCATTCCAATCCCTAAAAAAGGCAATGCCAAAGAATGTTCAAACTACTGCACAATTCCACTCATTTCACACACTAGTAAAGTAATGCTCAAAATTCCTCAAGCTAGGTTTCAGCAGTATGTGAACTGAGAACTTCCGGATGTTCAAGCTCGATTTAGAAAAGGCAGAGGAACCAGAGATCAAATTGCCAACATCCGTTGGATCACAGAAAAAGGAAGAGAATTCGAGAAAAACATCTACTCCTGCTTCACTGACTATGCTAGAGCCTTTGACTGTGTGGATCACAAAAAACTGGAAAATTCTGAAAGAGATGGGAATACCAGACCACCTTACATGCTTCCTGAGAAACCTGTATGCAGGTCAAGAAACAATAGTTAGAACCTGACATGGAACAATGGACTGGTTCCAAATTGGGAAAGGATATGTCAAGACTGTATACTGTCACCTTGCTTATTTAACTTATATGCAGAGTACATTGTATGATGTGCTGGGCTGGATGAAGCACAAGCTGGAATCAAGACTTCTGGAAGAAATATCAATAATCTGAGATATGCAGATGACACCACCCTGATGGCAGAACGTGAAGACGAACTAAAGAGCCTCTTGAAAGTGAAAGAGGAGAGTGAAAAAGCTGACTTAAAACTCAACATTCAGAAAACGAAGACTATGGCATCTGGTCCCATCACTTCATGGCAAATGGATGGGAAAACAATGGAAACAGTGAGAGACTTTATTTTGGGGGCTCCAAAATCACTGCAGATGGTGACTGCAGCCATGAAATTAAAAGACGCTTGCTCCTTGGAAGAAAAGTTATGACTAACCTAGATAGCATATTAAAAAGCAGAGACATTACTTTGTCAACAAAGGTCCATCTAGTCAAAACTATGGTTTTTCCAGTATCGTGTATGGATATGAAATTTGGACCATCAAGAAACCTGAGCGCCAAAGAATTCATGCTTCTGTACTGTGGTGTGGGAAAAGGCTCTTAAGAGTCCCTTGGACTGCAAGGAGATCCAACCAGTCCATCCTAAAGGAAATCAGTCCTGAATATTCATTGGAAGGACTGATGCTGAAGCTGAAACTCCAATACTTTGGCCACCTAATACAAAGAATTGACTCATCAGAAAAGACCCTGATGCTGGAAAGATTGAAGGCAGGAGGAGAAGGGGACAACAGAGGATGAGATGGTTGGATGGCATCACCAACTCAACTGACATGAGTTTGAGCAGGCTCAAGGAGATGGTGAAGGACAGGGAAGCACGGTGTGCTGCAGTCCATGGGGTCCCTAAGAGTCAGAGAGGAATGAGCAAGTGAACAACAAATTCTATGAGATGTGAAGGATAGGGCTTTCTACTTTTGGTCATTGTTGACAGGGTAATATGAACGCATAAGAATTGATGCTTTTGAACTGTGGTGTTGGAGAAGACTCTTGAGAGTCCCTTGGGCTGCAAGGAGACCCAACCAGTCCATCCTAAAGGAAATCAGTCCTGAATATTCATTGGAAGGACTGATGCTGAAGCTGAAACTCCAATACTTTGGCCACCTGATGTGAAGAACTGACTCATTTGAAATAAGACCCTGAAGCTGGGAAAGACTGAAGGCGGGAGGAGAAGGGGACGACAAAGGATGACATGGTTGGATGGCATCACCGACTCAATGGACATGAGTTTGGGTAAACTCCGGGAATTGGTGATGGACAGGGAGGCCTGATGTGCTGCGGTTCATGGGGTTGCAAAGAGTCAGACATGACTGAGCGACTGAACTGAACTGAATATGGACAAAATCTTTGCTAAGGATAACCCTTAAAGCTGGAAAAAACAGAAAAACAAAACAAAGATATTGCAACACTAATAAAATAGGGAAGAATTATTGGGCCAAAATAGACAGGAGAAGCCAGTACATGAGAAATGTGTTCAGAATGTGCTCTTCTGGAGGATGAAGCTGAGAGTCTGAGCCATATATGTGAAAGCTTTTGGGAGGGATAGAGTCCAGGGCTGTCTACAGAGGTGGGTTATTATAAATGCAATCTGTGATGTGATCCTGAATATCTGTTATCATAGGAGAAAGGGTAAATTGCAAGTAAAACGTTTCTCACATAAACTGATCTAAGCCAAGATATTTATGGATAATCTAGAAAATTAACCTCCTTAGAACTGAGTTAAAGTAATCTCAGATTAACTAGAGCCTCAATACATGCAGCAGAAACAAAAATATTTTATAGAGGAAGATAACATCACTATGGATCATGCATTATTTTTATAATTCTTAGTAACAATAATTCTGGCATACAGTCAAAGATAAGAAGATATACAAGTTAATAAGATAATATGGGGAAAAGCAGAAAAGAAAACAGGGAAACAAATAGCTTTGGGGCTGGTGAGAATGTTTCATTCTTTGATATGGGTAGTAGGTACATGAGTTTTCCCTTTATTATAACTCATTAAGGTCTGTATTTTAATGTATTTTTGGTCTGTATTTCACAATAAAAAGGTTTAAAAATGTTAGCATTACTTAACTGATCTATACCAATGCCAGTGGTGCAAACCCAATAGCAACTCAAGGAGAAATCTCTGGAGTTAGATGCCTGAGTTTAAATTCCAGCTCTCTCCTAAGAAATGTGTGGCTGTTTTGAGTAATTTAACCTGTGTCTCTATTTCTTTATGTGTCAGATGAGTATTGTGAAGTTGAGAGGATGAAATGAAATAAGTCACTTAGCGACTGCTTGGCACATCAGATGAGTGCAATTTTACTTTAGTTATCCATCTACAAAAATGTTCTTAATGTGAGTCCATGTCATACCTGGGCAGAACTGGCTTTATTTTATACCATTCTCATGCTGATCCTTGCCTTTGAGTGTTCCTGTCTAAACTGGTTAATGTTAGAAATGGAGACCATCAAAAGTATATCATCTCAGACTTGAGGTGTTTCACAAATTTTACAAAGAGCTTTCCTTTGTATCTTCTAATTGAATTTTTCACAACAGCATGTGAAGTCTGGTTTATTTTTCCCACGGACACAAGTGGAGAAAAGGAGAAGTTTAACTTTTGAGTGATATGCCAGAAGTCCCAGTAGCTAGTGAGTGGCAGAGTCAAAGTCTGAAAAACCCAGGTCTCTGTTCTGGACCCAGGACTCTGTGTTACGATGTACTTCATGAAACTATGAATGACTAGATGCTTGGTGGTACCAATGGGACCATAAAGTCTCTACTGTTCAGTTTGTAATGCTGATGTTCAACCAAGAAGCTGAGGCAATGTCTCTTTCTTTTACTCAGTGGAAGAGACAATCTACAACCATCTGTTCAGTACTTGGGAACGAAACTTTAAAATTTCATTTCCTTTACTCCATGGTAATAAGAAACTCATTTCCTTCTGCTCTCTGATCTTTTTTTTTTTTTTTAATCATTTTTTTCCATATGCTCTTTTGTTCTCTTTCTTAAAACTCCACCTCAACATTTGCCATTATGCTACAGTTATGGTCCTGATGACAGGGACAAATCTGGGACACAGAAGCACAATCTATGCTGATTTTCTGTCAAATACTTTGAGTTTGTTGCTCAATTCAGTTTTTAAAAAATTTTTCAGTTGGGGTATAGATGATTTGCAATATATGATAGTTTGATGTATATAGCAAAGTAATTCAGTTATATATTATTTTTCAGATTCTTTTTCCAGTACAGGTTATTACAAAATGCTGAATATACTTCTCTGTGCTATACATTATCAGTTCAGTGTTAATAAGCAGTTCAGACTTTGGAATATTTACTCCCAAAGCTGACCCTGATGCAGGCCTGAGTTCATTGTATTGAATGCCTTCCTTGAATTCCAAGTGTTAAGAAATACTCAGTCTTACAAAATCATCCTTTCTCATGCCCACACTGGCAAATATACTTTTAGTCCTAACTACCGTGTCATTGATGTGGGAAGCCACTAAAAGAAAGACTGGAAACAAACTCAGCTTAAAAAGCTGTTATAGAAGAGAAAAGGAGTATTACAGTTTTGTTTACTTTTATTAAAAAAAGATTTCAGGGCAAGTCTTCAGAAAACTGAAATTGATTTTTGTTTGTTTCACAATTGGCTTCTATCTGCCATCTTACTCTGGTAAGAATTAGTATGCTCTATAGGGAAAGAAAGTTAGAATCCGAAGTCTAAATATTAATCAATTTTAAGAAAATTTTATTGGGCTCCCACTGTTTTCCAAACATTGTGCTAGAGACTGAAGATAAAGTGACAAAATAAATGAAGCCCTGGGCTTCATAGCACTTACAGGCTACTCAACTGTAAGCACAGGCTAGTTACTTCATCATTAGTTACTCATCATTTTTCTTATCTCTCAAATGGGGATGATAATTCTTGTTCTATTTATCAGGGCTATACTGATAAATATGAGATATACTTATGAGGAGTAGGATGAGACTATGGTGGAAATTTAAGTCCATTAAAAATGTCAGGTGAATTCCAGTCCAAGATGGCAACACAGAAGTTTTCTAAATCCACCTCCTCCCATGGACACAATGAAACTATAGTTATACATGGAGCAACTCCCTCTGAAAGAAATCCAGAAAACTAGCTAAACTCCTACCCATCAGGCAAAGGAGAAAATATTTTTATCACCCACACTGAAGCAAGTTAAAAAGCAGAGATATTACTTTGCCAACAAAGGTCCATCTCATCAAGGCTATGGTTTTTCCAGTAGTCATGTATGGATGTGAGAGTTGGACTGTAAAGAAAGCTGAGCACCAAAGAATGGATACTTTTGAACTATGGTGCTGGAGAAGACTCTTGAGAGTCCTTTGGACTGCAAGGAGATCCAACCAGTCCATCCTAAAGGAGATCAGTCTTGGGTGTTCATTGGAGGGACTGATATTGAAGCTGAAACTACAATATTTTGGCCACATGATGCGGAGAGCTGACTCATTGGAAAAGACCCTGATGCTGGGAAAGATTGAGGGCGGGAAGAGAAGGGGACAACAGAGGATGAGATGGCTGGATGTCATCACCAACACAATGGACATGGGTTTGGGTGGACTCCGGGAGTTGGTGATGGACAGGGAGGCCTGGCGTGCTGCAGTTCATGGGGTTGCAAAGAGTCAGACACGACTGAGCAACTGAACTGAAGTGAAGCAGGTAGGAAAGGCACAGTTACATTCTTTCCATAAACCCCACCCTTGATACAGTGCCATATAAACAGGACGGAACTGAATTCTAAGCTCCTCTCTGAGAAATGAAGGGTATGGACACCAGATCCAGCATCCCTAATTTTAAGACACCCGTCTGAGGGATGGGCTCCCCAAATACCTAGCTCTGAAAGAGAACAGGACAAAAATGCATATCTTGCAATCTTTTCCTGAAAGATGCCTATTTGCACACTTTAAAAGTTACTGCCTGAGGGTCTGGCCTCTAATTTAGCAGGTGTCCAGGGGCTGACCATAATCCTTCCCAGAGACACAGAGAGCCAGCAGACACCACCTCCATGTTCTTACCTGAGCCTGCTGCCAGTATCTCCCTGGAAAGAGCTTGTACACACGCCTGGCACCTCAGCTTTTCAGCTGCTGCCCAAGGAATGGGTCCCTAGATCACCTAACTTGATAGCCAATGGGGCTTGAACTCAGTAGTCTCACAGGACTAGCAAACAGAGAAGTTATTAAGAAGTGCAGGAGCACCCTTGCAGTTATACACCCAGGTCCAATGCAGAGGGGCAAGAGCAAAAGTCCATCTCCTCGGAAGTGCTGTAACTAGTACTATATACTTTCCCAGCTGCGGCATGAAGATCCAACCTCCCACCAGCCTCCATTCAGGCCTTAACTGAAAAATCGATTATTAATCTTATGGGAGTTCTGTGCATGTAACAAATTGCTTTTCCCTTGCTCCTTTTAATAATCTCTCTTTGTCTTTAATGGTTGACATTTTGATCAAAATGTGTCTTGGCGGGGGTGTCTCTTAAGGTTCATCTTATTTGGAATTCTGTAAACTTCCTGGACCTGGATGTCCTTATCAGGTTACAGAAGTATTCAACCACTGTTTATTCAAGTGAGATTTCTGCCCTTTCCTTTCTCTTTTCCTACTGCGAAATAATAGAATGAAGGAAATATAAATTTTAGAGTAGAAATAAATAAAATAGAAACCAAGAAGAAAAATAGAAAAAAAAATTAGTAAAACCAAGAGTTGATTTTTTTGAAAAATAAACAAATCTTTTGCTTGACTTACCAAGAAAAAGAGAGGACTCAAACTAAGAAATAAGAGGATAAATTATAGCTGAAAAAGAAATTTAAAGGATCATACTGCTGCTACTGCGGCTAAGTCATGTCCGACTCTGTGAGACCCCATACACTGCAGCCCACCAGGCTCCCCCATCCCTGGGATTCTCCAGGCAAGAACACTGGAGTGGGGTGCCATTGCCTTCTCCAATGCATAAAAGTGAAAAGTGAAAGTGAAGTCAGAGGCCACTATTAAAAACAACAAATCAGACAACCTGAAAAAATGGATAAATTCCTAGAAGCATACCACCTCAGAAGGCTGAATCATGAGTAAACAGAAAATTTGAACAAGCCAATTACCAGTAAGGAGATGGTATCAGTAATCAAATATCTCCTAACAAATAAATGTCCCAGACCAGACAGTTTTACTGATTAATTCTACCACACAGTTAAGGAAGCATTAATACCAATTCTTCTCAAGTGCTTCTAAAACATAGAAGTACAGGAAACACTTCCAAATTCCTTTTATAAGGCCAGTATTAATTACCCTGATACCAAAACCAGACAAGGACACCATGAGAAAAGAAAAACATAGATACTAAATCCTCAATAAAATATTAGCAAAGAAAATTCAACTGTACATTAAAAGGATTACACAGCATGATCAAATGGAATTCATTCCAAGGATACAAGGATGGGTCAATAAACACAAACTGCTCAATATGATACACTACATTAACAAAATGAAGGACAAAAAGTACATGATAATCTCAATCGATGTAGAAAAATGTGACAAAATTCAACATTCATAATTAAACTATTGACAAAGTGGGTACAGATGGAATATACCTCAACATAATAAAGGTTATGTATGACAAACCCAAAGCTAATAGCATCATAATCAGGATAAAAATCTGAAGGCTTTTTCCGTAAGATCAGGAACAAGACTACATTGCCCGATACCAACATGCTTATTCACTTCCTACTGGTAGTCCTACTCAGAGGTGTTAAGCAAGAAAAAGCCATAATGGGCATCCTAATTAGAAACTAAGTAAAACTGCTGTCATTTGCAGATGACACAAAACTGTATGTAGAAACCCCAAAGACTATCCAAAAATTGCTAGAGCCTTACAAATAAGCAAATTCACTTAAATTGTAGGATACAAAACCAATATATAAAAATTAGCTGCTTTTCTATAATTAATAATGATTATCAGAAAGAGAAATAAAGAAAATAAGCTGCTAAAATCTGTATCCAAAAGAATAAAATACTTAGGAGTAAGTTTAACCAAGGATGTAAAAGTTTTGCATAATGAAAACAGTAAGACACTAATGAAAGGATGTGAAGACATAAATAAATGGAAAGAGTTTTCACACTCATGGATTTGAACAATCAAAACTGTTAAAATGTCCATAGAAATCAAAGCAATCTGCAGACTCAATGCAATGCCTATCAAAATTTCATTGGGATATTTTGAAAAAATAGAGAAAGAATTCTAAAATTTGTTTGAAACCACAAAGACCTCAAATAGCCAAAGAAATTTTGAGCAAGAACAAAGCTATAGGAATCAAGCATCCTGATTTAAAATTATATCACAAAACTATAGTAGTTAAAACAATATGATATTTGTACAAAAATAGACACACAAATCATTGGAACAGAATAGAGAGCCCAGAAATAAAACCATGCATATACAGATAATTAATTTACAACAAAGCAGCCAAAAATATATTACAGGAAAATGACAGTCTCATCAATAAATAGTGCTGGCAATACTGGACAGCACATACAAAAGTTGAAACTATGTATCTTACACCATATAGAAAAATAAACTCAAAATGGATTAGAGACATAAATTTCAGACCTGAAATTACAAAACTCTATAAGGAAACACAGATTGTAAGCTTCTTGACATGGCTCTTGACAATGACCTTCTGGATTTGACACCAAACGTGAAGGCAACAAAAGGAAAAATAAATAAGTCAAAGCAAAGAAAGCTATCAATGCAATGAAGAGGTAATCTACAGGATGGGTGAAAACATTTGCAAATTATAGATCTATTTTTTTGGCAAACTATAGCCATGATAAGAAGCAAATATCCAGAATACATATATAACTCAATAGCAAAAAGCAAAAACAAAAAATTATAGAAAAACAACAAATTAAAAAAAAACTCAGTTAAAAAATGAGAAGAAGATCTGAATAGACATTTTTTCAAAGGAGAGATACAGATGCTAACAGGTACATGAAAAGTTGCTCGACATCACTAGTCATCAGGGAAATGTAAATGAAAATCACAATGAGAGATCACCTCACACCTGTCACAAAGAGTATCATCAAAAAGACAAGAAATAATAACTATTGGCAAGCATATGGAGAACAGGGAAACCTCGTGTACACATGGGAATGCAAATTCCTGTACCCGGTATGGAAAACAGTATGGAGATTCCTCAAAAATTCAAACTAGAACTACCATAGGATCCAGCAATTTCACTTGTGGGTATAATACATCCAACAGAAATGAAAACAAGATCTTAAGGAGAAAGCTGCACTCCCATGTTCATTGCATTATCACTCATAAGAGAGAACATGGAAACAACCTAAGTCGGTCAATAGATGAGTAGATAAGGAATTAGGCATATATGTGCACAAATATATGTGATATTTACAGATATGTATGTGACATCTATGTCTATTTACACACAATATTAGGTGTAATAATATTCTTCTCATGGCATAATATTTAGCCATGAGAAGTAGGAAATCCTGCCATTCATGACAACATGGAGGACCTTGAGGATAAGTGCAATAAACTGGACAGAGGACAAATACAGCATGGCCATGATTTATAACTGGAATCTAAAAAAAAAAAAAAAAGCTAAACTCAGAGAGTGGAAAAGTAGTGGGTAGGGGCTAGTAGGTGGGAATACAGAGGTTGGTAAAAGGTTACCAATTTTCACTAAAATATGAATACAATCTGAGGACCTAATGTATAACACGATGACTATAGTTGATAACATTATTACACAACTGACATTTGTTAAAAGATGACGACCTGTATGTTCTCACCAAAAAAAAAAAAAGAGAGAGATAAATATGTGAGGTCACATATATACTATTCAACTAGACTGGGGGACTCCTTTCACAATGTATACCTATATCAAATCATCACAATATACACTTCAAATATCTTACAATTCTATTAGTCACTTATACCTCAATAAAGGTAAACATTTAAAAATATTAGGTAATACTATACTATTCTTCATGAGACAGTCATATTTACACTCCTTATGGTTAAAATGTGCTTCCAGATTATAGGGATTGAGCCTCCTTGGATCATTTTTAAAAGCAATGAAGTTTCATAACTATCATGATGTGAATTACTTCGATTTACGAGAAGCCAAGACACTTATCCCGAACCCAGAGAATACTATTTATCTCTTGAACTGGATTCAGCATACTCCTTAGGGTACAGGCTTACCTCAGGGATACTGCAGGTTTGTTTCCAACCACGACAATAAAGTGAGTATCTCAATAAGGTGAGTCATGAAAACTTTGGTTTCTAAATGCATATAAAAATTATATTTATCTGTTGTTGTGTAGTTGCTAAGTCATGTACAACTCTTTTGTGACTCCATGGAATGCAGTCAACCAGGCTCCTCTGTCCATGGGATTTCCCAAGAAAGAATACTGGAGTGGGTTGCTGTTTTCTTCTGCAGAGGATCTTCACAACCCAGGGATGAAACCCACATCTCCTGCACTGGCAGACAGGTTCTTTACCATAGAGCGTTCTACACTGTAGTCTATTAAGTATGCACTGCATTTTATCTAAAAAAAACAATGTACAAACCTTAATTTAAAAGTACTTTATTGCTAAAAAAATGCTGTCACTTGACAGTGTAGGGTTGTCACAAACCTTCAACTTGTTAAAAAAAAAAAAAAATCCACACAGTACTTGAGAAGCAGTGTAAAGTAAAGCTCAATAAATCAAGGTGTTCCTGTATGTGGGAAAGTGCCTGTGAGTAAACAGAGATACCATTTAATATCATGGAAATTTGCCATAGCTTCCAAACTAAAACAGACACACACTCTAGGTTGAATATAAAGCTCAGATTATTTCTTTAGATATAAAAAAAAAAGATGTTTCAAACTTGTTACAGGCTACTGTAAGCTAGGTTCCCAGAACTGTGAGGGGGTAATCAATCAATTGAACTTTTCTGTTCTTATAGTTTGGTGAAAAAGTTTGAGGTAGATCAAATAAATGATCAAAAGCAGCAGTTCTACATGGTACAGATTAAATCAGAAACCCAGGAAGGTTTTCCTCCATGAACTCAATACTGTGGTTCTCCTGTTGAGTTGACTGTTTGCTTTCTGGTGTTTCAATATAGGAAACAGTGGTGCCCTGATGGGGGATTGCTCCCAGCCAGCTGTTCTGGCCCTTTGAGACAATACCCATGGGACAAAGCAATAGCTTCTCAGTAATGAGATGGCAAGATGGCTAATGCTCCCCTGGATTCAGGTTAATGCCTGGATAATGGTTTATCTGTTACCATTCCATGCTGCCATTTACAGAGCACAATCATGAGGAGCTTAATGTTTGAAGAATGGAAATCCTGCCTTTCAAACTTGATGAGGAGTTTCTTGATAGTCCAAATGTCTTCAATCCTCCATATGGCCTAGAAAGTGTTGGGTAGAAATAAAGTTTATCTCTCTAACCAAGCAGCTAGACCCATCTTATTTCCCAAAGTATTTGAGGTGGCTCCAGGCAGTGTAGACACACCATAAATAAGACCAATTTTAACCTGACTCTGGTCTCAAATAATAAGGTATTACCTAGGTCTTTTATTACTAAAATTTTGGCCAAGGCCTGGAAACCAAGCTCAGTCAGAAACAAGCACACATTCTTGGTAGTGCCCTGTGACATATTAACAAAAGAGAACAAAACAAGTCTGATGACTGCCACCACAAGTTGGAAAAAAGAAGGCAAGAGACTGAAGGCAGAGGTTCTTTGAAATAAATTTATGTGAGCAGAAAGAGGGGATGGAAGTTCAGTTCAGTTCAGTCACTCAGTCATGTCCGACTCTTTGCAACCCCATGAATCGCAGCATGCCAGGCCTCCCTGTCCATCACCAACTCCCGGAGTTCACTCAGACCCATGTCCATTGAGTCAGTGATGCCATCCAGCCATCTCATCCTCTGTCGTCCCCTTCTCCTCCTGCCCCCAATCCCTCCCAGCATCAGAGTCTTTTCCAATGAGTCAACTCTTCACATGAGGTGACCAAAGTACTGGAGTTTCAGCTTTAGCGCCATTCCTTCCAAAGAAATCCCAGGGCTGAACTCCTTCAGAATGGACTGGTTGGATCTCCTTGCAGTCCAAGGGACTCGCAAGAGTCTTCTCCAACATCACAGTTCAAAAGCATCAATTCTTCAGCACTCAGCCTTCTTCACAGTCCAACTTTCACATCCATACATGACCACAGGAAAAACCATAGCCTTGACTAGATGACCTTTGTTGGCAGAGTAATGTCTCTGCTTTTGAATATGCTATCTAGGTTGGTCATAACTTTCCTTCCAAGGAATAAGAGTCTTTTAATTTCATGGCTGCAGTCACCATCTGCAGTGATTTTGGAGCCCAAAAAAATAACGTCTGACACTGTTTTCACTGTTTCCCCATCTATTTCCCATGAAGTGATGGGACCGGATGCCATGATCTTCTTTTTCTGAATGTTGAGCTTTAAGCCAACTTTTTCACTCTCCACTTTCACTTTCATCAAGAGGCTTTTGAGTTCCTCTTCACTTTCTGCCATAAGGGTGGTGTCATCTGCATATCTGAGGTTATTGATATTTCTCCTGGCAATCTTGATTCCAGCTTGTGCTTCTTCCAGTCCAGCGTTTCTCATGATGTACTCTGCATATAAGTTAAATAAGCAGGGTGACAATATACAACCTTGACGTACTCCTTTTCCTATGTGGAACCAGTCTGTTGTTCCATGTCCAGTTCTAACTGTTGCTTCCTGACCTGCATACAAATTTCTCAAGAGGCAGATCAGGTGGTCTGGTATTCCCATCTCTTTCAGAATTTTCCACAGTTGATCGTGATCCACACAGTGAAAGGCTTTGTCATAGTCAATAAAGCAGAAATAGATGTTTTTCTGGAACTCTCTTGCTTTTTCTATGATCCAGGAGATGTTGGAAATTTGATTTCTGGTTCCTCTGCCTTTTCTAAAACCATCTTGAACATCAGGAAGTTCACAGTTCACGTATTGCTGAAGCCTGGCTTGGAGAATTTTGAGCATTACTTTACTAGCATGTGAGATGAGTGCAATTGTGTGGTAGTTTGAGCATTCTTTGGCATTGCCTTTCTTTGGGATTGGAATGAAAACTGACCTTTTCCAGTCCTGTGGCCATTGCTGAGTTTTCCAAATTTGCTGGCATATTGAGCGCAGCACTTTCACAGCATCATCCTTCAGGATTTGAAAGAGCTCCACTGGAATTCCATCACCTCCACTGGCTTTGTTCGTAGTGATGCTTTCTAAGGCCCACTTGACTTCACATCCCAGGATGTCTGGCTCTAGGTGAGTGATCACACCATTGTGAGTATCTTGGTCATAAAGATCTTTTTTGTACATTTCATCTGTTTATTGTTGCCACCTCTTCTTAATATCTTCTGCTTCTGTTAGGTCCATACAATTTCTGTCCTTTATCGAGCCCATCTTTGCCTGAAATGTTCCCTTGGTATCTCTAATTTTCTTGAAGAGATCTCTAGTCTTTCCCATTCTGTTGTTTTCCTCTATTTCTTTGCATTGATCACTGAAGAAGGCTTTCTTATCTCTTCTTGCTCTTCTTTGGAACTCTGCATTCAGATGTTTATATCTTTCCTTTTCTCCTTTGCTTTTCACTTCCCTTCTTTTCACAGCTATTTGTAAGGCCTCCCCAGACAACCATTTTGATTTTTTGCATTTCTTTTCCATGGGGATGGTCTTGATCCCTGTCTCCTGTACAATGTCACAAACCTCAGTCCATAGTTCATCAGGCACTCATCTATCAGATCTAGGCCCTTAAATCTATTTCTCACTTCCACTGTATAATCATAAGGGATTGGATTTAGGTCATACCTGAATGGTCTAGTGGTTTTCCCTACTTTCTTCAATTTAAGTCTGAATTTGGCAATAAGGAGTTCATGATCTGAGCCACAGTCAGTTCCTGGTCTTGTTTTTGCTGACTGTATAGAGCTTCTCCATTTTTGGCTGCAAAGAATATAATCCATCTGATTTTGGTGTTGACCATCTGGTGATGTCCATGTATAGAGTCTTCTCTTGTGTTGTTGGAAGAGGCTGTTTGTTATGACCAGTGCATTTTCCTGGCAAAACTATTATTCTTTGCCCTGCTTAATTCGACGGTGAGGAGATACCCCTTGTCCAAGGTAAGGAGCAGCGGCTGCACTTTGCTGGAGCAGCCGTGAAGAGATACCCCACGTCCAAGGTAAGAGAAACCCAAGTAAGACGGTAGGTGTTGCAAGAGGGCATCATAGGGCAGACACACTGAAACCATACTCACAGAAAACTAGCCAATCTAATCACACTAGGACCACAGCCTTGTCTAACTCAATGGAACTAAGCCATGCCTGTGGGGCAACCCAAGATGGGCGGGTAATGGTGGAGAGATCTGACAGAATGTGGTCCACTGGAGAAGGGAATGGCAAACCACTTCAGTATTCTTGCCTTGAGAACCCCATGAACAGTATGAAAAGGCAAAATGATAGGATACTGAAAGAGGAACTCCCCAGGTCAGTAGGTGCCCAATATGCTACTGGAGATCCGTGGAGACATAACTCCAGAAAGAATGAAGGGATGAAGCCAAAGCAAAAACAATACCCAGCTGTGGATGTGATTGGTGATAGAAGCAAGGTCCGATGCTGTAAAGAGCAATATTGCATAGGAACCTGGAATGTCAGGTCCATGAATCAAGGCAAATTGGAAGTGGTCAAACAAGAGATGGCAAGAGTGAATGTCAACATTCTAGGAATCAGCGAACTGAAATGGACTGGAATGGGTGAATTTAACTTAGATGACCATTATATCTACTACTGCGGACAGGAATCCCTTAGAAGAAATGGAGTGGCCATCATGGTCAACAAAAGAGTCCAAAATGCAGTACTTGGATGCAATCTGAAAAACGACAGAATGATCTCTGTTCATTTCCAAGGCAAACCATTCAATAGCACAGTAATCCAAGTCTATGCCCCAACCAGTAATGCTAAAGAAGCTGAAGTTGAACGGTTCTATGAAGACCTACATGCTCTTTTAGAACTAACACCCAAAAAAGATGTTCTTTTCATTAGGGGACTGGAATGCAAAAGTAGGAAGTCAAGAAACACCTGGAGTAACAGGCAAATTTGGCCTTGGGGATGGAAGTGCTTGCTATCTTTTCTGTAGTTTGGAGTACTTGTGAGAAGGGCGGCTTGTTCACTGGCTGGCGCAGCCCACTGTAATGTCGCTAGCATGTGAAAGAGAGCAACTGTCAGAGAAGGCAGTGGCACCCACTCCAGTACTCTTGCCTGGAAAATCCCATGGACAGAGGAGCCTGGTAGGCTGCAGTCCATGGGGTCGCAAGAGTCGGACACAACTGAGCAACTTCACTTTCATGCATTGGAGAAGGAAATGGCAACCCATTCCAGTGTTCTTGCCTGGAGAATCCCAGGGACAGTGGAGCCTGGTGGGCTGCCGTCTATGGGGTCGCACAGAGTTGGACACGACTGAAGTGACTTAGCAGCAGCATATGGTAGTTTGGACATTCTTTGGCATTGCCTTTCTTGGGACTGGAATGAAAACTGACCTTCTCCAGTCCTGTGGTCACTACTGAGTTTTCCAAATATGCTGACATGTTGAGTGCAGCACTTTGACAGCATCATCCTTTAAGATTTTAAATAGCTCACCTGGAATTCCATCACCTCCACTAACTTTTTTCATAATAATGCTTCCTAAGGCCCACTCGACTTGACACTCCAGGATGTCTGGCTCTGGTGAGTGATCACACCACTGCAGCCCACTGTATCAGGCAGAAGAAAGGGGCCAGCAGGCTTATTTCCATGGTTTAGAGAGGCAGAAATGTATGACTTCTCGAGAACCAAGTGAATCCCACCTTGCTGCCCGCCAAAATGAGGGGACCTCATAGAATTAAAACTGTGAGTGTATCATAGGAGGGGATGTTTCAAAAGGTCAGCTGCAGAATATAGCACCTGGATCAGAAGTCATTGGAATATCTAAAGAACACAGTTATATACACACAAGAAAATCCAGGATTTACCAAGACAGAATTCAACAAGTAAGAGAGAACTATAAACACAATTGACTAAAAACTCTTATTTTTTTTTCCTTCCAACATTTGTTCACTCTTTGTCTCTTCTTTTCTCTTTCCCAAATACTCCAATAAACCAACCACTGAAGATTCAGGGCCAGAGACAGAGTGAGCTGAGGGGCAAGAAACATCAAAAACAGACAGTGTCCTTCTCCTTCCAATTCTATCTCTGAGCAAAGGAGTTAAGCTATGCTGGCAGAGGAGAGAGGCTTTAACTGATCGAGAGATTGAAGTTTTGATTTAAACTGGCCCAGGTTTTTTTTAACATTTCTGTGTGGAAAAAAAAAAAAAAAAAGCGGGGATCTAAGAGTGGGAAAGAAAGATCTAACTACTGAAGGCAATAATGGAGAAGTTAAAGATGTTCCCTGATTATATTCTACTAAACTGAACTGACTCAACACATGAGTGATAGTTAATTGTTATAAAGTGTTACAGTTATGTGATGATTTTCCAATTAAATGACTAGAGAGATATTTAATTCCTCTCAGAACCCAGTATCAGAGGACTGGACCTTCTTCTAACCAGGAAGCAAAAGCTCAGTATACATTACAGAGGACAAAGGGCAGCACCCAGAATGATGAGAGAGTTTTATGGGCCAAAAAAAAAAAAACTTTTTTTCCTCCTCTGTTGTCAGAAAATACATAGGAATAAAATTCATACTGACTTCAGAGAAAGGCTAAAAGAGTTTTCACTATCTGTAATCACCCAAAGGCCCACAAAGGGAATGGGCCTACACACTGTGGTGCAGACACACTGCGGAATGGAAACATACCGCGTATCCTCACACTTGTGTGCACCAATGTGGATCAATGTCACAAGCGCAGTATTTAGTGAAGGATGTCAGACCCAAGAGCGCATACCATGTGACTCAGTTCATGTAACGTTCAAAAGTAGGAAAAACTAAGTGCGGCCGGTAGACGTTAGGAAAGGGGTAACCCTCGGGGGGGGAGCAGAGCTCGCTAAGGGTGTGAACGGGTCTCTGAGAGGTAACATTTCTTGACTTGGATTTGTAGGAATGTTCAGTTTCTGAACATGTGAACTATGTCCTCATTTTCATACTTAATACAACTATTTAACCATTCAATAAAATGTTCAAAAATGTTTTCCTACCCTTGTCCCCCCCAAAAGTAGATTAATTATTAGAAGTTCAGACAGGGTTAATCTTACGGCTGGGGACAGTGACTAGAAGGTGAGCTGAGAGATTTCCTGAGTTTCTGTGGATATGTTCCCTTTGTGAACAGTCACTGAGCTGTACACGTATGTGTGTGTGTGTGTATGTATAAAACTGTAGAGACACATACAAGTAGTTCAATAAATTTTATACTAAAATATATGAAAACTTAATTTTGAAAATTTGAATTTTATGTCCTGAATAATACCCTACAAAAATCCAACCTATCAGACCTTTTACTTTTTTAAGCTTTATTATATGATAAAATATTCCCCAGTAAGTCTCCTTCTGCTATGCTAAAACATTATCAGTGATCATCAATTACTTACTGATCAGAGATCTTTTTTAGACCTATGAAACTCTTTCTTGGTTCTCCTGTTGTGCTTTTCTATCAGCCTGCTAGGATAGTAAAATGACTATTGTGCTTGGGTTGGCAAATACATGGCAAACATATCCCATCTTGCATGCATTTAAAACACCTGTAGTCTGTACATGCGACATATCTACATGGCTCACTATCCCTCTGCAAGTCTAACAAATACATCAAATTGGAGTTTCAAGCACAGCATCTCTGGGAAGACTCTCACTTATGCAGGTGAATTGTGATAGCTCACTCCACAGCTCTGAAAACCTGGGCAAGCACCTGGAACAACAGATGCTCCATCAGTATGACAATCGGGGCAGATTTAATTTTCTGAGATTAAAGAATCCAGGCCTTAATCTGCTAACTACATAGAAACAAGGAGAGCAGTTAAGAGTCATTTTACCAGATAACTAATCAGATTTAGTAAATAGAATCATTTTATCAACTAAGTACATGTAAGATTTCACCTGGCAACAGATTTATCTGTTGTGATTGGGTAGTTATCATCTTAATTATACTATCTTTTTAATGAAGAAGGTTGGGAAATTATGCCATTCAGAATACAGACAGGCTTTAGCAAGCATTCAAAGAGCATATAAATACTGCATGTACTTTATTAATTTTTCTACCAGCAAAGTTAAATCTACTTAATGTGTCCCATTTGAAATCAGAAACTACCACATGCATATGAAAAATGCTGAATCATAGGCCCTATTTCATTCACAATTACATTAAAACAATCACAGAAAGGCAAAACAGTACACTGTAAAACAGAAATGGTGCTCTCAATCACTGAGCAGCAAATAAGAAGGAATCATGGAAGTAATAAGAGCAGGAAAATTACTTTGGTGTCAGCCTTAAGCCAAACATGCTTGGCAGCTAGAGAAGATGTTTGATGCCAACCATGCATACCAAAATGATCTCAGTAAAACAGAGGCAAATAAGCACATAGGAATGTTACTCCTACCAAAGTGATATTGAATCTTTCTTTTTAAATAAAATTGTGATCGTTGGTCGTACCTCATAAAAAAGACAATCCTTAGAAGTTTGCTTTTAAGTTTTGATGGGTAGAAAATTAACTGGCTCTCAAAAGCGTATGATTAGAGGAAGCATTTTATTATGCTGGGTAAATAAATAAATAAAATGATAGAGGAACACATGTCTTGTTGAGTTTTTGGAGCTTTGCAGTTCCGAGGCAGCGACAGCTCAAGTAGTTACCATGTCTATTACCAGGGAAGTCAGTGAGACATGAAACAAGGATGAACCCCATTTGCCTGGGCAAAGAGCCCAGGGAGGAAGTAATTGCTAGTTGGGGCACAGCTGCAGATAGAGGCTGATCAAATTCAAAAATCAAATGCTTATTTCATTCTGATAAAAATCATTAAATCATGAATCAACTTACTCCAGGCCCCATGACTATGTACACCATCTGCACATAACTGTCCCTTAATACACTGAGATGGTGACAGCAGCTTTCATCATGAAATCCCTAAATATAAACAATGTATCAAAGTGTAGGCGGTCATCATTCACATCTTATTTGGCCACCAGAATGAGACTCCACACATGAACTTGGTATAGGAAATTTAAAAAAAAAAAACCCTCTAAATTTGGGAAAAGAAAAACTCCAGAAGGAGAATTTTCCTACTAACTTTTTTAGTATAGTATTTCTCATTTGCTGATCTTTATTCACATTTCTGACTATATAGAGAAAATTTGAGAGGTTATTACAAATTATATAATATAAATAGAATGGTAAAGTTTCTTACTATGTCCAAATTTGTACTGTTGCCACACAAAAGGAAAATAAATTGAGAGATGAGTTGTTGGGACAAGGAATATGGAGTCTATTTGGAAAGCAAGCTGACTGAGGAGATGGTGGACTAGGGGCATTAAGAACCATCTTATCTGAGTTAGAATTCAGGCTTCTTTTATACTAAAAGGGAAGGGGGTGTTGTTTGTTGTTCCTATAAACCTCTAATAAGACAAAACTTCCTCATAACCCTTCTTCACAGCTCTAATTTTACATTTACTTGTGCCATTATTTGATTTGTATTTGACTTTACCTTGGCAACCCACTTCAGTTTTCTTGCCTGGAGAATTCCACGGAGAGAGGAGCCTGGAAGGCTACAGCCCACAGGGTCACAAAGAGTCAGACAAAACTGAGCAACTAACACTTTGACTTTACTATTAAATAGGCATGATCTCTTCAACATACACATACAATAAATAAAGGAGAATAAATGAATTGTGCTCTGTTTAAGTCTGTGGTAAATAGCAAGCTGAAGCTGCTATCTGCATTTGGTCTCTGTAGCTGCCATGACAATGTGCCCCTTCACTATGGTCCTGTGCTAAGTAAGTCGCTTCAATCATGTCTGACTCTTTGCAGAACCAATGGACTATAGCTCACCAGGCTCCTCTGTCCATGGGATTCTTCAGGCAAGAATATTGGAGTGGGTTGCCAGGCCCTCCTGGAGAGGATCTTCCCAACTCAGGGATAAAACCATCATCTCTTATATCTCCACCACTGGCAGGCAGGTTCTTTACCACTAGTGCCACCTGGGAAGCCCTGGACTATGGGCATATTTGATGGAAAGCCCTAACTGCTGGGCTCTGAAACCCTTCACTGTGTTTGCATCGAGGTCATGCCTCTTTCAGGGGTTCTGAGCCAATGGATGGTTATGACAGGGATACTAAGGCAGCTCTTTCCAGGAGATTTAGATAACTTCTGACAGGAGCAGTGACTGGAGGACTCCCCATGGTTCTTGCCAAACTCTACCATACCACCTTCCTTCCCTCTGTCCTTCACAAGGGCCAGATCTAAATCATCATCTTCTGGTATATTTCTCCTTTTTCCCTCTCAGATGTTTCCCTAGTAAATATCTTGCATATCTAATTGTATTATGGTATATACTTCTCACGCAACAGAGAGTAACACAGTTTGACAAAGACTGTGTGCTTGATGGGTGCACGTGTGCTAACATCATATAGAAAAATGAAATGCTGAGGCACTGTGCCTTTGTTCTAGTTTATATTTCAGAAAATAATGACTTGTTGTATCTTTTCAATATTTTATACATTTTTGCTGTGTGATATTGAATCAATCATCACTTTTGCACCTCAAGCAGAACATGCATAGTACTGTGCAATTAAATGAGATACTTAACATGAAAATCTTTGCAAAATACCCAACACATAATAAAAGCACAATAAAGGTGAATATCACCACGATTACCATCATCACTGTCCCTATTCTCCTCTCCAACAGGTTCTACCCTCCCTCAAAGGGTGGAGTTAGGTGTGTAAATAGGCTTTACCTATTTAATCATGTAGCATCCAGAAACTAGTCTATGATTGTTTCTGAACACAACTTTACTAAATACCAACCAATGTTAAGTAATCTGTTCATTTTGGAGGGAACAGTCTTGTTGTTTCATTCTACAGTTGATCAAATACAAGTTCAACCAAGCCAATTTTCTTCCTACTTCTTGCCAACCTTAGCTGATCAAAATTTATAGCTCTATTAAGCAGATAACAGCAGTTTGGATATAGGAGATGAAGTTTTGCTACTTCAGTACAGAACAGTTTTCCTGTGATTTGACCCTGACTTCTGAGAATCACACACTGCTTTTGGAACCCATGGTCACTGTGGAATATTTTCAAAAGTATCTTTCTGGCTCTGCAGAAACATTGTTCAATAGGCTTCGGCTTAGTTACTAAAACTTGCTTCTCATTTTGTAATCTATTTTAGTAATGTCAAAAGAGATTTCAGAGCTTGGATAAAAATGTCCAAATGACCATTATTTCAAATGAAAAAAACACAGTGAAAATATTTCAGGCCTTTAATATTTTCCTGATATGCTTCTCTGTCCTCCAACCTCTTCTTTCCAAAGGCCCGGTGAAGTTGACACAGACCATGGGTCTGCAGATCAAAAAGGAAAGACTTGCTTTTTTACCATTGCCTATCCCTGGCAGCTCAGACAGCAAAGAATCCGCCTGCAATGTGGGAGGCCTGGGTTTGATCCCTGGGTGGGAGGATCCCCTGGAGGAGAGCATGGTAACCCATTCCACTATTCTTGCCTGGAGAATCCCCATGCCAGAGGAGCCTGGCGGTCTACCCCACGGGGTCGCAAAGAGTCGGACATGACTGCGCAACTAAACAGGACAGCGTACAATATGAAGGCATTGATTTAATCTTGTCTTCTTAAAGTCCCAGGAAAAACATTTATAGTAATTTATTTTTCTAGTTGAAAAGACGGTCACTGTAAGCATTCAGCAGTAAAAAGATAACTGGATTTAAAAATACCAAGAGAAAATGACTTCTGAGGATTTTCCTCTTCATTAGGAATATTATGCATATTGTATTAATTAAATCTTTAAAATGTTAAAATTACTATCTCTGGGTAGTAGAAAAACAGAAATTTTTTTCTTCCGATTTTCTGTGCTTTAACATACTAGTGTGGGAGTTAGCAGTCTAGGATTAAGTGAGGAGAATTGGTAATGGGTCTAGAAATTAGAGATTAATAGGATTCAGGGGGTCAAATTAATTTTCTATTCTTTTGAGAGCTCTGGAAGGATAAAGTTGATGTCACGGCAGACTTTCTGAAGCAACTGTCCAAAGCTCTGTTAAATACAATCTGTGAACTTGACCTGTGGCCAATGATATGTGGTGTGTTTTTTTTGTTTGTTTGTTTTTTTGGCTTTCTTCTCCCTCAAATGCCTTAGAATTATAAACTGTATTATCATTAAAATGTAAAACTGAGATTATGAAAAGGAACAGCTAACTTATATGCATGAGTTTCAACTCAGGATATGTTGCTCAGCTGGTGAAACTCTTTCCACATCAAGCATTTTGCTAGCAATTTATTGTTGCTTAGAGTATACCAACAAGTGAAACAATCATGGAACTCATCCCAGAAGATCTTCCACTGGATTTGAACAAACTGAATAAAATTATGGTTAAGAATGATTTACCATTATGGCTAAACAAATATATGGTTCTAAAGTATATAAAAAGTTTGTTTCCTTGATATAAATATTCCCTTCTATAAACATATTTTCTTATACTAGTTATTCTTATGGTAGGGTTTTTTCATCAGAAGTATAAATCACATTCTGTATATCTATTATCTAAAATTCTAAACTTTGGGGACCCTATATATGTACTTTTACTATGCAGATAAATGAGATATGTGACTAGAACATTTTCTACAACAATGTGCTTGTCATATGTCCCTATCCTAATCTTGGCAGTGAGCTTGGCTTCTACCTCCGTACAAGATTAATCAAGAGATGAATAAAAAATGACTGCCTGTTACAATCCACTGTTTAGTCACATCCTAAGGATCTCATTTTAAGCTGGCCTCAATCTGTATGTCCAAACTGGACCTGTTACTTGGCTTTCTAGAATTATTTACAAAGTGTCCTGCAAACTAAATAATTATACTGCTGAACATTTGTGTGTGTGTGTGTGTTTTTAGGATCAATATACAAAAAGCTACTGAAGAGATAGATTATGTTATTCAAATTGGTAGTTTTATAATAAAGACTACAAGGTGCAAAAGCCTGAAGTGATATGTCCAAGGTCACGCAGTTAGACTAGTGGGAATCAGGTGTCCTGATTCCTAGTCCAGTGGTCTTCCTCCTATAGCATGCTACCCTCTTCCATCCATGGAG
Organism: Bubalus bubalis; assembly: GCF_019923935.1. Lineage (NCBI taxonomy): Eukaryota > Metazoa > Chordata > Mammalia > Artiodactyla > Bovidae > Bubalus > Bubalus bubalis. The sequence continues at coordinate 22,839,133 of NC_059177.1, read as the reverse complement.
AATCAGGTGGTGTATCTATTTATCATGATGCGGTTCCCTTTTCTCTGTAATCTTCTCAGGGGCATTTCTTACACGTTGCACCTTTTCTGTAGATGTGGAATTCTCTTCTGATTTTTAAATTACTCTATACAAAAATATAATTACTCTCTCATTTTCCTTTTCTATATTTGTGCAAAATCTGAATGGATAGTTATCAGAAAGCTCACTGACAAGAGCACAAACCATTCTCCCTAATGCCTTCACACTTGTGGGCAGATTTGTAATGCTCAGAGTTCATTAAGTAAACTAAGTAGTTCTGTGATCTAGAAAATCCTAGATAAATATCTTTATAAATAGGAAAATGCCAAGTTATGAAGGTGGGGGATCCCCAAAATTGAAATGTTCCTCTTCTTATTGCTGAATAAACAATTAGCAAAACCAACTATTTATTGACTTGATGTCTTAACTATGTAGGGCATATTTCTTTTTTTTTTTTTTTTTTTTTTTTTTTTTTAATTTTATTTTATTTTTAAACTTTACATAACTGTATTAGATTTGCCAAATATCAAAATGTAGGGCATATTTCATAATATAGATATTTTACTATATGTATATTTAACAATATACATTAAAAATAATGAAAAACAATGAGTTTCCAAAGAAATTCTAAAGTTGACATTCTTTCCCACACTTTGATTCCTATCTGTCACAGTTAAGTTTTGAATGTAAATATGAGAAGCAGTTTTAGAGAATCATTTTCTGTTTAAAATTCTGTTTAAGTATTTTCAGAATCAATAAAGTAGAAAGTAGAGGGTTATTCCTAAAAACTGCAATAAGTAACAAGTTTGTTCCACCAATGCAGTATTTTTTTCCACGTCCAATTCTGTATTCTTTATTTCTGTATGATTATGACAAGCCTAAATATCTTGGGAGGAAAAGAAAAAAGGAAACAAATGCAACTATGTATGAGTTGTTAAACTGAATATTTTACTGCTTTTACAAGAACCTAGATTGTTTTCTGCACACTTAAGTAGTTCGGTAGATTTATATAAATACTCAACTCTCTAGAGATGGAAAGTTAAATACAGCAAATTACTCACTAATAAGGGCGTCACACTGAAGATATTAGGTAGTGTTAACACGCTCAATTCCCCATCTTGTTTCCTCCTATCACTCAAGAAAATTAGCACCAGTTCAGAGAATTAGAGATTTTGAAAAGAAGCAATACCTTTAAATTTTTAAACTTTATTTTTCCCCTAAAGTCAGAAGGGAAGGGGATGAATGAGCCCACATGTGTAATTCATATCTCATCACCAACTGCATCTGGTCTCTCTTTATCTGACATACACGTTCTCTCCCCTGAGTTTCCCTCTCATCTACAATGATTGGCAGAGAGCAAATAAAGCAGTGAGGTTTGGGATTGAAAGGTACCAGGTACAAAGAACTAATGAATGACTGTAACACATAATTCATATGACTATGAATAACCAACATATGACTATAAAGCATTAGAAAAAAAAATAGACCTTTCTGCATGCAAATGCTAATGTATCTCAACATCTCATATACCTGGAAGACTATTTTAATGTTAACTCATATCCATGAATGCCTTCTCCCCAGAAATACACATAGCACTGCTTTTGCATAATGAATGACTCAAAGCCTGTTTTCTGCTCTCTCACTGGCCCAAGAAAGCAGCTGGGGTGAAATGGAAAGAAGTAAAATTTTTTTCTGCTCTAGATATTCCAAGGTATAGCAGGGGATCCAAGCTGTGAGAGAAAACTATCTATTCCCAGAACATTATGTAGAGTTGCCATCTCCATTAGACACGAGATTATTCCTTAGCCAATTGTTATTGGATGGTGTGTGCTTCATTTCCAGAGGCTAAGGTTGGGATGATGTCTTTGCTCTCTAGCCTCTTCTATTATGTGTTAAGGAGAAGAGAAAGAAATAAATGTAGAGCAGTGCAAATTACAAACTGTGGTATACAAAAGCAGAACTGACATATCTTATTAAAATGTAGATTCCCAGGCCCTACATCCAGGGTAATGGCTACTAGGGCTACATAAACTCTCACAAAATTTAGTGGCTTAAAACAATCATTTTTATTTTGCTTACTGTTTTGTGCATCAGGAATTTAGGAAAGGCTCAGATAGGACGTTCTCATTTGGAGTATTTCATGTGGTTAGAATCAAGTGCTGACTGAAACTACACTCACCTGAAGGCTCAACTGGACAAGACTTTTCAAGATGGCTCACACACATAGATAGCAAGTAATGCTGACTGTTGGAAGGAACTTAGTCTTTGCCAGCATAATGGTATCAGAGTAGTCACACTTCTTATATGACAACTAGCTTCTCCCACGCTGAGTGTCCCGATAGAACCAAGTGGGAGCAAGAAAGCCTTTTTTGGCTTAGTTGTGTCATTTCTACTATAATCTGTTGGCTCATGTAGTACAAATCTGCCCAGACTCAAAAGGAGGAGACAAAGAGCCTACTACTCAATAGAATTATCAAAGAATCTAAGGCTATTTAAAAAAACAAATAATCTTCCCTCTGAGATTAACAATTATACACATCCTGTCACTTGCAAAATATACTTGTCTCTTAACTTAGACTCCCAAAGTTTCCTCTTAGTATGACATCAACTTAAATTCTAGGATCTTGTCATCTAAGTCAGGTCTACTGTGGGTAAGGGTCCTTAGGTATGATTCCTTGAGAATGGGTTATCTTGATCAAAAAACCTACCAGTTAAAGAAATAAGTTATTTGCCCCCCAACTCTTATTACATACACTTGTAGGCACACATAGGATAACTGCTATATATAATCCTGTTTTAAAAAGGGGGAAAAGAGTAGATGAAAACAATCTCTGGCCCACAGCAATTATGAAATCCAATCAGGTACATATTTCTAGTTCCTTGAATTAGACTCAGCTATTTTTCATACAGCTTCAAAATCACTGCAGATGGTGACTGCAGCCATGAAATTAAAAGACGCTTACTCCTTGGAAGGAAAGTTATGACCAACCTAGATAGCATATTCAAAAGCAGAGACATTACTTGCCAACAAAGGTCCGTCTAGTCAAGGCTATGGTTTTTCCAGTGGTCATGTATGGATGTGAGAGTTGGACTGTGAAGAAAGCTGAGCACCAAAGAATTGATGCTTTGAACTGTGGTGTTGGAGAAGACTCTTGTGAATCCCTTGGACTGCAAGGAGATCCAACCAGTCCATTCCAAAGGAGATCAGTCCTGGGTGTTCATTGGAAGGACTGATGCTGAAGCTGAAACTCCAATACTTTGGCCACCTCATGCGACGCGCTGACTCATTGGAAAAGACCCTGATGCTGGGAGGGATTGGGGGCAGGAGGAGAAGGGGACGACAGAGGATGAGATGGCTGGATCGCATCACCGACTCGATGCACATGAGTCTGGGTGAACTCTGGGAGTTGGTGATGGACAGGGAGGCCTAGCATGCTGCAATTCATGGGGTTGCAACGAGTCGGACACAACTGAGTGACTGAACTGAACTGATTTTTCATAGCTCTTTACTCTGCTCATGGATTTTTTTATTCATGTTCCTAGCAATCCTTCTCTTTTTATTATAAATGGTCTGTGTTTACACAAGCCATTATAATAACTTTAAAAGTATGATGGCCTTCCTGCCCATGCATGTGTAAACCATTCCATTTAACAAAAGCTACAGTCACAAATCCCTCTCAAGTAAGTGTTTCTCTCTACTGTTTCCCTTTGGGACTGCCATGGAGAAACACAATTAATATTTTTAGGAGCCCTATTGTCTGCAGAAAGGGTTTTTTCTTAAAATCCATAGGAAGTTGCATTTAAAAGAATCTATGAAATAACAATTTAAACCTTTCCATTTTCTTAAGTTGTTTTAATCACACATTTTATTTTTACTGAAACATTTTACTGAAAGTTCTCTGGCTTTGATATTTGCCCTACAGCCCTTTTTTATTTTCTCTCTGGAAGATTTTAACTATCACACAAACCACTGTCAACTTAAAAAAAAAAAAAAAAGTACAGTGTGAGAGTTGCCAGTTAAATTTTATCTGGGGCAATATGAGGACTGTAGCCAGGGAGACAGTACCTCAGATAGCTCTGAGAAACTGCTCCAAAGACGTAGCTGGGGGAAGAACAGTATATATGTGATTTCAGTAAAGGGGAAATATATGCAATCAAGCACATACTCTTTTCTTTTTTTTTTTTGTAGACCGTTTCTGCTTATCTCATGAAGCTTCTGCTAGTCACGAGAAATGATCATCACCATGAAGGATTTTAGTGCTCAATGGACATGAGTTTGAGCAAACTAAGGGAGACAGTGAAGGACAGGGAAGCCTGGCATGCTGCAGTCCACTCCATGCTGGCTGCAAGGAGTCGGACACAACTTAGCAACTAAACAACAACAGATATGATGAGATAAAAGAATTGGGCCCATAAAATCAGCTCCTAATAATATCTAACTATCTGAAGACCTGTCCTGTCAGTTTTTCTGGAGCACAGAGTGCTTCATTTCTGCTCTCCATCCTGAGCTCCTTCAGAGAGTGCTGGAGGTCAGCAGCTGCAGCTGCACATGATTTAATCCTTGTAGAGGTAGATGGCAAGCACCCATGGCAAGTGCCAATCTGTGGCTGCCAGCTTCAAATATCTTAATCTCTTTCCATATATGCTGTTCAACATTTATTCAAAAACAGGGGTAAAGATTTATTTATGAACAGTGAGAACTATAAAGCAGAGCCAAATAAAAATCCCACGACTAAAAATACAAAAATTAAGAACTCAAAGTATGGGTTTACAAGCAGGTTAGACGCAGAAGAATCAGAATTAATGAAGGTAGGTAAGGAGAAAATGCCTAGGATGAAGCACAGTGGGAATAAAGGATAGAAAATGTAGTAAAAGCATAATGTGTGTGTGTGTGTGTGATATATATATATATATGTGTGTGTATATACATTATATATATATATAAAAAATATAGCACGCCAGGCTTCCCTGTCCATCACCAACTCCTGGAGCTTGCTCAAACTAATATCTATCGAGTCAGTGATGCCATCCAACCATCTCATCCTCTGTGTGTGTGTATATATATAAATGGAACACAATAAGAAGATCTAATATGTGTCTTTAGAGTTCTAATAGAAAATAAGAGGGGCTTTGCTGGTGGCTCAGACAGTAAAGAATTTGTCTGTAATGTGGGAGACCCAGGTTTGATCCCTGGGTCAGGAAGATTCCCTCAAGAAGGGAATGGCTACCCTCCAGTACTCTTGCCTGGAGAGTTCCATGGACAGAGGAGTCTGGCAGGCCACAGTCCATGGGGTCACAGAGTTGGACATGACTGAGTGACTAACACTTTCACAAAATAAGATGGAAATAATATTAAAGAAGGATAATGACTGACAATTTTTTGCAATAGAAAAAAATACACTATTAGTAGAACTATCTAGTCATAGCATAGTGAAACTGCTAAAAACCAAAGAGCAAGACAGAACCTTAACAGTGAAAGGAAAACAAAACACAAGCTGAAAAGAAGGGATAATAAGACAGACTTATAATTGATTTCTCAACAGAAACAAGAGAAGCTAGACAACTATGGACTGATATTTTCAAAATGCTAAAATAAAAGAACTCTCAACATAAAACCCTATACCCAAAAATCAAAGTGAAAAAGAGAGACATTTTTAGACAAACAAGACTTGAAAGTATTTGTCACTATCATGCCTTCAATGAAAGAACTACTAAGGGGAGTTCTTCAAAACAGAAGGAAAATTATCTCAGACTGAAGTACAAAGATACAGGAGGGAATGAGGAAAAACAGGAAGGATAAATACACAGGTAGGTGGACTGTATAATAAAATATAAGCACAGTTTTTAAGGGGTTTAGAATACTTCTAGAAGTCAGTCCATGAAAACAATAGTATACATGTTTAAGAGGGTAAAAGGCCCTTGTCTGAATATGGCAAAATTTCCAATCTATATTTGACTCTAAGAAGTCAATATAAGTACAGTAGTATGGTAATATTTTTGGTACAGTCTCTAAAAAGAATAATATGATGTATGACTAAAAAGCCAATAGAGGGGAATATGGAATAGTAATTAATATAAGAGGCAAGAAAGAAAAGATAGCACAATATGCCACACTGAGAACAAACAGTAGACGACACATTTAAACTCAAATGTATCAGTAGTTACATTAAAGGTAAATTTTGTTAAAAAGCACCATTTTAGAGACAAGATTGTCAAATGGAGTTTTTACAAGTACAATTCTATGCAGCTTACAAGAGCATGCCTTAAATATCAAGATATAAAAAGGGTGAAAGTGAAAGAATGGCAAAAAAGCTATCATGCAGTTTAGAAAGCGCTATACTTAACCATAAGCATAACAGTGCTGCTGCGGACAAAATAGCCTTTAAGGGAAGAAGCACTAGTGGAAATTAAAAGGGGCATTTCATAATCATAAGAGAGTCTATCCACTAGGAAATTACAGGAATTCTAAATTTTTAGGTACCTAATGAAACAGCCTCAAAGTAAAGAAAACTGACAGAAAAGAAGAATTTAAAAAATCCAGTCATGGTGAGAGACTAACACATCTCCATCAGTATATAATAGGGCAATCCCCAAATGAGTAAAGTATAAAATATTTAAGTAACAAAACTACAAATAGATCTAACTGTCATGTAGAGAATGTTTCTCCAAAAACTGCAGAATCTGCATTATTTTAAAACATGTGCCAAACACACCAAAATGAACATATGATGGGCTATAAAGCAAGAGTCAACACATTTCAAAGGACGGAAACCTACAGCATGTTTTCCCTGACTGAAGCAGAATTAAACTAATCAATAATTAATAATTAATCAATAATTAAACTAGTCAATAAAAAAGACAATGAGGAATTCCCAAAATATTTGGAAAGCAAGCTTTAAACTGTACCAATGAGTAAAACAAGGAATCGTATAAATTAGGAACTATTTTGATTTGAATAAAATATAAAAATTATGAGATGCAGTTAAAATCATGAGTACAGGAAATGTATATCCTGAACTATTTATATTAGAAGAGAAGGAAAATCATAAGAAAAGGGACAGCTATCAATAGCCTTCAAAAATAAGGAAAGGAAGGAAATTACAAAGCATAAAAATTTATTAATATACTTAATTTGTTAGACTCTAACACAAAAGGTGGTTCTTTGAAAAGACTTAATAAAATTGACAGTCCTAGTAAACTGATGAAGATCAAATAGTCAACAAAGGACTGAAATCCATAAATAATAAGAAACTCTAACAAATATTTAAGAAAAAGATAGATAATCCAATTCAAAATCCACAAAATACATAATGACCAGTAAGCAAATGACAGTGCTCAATTTCAATAGTCAGTGAAAAATGCAAATAAAATCACAATGACTTATCTCTCTAGATCCATTAGCATAACCTTCAAAAAGAAAACAAGTGACCAAGAATGCCACCTAACTACATCAAATGTTGACGAGGATATGGAGCAATTGTCTGTTTTAGGTGGAAATAAAATTTGGGACAACCACTTGGGAAACCACTTGCTGAACACTGAACATGTACAAAATATCTGATCTATTTCACTTCCAAGTACGCACACACAAGAGATGTGTGCATATGTGCATGGAAAGAAGTGTACTGAAATATCCATTGTAAGCCCCAAGGTGGAAACATCACAAATGGTCATCAACAGAGAAAGACAACAGTAGTACGTCCTTAGTGATTCCATTTATATAAAGTTCAAAAACGGACTAAACTCAGAAACTCAAGATCTAAAATTTTACCCTCCTTGCTAGCTGGAAAACTAGCCTGCCGTGGCTTATGGATGCTGGCAGATACGAGAACTCTGGATCAGAGACAAAGCAACTTGAACACTGCTGACAGTCAGCAATTCAGCTGGTTTTGCATCAGTTCCCCTTGCCCTTGCCCCCAAGATGCACAGGGGTAACACAAGGCAGCCCAGGTAGATGCTGTTCACAGAGGGGATTTGCATCCCAGCTGAAGATCCTCACATTTAGGAAACCCCAATCTTTTATAGTGGGGTGCAAGCAAACCTGTTTGATCTCTGCATAGAAAGGACAAATATTTATTATTATACAGTATAATAAACAGTAACTGAATCTGCCTTCTGCTCCAGAGGGAAATATTATCTCCACCTTCCAGAGTTGTCCAAACATTCTTGATAAGACAGTCTAGAAGAAAGCTGTCAGTGTCTTTGTTTGCAAGTCTTCCAGAAAGAGAAACCCATGGAGAACTGTCTCTCAATAAAACAACAAAACAGACTAAACTCATCTATGATGGCAGAAATCAGGACAGGATTCATCACTGGGGAAGGGCAATAAGGCAAACTTCTGGGACACAGGTAATGTTCTATTTTTTTATTTAGGTGGGCTTAGGGTTACATTCATAGATATGTACACAAATGTAACGTTTCTTATAAAAACATAAAGTACAGGTATGCCTCACTTTGTGCTGTGTGCAGGAATGTAACAATGAACAGTGCAAACAAATTGTTTGCTCAGTCTCACAAAAAGAACAAACTTTTCAAAAGGGATTTCTAATTATTTATTTTCCTTTAATTTTATATATACTAAAATAGTGGTAAGATTCAAAATATCAGTATTTGCTAACAGAGTTTTTTATTAAGTATCAACTGTGGGTCTGGCATTTTGGTAATTAAGAATCAGAAATCAAGGAGACAATCATTTGTGTCTTTCCTCAGGAAGCTTACATATTTGGGGGTGGGAATAGGTGTGTTACCTTGGGCTACAGAATGAAGGCTGCTGACCTTTGCCTCTCTTCATTATAAACATTCATGTCAGCCATGTTGTGACCTCTTAAGAAAATAAGCCATAATTTCAGTCCCTGCTGAGCTACTATCCAATGGCAGGAAGCACGAGGTAGTTCTCAAGATTCACAGCAACATTTGCGGAATCTAAAGGTGTTATTCATTCATACCCTTGATCCTACAGTGCTCCTCACTCACAGTTTCTATGGTGTCATGTCCACCTAATCAAGTGAAGTACAGCATCTTATTCTATAGAGCTCACCCTGATGCTCCAGGCCAGATCAAGAATTCCCTTTGATGTTCTTATAGTACCATACACCTCTCCTTCTAGCACTTCAAAATTTGCAATTATATATTATTTGTGGGAAGATCTGATTAATGTCTCTCTCCCCTAAACAAAGCTCAGCTCCATAAATCCACAGTACCTGGCACACAGAGTATGCATACTCAACAAATACAGCTGAATAAGGGAAGTTGGCTGTGGGTAAGCCAGGTTTCAGCCATAAGAATATGATAAAAGAGAAACTGTTCTTTGACTTTTAAGTTTCCTTTCTGATCACTGATATTTAGCCAGAGTAGACTGGTGTCTGAAGAGGTTTTGTCATTACATCATTTCTGGCTTTCATCCCATGACCTTATTTCTTCCCCTCTGCTCAGGAGAACATATTGTAGAAGGTCAGTAAGATGGATCTGGAGCCCCAGCACAATGTCTTCTCTTGCCAGAAAGACTGCTTCTGCTCTGGGGCACACACCTGCTTCTTCCTTCTCTGCCAGCTTGGTGAGGTGAGGTGAATTGGAAATCCTCTTCTTTTGGGGGCTGGTGGGAAGAAAGCCTCCAGCTCACTCTCTGCTCTCCATCAAATGGCAAGTATTCAACAGGCACTTATACTGAATATAAGTATTCTGCCCAAGTATTCTGCACAGCACAGGACCTAACAACAATTGATGCAGGTTCACAAGAGTGCACCTGGCACCTACTCTGACCCTCCCGTGCCCAGTCAACAAATCCTGTTGAATGAAGTTCCCAAATGTCTTGCCCATCAACACACTTCTTTCTGTCTTCATCACCACCACCCAGTATCAGGTTACCATCTTCCTCTACCTTTGTCTCCTAAATGGTATCTCCACCTTCACTCTGGCCCTCTCTAGCGGTTCTCTCCACTGGAGCAGAAGTGCTAAGTGGTAAATCAGATCCTTTAGCCTCTCTTTACTGACTCCTGCCCCTGTATTTGTTCGTAGTCTGACCACGTTAAATCTTCTGTGATCATTCTTGGGATAAAAACACCCACATGGTACCACTCAGCACGTCCTGGCCCTTACCTACTCTTCTAGTTTTACTTTATGCCACTTGCATACTTACGCTCTGTACTCCCATCAGTGTGACCTTCTTTAGGTTTCCTGAAGGAGCTCTGCTTCCACTCACCTTAGGGCCTTTGCACATCCTGATCCTTTCATTACTGATGTCTCCCCAGCTTCTGTTCAGTCAATTCCTCCCTCCCTCTGTTACCAGCTCAACTATTACTAATAAATACAATAGTTGGGTTTTCAATCCAGATCTGTTTATCCTAAAAGAAGGTACTTCTCCAACCACATGTTGTTTCCTCCCAGGAAAGAAACAGAACTGATGGGTGAAATACACAGGCCACATGCTGGTTCAAAGGCTATGACTGAACAGGCATTTTTTTCAAAGAAGACAAACATAATGACAACCGATATATGAGAAGATGCTCAACATCATTAATCAGGGGAAGGCTGATCAAAACTATTATGAGATACCACACCTGTTAGGATGGCTTTTATTAAAAAAAAAAACAAAAAAACAAAAAAAAACAAGAGATAACAACATTGGCAAGGATGTAAAGAAAAGGGAACCTTATACACTGCTGGTAGGAGCGTAAAGTGGTACAGCTGTTACCAATTGGAGAAGAGTATGGTGATTCCTGTTAGTGAGATTCTGTTTGCTCCCACATCATCTTGTTTATCCAACCTTTTAAATTTTTGAAGGATTTTTTTCTATCAGAAACCAGGGAAATAAGAATAAACAATACATATAAAACAAAAGATGTATTTCAATAAATTTGAGGGAAAAAAAATTCTCTTTTCTTCATTAAACTCTTAGCATAATGGTAGGGATTCTGTGTGTTCTCTGTCCTTGCATCTCCAAGACCTAGTACAGCGAATGCCACATAATGCTAGGTATCAGGGACTAACTTGTTTCTTCTCTGACAGATGGTGAAATTGAATGGAAGCAGTCTGACTTTAGACACATTCATTCATTTAAACCACCATGTTTTCCTTCTGAGAAAGAGTACCATGTAGATACACTTCTTCTCTTGTTTTGGCTACTGGGGCTCCTAAATACCTACCCCTCAGGAGCATGTTCATCTCCCTCACCCCAGCTTCCCCTAAAACACCTCAAGTGACATTATATTCCTTTTAAAAAATCCCCTACCAATTTCAGTGTGCCCCAATTTTCCCCCGGGGAGGGGGAAAAAAACTGTTCGGTTAACTCTTTATACACAGTCCATGTTCTTAAGGAACTCATACTTCTGTTAGAAGGTAAGACATGAGTCAGTACCACACGGTGAGTTATTGCCAGACATGGTTCAAACTCCTTACACAGCTGGAGGCCAGATGACACAGGGAGAAAAAGGAGCTGCATGGGACAGACAGAGCCTGGAGGCTCATGCCTCTGCTGAGTTGGTAGGGGCTGGGGAGCCACCACTCTACCCATAGTGGGTGGGATACAGATCCAGTGTTGCAGATCTGCCTTTTCACAGTGGGGAGAAGAAGGACATTGGTATTTAAATGAGAAATCCTTCCATGGAGATCCACTGAATAATTTTAAAACAAAGTGTAGGAAAATGAACACATTCCTTAAGTAAATCTGGTCCATGGATATAAAAGGACCTACGGAATAAATGACACCATTTAACCACCATGCAGTGCTTAATGTAGACTTCATGTATTGGAAAAGTTGAAAAGAATAACGAATGATTTTGTCAGAGAAAATTTGAGAGAAGAGGTTAGTACTTAAGATGCTCTGAGACATGAGTATCTTTAGATAAGCAGAAGGAAACGGGGTCTTTGTGGTCAAAGGAAAGATGTGTGGGACAAAGCTGTAACTAGCAGGAATGAGCAGGACATCTTAGAGGAGTACTTCAAATGCAAGAAATGATGAAATAAAAAACTGATTTCTTGTTTTCAAAAAAAAAAAAAAAAGGACATCTTACAAGCAATGAAAGAGAGGTCAGTGGATGGATCAAGTTGGGAAAAATAAAGGACAACAGTATCACTGCAGCCTGTAGAAAGTCATCTTTGGAACTTACAGTCTGTTAAACACCACACATGGGCTAAATTCCATGGGATGCAGGGTGAGGCACGGCTGAAGCAGATGGAGATGCTAAATGGAGAGAAGATGGTGTTGTGCCAGAGCAGGGGAGCAGGAAGCAGGTTCTGCTGGAAGGAAAGCCTCCTCCACTCCAGATGCTCAGCCAATATTTGTCAAACAGAATTTAACCCCTGGGCAGTGGGGCACAGAAGACAAATTGTCCCCTGGAATCACTTAATCTACTTCAAGTGTGTCAGTCAAATGTTTTAGTAGCGTGAACAATGGGAAAGGAGATCAGGACCTCAGAGAAAAGATGGAAAGTAAGACTGATGTGGGTGGGCCACAGGGAAGAGGGAGGAACAAGGACTGTAGAAATGAAGAAAACGGGAAAAGAGTGGAGCAAGTTAAGATAGAACTTTTGGTGATGAGCACTAAGAACTCGAGGTGGGAAAGCAAGGGGCAATTTGACGTTTTAATACTTGCACACAAAGACATGGGTTAAATCTAATGATTTAAATGATTTAAGACATGGATGAAATCCAATGATTGCTGTGCATGTGTGTGTGTGCGTGTGTGTGTGAGTGTGTGTGTGTGTGAGGGAGAGAGGAGGAGCACAGTGAAGACAAAGAAGGACAAGAAAGAGGAGGACAAGAGAGAAGAGAAGATGGTGAGATGGAGCCAGGAAAAGGGGAGGAGACAGCGGGGAGAGAGAGGTCAGTCAGCTAACCCAGTGGCCTTTCCACGGCACAAGCGAGTGTCCCAGGTGGGCGTGAGGGTGAAGCGTCCCCAGGCTGGTACTGCAGCTGAGTTTCATTTCCTCTTCCTCCTTTTGCAGTGTGAGTTTCTTACTATCCTAGGTGCAATTTTATGTGATGGCTACTAATTAAAAAAAAAAATTAATTCCTCTTGTGTTCAAATGAGGAAATAGCAATCTGTTTCAACCCTGGAGGAAAATATGGTTGAGTTGGACCTATTGAGAGTGCTGTGTGGTCTCCAATGTGAGATTTTCAGAGTTCGGTTTGACTCTAAGTGGTACTTATTCTTTATGTGAGGTCTGAGAACACAATTCCTTTATAGAATGCAGCTCGGCTGAGGAACAGAATGTGCATCTTGGTAGCACCGGCTACAGACACATGCTGTGCTGTGAGCAGCCACATGCTGGCAGCAGCTGGCCCGAAGTGGCACCGGCACTTTCTGAAGAAACTGAGTCTGCAGGGAAATAAGGAAGGCTAAGGAGAAATGAAGAAAGGAGAGAATACGGCTGAGGCCAGGCCAGCAGGGGCAAAAGCTCTAACTCCAGCGAAGCTGAGAAGAGCCAGTGGTGGGTTTCTGAGAACCCTCCACGCCAGAAGAGATTTGCCAGCCTGTCAAGGACTGCTGGCGAGGGGCCGAGAAGGGATGCTAGGGGGTGAGTTCATCCATCACTTAGGGCAATAACTGTCCAGGCTGAGACCTAGGAGAGGAAGAAGAGTCATTTCCAGGGAGAGGAAAGTGTGCTCTTTGAAGAAGGGAAAACATCAAGAGGAGATTTTGCTTTTTAAAGGGAGTAATGCATGTTGGTTAAAAATACCGCTTGATGGCTTGTGCTGTTTGTTATGCAGCCCGCTGTCATTTTAAACAGAATTCATCACTCACTGCTCCATCAAGCAGGAAAGCAGCCAGAGACTTCCCCAAAGTTGATAGGATGGAACTTCTTCCATCTGCCAATTATGGTGACCTTCGAAATTCAATAGACCCTGTCGGGCACACACAAGCAACTTAATCATGAGGAAAGCAAGAACATATTTGCACTAGCAGAAGATCCACTGTGTCTGAGCATCTTAAGTCATTTTAAACAACCAGGGGAGAAAATGTAAGTGCAGACAGACCTCAGCAGAGGACCGGTGCCAAGCCCATGAATGGCAGAGATAGAAGATATTAAATTTTGTTACTTCATAGGCTACTGCATCAAATTTTGAGAAAAATCTCATTAATGACACTAAAATGTGGCCCAGACTGGCTATACTGCCAGATTAAAAACATTCTCTGATGACCATCGCTATCACGAGAATGCATCTCTGAATAAGCTACTCAGGGGACAGTGGAAGAGCTGGGCCTGGATCTCCCCCGACTATAAGTCTCAAGACTGCTTTACTGATGAACAGGAAGGAAACCCAAGGGGTAACTCCTAACATGATATGCTGACCACTGGCCTGAATGCAGATGGCCCAGCCCACCTCATGCCCAGGCTTGGAGGGGCTGGGGAGCAAGGGACACATGTATCTTGGGCTCAATCTGTTACTTAAGAACCTGCAGGTTAGACCTTGGACTTTGAGTCTGAACGAATGGAGGCATCACCCTGTAGCCTGGTCACACACTGCCCTACAGAATAATGACAAATTAGGGCCCTTATTTACACAAAGATGAAAGGCTCCTTGACTCAGACGCTGGTGCCTGGACTGCAGGGGCAGCTGCCATGAAGCGTCTTCACACAGGGAGAAGCTCTGACTTGACAGATGCTATAGATGGTGCCCATGAACTCTTTCAGCTACAAGAAGGGCTGCCAAATTCGATGGAGGAGGCACATCTAATCAACAGAACTGAGTTGTAGAGATCGAGAAAAAAGAAAAAAAAAAAAAAAAACTTCATGATTACACCTAACAGTTTAAGGAAAGCCAGGAATGAATGAGGAGAACACTGAAGAAGAAAAAACAGTGACTTCTCTGCTTATTATACACCTATTTATCTTTCAAATTCCAGCTCAAATGCCATCCACTTAGCCAAGTTTTATTCAATCATCTTCAAAGTTATTTGCTTCATTTGTATTTGCTCTTATGCTTCTACATCATGGCACCTATATCTCTACTAAACAATTTCTATTTTACACCTGTATTATTTATTTTCTTATCAATTTCCTCTATTAATTATCCCTTGTGATAAAGTCTGAGTAATCAAAGAAAATAATGTGCTCATCCTTTAACATGGAAAGCAGTGCTTCATGTCTGTTTTTTTAAAGATGCTAGGATAAATGCATTTTTTGAGATCAAGAAGGTGACAGATGCGCAAACCAAAGCTTTGTTACTTGCCTACTACTACAGGTAATGATTTCTTATGATCAGCCACTCAAAAATTTAGAAAAAAATATTTAAGTTTTTTTGTTTACTTTTTAGTATTTTTGCTTTTTAATCTGCTCATTGGGCTAACTAAAATAACAGGCCTTTTATTTAACCTACAGCTAAGAAAACAGTTTGAAGAGAGAAGGAGGCTAATGGAAGTACATATTCAGAATGGGTATTATTTTTTAATGTCTTTGCTCACCAGAGCTTCCTAACTTGGTGCTCTCACTAATGGTGTTTCTTGTTTTGGTCCTCAAAGAAAAACAAACAACCTAAAAGAGACACAGAACAAAGCCATCTAGATTCTGATGCCAGTTTCCCCCAGGGAGCCATGCTCAGATGGATGTAACTATGGAAAAGCAATTGTGAGTCCTTCCCGTGAGAAATGGATGTTCCTATGTTCAAGGCCCACAGAGACTAAAAATGAGCTCCTTTAGGTACATTCACATTTTTTAAAATGTGTAAACAAAATGAACACAACTTTTACCAATTCCTGTACTCAATCAGAAATCTGCAGCACACGTGCAGGTCTTTTCATCTTAAAAAAAAAAAAAAAAAAAAAAAACCTTGCTGCTAGATTTTAGGAATCTATTTTTAAAGAGAAATCTTAAGGAATGTTTTCCTAACATAGTCACACACTCTCAAAAAAAAAAAAATTCTCCAGCTCAGAAAAGTTTTATTTACCTATTTCACCAAATAATTGTTCTTTTGTTATAATTGTCATCGTTATTTTTGTTGTTATTACTAATCTTTCCATGACCATCCACACCTCTTAAGAACAAATATACATTTTTGGAATAGGAAATGTATCCCATCTGGTGTGAGTGAGGCTAAATCCTTTCCACCAAGTGACATGCAAGACAGACTCCATCGCCAACGTGACCTAAGCCCAGCCCACCAGAACCTCCATCCCACTGGGTGCTGGGATGGGCACATGATTCACCCTGTCAATGAGAAGCTTCCCAGAGATTTGCAATATGGACACTTGGAGAAAGAATCTATCCCTTCCATCATCATCAGCTGTAGTCATATAGGCTTGGAGTTATCAGGTTATCACCCTACAGATGGAAAAAACCTGCCAGAAAATGAAGTCATCAGACAGAAGTGGGCAGAGTTGAGAAAGAGAGGAAGAGTCAAGCTTCTGAAGGTGTCATATAGGTCTCTGTGTGCAGTGGGACTTGGAGATTCAGTTAATGTGAACTTTATAGGCATGTGACCCAATAACAAGCTTATGTTTTTTAGTGAATTTGACCAGATCCTGTGACACGCAACACTAAGAGGTCTAATCAATAATCCATACTTTGCCTGTTTTATGAAAACCGCAGTAGTAGTGAGGCTCTGAAAGCTCTAGGTGGACTCTCAAATCTACATCTTTGGTCAAGCTGCTCTCCTTTTGCTCTCACAAAATCCTTTTCTGCCCATAAAAAAATGTTCCAACCTAAATCCTATTTCTTCTATGAGCTTCTCTCCTTCATTTTGGGGAACCTCTTACACAGGAAATACTATACAGTAAGAATTCTCAAAATGGAACTTAAGGATCCTTACCATCCTAAAATTATCCAGGAAGGTTTATATTTTGTCATTAAGTACTAACGCTTTGAGCCAGACTTGATAAGTCCTGAAAATAGAGAAATGAACAAAACATTCAAGGATTTTGATGTAGCTCAGATTCTATGGAAGGATGAGTAATGAGCAATCGATAACAATCTGGTGATGGAAATAAATAGGCAAGCAAATGTCAGATAGTGACAAATGTCCTCAAGGTGAAACAGGATGATACATTACAGTGACTGTGTGAGGAGGGAGCTGTTTCAGACAGGTGGGCCTGTCTAAACATACACTTGAACATATTTAAGTAGAGAGCACAATAACAATAATTAAAGACAACAGTGGAAACAATACTTTTCCTTTAAAAGTGGTCCCCGATATGATAAACAGAGTTACCCTTTGACCCAACAATTCCACTCCTCAGTATATGTTATTGTTGTCCAGTTGCTCAGTCACGTCTGACTCTTTGTGATCCCATGGACTGCAGCATGCCAGGCTTCCCTGTCCTTCATCACCTCCCAGAGTTTGCTCAAACTCATGTCCATTAAGTTGGTGATGCCATCCAACCATCTTATCCTCTGTTGTTCCCTTCTCCTCCTGCCTTCAATCTTTCTAAGTATAAGGGTCTTTTCCAATGAGTCAGCTCTTTGCATCAGTTGGCCAAACTATTGGAGCTTCAGCTTCAGCATCAGTCCTTCCAATGAATATTCAGGACTGATTTCCTTTAGGATTGACTGGTTGGATCTCCTTGCTGTCCAAGGGACTCTCAAGAGTCTTCTCCAACACCACAGTTCAAAAGCATCAATTCTTCAGCACTCAGCTTTCTTTTTTTCTCACATCCATACATGACTACTGGAAAAACCATAGCTTTGACTAGACGGACCTTTGTCAGCAAAGTAATGTCTCTGCTTTTTAATATGCTGCCTAGGTTGGTCATAGCTTTTCTCCCAAGGAGCAAGTATCTTTTAGTTCCATGGCTGCAGTCACAATCTTTAGTGATTTTGAAGCCCAAGAAAATAAAATTTGTCACTGTTTCCACTGTTTCCCCATCTATTTGCCATGAAGTGATGACTGGATGCCATGATCTTTGTTTTTTGAATGTTGAATTTTAAGCCAGCTTTTTCACTCTCCTCTTTCACCTTCATCAAGAGGTTCTTTGGTTCCTCTTCACTTTATGCCATAGGGTGGTGTTATCTGCATATCTGAGGTTCTTGATATTTTCCCCAGCCATCTTGATTCAGGAGAATCTTGAGTATATACCCAAGAGAAATAAAAACACATGTCCATACAAAAATATGTACATGAAAGTTCATAGCAGCACAATTCATAATAGCCAAAAAATAGAAGTAACTGTCATAAACTGAGGAATGAATACGTGTAGACATACAATGGAATATTACTTGACTATTAAAATGAATGGACTTCCCTGGTGGCTCAGTGGTAAAGAATCTGTCTGCCATGTAGGAGACACAGGTTCAACCCCTGGGCCAGGAAAAATCCCCTGGGGAAAAGAATGGAAACCCACTCCAGTATTCTTATTTGGGAAATCCTAGGGACAGAGGATCCTGGTGGGCTACAGTCTATGAGGTTGCAAAGAGTTGGACACGACTTAGCAACAAAGCAACAATAAAAAGTAATGAAGTCAACAGATAGTGTGGAAACATGTACTTTAAAAATATTACTCTAATTGAAAAAAAAAAAAAAAGCCAGTCACAAAAGATCATATGTTAAATGATCCCATTCGTGTGAAATGTTCAAAATAGGCAATTCCATATAAAGTGGGTTAATGGATGGCTGCTGGAGAAGTGAGCCTTGAGAAATGACTGCTAATGAGTAAATATGGGGTCTCTTTAGGAGTGCTAAAAACATTCTAAATTTACGTAGTGGTGATGGTTCCACAACTCTCCACAACTAAAAACCACTGAAGCCTTTAAATAGGTGAATTTTATGCTGGTGGTGGGTTAGTCACTAGTCGTGTCGGACTCTTATGACCCTATGGAGCCTGCCAGACTCCTCTGTCCCTGAGATTCTCTAGGCAAGAATATTGGAGTGGGCTGCCATTTCCTTCTCCAGGGGATCTTCCTGACACAGGAATTGAACCTGGGTTTCCTGCATTGCAGGCAGATTCTCTATCGATCAAGCTACAAGGGAAGCGAATTTTATGGTATATGAAGCCATGAAATTAAAAGATGCTTACTCCTTGGAAGGAATGTTATGACCAACCTAGATAGCATATTCAAAAGCAGAGACATTACTTTGCCAACAAAGGTCCGTCTAGTCAGGGCTGTGGTTTTTCCAGTGGTAATGTATGGATGTGAGAGTTGGACCGTGAAGAAAGCTGAGCGCCAAAGAATTGATGCTTTTGAACTGTGGTGTTGGAGAAGACTCTTGAGAGTCCCTTGGACTGCAAGGAGATCCAACCAGTCCATTCTGAAGGAGATCAGCCCTAGGATTTCTTTGGAAGGAATGATGCTGAAGCTGAAACTCCAGTACTTTGGCCACCTCGTGCGAAGAGTTGACTCATTGGAAAAGACCCTGATGCTGGGAGGAACTGGGGGCAAGAGGAGAAGGGGACGACAGAGGATGAGATGGCTGGATGGCATCACTGACTCAATGGACATGAGTTTGAGTGAACTCTGGGAGATGGTGATGGACAGGGAGGCCTGGCGTGCTGCAATTCATGGGGTCGCAAAGAGTTGGACACGACTGAGCGACTGAACTGAACTGAAGGCTATTTTAAACAACCAGCAAAACAAGTCTATATCATTTGGGCTTGAGGGACAGAAGTGTACAGTTAAAGTTCACTAATGAATCAAATATTGTTTGCATATTAATTGCATTATGTTTTTACTTTGCATTTCCTAGCACTTTTGACACAAACTAGACCACCTAGTTCAGGGTGGTAGGGATTGTGCTTTTTGTTTCTTTAGTATTTCTCCTACCCCAGGGATATGTGCACAGTAGAGTTTCATTAAATATATGCTTACAGGTGGGTCATTTTATGAAAGGCAGCAAGAAACATGCAGTTTGCATTGGTTTGCTAGGGCTTCTGTAACAAGGTACCAAAAACTGAATGGCTTAAATAACAAATTTATTGTTTTATAATTCAGGAGGCTTGACGTCTGAAATCGAAGTATTGGTAGGGTTGATTCCTTTTGAGGGCTGTGCAGGAAGAATTTGTTTCAGGCCTCTCTCCTTCATGTTCACATAGCATTTTACCTCTATGTGTACGTGTGCCTCTATGTTCAAATTTCCCCTTTTTATAAGGACCCCAGTCCTACTGAGCTAGGACCCCCCACCTGAATGATCTCATTTAACTTTACTACCTGTCAATGAGGTCACATTCTGAGGTACTGGGGATTAGGACTCCAATATATCTTTTTTTCAGGGGTAGGGGCTCAATTCAACTCCTAACAGAATCCATTTTCAATTTCTATTAAAAATCTTAACCGTGAAGTGCTTGATTTTTTGTGAACTCCCTGATGGCTCCCAGGCCAGAGTATTCAGCCATGCCACAGGTAGTGACTATCATAAAGCTATTATTAAATCTCCAAAGTTGAACAGAAAGTGTTTCACTCCAGTGACCAGGCTGTAATTCAGCCCTTTTGCTAAGACTTTCTTATTTTGCAGTCCACTACTTTGCCCTATCACCAGATGAATTCATTTGGCTTGGCCTTATTCTTATGTCCACAGATTTCTTAATGTCAAATAAAAGGGCAAGCCAAGTGAGGTGTTGAATTTTTCTGAAAGGTACAAAGCATTATTATTTCCCAAGTCACTGGAAGGTAGGCCAGTCAGTATGAGAAAAAAAAAAAGGAAAAATAAAAGTACACAAAGTTTGAACTGGATTCAATCCCTGTGGGTATGTTTATTCACTCAATATATATCCACCCGGGACTGGGTTAAATAAAATAGTTGGTGAAATGGATGCTTCTTTAACAAATGGAGCAATATACTTTTTAAATGGTTTTCTAATTATTTTATTTAAATAATGTTTCTAAAGGTCTTGAAAAGTGAACTTTTTTGCTTGCGGTTGCTTTCTCACAATCAGAGAAATGCTTACCTTTAAGTCTTCTTGGACTCTTCATTGGCTGAGTCAACAGGGTTGCACAGAAGGCAGTCCTAGCTGTGGTAGTGTAATAGGGAAAGACAAATCTGACTCCATACAGGATCTGTTTCTTTTACTTTGACCTTTGTATTTTATTGCTTTTGCTGCAAAAGTGTTGCCTACAGCCTAAAATGTGCAGGATAGCCCATTCTCAAGGTTCTGACCTTTAAGGGTATGACACTTTTCCATTCATATAGAGATATAAAGTTCCAGAACAAAGAATAACATTTGTCTTGTTGGCAGTTTCCAGAAACATCATGAACTGACCTATGTGCACAGCTGTAAGAACTAAGGATTCTGACTCCAAGAAGTTT
This sequence comes from Bubalus bubalis, assembly GCF_019923935.1. Classification (NCBI taxonomy): domain Eukaryota; kingdom Metazoa; phylum Chordata; class Mammalia; order Artiodactyla; family Bovidae; genus Bubalus; species Bubalus bubalis. Next base: position 22,817,944 of record NC_059177.1, on the reverse strand, counting down.
GTAACTATCAATCACTCTCCCTCCCCATTTTAGTATATACTAAAAAAAAAAGCCTGAATGCTAACTTGGGCAAGATGGCTCTTTGGGACATTATTCCCCATCTTCTTGGTCAGTTGGCTTTCAGTAGCAAATTGGGCCTGGAAGTCAGAACTTCCCAGACCTGTTCCTGGCTCTCTCCCAAGTCAGATGTAACACAGACATCACCATTAACCCTCCAGAGCCTCATTTTGTTTATCTTCAAAAAGAACACAGTATTACCAAGGTAGGTCACCAGACTGTTAAGGCGAACTAGTTGATTATACCCTGATCAGATCAGATCAGATCAGTCACTCAGTCGTGTCTGACTCTTTGCGACCCCATGAATTGCAGCACGCCAGGCCTCCCTGTCCATCACCAACACCCGGAGTTCACTCAGACTCACGTCCATTGAGTCAGTGATGCCATCCAGCCATCTCATCCTCTGTCGTCCCCTTCTCCTCCTGCTCCCAATCCCTCCCAGCATCAGAGTCTTTTCCATTGAGTCAACTCTTCCCATGAGGTTGCCAAAGTACTGGAGTTTCAGCTTCAGCATCATTCCTTCCAAAGAAATCCCAGGGCTGATCTCCTTCAGAATGGACTGGTTGGATCTCCTTGCATACCCTGAAGATATTGCAATTTTGTAGAGTTTGTGTTAAACTGCTCACTATTTGTATCCCCAATAAGGAAAAAAGTGCCTAGCACTGAGCAGGTGCTTTATAAATATTGGTTAAATGGATGCAAAGCCATTAATACATCCTTAGAAAAGTATAGTTTTAAATAATCTCAATGAAATGTTAAATTTCAAATATTTTTAAAACTATTTTTGAAATTTCCTATGAGTTTGCAATTACTTGAAAATAAAAAGGTCAAACTAACAATAACAAAACTAAGTCATAGCAAAAACAGGTTTTCCCACATCTCTAAAGAGACTGCTAGCTGTCCTGTGTAGTAAGTCTTGAAAAACATTAAGATCTGTGGTTTAGGACAAATGTGACTACCTAAAGAGGACAGATGCAAAGGCTGTAAAGGAAAAGAAAGACAAAAGCAAAATAATTCAATGTGTACACATCCACACACATGCACAATGAAATAATTTGTAGGAAAAGAAAACTTCCAAGAAAGTTTTGTGGCTTCAGATTTCTCAAGTTGCCAGATACAATTATAGTTGGTACACTGGATTACCTTTTAGTATTAAAAAAAAAAATGTAACTAGTTCTTTCACATGGTCAGTAATTTGGGCTATGATATAATCCAAATCAGAAGGTAAAAGGTATATCTAAAGCTCATTTTATGTTCTGAGCATTTAGGGAGAAGCTTTGATTACTCGGTTATACAACACAGAACTTAAGATATAAACTGTATAGAAAAAATTATTGCATTTTTTCCTGGGTTAACTTTCACAGATGGTTTTGTTTCAATTCCAAGAGAAATGCAAAAGTTGAAAGTTACAATGTGTTATTACAAATGCCTTTGTCAAGAATACATTTTAATGGCATCTAATTCTTTTCTTTTTCAGAATAAATACAAAACTGTGGGAAGCATTACATACATGGTTAACTTTTTCCCCACTTCCACTTACAGCTTTTCTCTTCTTATATAAAAATTTTTAACACCAGAGCAAAAGTGGAGAAAGCTCCTCAAGCAGCCCTAGATTACAGATGAACTCAGGCAAGAATCTCTTGTTCACTGGTGCTAATTTTATGAACTGCCAATGTCTTGAGAGATGTCATTAAACACACGAATTTATGTTAGACTGGGTGGCTATAAAGAGGGGCAAGCTAGTGTTCATGCTTTCAGTGTTGGACCATTTGAATTAACTGAATAAATATTTATTGGTATTGATCATCTACCCACTAAATAATGTAAAGCACAGTTGTGATGAATACCTAACAGAAAGGTATATGGCACCTCAAGGGAACATAATTAGAAGAGTGATGTAATACATAGAATCAGATTGCCCTAAGAAGAGGCTTCAGCCCAGGAATGATGAGTGAATGAGTTAACTGGACAACATCCAAGAGAATTTAAAACACATCTGCATAAAACTTGCACATACATGTTAATAGCAGCATTGTTCCTAATAGCCCAAAGAGGAAAACCTAAATGTCTATCAACTGCTGCTGCTGCTGCTGCTAAGTCACATCAGTCATGTCTGACTCTGTGCGACCCCATAGACGGCAGCCTACCAGGCTCCTCTGTCCCTGGGATTCTCCAGGCAAGAACACTGGAGTGGGTGGCCATTTCCTTCTCCAATGCATGAAAGGGAAAAGTGAAAGTGAAGTCGCTCAGTCATGTCCGACTCTTCTAGACCTCATAGACTGTAGCCTACCAGGCTCCTCTGTCCATGGAATTCCCCAGGCAAGAGTACTGGAGTAGGGTGCCATTGCCTTCTCCGTTCATCAACTGAGAAATAAATAAATCAAGTGTGGCTTATCTATGCAATGGAATATTATTCAGTCATAACAGGAAATGAAGTACTGACTTATATTACAATATAGATGAATGAAATAAAACATGAAATGAAAGAAGGTCACTTATCATTTGATTGCATTCTATGAAAAATTTATCATAGGTAAATTCACAGATACAGAAAGTAGGTGAGTGGTTGCCAGGGGCTGGAGGAGTGCGAGTGACTGCTAAGGGGGGTACAGTGCTTCTTTGGGGGTGATAAATACTCTGAAATTAGTGGCTATGGTTGTGTAACTTTGTAAATATACTAAGTATCATTCATTTGTGTACTTGAAGAGGATGGATTTTATGATATGTAGGTTGTATCACAATAATAAAAGAACTAGACCAAAAAAAAAAAAAATGTAGTGGGAACAGTCTGACAAGAAAGAGGAAATGAAGGAAGCCTGGTGTTGTCTGAATAGAAAGGCAAGAGGTTGTAGACAATGAAGCTGGAAAGAAGGGAGGATTCAGACCAGGTGGTGCCTTATAAGGCACTCCATAACTGGGTTGATCTTAGTATCTTTTCACATGTATTCTAACTCAACTCTTCTTGACCAACCTTTCTGGCCAAAGAATGCACTCTCCCTTCATCAATTCTACCTCCTGGTTCCTAAGACATAATAGATTCTTTGTGCTGCTGTATCTTTTCCACAAGGTATTTCCTGAAAATATCCACACACTAAGGGAGAGGCAGCATACACCCCAGGGGTAGGTAGCTCTCCTGCTAGGCACGACAGATGGGTGGCCATTTCAGACAAGTGAGACAAGGTTCCTAAACGCAACGCAATGTCAATTTGTTAGGGAAAAAAAGGAGCTGAGTTTTTCTGATGTCACAAGGATTTGGTTTTTGAAGGTTTTATTTTGAAGGCTCTGATAAAAGGGGGAATGGAAAAGACTATCAAGGGAGGACAGATCTTGAGACAGGGAGTAAGATGAAGAATGAACACCTGCAAGGCAATAGAAATTAATGCAAAAATAAACAGAGGGGACCTAATCAAACTCACAAGGCTTTGTACAGCAAAGGAAATCACCAAAAAAAATGAGCAGACAATGTATTGAATGGGAGAGAATATTTGCAAATGATGCAACCAGAAAGGGCTTAATTTTCAAAATATACAAAAAAGCTCATGCAACTCAACAAAAAACACCAACAATAAAAACAACCCCAAACAACCCAATTGAAAAATAGACATAAAGACCTAAGGAGATACTTTTCCAAAGAAGAAATCCAGATGGCCAAAAGGCACATGAAAAGATGCCGAACACCACTAATTATCAGAGAAATGCAAATCAAAACTACAATGAGGTACTACCTCACACTGATCAAAACGGCCACCATTAAAAAGGCTACAAATAACAAAGATGAGACTGTGTGGAGAAAAGATAATCCCACTGTTGGTGGAAATATAAATTGGTGCAGTCACTGTGGAAAACAGGATAAAGGAGCCTTAGAAATTTAAAAATACAATTACTAAATGATACAGCAATCTCACTGTTGGGCATATATCCAATCAAAACTATAATTCAAAAAAATACACAAACCCCTATGTCCCTAGCATCACTATTCACAATAACCAAGACATGGAAACAACCTAAATGTCCATTAACAGAGGAACAGATGAAAAAGATGTGGAGTGTATGTACAATGGAATACTGCTGCTGCTGCTGCTAAGTCGCTCCAGTCGTGTCTGACTCTGTGCGACCCCATAGACGGCAGCCCACCAGACTTCCCTGTCCCTGGGATTCTCCAGGCAAGAACACTGGAGTGGGTTACCATTTCCTTCTCCAATGCATGAAAGTGAAAAGTGAAAGTGAAGTCGCTCAGTCGTGTCCGACTCTTACCGACCCCATGGACTGCAGCCTACCAGGCTCCTCCATCCATGGGATTTTCCAGGCAAAAGTACTGGAGTGGAGTGCCATTGCCTTCTCCACAATGGAATACTACTCAGCCATAAAAAGAACAAAATAATGCCATCTGCAGCAACATGAGTGCAACTAGAGATTATCACTGCTGCTGCTGCTGCTAAGTCGCTCCAGTCGTGTCTGACTCTGTGCGACCCCATAGACGGCAGCCCACCAGACTTCCCTGTCCCTGGGATTCTCCAGGCAAGAACACTGGAGTGGGTTACCATTTCCTTCTCCAATGCATGAAAGTGAAAAGTGAAAGTGAAGTCGCTCAGTCGTGTCCGACTCTTACCGACCCCATGGACTGCAGCCTACCAGGCTCCTCCATCCATGGGATTTTCCAGGCAAAAGTACTGGAGTGGAGTGCCATTGCCTTCTCCACAATGGAATACTACTCAGCCATAAAAAGAACAAAATAATGCCATCTGCAGCAACATGAGTGCAACTAGAGATTATCACTGCTGCTGCTGCTGCTAAGTCGCTCCAGTCGTGTCTGACTCTGTGCGACCCCATAGACGGCAGCCCACCAGACTTCCCTGTCCCTGGGATTCTCCAGGCAAGAACACTGGAGTGGGTTACCATTTCCTTCTCCAATGCATGAAAGTGAAAAGTGAAAGTGAAGTCGCTCAGTCGTGTCCGACTCTTACCGACCCCATGGACTGCAGCCTACCAGGCTCCTCCATCCATGGGATTTTCCAGGCAAAAGTACTGGAGTGGAGTGCCATTGCCTTCTCCACAATGGAATACTACTCAGCCATAAAAAGAACAAAATAATGCCATCTGCAGCAACATGAGTGCAACTAGAGATTATCACTGCTGCTGCTGCTGCTAAGTCGCTTCAGTCGTGTCTGACTCTGTGCGACCCCATAGATGGTAGCCTACCAGGCTCCCCTGTCCCTGGGATTCTCCAGGCAAGAACACTGGAGTGGGTTGCCATTTCCTTCTCCATGCATGAAAGTGAGAAGTGAAAGTAAAGTCGCTCAGTCGTGTCCGACTCTTCGAGACCCCATGGACTGCAGCCCACCAGGCTCCTCCATCCATGGGATTTTCCAGGCAAGAGTACTGGAGTGGGGTGCCATTGCCTTCTCCGAGAGATTATCACAGTAAGTGAATTAAGTCTGAAAGAGAAAGAAAATACCACATCACTTACATGTGGAATCTAAAATGTGAGTCAAACCTGTCTACAGAACAGAAACATGGGCATAGAGAATAGACTGCTGGTTGCCATGGGTGGGGGGTGGGAGAGGGACAGATTGGGAGTCTGGGGTTAGCAGATGCAAACTGGTTTCTACAGAATGGATTAAACAAGGTTCTACTGTACAGCACAGGGAGCTATATTCAATATCCTGTGATAAACCATATAGAAAAAAATATGGAAAAGAATGTATATACACGTGTAACTGAATCACTCTGCTGTACAGTAGTAATTAACACAACACTGTAAATCAACTCCACTTCAAGAAAAAAGAAGAATGAGGGTCTGATTATGGATGGACCCCCTGGGAAAGCTCAGGCTTTGGTGTTGTCCTTCTGATTTGCGGAACAGGCATACTGTACATCCTGATTCAAGTCCTTTTTCCCCTCTCCACTGTATTGACCATAGCTAACAGTTATACCTAATCTTGAGTAAAAGTCACAGGCATGACTTACTGATTGTTGGCTAGTTTCTGGTTTCTTTCTTTCTGAGTGCCCTGAACTTATTACCAGTACTCTTAAGGTCATTCTGAATTCAGAATAAAAGCTATCTGGCTGATAGAGGATAAAGACCAGAGTACAACTCTTCACATGAAATGTGTTTACGAGTTCCTTCTGTGTACCAAACCCATGTCTAGGTGCTGGTGATTCTGGAGTATATAATACCTACTCCCTGACCTCATGAAGCTTCCGTTCCACACCCTTCTCAAATATTTATTGAACATCTTCTCTTTGCCAGGCACTGTGCCACACACTGAAATAGAACAGAAGAAACTCAAAATGGGCTTTGATCATCTTGCTTAACGGCATTGCCTGTTGCTTTGTGAAAAACCAGAGCAAGCCAGAATGAACATAATCTATTGACTAAGGCTAAATTACCTACAGTTCCTAAAATAACAGTTATATTTGTCGGTTCTAGGTCTTCTAGCAAAGGTACACGAAAAAGTATTATTCTTTATTAAAGGAGAACAACTACCTCCTGTCTAGTATCCCATTTCCAATGCTTGGTGGGGAGGAAATATCATCAGAATCTATTTTGATGTTAAGTCTTTCAAGACACAAAGATGAGCATAATGATGGGGCCACAGACTTAGATTCTGAGGGATTTTGAACAGCTTACTTGTACAACTGATTTCAGTTTTCCAGTGAGAAATATGAGGTAACAGATGAGCTTTATAGTTTATCATGGGTAAAGAGTGGGGTTTTAGAAAATACTTTTTTAAAAAATTTTGAAATAATTTGAATCCCAAGAAGTTCCTGTATACATTCCACTCAGCTTCCCTACAGAAATTATCCTGCAGCACCATGATAAGTGGTCACAAGCAGGAAACTGAAATAGGTTACAATACAACTAACTTATATGTAAACCTTAGATTCCCTGGTGGCTCAGAGGTTAAAGCATCTGCCTGTGATGGAGGACACCTGGGTTCAATCCCTGGGTCGGGAAGATCCCCAGGAGAAGGAAATGGCAACCCACTCCAGTATTCTTGCCTGGGAAATCCCATGGACGCAGGAGCCTGGTGGCCTACAGTCCACGGGGTCACAATGAGTCTTACACAACTAAGTGACTTCACTTTCAGTATTCAGATTTCACCAGATTTGCGTACACTTTTCCCCTCATAATGTATAGCTCTAGGGAATTTTTATCTCATACATAAATTCTATTCACCGTACAGAACTAATCTATCACCACAAAGAATTTCTTTCCTATTATCCCTTAATAGTTAGTGATAGTCCCCTCCTTAACCCTAACTGCTGCAACCACTTCATCATTATAATTCTGTCCCTTTGAGAATAATAATAGATTCTTTAAAGCTATCAATTCAGTGATTTAACTTGTTTAACCAGAAGTTTAATTATATTTTGGGTTTCTTAAGAGTGTGGCTTATAATTAATCCTATTTCCTGCCTTACAAACTAGCTCCTCCCTTTCTGCTGTTCCCCGTTTCCCATTTTTCATTTAAAGAAACCCTCAGAAGAATCTCAGCCCTGAGCTAAGCTATCTCACGGATTTCAGATTTCTTTATTACTTTACTGTCCACAACCTATCACTGGGCCCAGCATAGTAAGAAGGAAAAGATTAATGTATGTTTCCATCAGGGCCCAGAGCTCAGCATGTTCATGCTAGTATGGGGGAAAAAAAGAAGAAAAGCAATCTAGAGAGTTCTGCTTCATGTCCTCTCTGGTCACAGAACAGAGATTCATTTCGGGCTTTAGGGATTTGGGGAGGATCCTGAAAGTTAAGACCACTGATGACACGTTAGAGGCACTTGGGGCATATGGCCTGGGTTGACACACTATCTCTAGGTCAATGTGGTATATGACTCCTTAAAATGTCATTTTTTAAAAAGTGGACTGAAAACCAAAACAAAACTAAGCTACGACCGTGACACTTCAGTGGGAGGCAGTGACTGTAATTCCATGGAAACCCCGTGGGAACCAACAGTCACAATGTTCCACAGTTACCAGATGTGATCTAAGCAAGAGGGTGAAGAAAGAATTTCACAGAAGGCAATGTCATGTCGCAACTCTTCTCAACATGGAGAAGCTGCCTGAAAAGAAATTAACACTCAGGAATCCTGCCAGAAGTGTGCACACCTAATTCATTTCCCTCTATTATTATTAAAGTGCTCTGGAAGGCTCTCTCTGAAGGAAACAGTCCAAATACACAGTTTTAATTCTGTTCTTTTACATAACTATAGAAATGCTTCTAGAAAGTGAACAGTATGTAAGCACCAAGAAGTAATTTTTTTTTTAATGTAACTGCATTTTAATCAATTTTTTCAGTCAACAAATATGTTAAGTATTGTTTCGATTCAGCTTAACAAATACATGGGAAATGCCTCCTTCCACGTGCCAGGCATGCTACTTAGACAATGTTCCTCTGTGGAAGAAGGAAGAAAACGACACACCCCTGCAGATCTACAGATTCACACCCCTTGGCCCATAAAAGAAAGGACTTAAATACAGAGGGAAGAAAGAGAGTTCCCATCACTGGGCCAGCTTGTACAGAAGCTTAGGCTCCAAACATCCTGTTTAAGAGCACCTTTTACCTCATTCCTCACCACTCTCCAAAGAAAGCAAAGATTTCCTCTGGATGCTCTGTCCTCATAAATGTTCTCTGAACACTTGCTGCCTCTCCTGCCTCTGCCTTTTTCTTTTTCAGTTCCTTCCCCACCCTTGAGGCCAGTATCTTCCATCCTCTTCTAGAACCATCTAATCACCCTAAAGGGTCAGTTCAAATCCCAGTGGCTACATGAGAATTCTTACCTTTCAGTTGGCTCTCAAGCCCCTCTGAAACCCCATGGGAAGCAGCTGACATTAACCAAATATTCATTAAGGATCAAGTGTTCAGTGTGTATTGTCTAATTTCATTCTCATCATGAGGTGAAGGCACTATTCTCTTTAAAATGAAGATAAAAAGAGTGCTCAGAAAAGACAATGCCCTTGTTCTACTACAGCTGGAACTGGTTTAGGTACTTCCACCTAATTCTAAAGTCCATGATCTTTCACAATCTATCTTTGTCTGGTTCTCTCATTTATAATTTCTTATCCTTAGGTGGTATTTTTACTTACTGTTTGATAAGTCTCTGATTTGTCTTGCTATTCTGACTATCAACCTCTTTGGAGCAAAGAACTCATCTTTCCAAATGTTTTTCACTCACAACTCCTAGACTGTTTCCTAAATAGCAACTACTCAGTCATGATTGATTGCTTGAGGGTCTTTTCTCCCCTTTATCCCCTTTTCAGCTACTTCAGGTTTGCCTGACTGATTCATTTTTAAACAGCTTAAGAGACTCCCGTTGATGCCATGCTGGGCCTGTGGGGCTCCTGGGCACAAGGTCTTTGTCTCTCTATTTCTTTGATTATAGGAAACAGCCTTCATTCAGCCTCCATGAACTTTCTGACTTCCACTTGGCGGATTCAAGCAGTTAGAGGGAAGGAATGGGGGACCAAGGAGAAACAATAGCCAAGAGCAGTCTTGGAGCAAGGTCCTGTTTCCCCAATAGAAAATACATACAATAGTATCTTCGACCTATTTTGCAGATACTGAAACCCTCTCCAGATGGAAGAAGTTAATGATTAACAAGGGTATGCTGCCTACACGCAAGTAGACCTCAGACCAGTTGGACCCAAAGGGTGGACTCCTACTTACCTCATCAGCAACCCATCAGAAGAAAGTCCACAAACTGATCACACCCTCTTTGAGCAATTATTATAAAACTTGTCACTATCTTCCCCAAGTTGGGACACTTGGTTCTGGGGGGCATTAGCTTGCTGTGTCCCTCTTTGCCTGACCAAGCAATAAAGCTGTCTTTTTCTACCTCATCCAAAACTCTGTCTCCAAGATTTGATTCGGCAACAGTGTACAGAGAAGCTAAGCTTGAGGCATCACCATCTCAAAACAAGGATGCTATGGAATCACGTGTACACAGTCAGAAGGAAAGCCCCAGCCATTCTAGTAGGATCCTTGGGCGCAATGACACCAGAGACCGAGGCAGGCTAGGAAGCTGGCCCCTCTGCATGCTTACTAGCGTCCACAAGACAAGATTGCAAAGGGAACAAAACAGGAAATCCATATCCAGTCCCCGTATTTTACAGACAAGAAGCCTGGGCTCAGCAACGTTGGGTGCCTCCGCACCATCCCCCGGCTCAGCGTTCTTTCCCCTGCATCTCATGGCCCTACATTGTCCTAAGGACTTATTTCCCTTCCAATTACAGAAGTGTGAGTAGTAAGTGCCAAGAAGGTGAAATATTCTACAAAGCAGGTGAAAGAGAAGTATTGATACCACACCACAGCAATAACCCCACTTCGTGGTGACAATAACCTGTCCCCCGGGGACCCTGCAGGCTTTGCCCCAGCCTGTCTCCTGCTTCAGCTCTCACTGACTGCTGCCCAGGTCTTGGGCACAAGGGCTTGGCTTCATTTCTTCCCAAGTGCCCCGCTCATACCCATCTAGAGTTTCCATCATAGGGACTTTAATCTTTGCCCCACCATCTCCCATCCTGTATCCTTCCCACCTCTAGCTCCATGACCTTTAATTCTCAGCTCAATCACCTCTTCCTTGGAGAAGGCTCTCCTGGTCTCCAGGCTAGGCTAGCTTACCCTTATGCAATTTCCTGGCACCATGTATTTTCCCTTGAATGTACTGGTTAGCTTTCTAATTACTTCTTTCTTTTCTGTCTTCCCTTATGATGCTGTTGTTCTTTTGACCTCTAGTGTCAATCACTGTGCCTGCCAAAACAGATGCTTGATGAACGGTTATGGGAAGGATAAGTAAGTATTATGGCAGTATTATTTTCTTCTCTGCCTGCTTCTCTCCTTCCCTTTCTCCCTTTTCTCCTCTCCTCTTGTACACATACACACATGAATTATGATCATAATTCATTTGATAAAATTGTACTAAGGCCTGTTAAAATTGAAGAGGAAAAGTTAAAATTCACATAAGCTCCTGCTCCTTCTGCCTCTGTAACTCAGCTTGCTCCTTGCAAAGTCTGGATTACGTAGGTCACGCAGTGTCAGAAAGTGGGGACTTACAATACTAGGAACTAGAGCTTATCTCACTCAGCCTTGTCCTGCTCTTTGCAATTGCTCAGCCCCTGCAAACCTGCTTAATCATGCCTCTCTGTGTAAAGATCAGGCATCCCCCTCCCATCTTGACTGCTGTTCCCACGTGTGTGAAATTGAAGGAGGAAACAGACAGAATAGACTCCATTTGAAAGCAGGGCTCCATCTTGAGCTGGACTGTGGACTTTGAGTATATGCCCAGTATCTATGGAAACAACATACCAACTGGAAAACCAGACCCCCGATGGAAGAGCTCCAGGGCTCGCACCTAGACTTTCCATCCCTAAAAGAATACCCTAATTGTCTGTGTAACCTAATAGAATCTTAAATTCTACTATGCATACCCTGTGGGGTATGACCACAGGCCTATTTATAATTGTCCACTGTTAACTACCTAGGCCTAAGGCATATGAATCACGGGTTAACTTTGATTGTATCTTTCTTTTCCTTTGTTCAGACTACTTTCAGGGAATTTGGGGAGGTGGGTTTGTACACTTAGGGTATATAAGGTTTTCACAAAAACTGGCTGGGGTCGTTGGCTAAAAGGAGACTCTGCCTTGGGCCCACCGGTGTGATAAACTGCACTCCACTATCCGCATTGTCCTTCTGAGTGAGTTTGTTTCTCGGAATGTGTGGCTACAACAAAACCCCTTAGTTTAAACCAGCCTATTAGCAGCTAGCGTTGCCCACTAAGGACTTCCCTGGTGGAAGAACTCTGTAACCCCTTTGTTCGGAGCTCAGAGCTTGAAGTGTTAACATCTCTGGGCCAGCTAGCATAATAAGCCTGAGTTCTCCAACTCTCTAAGTGTGGTGCTTGGTTTCTCAATTACTGGTTTCTGCAATGAAACAAGAGTACTATTTTTTTAATGTGTAACACAGGATGAACAATTCACCATTACAAAGTTTTTTGTTTGTTTTTGGTGAAAGGCATTTTTAAATAATTTCATACTCTAATATATAAATAAAATATAATTTACACATTTCCATTTTATTGGCTGTTTAAAGCATTCTAATTTTTCAAAATATAAACAATACTGCAATAAATATGCAAACAGCTGTCGGTATTTTGGATTTTTTTTTGGATGGATTCCTAAAAGTGGAATAACTGGATTAAAGGGGAAAAAAAAACTGAAAAACAAACAAACAAAAATATGTATTGAAACATGTGGTGAGTAATTTCCAGAAGGGAAGTTTATTTCTGTAGCAGCATGCCTTTCTTTAAATTAAAGTGCTTATCCCTGAGTGGTCCCCAACGGCAAAACCAACCTTTATATTGGCAGTCATGGGGCCAGGGTCACCCAAGAGTAACTCAACGGTCAAAACTATCAAACAAACCTATTAAAAATATTTTGTGCAACCTCCCAACCTTTGCTCTTGACATTCTTTCTTCTCTGCTTAAGCATTATTCAAACGTTAAACTCTGGTTCAAATCTCAATTCTTCAATAAAACTCTCAACTCACTTTGTACACAACAACATTTTTAGGTATCTTTGTTAACCTTAATGTTAAGAAGAAAGTGCTTGAACCTTGCCTACCATAGTTTTCAATTTTATTTTGGGGCTTAGCAGACTGTCCAGTATGTAGTAAAATTCCTTAAGACATAAAGGTTGACAGATGTGTTGGACTCCAGTTACTTTTAGAGCACCTACCAACTTCTCATTTGAGAAGCTTTCCCTTCTCTGCCTACTGGGAGCTGTCATTCATACGTCCCCAGCTTTTGTAACTCAGGGTTGGACACGAAATTCCAATTTGTGCGGTTTTACCCACATCAAGCAATTCTCCAACCCCAGCTGGATGTCCTAGAATTCACCTCAGTGCTGACACTATCTTCCTGGGGAGGTGTCAGATCCTACCTGTTACAGTAGTCACATGAAACCTCTCCCCATCCCGCTTTCTCAGGCCCCAGTCAGGTTGTTACCTGTGCTTCTGACTGACAGGCTACAGAAGGAGGAGGTTCCAATGATCCCCTCCTGTGGTTGGATTAATTTGTCAGAAGGGCTCACGTAACTCAGAGAAACATTTTACTCACTAGCTTACCGATTTAATCATAAAAGAATATAATTCAGTAACAAAGAAATGCACTGAGCAAGGTATGGGGAGGAGGGCATGCAACATCAGTTAATATTCAGGAGCACTGCTGACCATGTGTTTAACGGATCTGGGAAGTTCGCCAAACTCTGTTTTTGGGGGTTTTATGGAAGCTTCAGTAGACAGGCATGGTTAATAAATCAATGGTCATTGGTGACTGAACTTGTTCTACAGCTCCTCCCTGCTGCCCAAAGGTGGGAGACTGGGAGAATCAAAGTTTTATCCTTCTAATTATAGGGTTGGTTCCCTTAGCAACCACCCTCCCCCTTAGGTGCTTTCTGAATGACGCTTCATTAAGGTAAAAAAAGAGATCTTTATCACTCTCATCACTTAAGAAATTCTGAGGGTTTAAGAAGCAGAGATGAGGGTCAAATATATATTTCTTACACAGTGTGATACCTCGACAGGCCAATAAGAGCTCTTCCTGAGACTTTTGGTTGAAGCTATTAAGCAAAAGCTTTCCATTAGAAAACTAGTTAGGGGCACAATGCAGCTTACAGCCGTTCATGGTTGGGTTTCCACCCCCAGGGACAAAGCCCATTTGAGAATAAAACCAATGGGGAGAAAAGCAGAACCAAGGGAGGGATACTGTGTAAAAGACATCATTTGAGTAACTGAATCCAGCTACTACAAGACATAAGCTCTGCCCCTCTTATATGACACCAGAAGTTCTCTTCTTTTGTATATTCTTAAGTTAGTTTGACTTGAGTATACATCACTTGTAACTACATGACTCATTCATCACTACCACAACTCTACTGTAACAGAGAGTAATATACATTGAAGTAAGCACATTATCCTGTCTATTTAGCTGCACGTTAAATTCAACACTGTTCATTTTTGGAATGGCAGTAAAGTCCTAATTCCCAAGAAAGTTTAGTTTTTATGAGTCTGTAAGCCCTTAGGAATAATTTTTTATCTAGTCTTTGCCTCTTGGCCCTCATATTTCCCTCAAGCCATCTTGCTCCTATTTGACTTAAAGGAAATTAAACTTAGTAATTTCAAACTACATTTTAATTACTTCTTTCATAATAAACCAAATTAAATTTTAAAAGCTGAAGACATTTTCTCCTCTTGAACTTAGAGATGTAGCTTTTAATGAAATTTGATGTACTTTTTAAAATTTTAATAAATTTTATACATCTCACCATGCAGTCTTTTTTTAAAGATTATCAATGTTTAATTTTGCTATATTATGATGTTCTTTTTATGAAACTTCTCTTCTGCTTAGGTATTTCCTGGTAATCTATGTTCTAATTTCATCTCTGACAAACTGGTTTAAGCTTTACAATTCTATATAACTGAATATTTTTCTCCTGAGACACTCTAAATTCAGTCAAAAAATATGACTGAAGCTTATCTCTAGGAAAATCATATTAATTTACGAGGTACCAATTTTGTAATATATTTAGTCTACTCTATCCACAGATGCAAGCTTGAGTCATTCTTTACAGATTCACTATGACTTTGTTCATATGAGACAAGTTTATCCAAAACTGTTAATTACCCAAATATTTCTTTTCAAATCTAAATCAAGTTTGGGGTTGCTTTTTCTTGAAATGGAACTATCCAAAACAAACTAAATATTGTATTGCTTACTTACACATTACATATACTTCTAAAAAATCATATAATATTCAAGTGTGTAAAGTAGATACAAAAGAATTCCAAGAAAAATCCATTAGTAAATGTTGTGTATTACTTTCCATTTTTCTATATTTAAACATTTAAGCATAATTTGAATAAAATAATATATATTTCATTCTAATCAAGCCAAAATATTCTATATTGCCTTCCTCTCACCAATATACACATATTTAAAACATCATGGCTATTTCTGCAATATTATTTCATGCAGATTTACCTCATTCCTTTTATAGTAGCTTAGAACTCTTTTGGATCACTGTAACTTAATATAAGCAGTCCTTTTCTGTTGGGCATTTGGGTTGTTTCTAAGGTCTGTGCTACTATAAAACAATGAGCTGACAACCACCGTATTATTAAAATACATATATGTATCTTAATGCAATTATTAGAAAATTTCCTTAAATATTAAACACACACTGTTGTAAAATTCTAGAAGCAGCATCTTGAAAGATAAGCATGTGTAAAACTGTAGCAGATATTAACAGACAGCTCTCTAAGAAGTTTATAAAATATTACACACTCACCAAGATCATAGAAGATGACCTGTTCTCTCACTATTAAAACCTCTAGGCTAGTGGTTCTCAAAATTATGGCTTAGGAACCATCTGTCTTAAGATAGTGATACAGGTACTGCCAGCCAACTATTAATAGATAGTAACTGAAATGGGTTGAGTCTAAGAACCTCCATTTTTAGGTTTTAGAAATATCATCCTGGCCATAAAATTATAAAGGTATTTATTGAACAGAATGGTTAAAGACATTTTCTCATCTTCTAAAAGATATTTATCTGTTTCTCTTTTCATATATTTATTGGTTATTTCTCTTCTATCTCAACTGTCAGCCTATCTATTT
The DNA here is from genome assembly GCF_019923935.1 of Bubalus bubalis. NCBI lineage: Eukaryota > Metazoa > Chordata > Mammalia > Artiodactyla > Bovidae > Bubalus > Bubalus bubalis. Next base: position 22,802,221 of record NC_059177.1, on the reverse strand, counting down.
TGTCCATTTTTCATTTGGAATGGAGTTTCATTTTCATTGATTGACATATAGCCTTATTATATATTAAAGATACTAACTTTCTCTTAGTCATGTATCTCATAAACACACTTTCATTACTTTACTATGTAGTGAGATTTTTTTTTTTACCATGTAATACTTTACAGTTTTTATGCAAATCATGCAATCTTTTGACTCTCTCAGCCTTCCTCCCCACCCAATGTTAAAAATATTTTCTTAGATTATCTACTGCTACCTAAATTTCTTAACCAACCTAAGCTTTTTTTTTCGTACATACACATGACCTTTGAACAACAAAGGGGAAGATTTGATACATTCCTAATTTATGGTCCGCCTCCTGTATCCTTAGTTCCCACCCATTCAGATTCAACAAACCACATACCATATAGTAGTGTACTATTTACTACTGAAAAATCTCTGCACGTTTAGTGGGCCCATGCAGGTGAAACCCACTTTGTTCAACGGTCAACTATATTTTTAAAATAAAAAGCTACTTTTCTGAACATTACTTACCAAATAATCTTCAAATACTGCCTTATCTGAACACTAAATGCTGGAATTTTGATGTCACTTTATTATTTTCCTTGTCTGTATAATTTTTTTTTTTAATCTCAGAATTCAGAAATTCTACTAGAATTAGAATAAATTTATTTAGTGCTTGGAAAGCTTGGTCATTATTTTAAAAATAAAGTTTCTTGTCCTTTTTTATTTTTTTTTAATTTAATTTTATTTTTTTAAACTTTACAATATTGTATTGGTTTTGCCAAATATTGAAATGAATCCACCACAGGTATACATGTGTTCCCCATCTTAAACCCTCCTCCCTCCTCCCTCCCCATACCATCCCTCTGGGTCGTCCCAGTGCACCAACCCCAAGCATCCAGTATCGTGCATCGAACCTGGACTGGCGACTCGTTTCATACATGATAGTATACATGTTTCAATGCCATTCTCCCAAATCTTCCCACCCTCTCCCCCTCCCACAGAGTCCATAAGACTCTTCTATACATCAGTGTCTCTTTTGCTGTCTTGTATACAGGGTTATTGTTACCATCTTTCTAAATTCCATATATATGTATTAGTATACTGTATTGGTGTTTTTCTTTCTGGCTTACTCTTGTCCTTTTTTAAAAGCAGATATATTATCTATTATTTTTTTTTTAAAAAACAACAGTTCTTTCATATACTCTGTTCTCTTCATAATTTCTATTATATAGAAGAAAGTTGACGTTACGAGGCTTTCCTCCATGTCTATTCCATTTCTAAAAGTCTGCAAAAACACTTTCAGTCATTAATATTAACAGAAGTTTTAGCAGATATATGACTACATAGCTATGTTATTATCTATACTCATACAAAAGGAGAAATATAATTCAGTATTTTTCTTCAGCCAGGAAGTAAAATACGGGCATGATATAATGACAAAACTCAATACATATTCTCACTTTAAAGCGAAGAACGAGCACCAAGTGAGCATCAGGGATTTCCCTGAGTTAAAGAAACAACCGCTGCGGTGGTCTGGGAAGCCTCTGACTGACTGAGCCTGGCAGCTAAAATAGATGCAGGCGTGAAGGGGCTTTGCAAGGAAAGAGGGAGAAAACTTGGAAATGCAGCCTTGAAAATCACTAACATATCGGAGACATGACCTTCAACTGCCCACAGGGTTTATTCTCCTTTAAGCTTTGACATTCTATGGTTTGTCATTTTATTTTTATTTCTACCTCAGGCAAAGAGAATTTCTCTTAGCAATTTTTGTTTTCTAAAATTTTATACCATTTTAGGCCCTTTACCAAAAACAGGTAAAATGGAAGAAAAAACATTATATCCTAAGATGTCTTTTTGATATCAATAAAAGAAAATAAAAATAATAGTAAGTAAAAGATTTTATTTGGTTTTATTCATGTTTCATGTATTTCACTCATTTTTTGCAATAATATTCTAAAACTGTATGGCTTTTCTTCTGTGTAAAAATTATTTAAAAATCAAGTGATGCCTTTAATCAAGATAAAAAATCATATTTTTATTCTCATCTGTATGTATTAGAATTCTAATGTACAGTCAAGTGACAAAAATTCAATGCTAAATAACATAATATGTAGTAATTTGTTGGTTTCTACTCCCAAAGTTCTAGAAGGATAAGAGATGAAAACAAGGATAAGGGATGAAAACAAGGACTGAACCACAGCTGGTACCCTTTCTTATCATCTATTTATGTCTTTCAGCATTTTCGCCTTACTCTCTCAGTCTGTATACAGGCTCCCTCACATGAAAGTAAATCTTACTCTCTAACCAGGCAGAGAACAAAAAGATTCTTCCTGATGTTCCTTTCACAAGAGAAATGAGGAGGGACTCTGATTGGCCTAAGTGGGTCACATGTCTATCTTTAAGCCGATCACTATTCTCTGTGACATAGGCACAACAGATTTTATATTTTCCATGGGATTTTTACATTTATCTGATTCTACCAGACATGTGTGGAAACATGCTCTTAGGTTTGTGTTCAGATGTGGAAAGCCTTGAATGAATATCCTATTCTGTAAATCATAGGAATATTTCTGGAAAAGCTCTTTGCAAAAAATTATGCATCAAAGTATTTTACATTTGCACTAAAAAGCTAGTTCCTTGATAGTTATTCAAGTTCTTCCCCTATGAAACATTGACCCAAATTCTTTATGGAGCTAAGTGTCTTTAATTGGCATGTCTCCCAGGTTACCAACCTGAGAATCAGCCTAACAAAATAGTTTCTTAAATTAACTAAATGTGTCCCATAGCAATTTTGACTTGGCAGAAATGAAACCACTTCGAATCTAAAGGTGATGTTCAAATAGCCATAGTTAAAAATTTATAAGTTAGAAAAAAAGAAATTTCTTAAATACACTTTGCCAAGGTGATATTTTGTAGGATTATTTCAAAATCAAAGACTGAGGTTTGTTTTTGTTTTTGTTTTTTCCCTGTCTCTCACAGGAAGCTGGGACTCTCTCTGTTGGCACTATCTAAGATTTTTACAAGCAGGTAGTCAATGCTGTGACTAGGCCTTTGATCAACATTGCCTGTCTGCCAGGCTGTGTTCATCAAGAACACATTTCTCTGGGTGTAAGTCCAAATCAGTAATGCAGGCATCTAGTAAAAAATAATATTCCCCAGTTGGTCTTATATTTCTGGGCTCAGAAAAGCCTTTAGGGCTATTTCTAGCCTCTGTCCAGCTCCAGACTGGAGACAGTCAGAACTAACTATGTCACGGGGGGGTGCCCTTGCACAAGGGGAGTCCTTGAGTGAGAAGACTTGCCTTTGTCTGTATCATCTTTCCTTTGTCTCAGTGCATTTGGGAGCCAAAATGATTATTTGGGTTATTCTCAGAAATGTGTACAAAGGATGTGTTACTATCTAAAGGAAAGGTTGAGAAATGATCACTACTGTGTCTGACAAACAAAAGAGAATGTAAGTTATTTGACATGTTGTAGCTTCAAATTGACAATTTCATACATGAAAAAAGCTAGTGGGAATCAAGAGCCAATCAGATAGAAGATGACATACACAGGCTTATAAAGTAGTGTCATATTCAAGATATAGGGGGAAAAACCCACTAAATTCTAAAAAGGTAGGTAACTTGCTCACCATATTTGAATAGTACCTGGGGAACTTCTGCTTTCACTCAATATGGAAGAGCAGGTACTGGATATACTCTCCTGCCTGAAACAATCAAAAAGTAGACAAAACATAGAAAAGTGGTTTTCAAGATCCTGGACATCAGGCAATGAAGGACAAAGATCTCTGAAAGACAGGAAACAAATGAGGTGGGTCCTAAGAGTATGCCAGCCCATCTGCCCAGGACAGTTTTCAGGTCACGACACAGGAGGGGACACAGGCAGAGTCTGGTGGACATCCTAGGTGAATTCAGGATAGACCACTGGACAGAAACCAAAGAGAGCTGCACAGAGACAACGCCGGGAAACTCGTGAGTATTCGGTGGAATAGTCATCCGGGCATGTGTGAGAGAACTGCCTATCCGAGACTTTTGGAAAGAACCACCCAATGAAGAGAGAGGGACAAATGTTCAGTGCTCATAAGGAGCTGGGCATAGTGAAAGTTCCCATTCATCACAATGGTTACTCCCATATTAGTGAAATGTTTGTGCCACAGAATGGGGCAATTTAAACATGGGAGTACTTTATTAAGGGCTTCCCAGGTGGCTTAGTGGTAAAGTACCCGCTTGCCTATGCAGGCGATGTGGGTTTGATCCCTGGGTTGGAAAGATCCCCCGGAGAAGGAAATGACAACCCACTCCAGTATTCTTGCCTGGAAAAATCCATGATCAGGGGAGCCTGATGGGCTAGAGTCCATGGGGTCACAAAAGAGTTGGACACAATTGAGCGACTAAACAAAAAGAATACTTTGTAATATTGCATATGAAGGCCAGATCCTAAAGACAAATGTCACATACCCTTTTCACAAATGGCATCAGAAAATGAAAACAGGACTGTATATGCAGTCAGGAGAGAAGGGATTACTTTTACAGGTCATGTAGTGGATAATCTTCTCACTCCAGTCTTAGAACTTTACAGGGAAGGTAAGAGGCTTGGCCAATAAATGTTAGTAGAATCTAGCATTTTGACTCTAAATTCAATCACTTTTTCTTTACTCAATGTTGTTTCTTCCCACCACTATGACCTGTGTTAAGGCAACACAATTCTATATACAGTGTTTCTTCTCATTTAAGCATTAGACCACTTCAAGTGCTATTAGAGAAATGGGGAGATTGTTTTGTGGACTTTTGTGTCAAGGCCACAGTCAAAGTTTTAGAATACAGACAAATCTACACTGTTGCAGAAGCCACCAGTGAGCGCCAGGGCCCATCTGCCGCAGTCAATAGCCTAGCTTTGTTCAAACCCTTTATGGTCAGGTGGACCTGTATCAGTAGGTTCTGGTCAGTAGAATACTTGTTCCCTTTCAGGCACGGACCATTGTATGTCTCTCTGCATGATGTTTTTCTTTCTTCATCTTCCTCTGGCACCTTATAGCCTCCTGTGTGGGGCTGTATCACACGGAGGAAGAGCTGTTCTTGTTGAGTCGCTCAGTCATGATGGTTGAATGGCATCACCAACTCAATGAACATGAGTTTGAGCAAACTCGGGACACAATTTAGAGCCCCAGTGGTTAATGTCCAGCTTTTTGTTGCTGTTGTTGTTAAGTCACTCAGTTATGCCTGACTCTTTGTGACCCCATGGATTGCAGCACGCCAGGTTTCCCTGTCCTTCAGCATCTCCCGATCTTTGCTAAACTCATGTCCACTGAGTCGGTGATGCCATCCAACCATCTCATCCTCTGTCATCCCCTTCTTTTCCTGCCTTCAACCTTTCCCAGCATCAGGGTCTTTTCCAATGAGTCAGCTTTTCGCATCAGGTGGCCAAAGTATTGAAGCTTCAGCTTCAGCATCAGTCCTTCAAATGAATAGTCAGGGTTGATTTCCTGTAAGATTGACTGGTTTGATCTCCTTGCTGTCCAAGGGACTCTAAAGAGTCTTCTCCAGCACCACAGTTTGAAGGCATCAATTCTTTGGCACTCAGCCTTTTTTACTGTCCAGCTTTCACATTTGTATATGACTACAGGAAAAAACCATAGCTTTGAGGAAGAGCTGGGATCCCTGAATAAATCTGTGAAGTGGAGCCCTCCCCCTTCACCCTGCTAACAATGGGAGAACAGTAAATTTTCACTGTGTTAAACCACTATACCATTTTCAGATTTACTCTTATTCACAAAGCAGGAATGCTAATGTAATAGACTTCTCTGAATTAGATCAAATAGGTATCAGTTGAGAGGGCAAAATATTTTACACATTGCCTAGTAAAATTAGCAAAAATGAATGATTAAATATCAACAGAATTTGAAGGATTTTCTAAGAAAATATAACAGCAGTTTTACTCTTAAAACTTGGTCTACAATTTGGGGTAGTAATTCCTATTTTATACTTTATTTTTTTCCTATATTCCAAAGGTTTAATTTATCCATGAAATCATGAGTTACTCTGAAATTTGGGTGCAGATTATCATACACACACACATACACACACACTTGAAGGGAAGCTTTCAAGTCCACCTCTGTTACTTACAGACATATGTACATAGGCCAAGCAAATATCTGACTAAAAATACTACTAAATGAACTATGGGGTCTGATGGCAAATAGATATTCAAGCCAACAAGGGGTTACAATCAGAGTTGAGGTCTGCCTAGTTGACCAGAAACAAATAGATTGCCAGTTCAGTTCAGTTCAGTCACTCAGTCATGTCCAACTCTTTGCGACCCCATGAATCGCAGCACGCCAGGCCTCCCTGTCTATCACCAACTCCCGGAGTTCTCTCAGACTCACTGACTCCATCGAGTCAGTGATGCTATCCAGCCATCTCATCCTTTGTCATCCCCTTCTCCTCCTGCCCCCAGTCCCTCCCAACATCAGAGTCCTTTCCAATGAGTCAACTCTTCACATGAGGTGGCCAAAGTACTGGAGTTTCAGCTTTAGCATCATTCCTTCCAAAGAAATCCCAGGGCTGATCTCCTTCAGAATGGACTGGTTGGATCTCCTTGCAGTCCAAGGGACTCTCAAGAGTCTTCTCCAACTTCTCCAGCAATGATGGGCATATTTGGGATCAGCACAGAATTGCAATTCAGGTCTGAAACAATGGTAAACCATGTGCAACTTTCCCACATGGAAAAGGGAGGAGAAGCCTTCTGTAGAAAAGAAAGGGAAATTTGGGAGGGTAAGAGTAAATAGAGTCCGTGGCTCTTCACTGAGTCTGGGCCAGGAAAGAAGAGAAGTCTTTCTTCTTCCTCTTGGGCCTGCAGTCTTCTCAGGGCACGAGAGCTCCCCCTTCTGGGAGTTCTCTATTTTTTTGGTGGGGGGAGAGGAACCTACTACCAAAGAGAAATATATTCTGCCCTTTTTTTTTTATTATCCATCTAAAGCTCTTGAAAAATTTATAAAACCCATAGGTCTCTTGACTTTCATTTTTCAAAAGATAATTTCTCGCTTGGAATGAGTAAGATTTGAAGCTCACACTGTGAGAAGTTCACCGAGACCATTTTTTATTGAATGCTGAGCACTTAGTGGTCCAAGACTACAGTCACTTTCTCTAAGTTAGGTAGGAATGAACTCACTCACAACTCGGAGAGTCAAATAAGGGTTTAAAGGGTAAACTTTTGCTTCGATTAAGTGTTTTTCAATGAATTACCCACATAAAGGAAACTTTCTTTATGACACTAACTCTGTAGTTAGTGTTATAGTGGCAGAGAGGTCCTCCGCCTCCAATTCCCCTTTCTCCTCTCAAGGTTAAGTATAAAATGGGAAGCAAATACTACTTCACAGTAGCAGCTCCGGAATTTCTATCGAAGAGGGTATGATGGCTGGAGTCTAATTGGAAAGGAGGCTAGGAACTTCCAACAGTGTTTGCATCAGAATAATGCTATTTTTTATACTGATATGTAGTTGATTTACAATATTATGTTAGTTTCAGGTGTACAACATTGTGATTCAATATTTTTATAGATGATATTCCATTTAAAGTTATTATAAAATACTGACTATATTTCTTAGGATCTATAATTGTACCTTATTTACAAGGTTTTTACTTATGCTTTGAAATTGAAGGAAATGTAAAAAACAGCAAAATTGACTAAAGATACTTTTAGTGTTAAACATAGTATTGAGAAAATATCAACTGTTATTAAATATATATTTTTCTCTGAGATGGTATGAGGGAGCTTGATACTTTAAGGGAGAGGTGAAAAGACTCCACAGCTGCTGTTATAGAAATATTTATTGAGCACAAGCCATGTGCTAAGCACGGCTCTAGGCACTAGAGATAAGAGTGGTGAACATAACAAACAAAAACCATGCTCTCATGGAACTTACATACTGTTGGACACATGAAAATTACCTAAAATACATAATATGCAATACAAGAAGTATATATTCATATATATGTACATATATAGGTATGTATAATGTTTTACACATATATATGTGTATGTGTGTGTATAATGTCTAGAATCCTATAAGAAAAGTGAAGGAAAGGACAGGAAATGTTGAGAGTGAGGCTAGAGAAGAGACATTTTAGAATTTCAGATAGGTTAGCCATGATGGGCTATTTCTCCTGAAGGAGAAATTCTTTGCATGAAAAATGGCAAATGAGGCCATGCTCTAAGATCTCTAAAATGTCTCCTCTTAGTCTTCCAAGGCAATGGAAATAAAATAAAAATTAAACAAATGGTACTCAATCAAACTTATAAGCTTTTGTACAGCAAAGGAAACCACAAACAAAATTAAAGACAACCTAGAGAGTGGGTGAAAATATTTGCAAATGATATCATCTACAAAGCCTTCATTTCCAAGACAAATGAACAGCTCCTACAATTAAATAACAACAACAAAAAGCAAACAACCTAGTCAAAAAATGGGAAGAAGACCTAAACAGACATTTGTCCAAAGAAGACATACAGATGGCCAATAGGCGCACAAAAGGATGCTCAATATCACTAACTATTAGAGAAATATAAATCAGAACTACAGTGATGTACCACCTCACATGGGCCAGAATGGCCATTAAAAAGTCTACTGACAATAAATCCTGGAGAGTGCATAGAGAAAAGGGAAATGTCTTACAACTGTGTTGGTGGGAATGTAACTTGGTGCAGCCAGAATGGAAAACAGTATGGAGGTTCCTCAGAAAACTAAAAAGAGAGTTGCCATATGATCCAGCAACCCCACTCCTGGGTATATATCCAGAAGAAAAAAGACACTACTTTCAAATGATCAGATCAGATCAGTCGCTCAGTCGTGTCCGACTCTTTGAGACCCCATGAATCGCAGCACGCCAGGCCTCCCTGTCCATCACCAACTCCCGGAGTTGACTCAGACTCACGTCCATCGAGTCAATAATGCCATCCAGCCATCTCATCCTCTGTCATCCCCTTTTCCTCCTGCCCCCAGTTCCTCCCAGCATCAGAGTCTTTTCCAATGAGTCAACTCTTCACATGAGGTGGCCAAAGTACTGGAGTTTCAGCTTTAGCATCATTCTTTCCAAAGAAATCCCAAGGCTGATCTCCTTCAGAATAGACTGGTTGGATCTCCTTGCAGTCCAAGGGACTCTCAAGAGTCTTCTCCAACACCACAGTTCAAAAGCATCAATTCTTCGGTGCTCAGCCTTCTTCACAGTCCAACTCTCACATCCATGCATGACCACAGGAAAAACCATAGCCTTGACTAGACGGACCTTTATTGGCAAAGTAATGTCTCTGCTTTTGAATATGCTATCTAGGTTGGTCATAACTTTCCTTCCAAGGAGTAAGCGTCTTTTAATTTCATGGCTGCAGTCACCATCTGTAGTGATTTTGGAGCCCAGAAAAATAAAGTCTGACACTGTTTCCCCATCTATTTCCCATGAAGTGATGGGACTGGATGCCATGATCTTCGTTTTCTGAATGTTGAGCTTTAAACCAACTTTTTCACTCTCCTCTTTCACTTTCATCAAGAGGCTTTTGAGTTCCTCTTCACTTTCTGCCATAAGGGTGGTGTCATCTGCATATCTTAGGTTATTGATATTTCTCCCAGCAATCTTGATTCCAGTTTGTGTTTCTTCCAGTCCAGCATTTCTCATGATGTACTCTGCATATAAGTTAAATAAACAGGGTGACAATATACAGCCTTGACGTGCTCCTTTTCGTATTTGGAACCAGTCTGTTGTTCCATGTCCAGTTCTAACTGTTGCTTCCTGACCTGCATACAGATTTCTCAAGAGGCAGATCAGGTGGTCTGGTATTCCCATCTCTTTCAGAATTTTCCACAGTTTATTGTGATCCACACAGTCAAAGGCTTTGGCATAGTCAATAAAGCAGAAATAGATGTTTTTCTGGAACTCTCTTGCTTTTTCCATGATCCAGCGGATGTTGGCAATTTGATCTCTGGTTCCTCTGCCTTTTCTAAAAACCAGCTTGATAATCACACTTAAAAAGGGAAGTTTCATTTAAATTGTAGAGGACACAGCACTGAAAAGTCAGTCAGACAATCTGAATTTACTCATGACTGGCTTTGTCATCTTGGACATGTCATCTAACCTTTCAAAATCAGTTTTGTCAATTTCTTCTTTTATAAAATAAGTTGAATTAGATAATCCTTTAAGTTTATTCCAGCCTCTGTGAAGGTTTGTGATTCCATGAGTTGTTTTTACTCTTCTCTTTAAGGCATATTTTTTGAACTCATATTTCTAAGAGGAGACATTGCATTTATTGTTTTATTTTACTGAAGTACAACTGATTTACAGTATTGTGTTTAATTTCTGCTATACAGCATAGTGACTCAGTTATACATAATACTCCTTTTCATATTATTTTTCATTATAGCTTGTACAGGATGTTGAACATACTTCCCCGTGCTGTACAGCAGGACCTTGTTGTTTATCCATTCAATGGGTACTAGTTTGCATCTGCTAATCCCAGACTCCCAATTCTTCCCTCTCCTACCCAACCTTGGCGACCACAAGTCTGTTTTCTGTATCTGTGAGTTTTATTTTGTAGATATGTTCTTTCGTGTTGTGTTTTAGATTCACATATAAATATCAATAGTATTTGTCTTTTGGACTTACTTCACTTAGTATGATAATCTTTAGGTCCCACCATGTTGCTGCAAATGACATTATTTCATTCTTTTTAATAGGTGAGTAATGGGTGTGTGTGTGTGTATCACCTTTTCTGTATCCATTTGTGTCAATGGTAATTTAGGTTGTTGCCATGTCTTGGCTATTGTAAATAGTGCTGCTCTGAACCTTGGATGACTGCCGGGAGAAATATCAATAACCTCAGATATGCAGATGACACCACCCTTATGGCAGAAAGTGAAGAGGAACTCAAAAGCCTCTTGATGAAAGTGAAAGAGGAGAGTGAAAAAGTTGGCTTAAAGCTCAACAGTCAGAAAACAAAGATCATGGCATCTGGTCCCACCACTTCATGGGAAATAGATAGGGAAACAGTGGAAACAGTGTCAGACTTTATTTTTCTGGGCTCCAAAATCACTACAGATGGTGACTGCAGCCATGAAATTAAAAGACGCTTACTCCTTGGAAGGAAAGTTATGACCAACCTAGATAGCATATTCAAAAGCAGAGACATTACTTTGCCAATAAAGGTCCGTCTAGTCAAGGCTATGGTTTTTCCTGTGGTCATGCATGGATGTGAGAGTTGGACTGTGAAGAAGGCTGAGCACTGAAGAATTGATGCTTTTGAACTGTGGTGTTGGAGAAGACTCTTGAGAGTCCCTTGGACTGCAAGGAGATCCAACCAGTCCATTTTGAAGGAGATCAGCCCTGGGATTTGTTTGGAAGGAATGATGCTAAAGCTGAAACTCCAGTACTTTGGCCACCTCATGTGAAGAGTTGACTCATTGGAAAAGACTCTGATGCTGGGAGGGATTGGGGGCAGGAGGAAAAGGGGACGACAGAGGATGAGATGGCTGGGTGGCATCATTGACTTGATGGACGTGAGTCTGAGTGAACTCTGGGAGTTGGTGATGGACAGGGAGGCCTGGTGTGCTGCGATTCATGGGGTCTCAAAGAGTCGGACACGACTGAGCGACTGATCTGATCTGATCTGATATTTTAGATTATTTTCTAGAAGGAATTGGTGCTTTAAAACAACATAAATGGCTATTGGCAATATAATATAGTAGAAAGCCTTTGTCTGTGCCCTCAGTTTAGATCTTGATTCTAAAGGAATGACCTTGCTAACCAGACAGATTTGGGATTTTGTTACTTTCCTCCTGGGTTTGCTGAAGAGATTAAATGTATAGTGCTTAGCACATAGTAAGAATTCATGAACTATAATTATGATGAGAGTGTCAGAAGTCGCCTATGTATAGAGGATTATCAGATTACGTTTGAGTGCTGCAAACCAAAACATTGCTCATCCCAGTACATTAATATTCATGGTGCCTTCGAAAGGATCTGTGCAAACTGTTCATCTGTCCTCAGAATACATGGGAAGATAAGGCACACCAGTCTTGCTAAGAGCACTGGAGGGCTTTTCTCTGCAGGTGGTCAAGCTGTGTTGCAAAAATAAAATCCATAACAAATCAACTCTGAGTGAAAGTACATACCCATCTCATCTTGTCCTGTCAGATGGAGTGCAAGACTGCGTCTCAGAGTAGAAGCAGTGAAGCTCCACAAACACCAGGACGTTTCCAAGACAACGATGTGTGAAATGATGGTGGGGCCTGCAGTCACCAGACTGGTGAAGCAAATGTTTTAATACAGGAACCTATTACGACTTATGAGCGAGCTGCGAGCTCTTTCCATCTAAATACAGGACAAAAAGTATCACATTTTGGAGGACAACAGTGTGTGAAATGATAGTCCCTGTTGAAATAGCTGGAGTGCAGAAGCAAATGCGTTAAGGTAAAAAGCTTATTACGGACTCAGGAGCTGTAAGCTTTGCTTCCCTCGGGCAAAAGCCTGCAGATCTCTGGAACCCGCAGGCTCATTCCTGCCATCAGGAGTTTGAGAGCATAACACGTGTGCAGAGATTCAGCGAGGTGTGAGGGCCCCTGTCCCACAGATGCAGACTGTTCCTCCTGTTAGCCTTGTGCTCACCCCCATGGGACTCCGTGAATAACTGCTTGAGTGATAATCCTCAGCCATGCGCTCAGAAAGTGTTACGAACGCTGGTTTCTCAGAAAAATGTCATCTTCATGCATGTGCAATGGTGCTTAAAATTTCAACATGCCAACTCCTCTTGAGGCACTTCACCACTTGGAATATAAACACACCTCATCAGAGGAGTCAGGCATTAGGCTACTTTCCACACAATGTGAATTAACCCACCAACCTATGGTCATTCACACTTGAGGGATACACTCATAGCAATAAACCTGCTTTACAGAGATTCATTGTGCATGCAAATATACTCTGGAGAGTGCTTTGAGACGGGCCTTCAATATCAGTAAAAGAGGGGTGAACAGGAAAAAGACGAGAGAAAGTACCTTGGAAAGTGGTTGTTTTCCTAGAACCAATTCTTCCCTTTTATTTGGAACATATTACATTTAAGACTCCTTTTCATTTCAAAGATATTAAAATTAGAAATGATATCATTTCTAAAGTTTTTCCTAGAAAAGGACAGAAGTACTTGTAAGATGGGTTTTATTAGATCAAAACTCATTTTCTTTGCTTTAAAAAACATTGTATAAAGACTTCTTACAGAGTATAGAGGACAAGATCAAAGTTATGTCTCACTTTGGCTCAATTTAAGGCTTTTCACATCCTCAGAAGCTCCGGATGTTCCATAGTCCTGACTTGGAGGAGTTGCATTCAAGTTAGAAGTCAGCTGTGCTCACTGTAATACTCTATCTCAGACTAATGAAAAGAAAGTTTGAAATCTGACCAAAATTCAATTCTACAATTATGGCAGAACATTAGGACAAAACACTAAAATATGGGAGGAGATGAATTTTCTCTAAATGATTCATGTGTAAAATTGAGATTTTTTTTTGACAGATGGGATTATGTGGCTTATTGTCAGAAACCATTAAGTCTACTGGGGGCTCCCATGGTATCCTCAACACTACAGAAAAACACAGCAAATGAGAAATAATCTCCAACTTTAAGATGTTAACAAAATTCTTCAAGAGACAGAAATTAAACATAGGAAACATAATAAACCATGTTACCAAGCACTGAATTTGTTAACTAACTTCAGCTGCTGAAACAATCTTCCAGCTGTAAGTGGAGGTTGGGGTGGTGTGGAAAGACCTGGGGATAGAATCCAGGAAGGTGCCTGGTGGACCTGGTGTCTCAAGAAAACTCTGGAAGTCAAGCAGGCCTTAGACAGAAAGGAGAGCATAAGGCATTCCTCAGTGAGAAATGAACACCATAACCATGCATCTACTGATGCTCAAGAGCAACAGGTCCCACCTAGCAAAGAAATACCATATGATATTACGTGAAGGACTTGGACAAGCAATGCAACATCATTTCATCTAACTGGAATGGTGGATACTGAAGAGACAGAGCACAGACACGGTTCCTTGGCAATTTCAGAGATAGCAGATCACATAAATGAGGGAAGCAGGTTATATCTGAGAAAATACAGAGAGCTGAGGACTGTTGGAAACTGTGTAAGCCTGGCCTAAAGGCATTCAAATAAAAACATAAAAGCATTTTACAGGCGATGTAGCTGTAGGCGCACAGCCAAACTGCAACAATATCCTAACTCCTCCAGGCCAAGCTTCACCTTACACAGGATTTTCACACACTCAGCATCAACAGCACTCTTTTCTTGAAGACTCAACTAGGGATTTTCAGCGACCCTCTGCCCCACTTACTTCTCTAGACAGCACTCCTGTTTCTCCACTTCATCCATTCATATGAATGCTAAAGCCTTTTGTTCCCTGAAATGACCTTGAGCTCCCCTACCTCTTCCATTCACTTTCTTCCCTCTATCTCAACTGTCCTTCCCATCAGAGGTCTTCTCATTCTTAAAAGATGTGTTAATTAGGACTCAGTTATGAGTCAACCAACCCAACCCAATCAGCTTAAGTGAAATACAGGGCTAGCCTGACTCAGTTCATGTGAAGACTGATCTGTTCTTTATCTCCAGGCTTTTGCAGCTCTGTTTCCTTTCCTATACTCCTGTGGACTGGCCTCATTCTGTTCTTTTGTGGCCATTCTTCCTTGCATATAAGGGTGTGCTGGGCAGTAAAGGGGAGTGTGGAAAACAAAGTAGACCCAAGCTTGTATCATCCAACTTAGTGACCCTGGAAAACAAGGTGCTTTCAGCATGTAGAAATAAGAGTGTCAGAAAAGAACTCTGATTGGCCTGACTTGCATAGTAACCTGAGTGTCATTAGCACAGATCACTATGATAGGCCAGGCATCGGCCACATGATTCCGTTTCAGTCAGAGGTACCACGTGGAGTGGGAAGGCTCTTTTCCATAAAGAAAGTAAGGGAATGCACTAAAAGAAGGTGCAAATACCAAGCTACCACAACCAATGCAACCATCAATCACACTACCCTGTTCTAATGCCTCACTTCAGGAACCAAGGGAGCTTAGTGGAAAGAGCACAGACCAGACCTCAGTTTAACAGCCCAATGGAAGTGGCAGTAGCCTCCTCTCCCTCACATGCCAAATTTGTTGTCCAAATCAGTGTGTTCAGGGCAGCGTCTGGAATAAAGGAAATGCTCAATAACAAGCATTTGTAACTGCTGTTATGATGCCGCTGCTGATTACGGTCATAACTACCAGTATTGCTATTATGATTACTATTCTTTTCCCCTTACTCCTCTCCTTTTCTTATGCTCTGAGCCAAAAGAGATCTCTCTCTCTTACCTTCATTTGTGGACAAACTGAGCACCTTCACAAGTAAAAACTACTTGTTTGTGAAGGTAGTCAGCCTTTTTTCCCCTCTTCATGGCAAATAAGCATTTGTTCTTTGTTCAATCTCTTCCCCGCTTTACCCACTCTCTTGCGGTAGCCTGGTTCCTTGATTTTGAAACTGGGAATCAGAAGATGCATTAGAGTTGGTGGGGTAGGGTGGGGGAAGAAAGGGGCTGGAAATGGAGAGGGAAGGGGCACAGGAGGAGAAGATGAGAGCCAGGTAGCCTGAATGTGGGAAAGATGTGACTGGGGGAGTATTGGTAAGAGAGAAGTTCCTGAGCAGGCTGTTCTGTGAGAAGCAGGAGAGGAGATGAAACAGGATAAAATGCAGATGAAACAGAAAGATCTATCCACATTTTCCCAAGATTGACAGCCTATATACATCAAATGCAGTCGTAGTTTGCCTTCTTTCCTCCTTTCCTCTCCCTACATACACACAGCTCAAATCACTAACTTTCAGTTGAAAATGAGAAACAGGTTTATATTTTTTGTTGTTGCAAAAATGTGTACACTGATTATGAATTCACAGAACAAATGCAGGAAAACCTGCAGTTCTAACAGTCACATATTTTCCCTATAGTATTTGTGCTTATTAAATTATCCATTAAGGTAAAAAACGGAACAAATCATGCATATAAAAGTTATCACCTTTATCATCGTCTTCCCTTCAGCTGATGTCCTAACACAGGATATGGTATGGCCAGGGACTGGGCAATAAAGCTGGGTTATTTGATAAGACAAAGGGCACTGCTGCCTCTGCTCACGCTGCAATGCAGTGCTTGTGTGTAAGCGCTCCGCCTCCAATGTGGGCTACAGTAAGATTAAAAAAATCACTGCGACTATTGTTGAACAAACAATTTCTCCAAGATGTATCACTTATGACATGTATCTGGTATTTCACACCCGAGAAATGAAGGGGGTTACACTAAACATTGGTAAGTCTAGTGAAACAGATGCCAGCACTTTCTTAGAGGGTGTAACTGACTTATTTTAGAAAGCTGGGAATACCTTTCTGCCTCAAGTTCAACATAGAGGAAAGATCTATGGATGTTTCCAAATACATCTTCCCACTTACATTTCCTAAAGGACTTGCCTTTTAATACTCCCTCCCTTCAAAGCCTACAAATGTGCAAGAACTCTTCAGGAGACCTTCTCATGCACCACAGCACCTTCAGATGCGGACAGTCAAGATGCAACTGCTTATTTTCTTTATTCTATTAGCTTCAGACAACATTTATTTAATACCATGTAATGAACACTTACATATTCAAAAGGTAGGCTAGGATGTTTAACTGGAAATCATAAAGCACTCGGCAGGTAACGTGAGTTGATGTTTAGAAAGGCTATTTCCACATTTCCGTGCCTTGGCTGCAGCCTTAGGCCTGGGTTTGGAGGATGAAACAGATTCACAAGTGCCTCTGTGAAACAATAAGCCCAGGTCTATCCAGGGATAAGGTGATACTTTTTTGGATTCAAATTTCCATCAACACAGAATGGAAGTCTCGAAACGCTTGGACTTCTTAGAAACACCAGTTCTATTCCTCTTCCTGATGTCTGGTCACATAAATTTAGCTATCACCTGAGGTGTTCATGCAGCTAAAGTTGTGTGTGTGTGTTCAGTTGCTCAGCCATGTCCAACTCTTTTGTGACCCCATGGACTGTAGCCTGCAAGGTTCCTCTGACCATGGAATTTCCCAGGCAAGAATACTGGTGTAGGTTGCCATTTCCTACTCCAGGAGCTCTTTCCGACCTAGGGATTGAACTCGTGTCTCTTGTGTCTCCTGCATTGGCAGGAAGGTTCTTTACCACTGCACCACCTGGAAAACCCAAAATTAAGATGAAAAGAAAAGCAAAAGTGAAAGTCAGCCAACTGTGTCTGACTCTTTGCGACCCTGTGGAGTATATAGTCCATGGAATTCTCCAGGCCAGAATACTGGAGTGGGGAGCCTTTCCCTTCTCCAGGGGATCTTCCCAACCCAGGAATCCAACCCAGGTCCCACATTGCAGGCCAATTCTTTTTTACCAGCTGAGCCACCAGGCAAGTCCAAAATTAAGATAAATTAATTAAAAAGGCTTTCCAAATGGTATGGTGGTAAAGCATCTGCCTGACAATGCAGGAGCCACAGGTTCAAAGATCCCTGGGTCAGAAAGATCCCCGAGAGCAGGAAATGGCAACCCACTCCAGTATTCTTTCCTGGAGAATCCCACGGACAGAGGAGACTGGTGGGCTACAGTTCATAGTTTCGCAAAGAGTCAGACACGACTGGGCAACTGAGCATGCATGAGCATGTTATTAAAAATAATAAAAGGAAATTCTTAGCTTTACTGAATAATAATAGAGAAAACTTTGCAATTTGTGTTGTTCAAACCTTGCCGTTTTACATATGAAAAATTTTAGGTTTAGACCAGAAAGGTTAAACCATTTGCCCATAATACGTGAGGTCATGTGGGAATACAAAGAGATGATTCAAGACTGAGAGGGCATATGTTATAGCCACAGACTCCAAGTGAAATCATAATTAATTCTTACCACCTGCCCTTGAGGTTTTAGATTTTAATACTCAAATCAGAATTTCATTTCCTACTGCTATCAATTTTTAATTTAATCTTGTTTATACTGATTACCATTTTATCCCTCATACATATAATGCATTGCTCTCCACTTCTCTCACTTTTAAGGCTTCATTTAAATCTCCTCCATTTGTACCAGAGGCACCTAATACTTCTTGGAATTGGACAGAAGTTACCAACTATCATATTCTTAGACATTCAAGCAGCAGAAGCCCATGTCTTCATTTCAGGCCCTCGTGCTTGATGACGTCACGTATTCAGTCAATGACTTTCTAACACTGTGAGACCCCTGAGAGCAGTGGCCTCCCCAGGACCGAGCACTGGGCTGCATAGAGATGTACATAACTGATGAATGGACGATGAAGGGACGACAGTGTGACGCATGGAAGGAAGTGCTGGCACACCCTCCATTTACTGGGTAACTCAGAGATATAGATGGTTGACACTCTTAACAGGGAGACAGTATTCCTGGACTTTCCCTTCCTCTGTTCTACGTAAATAAACTCTGCTCGCCCTGAACCATGTATTTCCTGCACCTGAGAGAAGCAGCCTGAGATCGTAGGGACTGTCAGAAGCAGATCAAGGCTGGCCCTACCCCTGTCTCCACCATTCAGACTACCCATCTAGGTTAACTAATCTAGGTCTTTCTCACATTGTACTTTTATACTTTCACAGAGGAGAAATAAAAATAAGCAAAATTAAAAATATTATTAAGACAGATGAGAGAAGTGGTAGGGATCTGTGTGTCTGGGGAAGGGCGGTCATCTGCATCCCAGTCATAGAACACTGACCCAGACTTGGAAGGAGTTCAGGTGGCGTCTGGTTTAAGGTCACAGCTGAGGCTGGATGCTGAGCCTGTTGGCCTTGGGAGCTGTGGTCAGTGAGAAGACCCCTGTGAGAGGCTGCTGGGCACAGTGGAGCCTTCAGCATGGCAGCAGCCCTCCTCAGGGGCATCACATGCAGGAGCAACATGTGACGCCCTGGGCCAGTGGGACGGACACACAAGTCTGTCCTATAAATTTTGGAACACGCCTTCATCTCAGAGGTCTGGTATCACCCCAGATTTCATAGTGAGAGCATGGCTGACTCAGGACTTCTCATCTCATTACTTTTGGTAAATGATGTCTCCAAGCTGGATTTGGCTATAAGCTATGAGAAGAGAAGCTCTTTCTCCCCCTCTTACTACAAGATCTCTCAACCTACCCACATCTCTAAACCAACTGTCTGCTCCCCTCACTCCTGCAAAGCATGCACTACTCATGGTCCTACTTGAAGCAGCCCCTCCAACTGTGCAGGAAACCCACTTGTCCCCACACCTTCACTCAGCGCTTCGGCTACTCTTTTTTTCTACACTGTCAATCCCTATCTCTCCATCAGCACATCCACTTGCTGGAAAAACTCCCAACTTCAAAACACATCGTCTTGATTCATATCCTTTTCCAGCAACGCATGGTCTCTCTGCTAACTTGAGAGTAAAGCTCCCCCAACAGTTGTATCGGAGAAGGCAATGGCACCCCACTCCAGTACTCTTGCCTGGAAAATCCCATAGATGGAGGAGTCTGGTAGGCTGCAGTCCATGGGGTTGCTAAGAGTTGGACACGACTGAGCGACTTCCCTTTCACTTTTCACTTTCCTGCATTGGAGAAGGAAATGGCAACCCACTCCAGTGTTCTTGCCTGGAGAATCCCAGGGACCGGGGAGCCTGGTGGGCTGCCGTCTATGGGGTTGCACAGAGTCGGACACGACTGAAGCGACGCAGCAGCAGCAGCAGCAGCAGTTGTATAGATGTCGTTCCCACTGGGTCTCCTCCCACCCCTACTATTCTTTCCTCAACCCACTCCAGTCAGGCTCTGATATGCCTTAGTCACCAGACAGGGAAACACATATCTGGTCCTCACTTTCCTCAACCTCTCAGCAGTATTTGATGCTGATACTGGTGTTTACATCTGCCTCCAAACGCTTTGTTGCCTGAGCTCCCGGGACACCACTCTGCCCTGTTTGCCTCCAACACACCGGTTGCTGCTTCTCATTCACTTCTGCTAGGTCCTCTTTTCATCCCCATTTCTAAATGTGGGAAGACCCCAGAGATTAATCCTTGTTTCACTTCACACTCACCCCCTTGACCATCTCATTGAGTCGCAAGGCTTTAAATGTGCTCTACATGCAGAAGTATCCCAAATTTCATCTTCAGTCTCCACTTCTTCCTAAACTCCACACTCATATTTAATTCCTACCAAGCATCTTTACATACCTAACAAGCATTTCAAATCTGTATCTTTATTCCCATGCCCACCCTCAACTACGCACATTCCTAAGAGTTTTCTACTTTTTTTAATGGTTTCAACATATAATAGCTGTTTAGTTTAAAAAATAAACCTAGGAGTCATCCGTGGTCCTCTCTCTCAGAACTTACATCAGAATTATTAGCAAATCCAACTGGCTTTACCTCACTAAATGTCACCTGTCACAATCTTAGCACCACCCAAGTCTAAGCCGTCATCATCTTTCACTTGTGCTATGTCAACTTCCTTCTGAGTATCCTGTATCATTCTTAGTGTTGCCAAGAATAACACTTTAGAAGTGTACATCAGAGCATAACAGTCTCCAACTTCAAAGTCTCCAACTAATCCATCATACTTAGAATAAAGACAAAGTAAGGGCAAGGTACTTATTGCACCCTCGTCCAGCAACACACTTTCCTCAGACATGTATGCCCATGATGCCACTTGCTCACTTCAATCCCCGAGTTCCTGGTCAAAATGCTACTTAACTTTCCTCCAGAGATCTCACTCCTAATGTCTCATACTATACACTGCTTATACAATTACTTAATTAAATAGTTATGTATTTTTCTAATGTTTACCTTCTTCACAAGAATGTACAATCCATGGAGCAGTAACTCTGCCTATTTTGTGTGCCATCTTATCTGAATCACCTAAAAGAAATCTGTGATCCAGAGCCAGGCTTAATGTATTTTTGTTGAATGTATAAAGGGCAAATTTCAATCAACCCAGGCTATTATATTTCAGTAACTTGTATTGAACTGAAGTGGTGAGTTAACACTAAACTGTTACAGCAATTGCATTTATAATGGATTCTTTATGATTAATCTGTGCTTATTTCAAAGATGCTTATTGAAGAGGAAAATGCTAAGAGAAAACCAAACCGCATTTATGATTCTTCCTTTGTGCAAAAATTATGTATCACACAAAAAAATGCTTTTAAAAATTATCTTGTTTTCAGCTGCCACGAGTTTTTGCACTTAATCCCTCAGCCTGCAACATTATTCCCCACAAATATTTCCATGACATCACATCATTTGATATAAATATCTACTGCTCTGAAAAAAATATAGGTATTATTTTTCTAGCACTGAAGATTGATTAATGCACATTCTTACAGTAACAAGCAAGTAACAGGAGAAGACACTAGGAATACATACAACTGACTATAAAATTACTATACAAAATATATAACCAACTTCTCTAAATCAGTGAACAAGATAAGCAACAAAATAGAAAACTGAGAATAAGTAAATAAATTTTACAGAAAAGGAAGTACAAGTGACCTACTAATATATGAAAATATGCTCAACTTCCTAAGTTTTTGGGAAAAGCAAATTGAAAATCACAATAAGATACCATTCCCAATGAAGATATTGGCAAAAATTAAAAATTTTGATGGTAGTAAATATTGGTGAGGGTATGTAACAACAGAAACTATCAAAATGTAGGCAGGTAAGCAAAGCATTACTGCTTTGGATACTCTTCGCCATGACACATTAGGATGAAACTTATTCACATTCTGTTTCCAGGCAAATTCACTACTAGGTATGAAAGGCAGACAAGCTCTTCCCTATGTATACAAGAAGTCATGTATCAAAATGCAATTACAGCTGTTCTTGGAATAACAAACACAAAACCAAAACTGAAAAAAAATCCAAATATCATATAACAACAGAAGAGAAAAATAAATTTTATATTAATGTAGCAGAATATTGTTTAGCAAAGAATATGAATGAATTCTGGCTACACAAATCAATCCCAGAAACACACTGTTGAATCAAGAAGAAACTGTATACGGTATGATTCCATTTTTAGTATTCAAAACAAAAAAGCATTTTTAAGTATACATGCAGAAATGTTAAGAACCAGAAAGGAAGCAAGAGAGTGATAAACAAATTCAGGATAGTGATTAACTCTGGGCTATCTGGGAGGGGGAAATGTATCTAGGAGGCTTCTGCTCATAAACTATTTCTTGGTTGGTTGGTACACGGATGTTTGTTTTGCCTTTCAATTGCACTTACAGGTAGTAACATTTTTTGTTCATGTTCTCTATTTCTTAAGGAAAAAAAGTACCATCATGACAGAAGCAGGAGGGTAAAAATAACAATGGAGTTAAGTCACAGAAACTGACTTAAAAGTATTCCCTCTGCCACTCCAAGATAGGGCACCCTGAGTAGGTTCTCTCCCTCTCTGAACTTCAGTCACTGTGTTGATAAATAAGGAGGCTGGACAAGGTGAAGGCTGAAATTCCATACGACTCAGGCTCTGCTCTATTGCTGACTCTGTAAGTCAGAGGCATTCGAACAATGTCATTTAATAAGAAGAAACCTAAGTTTTATCAAATAATTGCATAGAGTATCTGGAAATAGGAAATCAGTGAAAGTTTCCTAGAACCATGCTGACTTTGCATAATCATATACAACAAGTAGCATATATGACATACAGCAAGACTACACCACGAATTGCAATGATCACTTCACTGTCAGAGGCAGCTTCGAAAACCATTCCCCTGCCTGATACTCATGCTGTGTGTGATCCCCTCCTGTTGAATGTGAGCTAGACTTAGTGTTTTGCCTGTAATGAATAGAATATGGAAAAAGTTAGAGGCATCATTTCTGAGATTAGGTTCAAAAGCCTATGACTTGTGGGTTACCATCTCTCCCTTTTGGTGCCGTCACTCTGCTAAACACACACTGATGAAGCAGGCTGGCTAAAGGAGAGGGCCTGTGGCGGGGAAATGAGCATGGTCTCTGGCCAACAGCCTATGAGGAAGTGAGGACCTCAGTCCACGGGTCTGGAAATAACTAAATTTTATCAATCAACACTGGAATAAACACAGAAGTGAATTCTTCCTCAGATTATCCTTGAGATAAGACCACAGCATTGTGGAGAGGGTATAGAGAAAAGGGAACATTTCTATACTGTTGCTGGAAATGTAAATCGGTACAACCACTATGGATAACAATATGGAGGTTCCTTAAAAAACTAAAAACACCTTTTTTGAGAAGCCTGGAACTAGCAGATGTTGGTCATTTAAGAAAAAACCTGTAACACCTGAATGCTTCTCCACTAAATAGGATTAAAGGCCTAAATGTAAGACCAGAAACTACAAAACTCTTAGAGGAAAACAGAGGCAGAACACTCTATGACATAAATCAAAGTAAGATCCTCTATGACCCACCTCCTAGAGTAACGGAAATAAAAAAAGAAGTAGACAAGTGGGACCTGAGTAAATTTAAAAGCTTTTGCACAGCAAAGTAAACTATAAGGAAGGTGAAAAGACAACCCTCAGAATGGGAGAAAATAATAGCAAATGAAACATCTGACAAAGGATTAAATTCCAAAATATACAAGCAGCTCATACAATTCAATGGCAGAAAAACAAACAACCCAGTCAAAAAGGGGAAAAAGACCTAAACAGACATTTCTCCAAAGAGGACAACAGATGGCCAACGCATGGAAGGATGCTCAACATTGCTCATTATTAGAGAAATGCAAATCAAAACTACAATGAGATATTGGTCAGAATGGCCATCATCAAAAAGTCTACAAACAATACATGCTGGAGAGGGTGTGGAGAAAAGGGAATGCTCTTGCACTTCTAGCGGGAATGTAAATTGATACAGCCACTATGGAAGACGGTATGCTGCTAAGTCGCTTCAGTTGTGTCCGACTCTGTGTGACCCCATAGACGGCAGCCCACCAGGCTCCCCTGTGCCTGGGATTCTCCAGGCAAGAACACTGGAGTGGGTTGCCGTTTCCTTCTCCAATGCATGAACGTGAAAAGTGAAAGTGAAGTCGCTCAGTCGAGTCCGACTCTCAGCGACCCCATGGACTGCAGCCTACCAGGCTCCTCGATCCATGGGATTTTCCAGGCAAGAGTACTGGAGTGGGGTGCCATCGCCTTCTCCAGGAAAACGGTATGGAGATTCCTTAAAAAACTAGGAATAAGACCACCATATGACCCAGCAATCCCACTCCCAGGCATATACACTGAGGAAACCAAAATTGAAGAAGACACATGCACCCCATTGTTCACTGCAGCACTATTTACAATAGCTGGAACATGGAAGCAACCTAGATGTCCATTGACAGATGAATAGATAGAGAAGTTATAGAGAAGTTGTGGTACAAATACAAAATGGAATATTACTCAAAGGAACACCTTTGAGTCAGTTCTAATGAGGTGGATGAAACTAGAACCTATTATAAGGAGTGAAGTGAGTCAGAAAGAGGAAGATAATTATCGTATTCTAACACATATCGGAGAAGGCAATGGCACCCTACTCCAGTACTCTTGCCTGGAAAATCCCAGAGACGGGGGATCCTGGTAGGCTGCAGTCCATGGGGTCGCTGAGAGTCGGACACAACTGAGCGATTTCACTTTCACTTTTCACGTTCATGCATTGGAGAAGGAAATGGCAACCCACTCCAGTGTTCTTGCCTGGAGAATCCCAGAGACGGGGGATCCTGGTGGGCTGCAGTCTCTGGGGTCGCACAGAGTCGGACACGACTGAAGCGACTTAGTAGCAGCAGCAGCAGCAACACATATATACTAAATCTAGAAAAATGGTACTGAAGAATTTATTTATAGGGCAGCAATGAGAAACAGACATATAGAATAGACTTATGGACATGGGGAGAGGGGAGGAGAGGGTGAGATGTATGGAAAGAGTAACATGGAAACTTACATTACCATATGTAAAATAGATAGCCAACAGGAATTTGCTGTATGGCTCAGGAAATTGAAACAGGGGCTCTGTATCAACCTAGAGGGGTGGGATGGGGAGGGAGATGGGAGGGAGGTTCAAAAGGGAGAGGATATTATGTGTACCTATGGCTGATTCATGTTGATGTATGGCAGAAAACAAAATTCTGTAAAGCAATTGTCTTTCAATTAAAAAATTAATTAAAAAAAAAACCCCAAAACTAAAAAAACAAGACTACCATATGATCCAGTAATCCCACTCCTGGGCATCTATCTGGAAAAAAAGGAAAACTCTAATTCGAAATGACATATGCATCCCCTGTTCAGAGCAGTACTATGTTCAATAGCCAAGACAAGGAAGCAACCAGAATGTACACTGACAAATGAATGGATAAAGATGTGGTACAGATATACAGTGGAATATTAATCACCCATAAAACAGAATGAAATAATGCCATTTGAGGTAATGTGGATGGATTTATAGATCATATTAAGTGAAATCAGATAAAGACAAATATCATGTTACTTACATGTGGAAACTAAAAAATGATATAAACGAACTTATTTATAAAACAAATATACTCACAGGCTTAGAAAATGAACTTATGGTTACCAAACGGTAAAGGCAGGGGAGGGATAAATCACAAGTTTTGGATTAATATATATATACTACTTTATATAAAATAAACAACAAGATCCTACTATATAGCACAGGGAACTATATTTAATATCTTGTAATAACCTATAATCCCCTGCCCGTTGGGGAGGGTGAGGAAGGCAGGGGTGGGTGCAGCCTCTGGCCCTAACCTTTGGTTTTTTTGGAGGCTTCCCTGGTGGCTCAGATGGTGAAGTGTCTGCCTACAATGCGGGAGACCCGGGTTCAATCCCTGGGTTGGGAAGATCTCCTGGAGAAGAAAATGGCAACCCCCTCCAGTATTCTTGCCTGGAAAATCCCATGGACGGAGGAGCCTAGTAGGCTACAGTCCATGGGGTCACAAAGAGTCAGACACAACTGAGCAACTTCACTCACTTACTCACTCACTCAATAACCTATAATGGAAGACTGAAAAGCATGTGTTTGTGTGAGTGTGTGTATACACACACACATATTCTAACGTAACACTGTATATCAATTATAACAACAACAGCAACAACAAAAAGACTGCAGCTTTGTGACTGACCCTGAGACAGAGGACTCAGCTATGATACATCTGGATTGCTGGCCTACAGAAACTGTTAGATAATAAACATTAATGTTTTAAGCCACTAAGTTCTTAAGCAATTTGTTATGCAGCAGTAGATCACTAATGTGTTCATCAGTTTCACTTGGTGTTTCTAGAGGGTTCTTAATCTTTTAAACTTAACTGTGGCAGGTATCCTTTTGGACATGTGATGAAATTTATAGAAAACAGGCTCATTATAATCTTTTTAAATGAATGAGATACATAAAAGAAAACAAATGTCAAAATTTACATTAAAACCCCACCTAGTCCATTCCACTGTGCCAGATTCATATTGTTTTGATTATACTAGTTACATGTTAAGTAACATGTTAAGTAGACAAGTTCTTATTAATTTCTAATTTTCAAAAATTTCCTGGCAACCTCATGGTTATATTTTAATATAATCTCTAAAATAACTTTGCTTATCCTTCCTAAAACTGATTGGGAGTGTTTTGGGAAATGTATTAAATGTATGTATAAATTTGAGAGGCATTAAATTTTAATGATTTTAGGTCTTCTACTTATTCAGACCTTATGCTCATAATACCTATCTTACTTTCTAAATATTCTCTAAATAACAGTAGTAATAATAGTAATAGTATCAATTAAATGCCATGGATCAATAGTTAATACTTACAATATGCCATACCAGGTACTAGATGTTTTACAAAAATTAGCTAGTTAAACCCTCACAACTCTATGAGATCAGAGCATTGTCCACTTCAAGACAAGAAAGCTGATGTTCAGAAATGTCAAATAAGTTTTCCCAAGTTAAAAAGTTAGACAGCAGCTAAAATGTGTATCTGCCTAGAAATCACATTTTCTCTAAGCCAAACCATGTTCTTGACCTATGCTTCCCAGGAGAAGGTCAAGGGCAAAGACTTTTAATGTCCTATAGTATATATCAGAATGAATATATAGTTGTTCAAAAGAAATTCTACATTTCCAAACTGTATACAAATGTGTTTGTAATTAAGATATTAACTCCATTTTTGTTGTTTGTCGACAGCTTCCAAGCATCACCTTTCTCTTCCCCTTCTGCACCCCACCAGGGCATGCTAATAAGAAAGCTGGCTCCATCAGCAGATGAATGGATAAGAAAGCTGTGGTACATATACACAATGGAGTATTACTCAGCCATTAAAAAGAATACATTTGAATCAGTTCTAATGAGGTGGATGAAACGGGAGCCTATTATACAGAGTGAAGTAAGCCAGAAAGAAAAACACCAATACAGTATACTAATGCATATATATGGAATTTAGAAAGACGGTAACAATAACCCTGTATACCAGACAACAAAAGAGACAATGATGTATAAAACAGTCTTTTGGACTCTGTGGGAGAGGGAGAGGGTGGGATGATTTGGGAGAATGGCATTGAAATATGTATAATATCATATATGGAATGAGTCGCCAGTCCAGGTTCGATGCACAATACTGGATGCTTGGGGCTGGTGCACTGGGATGACCCAGAGGGATGGTATGGGGAGGGAGGAGGGAGGAGGGTTCAGGATGGGGAACACATGTATACCTGTGGCAGATTCATTTCGATATTTGGCAAAACCAATACAACAGTGTAAAGTTTAAAAGTAAAATAAAATTAAAAAAAAAATAACAACAACAAAAAAAGGAAAGCTGGCTGCACATTTAATACCTGTAGGAAGTCCTAAGCTCTCAAGCCCTAGCTCTCATGAGGAAACCCTCATTCCCATCCCTGTCCCAACGTTCATAAAACTGTAAGCCCCTCAAGCCTTTTACAGACCTGCTTGTGAACCGGCTTTTCTTCCAGAAAACCTCACTGATGCACGTGTGGAATCACTGGTCTCATATTTGAACAAAATGTTGAATGGATATGTATCCTACCTCCACAGAGTGATCACAGGAGCACTGAAGACTTCAGTTAGTCTTTTAGACGCATGCATGCTCAGTCACTAAGTCATGTCCAACTCTGCAACCCCATGGACTGTAGCCGACTAGGTTCCTCGGTCCATGGATTTCCCAGGCAAAAATACTGGGGTGAGTCACCATTTTCTTCTCTATTGGATCTTCTTGACCCAGGGATCGAACCCATACCTCCTGCATTGGCAGGTAGATTCTTTACCACTGAAACACTTGGGAAGCTCCAGTCTTTTAGATATTATGACATAAAAACCGCAATTGATCTATATTACAAATTCTTTTACAATAGATTCATTTATTCCAAGGAAACTTATTAAATACCTATTGTGTAGCACACAATTCCAGATGCTCTAAAGGTACCAAAGAATTTGTCACCATGGAGTTATGTGATATGATTCTAGCTTTGGGAACTGAAACGTTAATTAAAAAATATACCCAAACAAAGGGAAAAACCTATAGATTTATTCAAGACATTATTAATGTGCTATTCCCTTATGAAAAAAAATTAGTCTATAGCTAGTTATTTAAAGCATTTGCTATTCTAATCATTAGAAGAAATTAAAGATTTATTTTGTCATATAAAGCTAAAGCTCACAATGTATGTTTGCCTTACAATTCAAAGCCATTGACTGTTTGCCACTGAAATTTCTCTACAGACTTAAAAATTTTTCATTTATATTATAAAATGACAACTTCCAAAGTCTCTGAACATGTTAACATAAAAGACATCATAGTTGAAGCATTGTAGTTGAGAAGATAAATATCTTACCATCCTGTGAAATCATTTTAAATCAGGTTTCAACACATTGATGCTTGTATTGATTTGCCAAATATTTACAGTAAATTCATACACTAATTTGATAAGGATTGCATATTTATAACACTGTGATTTCACGGTATATACCTCCCTTTATTCAAGTGCATCTCGGTACTCTTCAATCAAATTCTATGCTTTCTTTTAACTAGGTCTTGTACTGTCCATGTTTATTTTTAGGTCTTTCTAATAAAAATTAGAAATGATTTTTTTCAGTTTCTAACTGGTTATTGCTAACATAAAGTGAATGTATTGCTTCTGTTGTGGGATTTACCTTGAAAATACTTTAATTTCACTGAATTATTTTATTTATTTTAATAGATTTTTTTTTAATTTGGGAAGTATATATATGAGCATATCATCTGTAAGTAACAAATAATGTGTTCTCCTTCCAAACATCTGTTTCATGTATGCTGTTTGCTTTATTGCCTTAACCTGAACTTTTAAAACCACAATGAGGTACCATTTCACGCCAGTCAGAATGGCTGCGATCCAAAAGTCTACAAGCAATAAATGCTGGAGAGGGTGTGGAGAAAAGGGAACTCTTTTATACTGTTGGTGGGAATGCAAACTAGTACAGCCACTATGGAGAACAGTGTGGAGATTCCTTAAAAAACTGGAAATAGAACTGCCTTATGACCCAGCAATCCCACTGCTGGGCATACACACTGAGGAAACCAGAAGGGAAAGAGACACGTGTACCCCAATGTTCATCGCAGCACTGTTTATAATAGCCAGGACATGGAAGCAGCCTAGATGCCCATCAGCAGATGAATGGATAAGAAAGCAGTGGTACATATACACAATGGAGTATTACTCAGTCATTAAAAAGAATACATTTGAATCAGTTCTAATGAGGTGGATGAAACTGCAGCCTATTATACAGAGTGAAGTAAGCCAGAAAGAAAAACACCAATACAGTATACTAACGCATATATATGGAATTTAGAAAGATGGTAACAATAACCCTGTATGGGAGACAGCAAAAGAGACACTGATGTATAGAACAGTCTTGTGGACTCTGTGGGAGAGGGAGAGGGTGGGATGATTTTGGGAGAATGGCATTGAAACATGTATAATATCATGTATGAAACGAGTCGCCAGTCCAGGTTCGATGCACAATACTGGATGCTTGGGGCTGGTGCACTGGGACGACCCAGAGGGATGGTACAGGGAGGGAGGAGGGAGGAGGGTTCAGGATGGGGAACACATGTATACCTGTGGCGGATTCATGTTGATATATGGCAAAACGAATACAATATTGTAAAGTTAAAAAATACAATTTTTTTAAAAATAAAATAAAAAGATTCAAAAAAAATAAAATAATGTTGAATAATAGTGATAACAGTGACCATACTACAGTTCTAGTTTTAATAGGAATGCCTTTTAGTAGGACATTCACTTTACGTTTCTACTCAATATCCATCATATTTAGAAAATTTCCTTCTAACTCTATTTTTCTTTGGATTAAAAAAATTTGGAATAAGGATTAAATTTTGGATTACCATATTTCAAATGTAATTTTAACCCTTGTATGGTAAGCTGGTTTCAAGTTCAACCCTCAGGAAACTGAACCAAAAATAATGCTCCAGAAAATTATTCATGTGTTAAATCAATAAATCAAGACTACTACTTCTGTGGCAATTCCTTTTCAGATACAAACATCATGACTTCTACTCTATTTACTTCAACCAAATGCTAACTAAATATAATGCTGAAACCTTTTCTTATTTTGAGGACAATCTGTAACTATAATTTGAAAAACCAAAGAATGGCACTAGTAGAAAGTCTAGAATATTAACTTTCACAACTAATTGGGAACTGTGATTTCATAGAGCCCTTCTGTATTCTATGTTTGACCTGATTTATGATTCTGAGCTTTATTTTTTTTATGTTTTATTCCCTTAAACTAGATGCAGACCTAATATTAGGTAACAATTTACTTCTCATGGTGGCACAGATGGGCTCCATGACAAGACATATTTATCAAAATAAAGCAAACGAAAAAAACAAGTAATATTCAGCAACATTTAAATAAGGCTCTCCAAAGTGCTAAGACTTTAAAGCAGAGAGCAAAATGAAAATATAGTTATTGCATCTGCCTCTGATTCATTTTCAAGTATATTCTGAAGCATGATTAATGGTTTTATAAATACTTTTCTCACTTCATCCATACCAACAAAGGATTTCAAATTAATTCCCTATTTCTGACTTCATCCTTAATGGATTTTTAAAGTCCACGGCAACAAATCAATCTATTGCAGATTCAAATCCATGAAAAAAGTGCTACACTTTTTTATATTAACAGAAAGCAATGGGAATATGACAATATAAATGATACTGTGAAATAGAGTGGTACTATTTGCTCTAAACAGGAAAAGTGACATGGTCATTTTAAGAAATTTAATCACTAATACCCAAAAGTTGTATTTTTGAATTTTTCTAGACAACTAATAGGCTCTCGTAAGATTTTAAAGGCTTATAACATACATACTATAATTTTAGCTAAATGTGTTCTTTATTAAAATTTTTCTCCAGTATTTGACCTCTTAAAAAAGCAAGCTACGATTTTAAACACCCAAGAGATACAAATGGTTTCCAGCTTCATGGAACCTACATTTATAAAGGAATTTAACACTGTCACTTGAAAAGCAAAAAAGTTTCAAGAACTGCCAAAAGAAAAGAGGTTTTTGAAGGCTCATAAGAAAGAAAATTGAAAAGATCAAGGGCTGAAAAACTGTAAGAATAGACAAATAGATCAAAGGTACAAAAGAGACAAAATAATTCCCAAATAAATGGGAACATGGAATATGCCTCAGAAGGAAGGAACAGCAAATCAGGGAGGAAAGGAAAACCAGTTCCATAAATGATGCCAGGGAAATTTGCTCTTCAGATGAAAACTTATTAAAATTAGAACCATAAACATCAAATGAAAAGAATAAAAAATGCGAGAGAATATACTGAACTAGAAAATACTTTCTTAAACAAGGCACTATACTAAAAGTGCAAACATAATAGTGAACACCAAGTTTCTCTTCATTAAAAATTTTATATAAAAATTATAAAATATAATTAAGTGACAAGTTAAGTGTTATTACTTATAACATTATGCGGCAACTAAGGTTTGGTAATAATAAGAGATAAAACTGGATTATTTATCTAGGATAAAAAATATGACAGCAAAAACTTATATAATACTTAGCATGTTCCAGACACTGTTCCATGCACCTTACATAAAACCCCTTTAAGCCTCACAACAAATTTTAAGTAAAATTATTCTTTCCATTTTGTAGAATAGGAAACCAAATCATAGGTAAAGTGTGTAAGCCATCCAAGGTCACATCCAAATCACATCCATTTCTTAATGGCAGAAATAGGGCACATTAAGATCTACAAACAAACAAGTAAAGATGAATAAACTAATAGGAAGAAAAAAAGAAAGACCCTGGCCACATAATGCACAAGAAAGGAATATTGAATGGCTAATATACACATGAAGACTTCTCAACTAAAAATGCAAATTAAAACACTAAGATGCAAATTCACACAGATCAAATTGGCAAAATTTTAAATGTCTGGAAACAGCAAGTGTTGGCAAAAATTTAACAAAAGGGAATTTTATACACAGCTGACATCTAGGAGAGTTTAAATACTTACAAACCCTCGAACCTAAGAACTCTACTTTTGAGATATTCTCACTTGTAAGAATGAAAGGTAATGTATAAATATACTGTAATAAATGGAGCAATCACAATTGTGCAAGCTTCAGAAGGGTAATTCAACATGAAAAAACATACAATCTAGATGATAAAAGCACAAAGCACCACCATGCTGTTTATGGTTATACATAAACACACATTTTATACATACACAGTAAGGCTTTTTACGAACATATAGGAATGATACACATTAACTTCAAGTTAGTGGTTACCTCTTAAGAAAGGAAAGAGAAGAATAGGGGTGAGGTTTTATTTTCCAAAGAGAAAGTTTATAAAAATCAAACTTGGAAAAACATTAGTACCTATTGTGTGTACAGCAGATACACAGGAGTCAGTTATACTGCTTTTAGTACTTATTTTTACGTTGTATTTTTCAATTAAGCTTGTTTTTCAAATTAATGATACTGTGGAAATAAAAAATATGCTATGAAAGTAGGAATGATGAGGACAGACACAGCCATGAAAGGGAGATGTTTTCCATTAGTAGTAACTGAAGGAAGACTACTTTTCAGTGAGTCCTGGGGGCAGAAAAAAAGGAGAGAGAATAACTTTCAAATTTAAGAAAGAAGCCACCAAGTGCTGACCATTGTTGCCAAGACATGTGCATATTCAGCTAGCACAAAATTATTCAATATTTGAATATTTTTATCTGGTGCATATAATTTCTATCTCACCACAGTTCCCTAAGATCCTTCACAAGTCCCTCGTGTCTCCCATCAGGTTATGTCATTTATTTTGTTTATTTACGTGGTTATGAACATTTCTGTCTGTAATCCTTATGAGAGACCTGTATTTGACCCCTGGGTT
Source organism: Bubalus bubalis (assembly GCF_019923935.1). Lineage (NCBI taxonomy): Eukaryota > Metazoa > Chordata > Mammalia > Artiodactyla > Bovidae > Bubalus > Bubalus bubalis. The sequence continues at coordinate 22,768,763 of NC_059177.1, read as the reverse complement.
GGGAAGATCACCTGGAGAAGGGAAAGGCTGCCCACTCCAGTATTCTGGCCTGGAGAATTCCATGGACTGCATAGTCCAAGGAGTCACAAAGAGTCGGACACGAATGAGGGACTTTTACTTTCACTTTCAATCCTTGCAACAGAACAAAAGGGACAGGAAGATACAGAGCCAGCTGTGGAACTTAAGAATACCTCTTCATTAGAGCCTGTAGAGAAGGAGAAATGAGGAGAGATGGAAAACATCTGAAAAGTGGGGTTTGAATGAGAACCAAGTATTAGAAAAAGATTAGTGAAAAGTGAAAGTTGCTCAGTCGTGTCTGACTCTTTGCGACCCCATGGACTATATAGTCCTTGGAATTCTCCAGGCCAGACTACTAGAGTGGGTAGCCTTTCTCTTCTTCAGAGGATCTTCCCAACCCAGGGATTGAACCCAAGTGTCCCACATTGCAGGCAGATTCTTTAGCAGCTGAGTCACAAGGGAAGCCCTTAATATGTAAAATGATAAAACATCTGGAACATGTTAAAATACCACACAGGTCTTTCTTATGTCCATATTGGTAAAAGCATCTTCATCAGCTGTTTTTCCCCGATCTCTTATGTTCTGCTTCCAGATATCAGCAATTTTTTCTACTTCAAATCTTAATTCTTTCCACAAGCATGAAGTATTATTTATGTGACTACTGAATACCTTCCATGACCACGCTGTGCACCAGTCCTTCTTGGACTTCTGTGATGAAACCTTTCCAAGTCTTCATCTAGAGAAGAACCTTGGGAAGGTTCTTCTTCACATAAACAAGACCCGCCTATACAACTTCCCTGAATGTGTAAGAAGCTTTCTTTTCATCAAATTTAGGTCTCAGCCATTTTCTCCTTAGTCCAGTTTCTTTATCTTCTCGTTCAGAAGCCTTTCGGTTTTACCATGCTTGAAAGCGTGGCAACAGTGTTCAAATACTAAATCAGCCTGCATCTCCACTACATAAGAGTAAGTGATTTAATTGATTTTTGTGAAACCCTCTCCTTTTATTACTTGGGAAAAAATGTCCAGCCAACTTTATCTCCATGAGAATGGTGAATTTGCTATTTCAATCAAACTGGCTGATCAATCCAGTCAAATAAGTGGTATAATGTTTTTCTCCAGTGAATTAATTAGTTGTTTAATTGAATTGAAGACATTTATAGGTTTCTTTGATATTTCATGAATAAAACCACAATGAAAATCAACAGTTCAATGTGTCACTTTATGGTCAAAATGCTTTTTTTTCACATTTGTAATTAAGTTTTGGCTAAATTTCTTAACCTTGTGAAGCTTTGTTTATACACATTTAAAATTAATATGTCTCAAAATGTTCTGGATATTTTGGAGGACTGGTCAAGAGGATTATTGTAAAGTAGTAGGAATGGAGAAGTAAAGTAATGTGCTGCAGGCATGGTGGAAGAGGTAAGTTTATTCATAAAGAAACTAATGTACCCAAATTAAGATTTACAAAGATTTCAAATTTATATACAAATATATTTTCAATGTAAAACATTGGTCTAGATACATGTGCCCTCAAAATGAAAAGAATAAAAGTTCCTATCTTCACTGAGTATATTAATTAGGAAACTTTTGTCTGCTACAAACAAAAAATACTATTTGGGGTCAAATGTATTTTTAAAAATGTATCATTTCACATAAATGGAGTTTTAAAGAGACCAGTTTTTTGGTGCGATTCGATAAGCAAGTTAATTATGACACTGAAGATATTTGGTATTCTTGGTAGTATTCATCCTGATATCTTCAACAGATCTCTACCCTAAAGCAGGTTCCTGTTTTGGTTACAAGTGGTTAGTAGGACAATCAGGCCTATAACTTCTCTTGCTGTTAGCTACTACTATTCATCAGGGAATATGTGAATAAGGAAGGAAAATTTAGGAGAGCTATGGAGCAAGAGAAACTGAATGGGGAGAAGACAAGAGCACAAAAATACAGAGAGAAAAAGTTCTGATTATTGAAAATAAGCCTTTATCTTTCATTTAGTGGGGCCAATTGAATATGGATGCTCTAGGCTAAGAATACGTTCTAGGAGGCATGCCAGGTATTGGCTTAGAATAATCATTATCCCCACTACCACATGAAAAAACGTAATGTTTAGTGGAGACTAGATAAAGAAAACTGCTATTCTCTTAGGCAGTGAGAAGAAAAGAAATGGAGGTTGGATAACCAACTGATAATAGCTTCTACATTGATTTTGCAATTTATTTTTGCATGATGATAGGGGAAAAGGCAAGGATACATACAAACAATTACAAATTAAGACATGATAAATAAGTGGACAACCTCATAAGTCAGTCAGAGTTGATATTAGAGTTGAATCATGCCTTCCATTCCTGAAATAAACCCTTACAATTCTGGGTGGTATTATCATTACTTTCAGAAATCCTCACTTTGTGAATGCTAGTTTGTAAAGACTCTTGAGTTCATCTGGAATCATATTTCACTTTGGTTTTCTTTTTGCATGCACTCACAATCTATGCTAATGTTTTAAACTTAATTGAAGATTTTTCTGTGATTTATAGTCATTTTTTCACAAAAAGACAAAGGTTTCAATTACTGCAGAGAAATTACCATATATTCAGTGAATAATGTGCGCTGAGATGATGACTTGTACTCAGCACACCAGCGTGTCTGTGTGCTCAGTTTGAGTATTTTACCTCAGCAAAAACAAATCAAAGCATGTCATAGATATCAGATCATTTTCACATAGTTGAAATCACTTATATTACATCCATAAATGTCAAGGGTATTCCATACAAATGTAACATATTAGTAAATTTTGTTAAAGGTGTATAAACCAATTATTAAGGAAACTTAAAAATCCCTCCCCAGCAAAGCATCACTGGAAATACTGGAACGATTACTGTAAATCAAATACTCAGGGCAGATTTAGAAACTCCCTTTGCAACTTCTATGGTAATAATTTGATGTGGATGACTAAAAAAAGTCCACAGCTCTGTAAATATCTTCGTTAAGAAAAGGAAGCAATTCTTGATCTAAAGAATGGGTTTTGAAAAGGGAAATGGGAACACATTCAACTGCCTTTGTTTGAAAAAAAACACACGTAACTGTGCTTCTGAAGGATTGTTTGAAAGTAAAAACATGCTATCAAGAAAACAGGGAAACTATTTTCAGAAGAAGAAAACAAGCAAATCAACTTGCATAACAATCAGTTTGCAATGTACAGAGCAAGCGCGCAGTTACATAGAAAGCACCAACTCTGGCAGAGAAGGAAAGGCGTATCACTCATGACAGGTCTCTCACATCTTTCCACGGTGCTGAAGGCCACTGACTGAAACAAGTCTTGAGCGAGACTCACAGCTTAAAACCATGGTTCTTCTCATGGCAGTGTAACGAACATGCAATGATCATGCTGGATGCTTAACATGCCCAATTTAGCAGTTACACTGTTAGTTCTAGTAGAGCGCCAGATTAACTTAGACAGTAAACTAATCACCAAAGGAGGATTACTTAGTTTGTGGACTCCATCAAGTGGGCTGTATAACTTTGAAGTAATAAAGTAACATAATTAATCAAGTGATTCAGCTGGCTGTGTATAAAGACACACAGATGTCTCAGACTTCACAGTAATTTGGAAGCGAGATTATAATAAAAATATGTTCAGCTGTTTGCCCAGAAAATTTAGAAATGAAAGTTACTAAAGCACTGTTGGCTATAAATACACGGGATATGATTTCAACCTCCCTCATGAAAAACATCTCTCTATACGATCTGAAAGTCCTTATATTTCACTTGTCTCACTAATGCACAGTCAAAATATAAGGATATTTAGAAATATTCACATCTTGAAAAATAAAAAAACTAGACGGAATCAGGTTAATTAATGAGAACTTTACCCATAACACCTATTTGATAGCATATCTTCCTTGAGAGAATGATAGTTTTGATAGGGATGAAGAGCATGTGAGCACTCGAGGTGCAAAAGGATTGAGTGGGTCAATAGAGTATAGTTCTAGGATCTACAGACTGGAGAGGGAGATATCAGATGGATTTCCAGGGTCAGTTCTGTATCTGTCACTTAAAAAGCTAGGAGGCACAAAATTGGAACTCTCAAAGCTAATCTCTTAAAAAAATCACTGCTTCCTTCTCTACTAACTGTTCATACCTATGGCTTTATGTATCCAAGTGTCATCAAAATTTTATTGAGTACCTACTATGTGCCAGATATCATGAAGTTATTTTTATAAAGATTATCTTATTTAATCCTAAAAACAATGGTCAGTGTATAATCCACACTTTACAGATATGAAAGCTCAGTAATTTATCTAATACCACTTAATGTGAAGTGACAGAAATAGGATGTGAAAGCAGACATTGTGCCTTCAGGGACAATGTCCTTAATAAGTGTTATGTTTTCTCTGGATTGCTAGTTCCTACCTATTTAGTCAGACCTTCTTCCTATGTAGCTATTTTCTATTTGGATGCCTCCATTATTCTAGAAATTCCTTTTTGTTTTCTGACCACAATATTTTCTGGCTAAAAACTTTCTTTTGTTTTGGCCAAGTGCTGGTAATCTGCTTTTTCAACCTGTCTCCAGAGACACTGCTTGACTTTGGTACACAGCAACAACTAAGCCTCCAGGATTGTAACCTGAAAGAGAATGCACAGAAAGACAGAAAGAGAGAAAGACAGGGGAGGCTGATGAGGCCAAAATCAGTCTTCTCTTCCTTAAAAATTTTAAACCTAACATTAACCCATACAGAAGATTCTCCTAAAGTTGATGCTATACCATGACCTTCGGATAAATTACTTCACTTCTCTGACACTAACAGTTAACAAACGATACTTGATGATACTTTGGACAAAATGAACACGTTCTCTGCTCTCATGGGGCCTACAGTCTACAAAACTGGATAATAATCAAACTTTTGCAGGGTTGTTGTGATGATTAATAAGGGCCCTGTGCTTGTAAGGAGTAGACATTTGTTAAAATTTAGTTTGCTTCCTCTGGGGAGAAATCAAATACTATCTATTCAAATTTAGTTAAGCTAAATTTTGCTTCTATGTTGATATTACAAGTACTTGAGTTATGAAATCAAGGCAACTACTGATTACTTTCCTGTGCTTATAAGCCCAAGCCTAAGTACCAAAGAGGCTGCAGATAAACAGACTGAAGGACAAGACTGAACTGCTGCTCCGTGTTTTTCCTGTAGAGATTGCTAGTCTTTGTGGTTCTTATTGCCCAAGGGGTAAGAGCAAGTCTTTTACAAGAAAATCAAGGGACTTCCTCAGCAGTCCAGTGGTTAAGACTCCATGCTTCCAATGTAGGGGGTGCAGGATTGATTCCTGGTCAGGGAACTAAGACACCATGTGCCATGGAGCACGAGTCAGTTTGTTTTTTAGAAACTGAAAAACAAAAGTGGCCACAGCTGTGGTATCATGGTGCATTTCCAACTACATGGAGAAAGACAATGCTAATGGTAGTCTTGAGGTCTGTCTCTGCATGGAATGATGTGAAGAAAGTCCCATACCACCATTCTAAAGCTTACAATTGTATGAGTCAGACCAGTGATCTCAGATGAAGGAAATATCTTCTGAGAGTGAAGTATGTACTGGCACAAAGGGTGTCATCTCAATTCTCTGAGAGACAGGATTTATCCCATACAAACTTGCTCCTAACACTGCTGGTCAACACAGCTCTGCTTTAAGATATCAAGGTTCTTCCTCATACCCCTTCTTCCGAATGAGGTTGGCAAGTACGCCTCTACTTGGGCATGGAAGTAAATGGGTCCTATTCACGTGCATGGAGACAAGGATGGTAACCCCTCTCCTCACACCACAAGGGTTCCAGGTAGAAACAATAGTAACAAAGACACTATGCAAATTGACACTTACACTTACGCCTAAGGGAGTTTATTGATACGTACAACCAAATTATAGGACAGTGAATCTAGCTACAAGGATGGCTGGCTTCAAAGGTATGTTCAGGACTCTCCTTTTCTGTGAGCATGTTTGTGTGTAAAGATAGACAAATACATATGTATACATATAGACAAAGTGTATACATATAGACAAATACTCAAATCCTAAATATGTAATGAGTTTTAATAAATGTATGCAACTGTCTACTCATCATAGCGATCCAAGAGTTGAAATTTCTATCACACCCAAGGTTCTCTGCTACCCCATTCTTATAGACAAATCCTTTCTAAATTGTGTTGACCTAACAGCACAAATATCAAGAAAAGTTTAAGCTAAGTTCACAAACCCCCTAAAGAATGTCTTTTTAGAGTCCAAACATTTCAACTACTTTTCTAGTGTTTAATTAACCAACACTAATTGCTTTATTAATATATTTAACCCAACTGCACATACGCCTTATAATCACATTAAACTGTTACTGGTTTTAAGTGTTTACAAGTGAGATAATAAAAGGCTAATAAAAGTGGCATTTTGGTATTTAAAGCATTTGATATTTTAGAACTATTTTTTTTTAACATTATCTACGGCTTACATTTTCTAAGCCTTCTCTAGGTACTTTGCTGAAGATTAATTGTCTATCAGGTTTATGTAAATAGGAGAACTAAGATTCCTGTGCATATTCATTCGTGAATTAAAAACAATGCTTTCTACCAGTTAGCTCTATAAAAGGGAAATAGACCTTGACCAGACATAATGAGGCATTTGTGTTCGTCATAACTGTAATTTATTATGACTGTTTGAAGAGCCATCAGTTCTTGTTTACTCTGTTAAGTGACAATAAGTGAGGCTAAAATAAATTCAGATCAACACTCCTGGGTCACCTTAGTGAATTTACGGAGCATACCATAACAGTATTTGAAACAACTGTCATTTTGGTCCTGTTGTGTGGTAGCACAAACTACTACCGTTTTGTCATTTTGTATATCCAGTAACGCTCAAGGTGATCCATGGGCAAGACTGACCGCAGAGTCAAACAGGAATTTCTCTCTTTTGAGATCCTTCAGGAGAAGTCAACTCTGTGGAGCATGCAAATGCTAGATTATAATTATATGTAAATATATATTTAAATATTTTTTCCTAAAGCTAGTAATAAATGGAAAAATCATTAATAGTGTAGGCTTTTTTTCATATAGCATAATTCACAGTTTATCCAGAGGGTGAACTTTAGAAAACTATAATCCTGCAAAATAATAGAAAAATAAACTAGAAATTCCTTGATGTTAAAGGGTTTTCTGAAGGATGTCACCTTTGCCCTAACAGTTTATATAACACATAGATTCACAGGAGACCGGGCTCATGGGATTTTACCTCCTTGCCCTTCAAACTGAACGTTTCTGTTTTTACCTGATGAATTAATTACCTGAGGTTCTGTTGAGAGAGAGAGAAAGCAGATTGCTGGCTTTGACTGTATATCACAAAGCCATTGTACCAAATCCAATTTGTTCTTTAAGAGAAGCTCCAAAACTCTAGTCATATAAAGGTATTATAAGCTTGCTTGACTGTTTTTTTTAAGCCACATGGATCAGAAGGAGCAAATCCAAGAGGAGGCAGTGGAAGTCTAAGAATAAGTACAATCACTGATACAAAGCAACAACCAGCAATCACTGAAAAGGTCCAGTATTGGCATAAAGAGAGATATATTGACTAACAGAATAAAACTCAGAATACAGAAATAAACCCATATATCTTTGACCAATTGATTTTTGACAAGGGTGCCAAGTCCATTCGACAAACGATGCTGGAACAAACGGATTTTAACACACAAAAGAATGAAGTTCGACTCCCTGATCCGTACTGTATACAAAAATTTAGAGAAACTATAACAATGACCTAAATATAAGAGTTAAAACCTTAGAGCTGTTAGAAAAAAATGTTAAATGTTTATAACCTTCAATTTCACAGTGACAACAAAATAATTAGAAGTAAAAAAAGATAAAACTCATCAAAATTAACAAAATTTTATGCATCAAAGGACATTATCAACAACATAAAAGGATAAGCAATAGATTGGGAGAAAATATTTGCAAATCATATCTGATAAGGGTTTAATATACAGGATATGAATGAGAAAAAGACAACCCATTCAAAAATAGGCAAAAAACTTAAATAGACATTTCTCCAAAGAACATACACAAAAGACCAAGAACCACTTGAAAAAAATATTCAATTAGTCATTCAGTTCCCTGCTGGCTCAGACAGTAAAAGTGTCTGCCTACAACTTGGGAGACCCAGGTTTGATTGTTGGGTCGGGAAGATCCCCTGGAGAAGGAAATGGCAACCCACTCCAGTACTCTTGCCTTGAAAATCCCATGGACGGAAGAGCCTTGTAGGCTACAGTCCATGGGGTTGCAAAGAGTCAGACACGACTGAGCGACTTCACTTTCACTTTCTTTCAGTTCAGTTGCTCAGTCATGTCTGACTCTCTGCGACCTCATGAACCGCAGCACGCCAGGCCTCCCTGTCCATCACCAATTCCTGGAGTCCACCCAAACCTATGTCCATCGAGTCGGTGCTGCCCTCCAACCATCTCATCCTCTGTCATCCTCTTCTCCTCCTGCCCTCTATCTTTCCCACCATCAGGGTCTTTTCCAATAACTCAGTTCTTCACATCACGTGGCCAAAGAAGTGGAGTTTCAGCTTCAACATCAGTCCCTCCAATGAACACCCAAGACTGATCTCCTTTAGGATGGACTGGTGGGATCTCCTTGCAGTCCAAGGGGCTCTCAAGAGTCTTCTCCAACACCACAGTTCAAAAGCATCAATTCTTCAGCACTCAGCTTTCTTTATAGTCCTACTCTCACATCCATACATGACTACTGGAAAAACCATAGCCTTGACTAGACTGACCTTTGTTGGCTGTCTCTGCTTTTCAATATGCTATCTAGGGTGGTGATAACTTTCAAAAGTAACGTCTCTGCTTTTTAATATGCTGTCTAGGGTGGTCATAACTTTTCTTCCAAGGAGTAAGCATCTTTTAATTTTATGGCTGAAGTCACCATCTGCAGTGATTTTGGAGCCCAAAAAATAAAGTCAGCCACTGTTTCCCCATCTCTTTGCCATGAAGTGATGGGAACAGATGCCATGATCTTAGTTTTCTGGTGTTGAATTTTAAGCCAACTTTTTCCACTCTCCTCTTTCACTTTCATCAAGAGGCTCTTTAGTTTTTCTTTACTTTCTGCCATAAGGGTGGTATCACCTGCATATCTGAGGTTATTGATACTTCTCCTGGCAATCTTGATTCCAGCTTGTGCTTCATCCAGCCCATTAGGGAAATGCAAATCCAAGCCACAATGAACCACCACTACATACCTACTGCAATGGCTATAATTTTTTTTAATGGAAATTAACAAAGATGTGGAGAGAACATTCATGCAGTAAGTAGTTTAGTAGTTCATCAAAAATCTAAAAATAAAATTACCTTATGATCCAGCAATTCCACTCTTAGGCATATACCCCAAAGAATTGAAAACATGGACTTAAATAAATACATATCCAGCACTATTCACATCAGTCAAAAGGTAGGTACAATCCAAAATCCAAGTGTCCATCAACAGATGAAGAGATAAAGAAAATATGATAAATGCATAGACTGAAATGTTGTTGTTGTTGTTGTATGGTCACTAAGTCATGTCAGACTCTTCAGCCTAAAAGAAATGAAATTTTAATATATGCTACAACATGGATGTTCCTTAAAAATTATGCTAAGAGAAGAAGCCAGACACAAAAGGACAAATTCTGTATGAATCCATTTATATGAAATGTCCAGAAAGTTTGCAGAGACAGGAAGTAGGGACTACCAGGTCTAGGGATTATGGTGATGGGAGTTTTATTGCTTAATAGATACAGAGTTACTATCTAGAGTGATGAAAAAGATTTAGACATAGTGATAATGGCTTCAGAATACTCTGAATATAATTAATGCCACTAATATAATACACATAAAATTTTAAAAGAGTAAGTTTTATATTTTACATGTTTTACCCAACAATAACAAAATTGATAGCTGAAAGACTGGAAAGAAGGGATACATTTTAAAAAAATAAGTAGTGATATTTACACATGAGTCAGTAAATATTAACAACTGGTAAAGCCCAGCCAAGCAGCAACCAATCAGCATTGATGCCAACTGCAGACGTGGGTCCAGAGGTACTGTGAGTTCGGTTTAAGTACCATGTTGAATCCAGCAAAATCTACTAAAGCTCATCTCTGAAAAAGCAGAGAGGAAGAAAAAACTCTTTGCATTCATATTCATTATGGTGTGATGGTATCAAAGCAAAGTTTGTATGAACAAAAGAGCTGTACATATTTAAGGCCCTCACTTTATGGATGAGAACAGTGAGAACTGCAAAGACTTGCCAAAGCTCCCCTATGGTGAACAGAGCCTGCACCACAGTCCTGCTCACATCTATCTTTGATCTTTTCACAATACACATAGTAAAAGGGGGTGCAAGAAATCCAGTCTACTATATGAAAGTGAAACAAATGCTACAAAAAGGAAATATTAATTGCTGTGATTGTGATGAGGATCTGTGAAACATTTCCGATTTTCTTTCTTCTCATCCAGGTTGGTCAACAAGCTACTCGGTTTACAATGTCTCTGGTCCCAATTCTTCTTATACTTTCTTAACTGGACTGAGACTGTACAGTGGTTCAGAAAACAGAGACCAGAGTTTGCTGTCAGCTCAGCCATGTACCAAAAGTATGAACTATGATTATGAACTAAACTTGCAATTATAAAGTTTATCTTGCAAAACTTCAGTTTCTTCATCTTAAAATGGGTGTAAGTTCAGCTCAGTTCAGTCACTCAGTCATGTCTGACTCTTTGCGACCCCACGAATCACAGCATGCCAGGCTTCCTTGTCCATCACCAACTCCCGGAGTTCACCCAAACTCATGTCCATTGAGTTGGTGATGCCATCCAGCCATCTCATCCTCTGTCATCCCCTTCTCCTCCTGCCCCCAATCCCTCCCAGCATCAGGGTCTTTTCCAATGAGTCAACTCTTCGGATGAGGTGGCCAAAGTGTTGGAGTTTCAGCTTTAGCATCAGTCCTTCCAATGAACACCCAGGACTGATCTCCTTTAGGATGGACTGGCTGGATCTCCTTGCAGTCCAAGGGACTCTCAAGAGTCTTCTCCAACACCACAGTTCAAAAGCATCAATTCTTTGGGGCTCAGCTTTCTTCACAGTCCAACTCTCACGTCCATACATGACCACTGGAAAAACCATAGCCTTGACTAGACGGACCTTTGTTGGAAAAGTAATGTCTCTGCTTTTGAATATGTTGTCTAGGGTGGGCATAACTTTCCTTCTGAGGAGTAAGCGTCTTTTAATTCATAGCTGCAATCACCATCTGCAGTGATTTTGGAGCCCCCCAAAATAAAGTCTGCCACTGTTTCCACTGTTTCCCCATCTCTTTGCCATGAAGTGATGGGACCAGATGCCGTGATCCTAGTTTTCTGAATGTCGAGCTTTAAGCCAACTTTTTCACTCTCCTCTTTCACTTTCATCAAGAGGCTTTTTAGTTCCTCTTCACTTTCTGCCATAAGGGTGGTGTCATATCTGAGGTTATTGATATCTCTCCCAGCAATCTTGATTCCAGCTTGTGCTTCTTCCAGCCCAGCATTTCTCATGATGTTCTCTGCATGTAAGTTAAATAAGCAGGGTGACAGTATACAGCCTTGATGTACTCCTTTTCCTATTTGGAACCACTCTGTTGTTCCATGTCCAGTTCTAACTGTTGCTTCCTGACCTGCATATAGGTTCCTAAAGAGGCAGGTCAGGTGGTCTGGTATTCCCATCTCTTTCAGAATTTTCCACAGTTTATTGTGATCCACACAGTCAAAGGCTTTGGCATCGTCAGTAAAGCAGAAATAGATGTTTTTCTGGAACTCTCTTGCTTTTTCCATGATCCAGCGGATGTTGGCAATTTGATCTCTGGTTCCTCTGCCTTTTCTAAAACCAGCTTGAACATCTGGAAGTTCATGGTTCATGTATTGCTGAAGCCTGGCTTGGAAAATTTTGAAGAAGTATCTTTATATGACCTGTGGCATTGCTGTGATAGTGGAACAAGACAGCACCTTTAAAATCCTGATGTCTTACATGTTATGAGCACTCAATCACTGGTAGCTACATTAATTACTCTTCCCTTGAATGCTGCCACTACCACAAACTCAGACTTGCCATCCTTATACCTACAGGGAAGACAAGACTTTTTCTGACTCTATTGCATTCAATAGAGGTTACAAAACCTCATTTGCAAGCTGACTGTTCTGATCTTGGTCCAGGCATTACTAAGTGTATTCAGTTCATTTGCTCAGTCATGTCTGACTCTTTGAGACCCCATGAACCGCAGCACGCCAGGCCTCCCTGTCCATCACCAACAGTGTATTAGCTCTCTCCTAACCCCTACCCCCAGCTCCCCAACCCAGCACACTTTCCTTGACTTTCAGGAGAGCATAGCACTAACACACACCTGACGGGGATGTTCAGGGACCTGCTTGTACCTAATAGTAAACTGTTTTTTCCCTCTTCTGTGTGAAAATTACAAAAGAGAATGAAACTACCCAAGACCAAATTTCAGTGACTAAAATGGAAAATGCAATTTGTGTACTTTTCATGCTATTCTGCATCAATCATTAGCCCAGTTAGTCTGATACCAAATTAGGATTAATGAGAAACATGAACTTCCCATCTCTCAGATTTCCTGGGGAGACATTTCTAGATGGCCTAGAAACATCCCAATAAGAGGGAAAAAGTTACTCATGGAAGTAATCAGAGCTCATTCTTTGCCACTGTCCCTGTCCAGCCTTGACCTTTAAACACAAACATTTGGGGTTGTTCTACCAAATACCGACCATAACTAAGCAATACATGAACTTACATCACCTCCAAAGTCTAGGCTTAAACACACAAACAATGAAAGCTCCAATTCTACATCAGAGCACTGGATATGCTACATCACTAGGAGCAACATGATTAAAATCAGTATGAATCTTTCAAAATGAATTTTTTAAGAAAATCTAACACAAAAATACAGTTATGAAAATATACTTGAGATTTATTTTCTGTATCTTTCAGAAATCAACAAATTTTTTTTTTTTTTACTTTACTACTTTCAAGCTGTCCTCTGTTACTTATTCAACAGAATTTCTCCTGACAAGTAACTTTTGATACTTTGTTGAAATGCACATCAGGGTACAAAAACTTTAAGAATCACTTTATGTTTTAATGTAAAAGATAAATTTTTAAAAGAATCTAATAACCTTATAAAATGATTCTTTACTTCACTGAAAAAGAAAAGTTACCTTTATCAGGGGAAATAGATAATGTAATGGCTCATGTAATGAAAAATTTTATGGCTCTGTCTTCAGGTACAGTTTGATCCAGGAGTCAACAGACAGTCTCAAGACCTACCAGGCCTATACTGCAGTTATTCAGCAACTCCAGAGGAACAGGTCTCACGGCTCAAGCCACAGTTAGCCATTACTGCAGAACTGTTCTCATTAGAGTAGCCAAGAAAATGGACTATGCCAGGCAGTCACTTTTGGGTCATATTCTCACCCTTGAGAGTCGGGGGATCAACCTCACCCAAAATTTGAGGACAGAAAGTGGAAGAAGTCTTCAGAAAACTCAGGCTACTGCTTCCAGAAGACCAAATTCTAAGCAGGCAGAACCAACTTAAACTTTTAGGCCAAATTAATTGTTTCTCAACATGGAAAACTACTCAGAGCTCTCATTTCTCTTTCTCCCAGTGACTAAGAGCCCAGGGTAACACAGCTGTCTATGCTGGTGCCTCCCCATCTGTGACTCAGAATATTCAGTTACCTGGCTTGCAGGCACACTGTTTACACTCAATGCTTATGAACTGCTCAGGGCCCAAAACACACTATATAAATGCAAAGCGTCGATATAAACTGTGCTAAAACAGGTATTCCTCAGTTAACAGGAGGAACAGCATGTCCACAAAGATACATCAAATGCTATAAAAGAAATGCTAATTTCTTTTGCTTCCTCACCACATAATTTAAAAATTGCTTTACCTACAACCATTATTTTAGAGGTTATATTTTCTCTCACAATGTCTGCACGTCAATCACTTGACTTTCTAAAGGTTATCGTAACATGACTTTTTTTTAAACCAAGACACTTCTAGAGGATGACAGAACAGTTTGTTAGAATTCCAACACAGTGACAAAATCCTCTTTGCCCTCACTCTCAGTCTTGAGAAAAATTGATTTTTCAAGTGCCTCTGATAAAAGATTTGAGCCATTTGGATTTTTTCCCCCATCTTTTTCAGAAATAAAAAGAAATGGTTTGGATTAAAGGTATAAATTGCCCTATTTAGTCACAGAAACAAATTTAGACCTTAATAGCACAAGTGAAGATGAATGAAAAACTAGCACCGCACAGATGCTGACAGGATAAAAGGTAGAAATCTCACCTGACAGGTGATCAATGAGACATTAAAGGTTAGAAGAATTATTAATGTGAAGGCAGAAGAGCAAAGGACAGTAGAAAAGAGCAAAACCCTTTGGGTTTTTTTTTTTTTTCCATCAAAAAGTAAGATGATCTAGCTTTAACAAACTGTCTCTTGTAATGGTCACTACGGGTTGATAGTTGAAGGCCAAGTCAAAGCATTTTCACAGACTGACCTTGTTAATGTTTTGTTATAATAATGGTGGGTTTCTATTTTTGTTTTGGTTTTCATTTCAGTTTTCTTTTGAATTCTAGCAATAAAAATTAATTTTGGTCTAAAGGGGTAGAAAGATATATTTCACTGACTAAGAGTTCAGTTCAGTTCAGTTGCTCAGTCGTGTCCAACTCTTTGCGACCCCATGAACTGCAGCAGGCCAGGCCTCCCTGTCCATCACCAACTCCCGGAGTTTACCCAAACTCATGTCCATTGAGTCGGTGATGCCATCCAACCATCTCATCCTCTGTCGTCCCCTTCTCCTCTTGCCTTCAATCTTTCCCAGCATCAGGGTCTTTTCAAATGAATCAGCTCTTTGCATCAGGTGGCCAAAGTATTGGAGTTTCAGCTTTAGCATCAGTCCTTCCAATGAATATTCAGGACTGATTTCCTTTAGGATGGACTGGTTGGATCTCCTTGCAGTCCAAGGGACTCTCAAGAGTCTTCTCCAACACCACAGTTCAAAAGCATCAATTATTCAGCACTCAGCTTTCTTTATAGTCCAACTCTCACATCCATACATGACTACTGGAAAAACCATAGCCTTGACTAGGCGGACCTTTGTTGGCAAAGTAATGTCTCTGCTTTTCAATATGCTATCTAGGTTGGTCATAACTTTCCTTCCAAGGAGTAAGCGTCTTTTAATTTCATGGATGAAGTCACCATCTGCAGTGATTTTGGAGCCCAAAAAATAAAGTCAGCCACTGTTTCCACTGTAACCCCATCTATTTCCTATGAAGTGATGGGACTAGATTCCATGATCTTAGTTTTCTGAATGTCAAGCTTTAAGCCAACTTTTCCACTCTCCTCTTTCACTTTCATCAAGAGGCTCTTTAGTTCTTCTTCACTTTCTGCCATAAGGGTGGTGCCATCTGCATATCTGAGGTTATTGATATCTCTCCCGGCAATCTTGATTTCAGCTTGTGCTTCCTCCAGCCCAGCGTTTCTCATGATGTACTCTGCATAGAAGTTAAATAAGCAGGGTGACAACATACAGCCTTGATGTACTCCTTTTCCTATTTGGAACCAGTCTGTTGTTCCATGTCCAGTTCTAATTGTTGCTTCCTCATCTGCATATAGGTTTCTCAAGAGGCAGGTCAGGTGGTCTGGTATTCCCATCTCTTTCAGAATTTTCCACAGTTTGTTGTGATCCATATAGTCAAAGGCTTTGTCATAGTCAACAAAGCAGAAATGGATGTTTTTCTGGAACTCTTGTGCTTTTCCAATGATCCAGCGGATGTTGGCAATTTGATCTCTGGTTCCTCTGCCTTTTCTAAAACCAGCTTGAATATCCGGAAGTTCACCAGTTAGTGAACAGTAAAGAATGATAATATACAACAAAAGAGGTTACAAAACAGCATGAAATACAAGCCATTTATTTTTAAAAGATGGATATGTTATATTTGATGCTGCTTTGATTGTGCTTCCTATGGGCCACTCTTCTGAGGGTTTAATATTTCACTCAGCTAATACCCCCTCTATTGAATACCAATAACCATTTGATACATGAGCAAACTGAGGCACAGGGAGTTTAAGCAAATGCCCTGTGGTCTTAGATAGTAAGAGAGAGAGAGAGATCGGTGCATCAATCTTCAATGATGTTTCTCAAGACATTAATAGTGATTACTTCTGAATATGGGAGTAAGATTCTCTGTCATGCTCATTTTGTTATTTAAAAATTCAAAATATCATAAATATTTCCCATTGAAAACTATGTATCTTTACAATCAGGAAGTAAACATCAATAGCTTTTATCATGTAGGAGATAGTGTTTCATATCCTGAACACTGCTTCATGCTTTTTGATGACTCAGTTATGCCATCAAACATCTTAATCTAACTGTTGTACAGTCAACTCAAAACAGTCCAAATGGATGGAAGTTCACCTTCTCTCCAGGCTTCCTCTCATCCGCCTTCCACCACACCACCAGCCATCCATGGAGGAGATCTGGGCATCCCTTCAGCCATCTTACCCATTCTGTCTCCATTTGGACAGGAGGTGAGCAAGATGAATTAACTTCACCATCCACCTTGTTCTCAAACCTTTACCTTCTTGTTTGCCCTTTCTCTCTCTATCACTATTTTTACCAACCTCAATGAAACTATGAGCATCTTCTGTGAGCGTTTTTGCAACAGCTTCCTCACTCTTTTGCTCCCTTCACCCACCCATCACACTCATTCTCTCCATCCTTCTAATTTACCTTCCATCTTGTCTACAAAGCTACCTTTGTGGCAATGTAGCTGTATTATGCCCCTGCTTAAAAATCTAAAGCTGTTACCTCTTTCAAAAAATAAAACCTAACTCCTTGACCTTAAATAGAAAGTCCTCAATAATCTGGATTATATACACCTTTCTCATTTATAGCATAAGCCTCCCTGTTGCTCTATGTCTTCCTGCATGGGGTTTTCTGAGTTTACAAACCATATACTAAGGTTTCCCACTTCTAGAACCTGACATATGCTATTCTGTCTGCAATGCCATCTGTTGGATTTAAATCATTCTACTCTTAAGCCCTAGGACAAAGCCTAGCCCCCATTCATTATTCAATTAATATTTATTAGCCACTTGTTATGCATCAAGCAATTTTCCTGTGTACATGATATGAAAGTAAACTTAATTTGACCTGATTCTTGCAAAGGATGACCAACTTCCCCAGTCTGCCCAGAACTTTATTACTTTTAGTACTAAAAGCCTCACATTTCAGAAAATCCTTCAGCCTTAGATAACCCCTGCTGCTGCTGCTAAGTCGCTTCAGTCGTGTCCGACTCTGCGCGACCCCATAGATGGAAGCCCACCAGGCTCCCTTGTCCCTGGGATTCTCCAGGCAAGAATACTGGAGTGGGTTGCCATTTCCTTCTCCAATGCATGCAAGTGAAAAGTGAAAGTGAAGTCGCTCAGTCGTGTCCGACTCTTAGCGACCCCATGGACTGCAGCCCACCAGGCTCCTCCATCCATGGGATTTTCCAGGCAAGAGTACTGGAGTAGGGGTGCCATTGCCTTCTCCGTAGATAACCCCAGGGCAGGTGATATCTCATTCCTGCACATAAATTTATCTTGTAACAAAGTTCAGTTCAGTCACTCAGTCGTGTCCAACTCTTTGTGACCCCATGGACTGCAGCACGCCAGGCTTCTGTGTCCATCACCAACTCCCAGAGCTTGCTCAAACTCCTGTCCATTGAGTCGGTGATGCCATCCAACCACCTCATCCTCTGTCATCCCCTTCTCCTACCTTCAATCTTTCCCAGAATCAAGGTCTTTTCAAATGAGTCAGTTCTTCACATGAGGTGGCCAAACTATTGGAGTTTCAGCTTCAGCATCAGTCCTTCCAATGAATATTCAGGACGGATTTGCTTTAGAATGGACTGGTTGGATCTCCTTGCAGTCCAAGGGACTCTCAAGAGTTTTCTCCAAAACCACAGTTCAAAAGCATCAATTCTTAGGCACTCAACTTTCTTTATAGTTCAAATCTCACATCCATACCTGTTCGGTTTCAGTTCAGTTCAGTCACTTAGTCGTGTCTGACTCTTTGTGACCCCATCCATACATGACTACTGGAAAAACCATAGCTTTGACTAGATGGGCCTTTGTCAGCAAAGAAAGTTGGTTAATAAATGACTTGAATGAAACCAGTAAATAAACAAAGGGATTTCTTTTTATAACACCTTGCTGCTGCTGCTGCTAAGTCACTTCAGTTGTGTCCAACTCTGTGCAACCCCATAGATGGCAACCCATCAGGCTCCTCCATCCCTGGGATTCTCCAGGCAAGAACACTGGAGTGGGTTACCATTTCCTTCTCCAATGCATGAAAATGAAAAGTGAAAGTGAAGTCACTCAGTCGTGTCCAATTCTTAGCGACCTCATGGACTGCAGCCTACCAGGCTCCTCTGTCCACTGGATTTTCCAGGCAAGAGTACTTAGGATAGCTATTATCAGTCAGTCCAGTCACTCAGTCATGTCTGACTCTTTGTGACCCCTTGGACTGCAGCACACTAGGCTTCCCTGTCCCATCACCAACTCCCAGAGTTTACTCAAACTCATGTCCATCAAGTCAATGATGCCATCCTACCTCTCATCCTCTGTTGTCCCCTTCTCTTCCCACCTTCAGTCTTTTCCAGCATCAGGGTTTTTTTTCCTATGAGTCACTTCTTTGCATAGTTATTATACACATCTTTTATCTCTATATAATTTTACAATAAACCAGAAGTCAACTTTATGATGAAGAGAAATACATTTAAGTAGCATAATGTATGAAACACAAATCCTAACATGAACTGAACCAGATTACCTGACTTGTGTAGTACAGAGGAAGCCAGAAGAGCTTGTGAAGGGCTCCCCAAAGAGAGGCAGGTAAGAAGGGAACGAATCTTTGTCTCCCGCTAGGGGATCGGAAATTCACCTTGTGTTTATTCCCATGACATGTGGCAGCAGGATGAAATGCTCCTGAAATGGTTGGAGGGTGGAGTGGAAATACAGGAAATGAGGGAAAGGGAGTTCTCAGCCTCTGTTACTGAAACTCTTCATTACTTGCATCTGTAAAATGGTGGTAATAAAGACACCTAACTCACAAATTTTTTAAAAGATTAACTCAGTGTGTCCAAACCACTTTGGACAGCGCCTGGCAATGGTAATACTCTGTAGGTATCAGCTTATACCACCACAACCTCAGTACCCTTCCTACAGACCAGAAAAACACGCAAAGGAGCCGAAGATAGGGCCGACTGAGCTCAGCACTCTACTCAGCCTTACCCAGGAAGAGGCCTAGAGCAGGCGGGCAGAAAAAGGGCTGCGATTTCCACGCCAACCAGGTTTCTCAGCATGCACTGGAGAGGAAAACAATTTAAGACCATCTTCAAACCTACTCCGTTTCAACCACTGAAACTCAGACAGGCTGGGACCTGGACGCTTTGTTGCAAGTGCTGCAGTGCTTTTTGCACCTGGACAAATTTCTCCCCCAGCAACAGAGAAACTATATGGGACTAAAAATAACTGTGTGCCTCACAGTTGGGGCAAATTCTGCACAAAAGATACAAAAAGCAAACAAAAAACCTGGTTCCCATTTCTAAAGAGCCAAGAGCAAAAACAGGGTGTTGAAGCAAAACCAGGGTACTGATCATGCCCCTGCAGTCAACGCCACTAGAGAGGTGGGCAAACACCCAATCCACCCCTATGGAGTGCCCCCAGAAACACCTCTACCCTCACCCCCATATAAGGAAGAAGCTCACTTCTCCGGGATGGGGCTAGCAAGAGAATCTGTTAATTATTTTTGCTCCCTCCTATAGCTGGCATAGGAGTTTCAATAAAGCCTTGCCTGAATTTCTTGTCTAGTCAATTTTTACTGATTGGGGAAGACCAAAAACCCTGGTCAGTATCAAAACCATCTGCATTCCCGTGAGCATGTACTGACAGGAACAGATTTTTTTCAAGATGGGTCAAAAAATCCACTGAGAAAGAAATCCATCTTTCAAAATATTCCAACACAACTATTTATATTAATAAAAAAAATTTAGTAAATAAGGAAACTATTTTTCACTCTTTATCTAAATATTATTGAACTTGAAAATCATGGTAAATTGAGACTTGCTCACACAGATTAAAATAAACGAAGAGAAAAACATCCATCTTTTGCCAAGAGGCTTAACACACAATCTGATATTTATATTCTAGCAATAGGAATATATTCATGCACTTTTAAAAGTTAGTTGAATTCAACATGCAAAATAATCAAACTAAGTATATGCATTGACAACCTTCTGGCCATCTTAAAAAAAAAAACTGGATTGAGTTAACTCAAATATGAAGGAATAATACATCCAGGGCTCAGGCACCAAAACTGTAACCAGATGGTAAGACAAGTCCATCTGAGTTCAACAGTTTGCATTCCAACAATGCCCAGATGGGGTTCTTGAGTAGATGTGGCCAGTTCAGCTCATGCCTCTTCTTCAAGCCTCTTACCCAAACATACAGCCTCAAGGAGGTACAGTTGATTATTGGGGATTTGTAATTGAACACAAATCTGTTTCATTGACAGTAAATGTTAGGTTAAGACAATCTGAAAAGCAAATGATCTGATAAAGATTCACCAGGCAGAGTAAGGTAGTGTAGGGGTTGGAGATCTCTGCTTGAGAAAGACCAAGTATGAGTATTCATCCCCGAGAAAATGCAGAACGCGTTGTGTGAGGCCTTCTGCCAAGGCTCTTTTCCAGCAGGCCCCCTACTCTCAACAGCTGTGGGCAAATGAGAAAATGGCCGTATTTTTCATGAAAAAACTGCATCCCACACACCATCTGAGACTTCTCCAACGCTTTCCCCTACCTCTGCCCACAATAAAACAAACATACAGGTGTAGCAAAAGTGAATGAAAAGTCTATTAAGGTTATGAGTAAACTGAATCTTGGATTTGCAATTAATTTGTTTCCAGAACTACCTTCTTTAAAAAAATACAGACTGGCTAATTACCTTCTTTAAAAATATAGACTGAACTTTGCTGTTCACCTGAAACTATCACAACAGTATTAACTGGCTATACCCCAAAACAAAGTAAAAAGGTTTTTAAAAATGCATAATCCCTATAAATATATGAACAAAATCCTGCAAAATAAAAAAGAAAAACCTCTGCTCTGAAATTATAGAGTAAAATGATTCATCCATGCTAAAGGAAATACAGACAATTAGACATTTAGCAAAGAATTTCATTATTTTACTACCAATTCCAGGGTGTTCTTGAAATTACAGTCCTGACAATTTTGACCTTTTCACTTGCCAAATACATATTAATGTGTCTTAAAGCCTCCTCAATAATAAAAGTTGACAATTTTTTTTTCTAATGTAACATTTAAAGATTTACAGAATCATAAGCTGGGGTGTTTCATGTTCATCTAAATATGACCTGGTCTTAGGAATTTTGAAAAAGGAGAAGAATATCAACAAGCCAACACATAGTTCCTCCCTTAGCATTACTGAAATGATTAAAATGCAGTGGGACGTGGCTGTTTCAAATACTTGGGAGGAGAAATACCAAACCATGGTTGGCACAAGACACTCATGAATAGGACATGCTGGGACACAAGTGCAGTCTGCATGTAGTCACCATACTTCTGGCCACACTGCTTTCGGAAGAGCATTTCTCAATGTTTAATTTAGAAATTTTATCCTTACATGAAAATGGAATCTTGAAAAGTCTAAACCATCATATTGCTTATGCATATGAGCCTGACTATAAAGTTGAATTATGAGGGTGACATGAGAATGCCTAAAACTCCAGCTCAAAAAATTCAATGTTTCATTCAATGGATGATAATGGGAACTTTTGTGAAGTTGCTTTACCTGTATTGTTAATAACAAGGTGACATTTATGAAACTAATAAATGGTAAAGTCCATTATGGTTTAATGACAATTCTTGAACATGAACTTTGTAATATATTCATTTATAAAAACCACTTGAGTCATTTAAATATCATTAAAGCATGGCAAAATTAAAATGAGTTGTCTCCTCATGGACTCAGGTGTAGGAGAGTCATCGTTTGTGTTGGCTAGAGTCATTCGGTTTGGAGTCCAATGTCTGATGGTGGCAGGCTACTCCTGCCCTTGAGGGTACACACTCGAATCAAGGAGTGTGTCAGCTTCCCAGTGTAAAACTGGAGAAAGTGTAGTTGCTCAGACGTGTCAGACTCTTTGCGATCTGATGGACCGTAGCCTGCCAGGCTCCTCTGTCCATAGAATACTAGAATGGGTTGCCACTTCCTACTCCAGAAGATCTTCCCAATCCAGGGATCGAACCCATGTCTCCCATATTACAGGCAGATTCTCAACCATCTGAGCCACCAGGGAAGCCTCGTAAAACTGGGGAAACTCTTTTTATTTTTTATTGCACAGTTAGAAAAACAGTGTGTCTTCTTCCAGACTGAAGCATAATTAAAAGCTTTCTGCTATGATCCTTGCTGTCTATGTTCTCAGCCGTGATTCTTACTGTGTGGGGACTGACCACTGAAAGAAGCTGCGGGAGTTTTCTTTAGGAATCAGCACTCTCCTCTCCCATTCTTTCTCATCTGGAGTATGGCAGTCATCTAGGACCTGGAGTCCTGGCCCTGAGGACCTTCTCTCCCTGACCAATTTACTCCATTGTCATTTTCCTAAATGCTGCTTACATTTCTGCTTACAATTCTATATGGTAATATTTAAACTCCAAAGTATGGCAGAAAAAGGTATTCAGGTTTGGTTCATCTTAATCAGAAAGGCATGCAGAAGTCAGAGGGAAGGAAACAGTGGGTATCCAACCATCTTCAAAGAGGTTACTTATGCACACAAACTGAAAAAAATACTTAGAAATATGTAAACTCTAAGTTTCTGGCCTATCACATTGATTAAATCATTTCCTACACTAACACCATGAATTGAAAAAAAAAAAAAAAAAACAGCCAGAAGTTGAGGATATAACAAATCACCTTCTTTCCCTCCAAAGAAACAAAGGATTTACTCAAACTAGTCTAGTCAAAACTCCTTTCCGGTGACTGCCTGCATTTACTGTGTGCCTAGAGTGTCTGACTGCTGTATTTACTTAATCTTTATTTCATTCTGTCTATAGAGCTCAATTAAGGAGGAGTCAGCTGGACAGCTGCCTGGGACACCAGTTCATAAAGCACATTAAAATAGCTCTAGGATAAATGTAAATACAATGCTAGTTAAGTCAGTTTTCCACATGAGACTCCTAACATAATTGGCAAAAATAGGTAACACACTCAAGTGGAAATTGTGGAAACACTTCTCCTGGTGCTGAACTTACTCTGCTGAGTTACTTGTGAAGCATAATTGCAAACTGCATGTTTCAATTACAGGCTGCTCCAGTAGCCTTGAGACAAGCTGGCTGAGAGTCAGTTGACATTCTAAAACTGAGTCAGGCATGGTGAAGTGGTTTCTTTTTTTGTTTTAATCTAAAAAAAAGTGATTTAGTTCATTATCTACATTTCAACCCTTGGAATATGCCCCTAAGAAGCATTTTGTTTCAGAAACTTAAATATAAATTGGAAGTGAGAACAAGAATGGTGAAAGGTAGGAAATGATCTGTCAACATGAAGCCCATAAAATTAGAATGTGGGGTTATAATTTGAACAAATGGTAACACCATTTACCCAAGTAAGTTACTTTTCTTTGTGATTATGGGTTATTAAAAAAAAAAAAACCCTGAAAGACAATTTGAACCAAGTTAAAAAGTTGGCTGAAAATGTATATACCCTATAAATAGAAAAGCCACTTTATTTTGGTGTCTATTAAATAAATGTTAAATACATATTTGAAAAACATAAACTTCAAGGAGTATCTCCAGATAGTTGGACTGTCTAAAGTGTTGTCTTGTCTCCATCCAGCCTGGTCCCTGGTAAACACACTTGCACCCTTCACAAGAGAGACTTACAGAGGTTAGTATCATATCAAGAGACTACTTTCAAGGAATAATTTTGTCAGAAGCCTGAGAGCAAGAGATTGTATTTCCATCCTGGATCCTCAGAGGTAAGCAATAGTCCATAGTCAAGAATTGTTGAAAACTGTCATTTTTTGTTTTAGTTTTTTTTTTTAATATGAATTGACAGATTACATAAAATAGAGATGGGTATTTAAAATACCAGATATCAGAATTAGGATCCCAGGAGCCTGAAATGAGCTGATATGAAGAAGTTGAACTTAGGAAGACTAAATATGAGAAAATTAGGTTTAAGTTTTATACTTAGGCATAAGAAGAAAAGGAAGGAAAAAAAAAAAACGGAAGAAGGACAAAAAACTAACATGTGAATAAGAGTATAGACTTTCATGTAAATGAGCAAAATAAAAGGAGAGAATGTAAACTATGGGTACTAATACTGTTTGAGGTTACATGCGTAACTGAAAATCTGATGAGGGTGGAGAGGACGGCACTTGGGCAATTTCAGGAGGAAGCAAAGAAGCTCAGGATCTTCCGAGGTGTCAAAGTGGTAAAGAATCCGCCTGCCAATGCAGAAGATGAGGGTTCAATTCCTGCGTCAGGAAGATCCCATGAAGCAAAAAATGGCAACCCACTCCAACATTCTTGCCTGGAGAATGCCATGGACAGAGAAGCCTGGTGGGCTATAGTCCATAGGGTTACAAAAGAGTCAGGCATGACTGAGCAATGAGCATGGCTGCTTTTACCATAAAATGTATGTAACAAACCAAACTTGGGATTCAATTTCAGGAGGCCAACAGAGACTTGAAACCCATTTTTGGATCCTGAAACTATCCACAGAATCTCAGATTAAGACTTCGATTGGGAGAACTATCTTGGAGTTCATACAACCATAGATATGAACACCAACTTCACTGCTACTACTAGGATGGCACTGGGCACGTTACTTAAATTTGACCAGCCTTACAATCCTCATCACAACATAGGGATAGAAACATTTACCTTTAAGGGTAGTGGTATGGTTAAAATGAGATCATTATTTAATAGATTCAGCTCCCAGTTAGTAAATATTCCCTCAATGGTTGATTATCATGGAGACGATAACACAGAAAAGGGCCCAATGTGTTGTGTATGACTCAAATGGAGTTACGGAGACCTAGAATTTTGTTCAAAATAAAATGAAGTATATATTGGTTCAGCTGCTAGGGAAAACAGTATAAAGATTCCTCAAAAAATGAAAAATAGAACCACTAAATGATCTAGCAATTCCACTCCTGGATAATTAAGAAAACAAAATCACTCATTAGAAAAGACATTTGTGCCCCTGCATTCACTGCAGCATTCCTTAAAACAGCCATGACATGGAAGCAGCCTATGTGTCTATCAATAGGAGAATGGATAAAGAAGATGTGGCATGCACACACACACATACACATGCACACACACACACATACTCACACACACACACACACACTGGAATATTACTTAGTCATAAAAAGGAATGAAATAATGCCATTTACAATAACATGGATGGACCTGGAGGGTGTGATGCTAAGTGAAATAAGTCAGAAAAAGACAATACCATATGATTTCATTTATATTCGGAAACTAAAAACAAAACGAATGAACAAATATGGCAAACAGCAAGAGTTATAGGTAACAGACGAGAAAACAGGTGGTTGTCAGAGTGGAAATAGGTAGGGGGAGAAAAGAAAGGTGAGAGAGATTAAGG
The DNA here is from genome assembly GCF_019923935.1 of Bubalus bubalis. Lineage (NCBI taxonomy): Eukaryota > Metazoa > Chordata > Mammalia > Artiodactyla > Bovidae > Bubalus > Bubalus bubalis. Next base: position 22,742,954 of record NC_059177.1, on the reverse strand, counting down.
GATATAAAGTTCAGGAGAAAATAATGAGTCATGAAGTTTACAATATGGGAAACACGGTTAAGAGTTATTAGTATCTTTGTAAGGTGACAGATTGTAACTAGACTTATTGTGGTAATCATTCTGAAATGTATAGAAGGCCAATTATACTTCAAAAACAAACATTTATAGAAAAAGAAGATTTGTGGTTACCAGAGGTGGAGGACAAGGGGAGGTGGAATTGGATGAAGGTAGTGAAAGGGTACAAAATTTCAGTTATGAGATAAATTAATATTGGGGATATAATGTATTTACCCTACAGTAAATATATTACTGCTGAGTTTCATATAAGAAAGCTGTTAAGACAGTCAATCCTTAGAGTTATCATCACAAGAAAAATTTATATTTCTTTAATTATACACACACACAAACATATATATATATATATTAGATTACTGTCATTAAGCTTACTGTGGCAATCATTTCACGATGTATGCAAGTCAAATTAATGGTCTATACCTTAAATGTAAATAGTGCTGTATGTCAACTATATCTCAAAATATTGCAGACCTAAAAGCACTGTCAGTTAAAAAAAAAAGAGCGAGAGATAAAGCATTCCATTGTTTGGAGCGACACCCTTCAAATCAACAGAAATGGTTACCAGTGACGACACAGACAAGCAAACAGAGGGCTGAATTAAGTCAAAATAGGCCAGCTTGCATCTGTGCACACTTGGCTAAGAGTCACAGCATGGTGGGTGAGAGGTGTGAGAAGAGTATAGCATGAACCAGACTTCTGTCTCCAAATTGAGACATGATATGTGGGAACTGTCAACCTTGTTGGGTGAATTCTTTTTTACTCCTGTTTATAGGGAAAGTGTTGCTCAGTCATGTCAGACTCTTTGTGATCCCATGGACTGTAGCCTACCAGGCTCCTCTGTCCATGGAATTCTCCAGGCAAGAATACTAGAGTCGGTTGCCATTTCCTTCTCCAGGGGATCTCTCCTATCCCAGGGATCAATCCTGGGTCTCCCGCATTGCAGGCAGATTCTTTACCATTGGCGCCATCAGGGAAGCCAGATTTATAAGTTTAAGCAAATAAGTATCCTTTGCAAAGTGTGATGTTTATGATTGAGAATACTGTAAATTATTAGATGTCTTTAGTAACTGCTGACTTGTAAGTTTTGACTCATTTTCGCATCATGTTTCTTTTAAAATACCTTGACTACTCATGTGATGATAAAAATAAATTTCCATGGCAAACAAAGTTGAGAACAAAGTCCCCCCCACTCAAGAATTGCATGTGCCTTGCTCATCACTGCTCGCCTCTCAGTCCTTGCTCCCCATGGCCCTGAGGGAGTGTGGGCCCTAGAGGCCTCTAAGAGTAGGAGGTGAGAGGGAGCAGGTCTGGGAGTTGAAGTGGCATGGTGGAGCACCTGCAGTGAGATAGCAAGGACAGGCCCAGGAGCAATGGTGTCCAAAGAGAAGAAAGCAGTCAAAAATCTCAACATGGAAAATGTCAACCAGGACAATGAGAAAAGAATGAAAATGGACAAGACGCTAATAAAGGAGAGCCCCCAGCCCTCCCCTTGGGAGCTGTGAACACTGTGTACCTAGAGGAAATGGTAGATGGTTCCGTGTTAGGTAGCCTATCCTGCTGTCTAGATGGGACATGACTCTGAGGCAAGGAGAGCCACAGGTAAGGATGAGAGAAGAGAATATGTAAAGGACCGGGAAGGAAGTGAGGAAGCTGATGGAATATCTGAGGGAAAAGCATTTGAGTCACAGACTGTGGACAGTTGGTGGTATTAGAGAAGATTCTTGAGAGTCCTCTGGACTGCAAGGAAATCAAACCAGACAATTCTAAAGAAAATCAATCCTTAATATTCATTGGAAGGACTGATGCTGAAGCTGTAATACCTTGGCCACCTGATGCAAAGAATCAAATCATTGGAAAAGACCTTGATGCTGAGAAAGACTGAAAGTAAAAGAAGAGGGTGGAAGAGAATGAGATGGTTAGATAGCATCACTGACTCAGTGGACATGAATGTGAGCAAACTGTGGGAGACAGTGGAGGAAGACAGAGGAGCCTGGCATGCTGTAGGCCATGGGGTCGCAAAGAGTCAGACATGACTCAGTGACTGAACAGTAGCAACTGTGGGCAGTTGGCACAGAGCCCCTCACCATGACCATCATGACGACTTTTGCCTTATGCCTTGAATCCTGATGTTTTCCCTGAAGTTAACTGGGAGACACATGCTTCCTAAACTTACAGGTTTGTGATGTATGTTGTAAACCTTTTGGTGTTACTTGTTTCTTGTGGGCCTCCTATACTAGCTTCTAATTGAATGCTGTGCTTCTGACCCAATCTCTAAGTTTCTGTCAGCAGGATAGGTTTACCTATTGCATGGATGTTCATTATATGCTACTGCTAAGTCACTTCAGGGGCCTCCCTGGTGGCTCAGCTCGTAAAGAATCCCCCTGCAATACAGGAGACCTCGGTTCAATCCCTGGGTTAGGAAGATCCCCTGGAGAAGGGAACGGCTAACCACTCCAGTATTCTGGCCTAGAGAATTCCATGGACTCTATGGACCCCGGAGTTGCAAAGAGTCACACATGACTGAGTGACTTTCACTTTTAAGTCCCTTCAGTTGTGTCCAGCTCTTTGCAATGCCATGGACTGTAGCCCACCAGGCTCCTCTGTCCATGGGATTCTCCAGGCAAAAATACTGGAGCAAGTTGCAATGCCCTTCTCCAGGGGAATCTGAGTTTTACCTATTGCATGGAGAGATGTTAGTTATATATTATGAAACTATATATATATATATGAAACTATATATACTATATTATGAAACATATAATATATGTTCGTTATGTATATATAATAACACAGTATAAAGAAGCAAAAGAATTTTAAAAAATAAAGTCCCCTACTAAGGTCACTTCCTAAACCAAAGTCTTCAGATTTGGTAAACCTCGTGGCAAATGAGAATCCTAAAATAAGGGGCTGGGGTGGAAGGAATCTGGGAAAGGAAAGGGTGTTCTAAATATGTCATGTCTCAGGCGCTGTACCGGAAGAAATGCAGGCAGATCTGTCATGGCATCATGAACACGCTGCAAATGACAAAACTGTTCTCTCTGACAAGCTCTTGGGAAGCAACACAACACAGCAGATCCTTTTAAGGCAGACTCAGGGGTGAGGAGGGAAGAGGGAAGCCATGAAGACCAAGTAAGACAAGGCATACAACAGATGCATTTGGGTTATCAGCTGTCATTGTGAAAACACGCAGACACTCACAATGAAACAGGGAAGTCAAGCTACAGGGTTGAAGACTTCTAAGCTTGTACTTTCAAAATATGTATTAATGTTGCTACTGGTAATTAAATAATGTATGGGTTCTTTTGGAAAGCAGTAATTAATTGATTACTGAAGATAGCCAATCGCTGGAAGTCACGCTTACTACCTGAAGGGAACAACAGTGTCAAATAAGAGCACGTTGCCCATTCTCAGCTTAGCTTTCTGGAAGCTCATAAATTAGGTAGCCATCTGAGCCCTCCTGCGTGCCACTTCAACACTCTAAATACTACGTGTTTTGTGACAGCTGCGAGTTCTCGCTCTTACGTCTGTCGACAGAGCTGCCGGTAACGCACTGCCACAGCAAATCTGGTAAGAAATACTAGCATTTTTTTTTTTTGCACTACTTCCTATGTGCAAAGTCACACTTACTAACTGTACATATTAATAACTAAGAAATAAAAACAAAATCCCTGTTCTTCACTCCCCTTACCTCCAACTCACAACCAACTTCTTAAGCCTACTTTTCCTTATAGAACAAAAGGAATTCAATTCATTCCCTACTCATAAAAGATATTTTTAATTTCACAAACTGAACAGGCAAATGTGTTTTCCTGTGTATCCATGAGCACCACTGGTTTACAGGAGCCATGTTCCCTCTGGACGATCCACTCTCAGAGCAGTCTTTCTCTTTCTCTACTAAGTAACAAAGCCACTGGGCTGGAGACGGCAAAGAAATACACAGTAAATGAAAGGAAGAGGTAAGTCCAGTTTCAAAATTAATTGAACAATGATTCGATAAAACTTTTTCTTTTTTTTCTGTTCTAGAAACTGAAAAGATCTTTTCTCTGATGAGGTGGTCAGTCAAGGCACATGGTCTCAAGTGCTGGTGTTCTGTCGGGCTCAGGGCATCATAAGTGCTGGGCTTCAGATAGAATATTGCAGCCCAGACTCTTCAGGAGTCCTCCTGGGAGTGAAGAGTCATTGCCCTCCCAGGTCCTCCATCGGACCTTTAGATCACTCCAGCTGTGCCCGCACTTCTGTGCTGCGGTGGCGTGCAATGCCACCTTGGACAGATCCCTTCTCTCTAAAGGGAGGTTCCCGCTCCGTGGTCTCCCCTCGGCAGCGTAAGTAAAAGGTGACAATAATTAAAAGTTGTTCTATCATGACAAAGGTGGTCCGACAAGACCCCCCAGCACTACTCTCTCATGCGTAAGTGAATCAGTCTGCACAAGGACCCTGGGATCTTTCGTGAATAAAACGTCTCATGCCCTGTGACTGCAAATTGGTAACATTGCCTAAACCAAGATGTTTCTGTTTAAAACATGTGCACAGGCAAACACATATTCATGATTTTGGGCTCCAGCTGTAGAAAAAACTTTCTGCCCCTGACTTCCACATTTTCCTCAACCATCACGTGCCCCTCAGTTTTGCTTTTCTTAACTTAAGCATCTCTTTTTTCTTCAGTCACTCCTCCTAAGATTTAATGCTTGTATGTTTCTGAAGTGCTCCTGCTGGTCTAGACCTCATTTTTAAGTTCTCTTGCATAAAATCTTCTTCAGAAGCTCGGCTCTGGTGTAAGGACTACTCTCTCACACTCTGGAATAGCTAAGAATGGTACTTTCTCTCACTCCCAAGACCATGCTGTATCCAACTCACAAGAACGCACTGCTATCTTAACAGTGGCATCGCACAACTGTCTTTTGAGTTTACTGTCAAGTCCACAAAAGCTCTTTGATGCACCACTGCACTTCTTCAGCCTTCATTTTACAGCTGGTATTACAGGCCCAAGGTCAGAAGTTTACGCTGGAGCTTATTCTGTCCTATGCTGTTTACACCTTTGGTTTGTAGCCATCTTGGTGTTTCCACTGTGCCCTCCAGAATATTCCCAGTCTCTTAGTTTTTGAATCTACACATAAGCCAAGGACACCATTTCAATTCAAGTGTGATATAGCTGGCTACAGTCAGAGATCCTTTCTGTGGCCATGGATCTCAACTGGACCTAATTAGCAAGATCCATGCCCCCGATTTCTAATAAAATGTTCAAAATTTTCAGGGGGTGCTACTCAAAGAAAGATGATAAATGCTAATGAGAGGTCTGTAAGGGATTTTTTAAAAACATCTGAAACTTTCAATACCTATTTGCTGAGTGAGTAAATAAACTGTGGGCCTTAATTTCGCCTTCTATATTCTTTAACATTAACATTCCTCCTCTCATACAGTCAATGCACTGTTACCAAGTGTTCATTTTCTACCATGTGTGGTAAGCTAGAAAGACAAGTGAGGCAGGAGATCTTATCTTTAACGAGAACCCAGTCTAGTTACAGCAGCAGGAACAAAAGAGAGGACAGCCAATTACGATGCAGCTATGATGCAGCACACAGAACTGCGAGAGCACAGAAGAAAGAGCTAACTGCCCAGAGTGCGTGTGTAGACCTGAGCGTGAGGACAACTGCCTGGAAAGGTTAGTATCTCAGCAGAATTCTGCATGGAAGTGAGAGTTTGCCAGGTGAAAAGGAGGGCACAAAGATTTTCCATTAGAAGAAGCTACAGAAAGTACAGCTTGCCTGGGCTAGGGCGTCATTCAGTACAGTGCAAAGGCAAGAAACTGGGACACAGTATTGAAATATAAGTCAGGAGAGGCAAACAGGGCACACACAATAGTGACCCTCAGGTACCACTGCATGAGATTGAGACTCCACTTATAATTTATCGAACAAATAAGGACTTGGAGGTGGGCAGGATCAGATGTACACTTCAACAAGATCATCCAAGTTGCAGGGAAGGAAATGTATCAGAGACAGGTGTTGTTAGAGCAGAAAGGTCAGTTAGAAGCTGTTATATAATCTACGTGCGAAATAATGGGGTGTTAACTCAGACAATGGTTTTGAAAGCCTGGGATGAATTTCAAAGTATTACAGAGGTTAAGTCTATGTATTTTAGTACCTTTCTGCATGAGGTAGAAGAGGGAGGGGACCAAGAAAGAAGCCTAGTCTTCTGCCTTAGGAAACTTGTGGAGGATAACCCTACTGACTAAAACAGGAAGCCAGTGATGGGGGAGGGAGTAAGGGACTTGTGTTGATGGGAGTGTTTGCTGTGGACATACTGCAAGTGGGAGTGGTAGTGGCGCATTAGGCTGGAGATGTCAAGGAAACAATCAGAATCCTGTAGAGAAATAGGGATGGGACCAGGAGGCATCAATGTCAGCTAGATGCATCCACAGGAGGAACTGGTATTTCCCAGGGATCTAAATAAGAAAGAGGCAGCAGCAGAGAATCCAGTATCTGCTGAGCACTGCTAATGCTAACTCACCATCTCAACACAGAAGTTTTCTACACAACATCAAAATAGTATGTTTTAGTCAATAACTAGAAGCAATAAAGCAAAGAAAAATTATTCCAGGCATTGATTATACAGGGGCAAAGAAGAAATAAAAACAGAAAAAAACAGACTGATGCAACTGTAACACATGTACATGCTGTTTTGTAAAACACCTGAAAAGGTTATTTTCTTTAACCAAAAATATGTACTCCACCATTTTTCCTGACACATGCAACTTTCTTGGTCTATATTTGGTTTTGAAACATTTTCAGACAATAGTGGGATTTTACTTTAACATCCCTCCCAAAAAAATTAGGGCAGGTTCACAGATAAAAGGCATGTGATATGGCAAAGATTGGAAAATAGGAATCTGGGAGTCTCAATTAAAGGGGGCAAATGCTACTTAGCTTGTGATACTCGATACCACAGAGCAACTCAGGCCCATGGTCTTGCAAGTTCTCCATTTTTAAGCAGAAATAAAACCTCTGGAGTTATATGGCATTTGGGGGTGGGGAACTAATTAAAGCTATGCGATGCTGGAGCAGTGGTGGCACGGCGCTGGAGCAACGGTGAGGAGATAGCCCATGTCCAGGGCAAAGGAGAAGCCCTAGCAAGATGGTAGGAGGGGCAAAATCACGTTTAGAATCAAACCCCATATCTGCCAGAGATACTCACAGGGCTCAAACATACCTTGTGTTTGTGTGCACCAGGACACAGAGATCTCACAAAGACTGAGACAGAACTGTGTTTGGGTATCTCCTGAGGAGGTAGAGGTCAGGAGCAGACTGCTGCAGGGGCAGGGCTCTGGGAGCAGTAGACCTGGGTAAGGAATAAGCCCTCTTGGAACAGGATGCCATTAACCCCACTATAGAGCCACCAGAACTTACACAGGGCTGGGAAAACAGACTCTTAAAGGGCACAAACAGAACTTTGCACTCATCAGGACCCAGGAGAAAACAGCAGTGACCTCACAAAACACTGACCCAGACTTGCTCGTGAGTGTCCAGGAGTCTCTGGGGAAGGTGTGGGTTGGTGGTGGCCTGATGCAGGGTTGGGAGCACTGAGTGTAGCAAAGCCTGCATGGGACCCTTTGAAGGAGGTCGCCATTATCTTCATTACCTCCACCACAGTTTGGCTTCAGGTCAAATAACAGGGAAGGAAGACAGTGCCTGCCTTCAACAGAAAATTAGATTAAGGATTTACTGAGCTGGTGATAGAAGCAAGGTCCAATGCTGTAAAGACCAATATTCCATAGGAATCTTGAATGTTAGGTCCATGAATCAAGGCAAATTGGAAGTGGTCAAACAAGAGATGGCAAGAGTGAAAATCGACATTCTAGGAATCAGCGAACTGAAATGGACTGGAATGGGTGACTTTAACTCAGATGACCATTATATCTACTACTGTGGGCAGGAATCCCTCAGAAGAAATGGAGTAGCCATCATGGTCAACAAGAGTCCGAAATGCAGTACTTGGATGCAATCTCAAAAACGACAGAATGATCTCTGTTCGTTTCCAAGGCAAACCATTCAATATCACAGTAATCCAAGTCTATGCCCCAACCAGTAACGCTGAAGAAGCTGAAGCTGAACGGTTTATTGAAGACCTACAAGACCTTTTAGAACTAACACCCAAAAAAGATGTCCTTTTCATTATAGGGGACTGGAATGCAAAAGTAGGAAGTCAAGAAACACCTGGAGAACAGGCAAATTTGGCCTTGGAATACGGAATGAAGCAGGGCAAAGACTAACAGAGTTTTGCCAAGAAAATGCACTGATCATAACAAACACCCTCTTCCAACAACACAAGAGAAGACTCTACACAGGGGCATCACCAGATGGTCAACACCGAAATCAGATTGATTATATTCTTTGCAGCCAAAGATGGAGAAGCTCTATACAGTCAGCTGACTGTGGCTCAGATCATGAACTCCTTATTGCCCAATTCAGACTTAAATTGAAGAAAGTAGGGAAAACCACTAGATCATTCAGGTATGACCTAAATCAAATCCTTTATGATTATACAGTGAAAGTGAGAAACAGATTCAAGGGACTAGATCTGACAGACACAATGCCTGAAGAACTACAGATGGAGGTTTGGGACACTGTCCAGCAGTCAGTATTCAACACCATCACCAAGAAAAATAAATGCAAAAAGGTCAAATGTTGTCTGACCAGGCCTTACAAATAGCTTAGAAAAGAACACAAGCGAAAGGCAAAGGAGAAAAGGAAAGATATACCCATTTGAATGCAGAGTGCCAAAGAATAGCAAGGAGAGATAAGAAAGCCTTCCTCAGTGATCAATGCAAAGAAAGAGAAGAAAACAATAGAATGGGAAAGACTAGAGATCTCCTCAAGAAAATTAGAGATACCAAGAGAACTTTTCATGCAAAGATCAGCACAATAAAGACAGAAATGGTATGGACCTAACAGAAGCAGAAGATATTAAGAAGAGGTGACAAGAATACACAGAAGAACTGTACAAAATAGATCTTCACTACCCAGATAATCACGATGGTGTGATCACTCACCTAGAGCCAGACATCTTGAAATGTGAAGTCAAGTAAGCCTTAAGAAGCATCACTATGAACAAAGTTAGTGGAGGTGATGGAGTTCCAGTTGAGCTATTTCAGATCCTAAAAGATGATACTGTGAAAGTGCTGCACTCAATATACCAGAATATCTGGAAAATTCAGCAGTGATCACAAGACTGGAAAAAGTCAGTTTTCATTCCAATCCCAAAGAAAGGCAATGCAAAAGAACGCTCAAACTACCACACACTTGCACTCATCTCACATGCTAGTAATGCTCAAAAATCTCCAAGCCAAGCTTCAACAGTACATGACCTGTGAACTTCCAGATGTTCAAGTTGGATTTAGAAAAGGCAGAGGAACCAGAGATCAAATTGCCAACATCCACTGGATCACAGAAAAAGGAACAGAGTTCCAGAAAAAATTCTACTTTTGCTTTATTGACTACACCAAAACCTTTGACTGTGTGGATCACAACAAACTGTGGAAAATTCTTCAAGAGATGGGAATACCACATCACCTGACCTGCCTCTTGAGAAACCTGTATGCAGTTCAAGACGCAACAGTTAGAACTGGACATGGAATAACAGACTGGTTCCAAATAGGAAAAGCAGTACATCAAGGCTGTGTATTGTCACCCTGCTTATTTAACTTACATGCAGAGTCCATCATGAGAATTGTGGGAGTGGATGAAGCACAACCTGGAATCAAGATTGCCAGGAGAAGTATCTATAACCTCAGATATGCAGATGACACTACCCTTATGGCAGAAAGTGAAGAAGAACTAAAGAGCCTCTTGATGAAAGTGAAAGAGGAGAGTGAAAAAGCTGGCTTAAAACTTAACATTCAGAAAAACTAAGATCATGGCATCTGGTCCCATCACTTCATGGGAAATAGATGGGGAAACAGTGGAAATAGTGGCAGACTTTATTTTGGGGGGCTCCAAAATCACTGCAGATGGTGACTGCAGCCATGAAATTAAAAGACGCTTACTCCTTGGAAGAAAAGTTATGACCACCCTAGACAGCATATTCAGAAGCAGAGACATTACTTTGCCAACAAATGTCTGTCTGGTCAAAGCTATGGTTTTTCCAGTAGTCATGCATGGATGTGAGAGTTGGACTATAAAGAAAGCTGAGCACCAAAGAATTGATGCTTTTGAACAGTGGTGTTGGAGAAGACTCTTGAGAGTCCCTTGGACTGCAAGGAGATCCAACCAGTTCATCTTAAAGGAAATCAGTCCTGAATATTCATTGGAAGGACTGATGCTAAAGCTGAAACTCCAATACTTTGGCCACCTGATGTAGAGAACTGACTCATTTGAAAAGATCCTGATGCTGGGAAAGATTGAAGGCAGGAGGAGAAGGCGACGACAGAGGATGAGATGGTTGTATGGCATCACTGACTCAACGGACAAGAATTTGATTGAACTCCAGGAGTTTCTGATGGACAAGGAGGCCTGTTGTGGTGTAGTCCATGGGGTCGCAGAGTCGGACATAACTGAGCCACTGAACTGAACTCATTAAAAATGTTCAGTTCAGTCACTCAGTCGTGTCCGACTCTTTGCGACCCCATGAATCACAGCACGCCAGGCCTCCCTGTCCATCACCAACTCCCGGAGTTCACTGAGACTCACGTCCATCGAGTCAGTGATGCCATCCAGCCATCTCATCCTCTGTCGTCCCCTTCTCCTCCTGCCCCCAGTCCCTCCCAGCATCAGTCTTTTCCAATGAGTCAACTCTTCGCATGAGGTGGCCAAAGTACTGGAGTTTCAGCTTTAGCATCAGTCCTTCCAAAGAAATCCAGGGCTGATCTTCAGAATGGACTGGTTGGATCTCCTTGCAGTCCAAGGGACGCTCAAGAGTCTTCTCCAGCACCACAGTTCAAAAGCATCAATTCTTGGGTGCTCAGCCTTCTTTACAGTCCAATTCTCACATCCATACATGACCATAGGAAAAACCATAGCCTTGACTAGATGAGCCTTTGTTAGCCAAGTAATGTCTCTGCTTTTGAATATGCTATCAGGCCAAATATATTTTCAATATATTTTCAAATAAATATATACACTGAGCACTAGTCTTCAAATTTTACTTTTGGCCTCTGATAATCAACTTCTCTCAAATTGATAGTTTTCCCCAAAATCTTAGCACCAGGTATAAAATTCCAATCAGTTAATGACATACTTCAGGCACAAATACACATGAAAAGGTTTCATTTCCAACTTCTGGATGACTTGTTAGACTTCATACACTCCTGACCCCTCACTCTTCCAAATCACATAGTGCTTTCATCTCCTTGTGGCCACCAGAGTGAGCATACATTATTAAAGGGCTAATAAATACAGGCAGCTCTCTGCTGAGTTTGTCATTGTGATTAAAGAGTGAAGTGTATGAAGGAAACATCTGTATTCTTCCCCATGCCATAATTTTTTCTGAGAAACTACCTTATCACAATTAAAATCTCATTCATAGTTTACCAACATTTTTTCCCTGCAAACACGACAGCATTCATTACACCAAAGAAATGCAGAGGAACTGACATCCTGTTAACTTTTTGACTGCACATTAAATTCTCAGATGGAAAGCAGTCAGTACACAGATAAACATGGCTCGGGGGAACTTAAATTGGCTTGTGTGAGATTAAATATGTGATTTTAAAAGGATTTTCCTTCAGGAATGCCTTTTCCTTCAACTGTGGAACTAGTTCAAATGGTTCCTACTGTTTCTTGAGTTCTGTTATATCTACGTCATCTGGCTTTCTGTGGAAAGGCTGAGGAGGGTTCAGGAATTATTTTACTCTAAATGGCCAGTTGGACAAGCAATAAGCATTTATTAAGCACCAAATGGAAAAAAAGAAGGAGGAAGAGAGGGAGGGAAGGAGGGGTAAAGTAAGAAAGAAGCAAACAAGAAATGTAATACTGGCCTTTAGACACTTGCTGTCCGGTTGCACTGGCAACCATATACCAACCTGAGAATACTTTCAAAGGAATCCAGCATAATTTTTGACTATTAACATGTGCATGCGGTGCTGCAAAATAGAATGTGCCAGCCCTGATACAAACTTGAGCCAATCTGAAAGGGGCAAAAAGTTTTCCACAGCAACTTGAGTACTTCTTTTGGCATGCATATATTTTTTTAAAGCTACGACGTGAATGTTCATGAAATCTCAGGAAAGATTCTAAGCACTCTGCATGCGTGAATCTCCACAACTAGGAGGTAAATGTATTATTGTCTTCACCACTCAGTTGAGGTGTTGGAAACTTACAAAGGTTGAGTAAATTGCTGAGAATCAAACAACCAGAAAATTGGGATTTGTAACCAGTTCTTCGTGATTCAAAAGCCAAGAACAGTTTTAATTACCAGGAGACACTGTTCAGTCCCTGGAACATTGCCTGGCACAAAGGAAGCAACCTGTAAGTGTGTGATTGAAGCATGTTTCCTTGGACAGTTACTTATCACTGGCCACAAAGATTTTCCTCACCCATCCCAAAAATGCCTTCATGATTTAAATACTTTGAATCAGCACAATGCTTGAAAAAAAAGATGATATATGATATCATGCATTATTATATATAATACTTTAATTAATAAACTCACTCTTTCTAGCTACATTTAAAAAATTGTACTTGAAATACCTTGACAATTTCTACCATGTATTCTATTAAAAATAAGTATTTCTAGATTAAGTTACACTCAGAAAACAAGAATCTGATGTTTGACAAAGGAACATAAAGTAAGGATTTAGCAGGCTTGATTGTCCTTGGCCAAATCACCATTCTTCACTGGATATCAATATCAGGGACAGTTTCAAAAGTGTGCACCTTCCAGGTTTTCAAGTCTATGGTTCTGTGATTTGGAAACACGAATTGGTTTGGGATAAACTAATGAATAAAGAAATCTTTGTTACTTATTAGCCTTAAGGCAACATGGAGCCAGTAGGGATGGATGGAAAATCAGGACTCCTTGATCCACTTGGGAAAGAAGTAAACTCATTTGTCTGAAGGGACTACTGGATTCCAAGGCTGTGATTAGTTAAAAAACATAATTTGGATATAAAAACATAAAATACTATTAAATAACTGGCAATCTTCTAGTTTAGACCTAAAGAGAGTTTTCCCTAATGGAGTAAATGAAATTCTACACATAGTAGGTACTCAGTAAGTATTTGCTGACTGAATTAATATTTCCCTCTCATCTTCTGAGAAAGCAAGTAAAGCACATCAAAGGGGCAATGGAGATCTGCTTCTCAGGAAGAAACTAAATTCAACGGCAGATGTGCTTTCAAAATTTCATAAAGTAGAGGATCTTTGGCGATGAATCGATTCTCAGGGCTCTATATTTCCCAGACATTTTGCTGATGTGATGTACATTTTCAATGAAGGTGAACAATTTACGAGATCATTATACAAAAACCAAATTAGGATATCCACTCCAAACCAACTGTTAGAACTTTTATTTTCTATGTCATCTCTGAATTACTTTGTGTCCGATTTCTCAAAGATTAAACACTTTGGGGAAAAGAGTGCTTATAACAGTGAAAAAAGTTATTTTCTGTCAATTAGTACAGGACAAAAAGACAGAGAATCTACCACTACTGCATTCAGCAAGTGAAGGCCAAGGGGTCTGATCTAGCAATGGGGACAGGCATGAGCAAGCACTAGCTGTGTGTCTTGGAATCCCAATGCAGATCTGGAATTCATGGCAGGGCTCCATTCTTAGGATGTGTGTATGGGAGGAGATGAGGAGGAGAAGCAAGGCATGCTTAGTTCTGTCAGCAGAACCAACATGGTACAAAGTAGGTGGTTGAGTAAAGTGACATAGATAGCTTCCTGGAACTTATTGTGGCCCTAGTGGATTCTTATGTAAGCAGGACTCTAAGGAGCTAACTTAGCTTCATCCGTGAAACTGTGATTCTGGTCCTGAAGGTGGCTTAGGGTTGAGAATCAGAAATTCTTTACCTGTATCAATTTGCCCCTGCTTCTTCCCAAGGAAAGTTGACAAAAGTCTTCTGAAAATGGATGGTGGTACTAGATACTCTGGGTATGAAGCTGAAATTGATTAAGATGCAAAGATTTGTCACCTTGAAATTCCCATACCAACGCTCCAGGGGAAGGATTAATTAATTAATCTATATTCCAGTGAGGACCTACCAGGGAAATAACAGAGGGTCCAGCTGTGAAAAACAGAGAGAAAGAGGCAGGAACTAAAAAATGACTACTTGGGCCCAAGTTCTGGCTCGTATTTTGTAGAAAGTCACAAGTAATTTGATTCTGGGAACAGGCAAAGTGAATGTATGACAGTTATAAAGATGTAGGAAAGGATGGATTCAGGAAGTTTCCTGGGCAAATTAATTGGCTTATTTAGAACTGATTTGTTTTATGAAGGAATAATTGGATATAAAGTAGGAAAGGAAGGAATAGGAAAGGCTGATGGTGACACTGGAATTCTGAATTATTATGCAGAAGAACAACAGGGAGGCACTGTAGATTACAGAACAAGGATGAGATACAAAGAAAAGAGTATTTATGGAAGACTGTTCTGGCAGGTGTGTGTGGGATGGATTGGTAGAGGGAGGAGTAAGATGACAGAAATGCACTGAGAAGCTATTTCAGGAACTTCTGTGAAGTTTTTGTCTAGGGCAGTGGTCCTTATTTTCAAGTGACAAAATGCTCTACTGGAGGGTCTAATTTGGAAGACTAGAAGATTAAAATAATCATTATCAAGTTGGTTCTCATTTCTCCCTTGAATCCCTTCAACCATAATAGGGGAATATTTACAGGTACTTAAGTTATAACCTGAACATTTTTATAGAAAACTTTAATCTGGCAGCTGGAAATGAGAAAGATTTCCTTTGCTCATCCCCTCTTTCACTCCCATGTAGCATGGGACAGGACGCTCAGAGACTGAGAAAATGTTTGAGCAGCATGTGTACCAAGGAATCTGTAAATTATGATTCTCAACCAGGTGGCCAGTGGCCAAGATGAACTTGTAATGACTCAGAAATTACATTACTATTTGTAATAGTGAATGACGATAATGAGAATGACAAGAATGCTCACCACTTCGAGAAAATCTGCTCTGTACTAGAAACTGTGCCCTGTAGGCGTTTCACACACAGTGTCTTGAATCATCACAATAGTCTTGCACACTAGGCACAGTTGGGCTACTCCAATCTTGGACAAGATGAACCTGACAAGTTGTTTAAAAGACTTGCTCAAGCTCTCAGCTTATAGAAAAACTGCCTGGATTTGAACACAGGCATGTCTGAGTCTACAGTACATTGTTCCCACTATGTCACTAATTTGAAGAATGACAGAAAAAGGACACGGTGTCTCATGAGCTTGTAAAACATAATTTATGGCCAGATTTGAGCACTACCATGTGTGATTAAGACATCTGCCCTCAATGTTTGAGAGAAACTCAGATATAGAGGTGCCAATATTTAGCAAATTTGAATGTGTTATCTAACAGAGGTAAAAAAAAAAAATCTGAGATGAAAATCTGTTTCATCAGTATTTTGGTAGAATTACCAATATCTTTGTAGAAACAGAGATAAGTAGGATGCTATTTTTAAAGATGCTATCTTATCACACATTATTTCGCTAGCAAGCAGTCTATTATCCGTGGACACTTAGCCAATGTTATAATAGACTTGTTGGAAGCCTAGTGGAAATAAAAATTTATGAGGCACAGCTTTATCTTTAAAACTGAAGTAATTCAGACTTTGAACTTTTAAAGAGATCAGTTCTACATAATTTATTCAATAAAACGCAGAACCCTAACTACATTTTATTTGTATATTATGTAAATGTGCAAATTACCTTTAATCGTTTAAATAATAAATCTGACAGCTGAGGCTTGTTCCCTCATGGAGAGCACCCTCCATTCTACCCCTGGGCAGTCCTCCTGTTTATCTCTCACTCCTCCCCCTTGAAGGGTGCCGGGGTGTCTGCTGACAAGGCTGCCCTCACTTTCTAGGCAGCTTCAGGCCTTCTGATCCCCTTCACTACCTCCCTGTCCAACACCTTGCCCAAGTCTCAAGAGCAGCTACTATATCAGATGGCTTTATAACAGAAGGGCAACGTGAGCTACAGAGGCGTACTTGCCCTTGTTTATACAGCTTGAAGGTGAGCCTGCTAAGATACTGATCTCTTAACCATCCTGTGAGACTTGTACAGGATGCACACTTTATATATTTTTGCATCTTGGGACTTAGTAAGATGCCGAACATGTTAGAGGAACTCAATGAAGAAATGAACAAATACTTTGAATTCAAAGGGGGCTTTAGCTGCAGCCAACACTGTGCTTACCATCTACCCAGATGGACTGTCAAACAGACAGTGAGTGAAAAGGCAGTAATTGAGTACTTGCTCTACATTACTTTCTGGAGAAAAATAAAGGCAAAACAGCTAGCTTGAAAAATTATCTACTTCTCCGTCCCCACTGCTCACCACCTCAAGGCCCAGTTAACAGGCAGCATTGAGCTGGCTCACTTTGCAGAGGTCTCTTCACTTGCCATGTGCCAGATCTGTTTTCCCCAGACACCATATAGAAAGGGGTCTGCTCAAAGCTTTTAACAGTTTTCTGTTTTCTGTGTGTTTACTCAAAATCTCACCTCAGCCTATAGATCTCTCTAACCCAGTTTTATTTCTCATTGTTTCCCCAAATGCATCTTTTAATTTTCATAGTGTCACAAAAATATACCACTCTTACAATTCTGAATTTCATTTTGTAGTCTGTAATTTTCTGAGTAATGCAGCCAGCAAACTACATTCTGCCACTTGTTTTTATACTGTCTGTTGAAGAATGACTTTTAAATTTTCAATATTTGAAAAAAGTCAAAAGAAGACTAATATTCTATGACTCATGAAAATGACATAAAATGCAAAATTCAAAATCCATAAAGTTTTACTGGGATGCAACTAACTTTTTATATAGAACCTAAAGGTTGCTTTTATGCTCTAACAGTAGTGAAAAGTTATAACAAAGACCATTTGGCCCAGAAAGCCTCAAATATTTACCAGATGCAGTTTATGGGAAAAGTTTGGGATAATGGGATCAAACAATGATATCCAATTGTTGAGTGCCTACTCTGTATGAGACATGTCTATTCACTCACTATTTCATCAAGACCTCTCATCTAGGAGAGACAGGTATTTTTTTTTTCTCATTGTAGATAAGAGACGAGGACTGAACAACTGAACTAACAAGTTTGAGAATCAGAAGCAGAGCTAAAACTCCTTGGATTTCACAGGTCACTCACAGTTTTTGCTCTGTGATGAGCTCTCTCTCTCCATATACTTGAGAACAAATGAATACATCAATAAGTGTGAAATCACACAGTCTACACTGAATACATAAGCAATGTGGGATGCCAAGTAATGAAGTGGCTCTAGAGAAATCCAGCCAATTTAGGAAAAGTCTTTGTGCATCAATATAGCTTCTTGGTTTCTTTCTTCTCAAGTCCTAACTTTACCTGGCACATAGTTGCCTTTTTTTTTTTTTTCCCTCTAAGTTAAACATTAAACAATTGCAGATCCTTTCAGGTAGAACTTCAAAATTCCTTTTTATCACTTTTGTCTTTTATCTGTTGATCAATTTGTTCTTTAAAAGAACAGACTTTTTTCAAAGTACAATATTGTGCTTTGAGTCCCATAGGACAATTTTTAAAATCAGTCTTTCATACCACTGAGCTATCTGAGTTACCTAAGGTTACTGTCCTTTATTTTCCAGGACATACAGAACGGATTAGAGAGAAAAAGACAAAGAAAAGGTTAAAGTTTTCCCCGAAGCACCTGTATCTTGAATCTCACAGTCAAAACTAAGGAGAATCACAGTGATATGGAAAGTAAACAAAAGAAATCCAGCCAAGATAATACAGGTAAACTCGTGTGATTTTTTCTTTTAATGACCCAAGTGAAACTGATGCATTCTGACTTATAGTTAGTTCTGGCTCATGTTTAGAAGTAATTGACTGTGTAGCAGGTCCCATGCTTAATCCTTGTAAAGAAAACTGACCCTTAAGAGAACAGTATTTTTCCACAGCTGTTTTCTGGACTTGCCACTAATAATCAGAGCCAACATTTATAAATTATCATCATGTTTTATGCTTTCTACATATATTAATGTATTTAACCCCCCAATGGCATTGTGCACTGGGTAGTATTAATATTAACCCCATTTCATAGGTGAATAGCAGAAGTCCAGGGAGGTTGGGGGAGTTGCCTACTGCCATTCAGTGAGTGATGAAACCAGGACTGAACAAATGTAATTCAGAGTGTATACCTCTAACCAAATGACAGACTGCTTATGGCTTGCTTCTGGATGTTTCACTTCCATTTAACTAAACATGAAACGGTTAAGTATATCATTTAAATATTTTCATTGCATAAGTTGGTGACTGCTCCCCAAGAAAAGCCTGTTCATTTGATTTTCAGTATCTTTTCCTAAGGCGTAGCTATCATGAAGATGGATTCCCCCAAAAGAGTTTTGATAAAAGCTTTTAGTTTGGCGGCTTTACAAACCAAAAAAAAGCAACAACAAACATGTCCTTGTAGGAAATTCTAAATCTCATTTAGTACAGTCTTTAAGATTTTAGCATTTACATGAAGATACTGAAAACATCTATGTTTATAATTTGTCTGGAAAGTAATTTCACATTTTTAACGAAGAAAGATGATCAATATAACAGCAGATTAGCATGTTTTAAATACAGCAACACGCACCAAAAAAATCAATATGAAGTCATTAATCTAGTCAGAATGGAGACGATCTAGAGGCCAAAGATTGCCCAGATTGCAATGATATTTTTTTTTTGAAATGACATTCTTATTACAAATCTATTTGTGCAATTTGAAATAATCAGTCCTAAGAACACAGCAAATTATACTGAGAAGAAGAAAAACAAGGGAAAAAAGCAAACCCTTTGGCTTTCTCTCAAATGGCATTTGTTTAAGATAAAAGGAATAGCTCGAATTCCCCTACTGTCACAGTCTCATTTATTTTGTTAGCGCAGTGGGACCACTTATCACCATTTACTTTAGAGCAGAAACATGTTTGTGGGGTTTTTTTTTCCTATTTTCTTCCTCATTCCAAAATAAATTTATGGAGTCAAATAGACTATAGAAGAAAAGCATTTGTCATGGACTTTGTTATAGGTTTATGCATTAAGGTATTTTTTGAAAATCAAGGAAAGATATGATGACTGCTAAACCCATCTCTCGTCCCTGAGTTAGATCCAGGAGACTTTTGTGACATAAGATTTTTCCATTCTTGCACTATTTCCAAATCTCAGCTATCATCATTGTAAACAGGTGACAGAAAGAGGCTGATTCAGTTTTCCACAAAATGGCCACCTCTAAATTAAATGTAGCTTGGGAGCTGTCCTGCTATGTTCTACTGGTAAGAATTACTGAATTAATCAGGTAATTATAAAAATTATTGTCTGAGTCCCTACACTTATTTAGGTAAATTTCTATACTATCATTATGTTTCTAAAGAAACCAATGAGTATTTTTGAGCTTGATTTATTTTCTTAGGATGACATTTTAAGCTAAAAAAATCGTAACAGAAGATGCATTTTCTTAATAAAAGCAGAGTAGTCGATGCTAAACTATTTCATATTGTTCTTGGTTGCTGAAGTTTATGGTAGTGCCACATTATGTATCACTTTCATTATAATACTTTGGCTGTAATTATCTTATGTAAAAATATAGTCAATATCATGAAAGCAAATCACAGTTTGGAAAGTGGCAGAATTAGCGTCAGATGCAGTATCATTACAGATGCTTTGCTCTCTCATTTTAACGTTGATCAGTCTGGATTATGGATCCATATTTATTCTATTCTGAGTAACCCCCATGACAATATAATGAGGGAAATCTTCCTTCAATCACAGATTTGTGGATTAATGAAAACCAATACTATAAAGCAATGTTATCCTCATCTTTTCAAGTATATTGAGATACTTTTGCTTCCAGTTACAGTGGTGTAGTTGCTATTAGACTACAGAGAAAAGCTATAAACTCTGAGTAAAACTACCTGAAGGCATTGGAGAACAGCAAAGCGTAGACCAACTGTTGGAGAAGGAGGGCAGGATGGGGGGAGAAGGAACAGGAAGGAATATGAACTTGTAAGAAGGTAACGACACAGAAAGGATTCTGTTTGTATTAATATATTTTTCCTATCAGAGGACAGACCCTAGTCAACACCATGTGAGGTACTACAGCTCAGATATAAGCCTGCAGTTTTACTGTCAAGAAGACCCAAAGGATAAAGCTAGAGATGCCACAAGTTAGTGAGAATGCTACTAAGGAAATATAGTCAGAGAGGGAAAATTCCCTATTCTGGGCATAAACTCTGCCCAAGTCTCCAGCTGACTCCATGAACAGATGAGACTCCAAGGAGCCCAACTAAGCCAAAAGAGCTGCACAGAGATTCCAGCTACTAAAATTACAAAAGAGATAGGGGTTTAGTCAAGTTGACTGCTAATTTTGTTTTCAATATTCATCAGAATATAATAGAATACAGAGCTTCTCCATCATTGACAAAATCAAATATAAAATCCAAAATTTAGATATACACAGAAACAAGAAAACATGGCACATAATCAAGAGAAAAGGAAATTAATTTAGGCTGAGCTTGAAATATCCAATCAGCAGGAAACCATTTAAAAATAACTAATACCAAAAGTGCAAACAACAGAAGCAAAAACTGAAAATATCTCAAACTAAAAGCCTCTGCACAGTAAAATAAATAATCAACAAGATGAAAAGGCACAATGGGAAAAAAATCTTCCCTACAGAATGGGAAAGTGTCTGCAAACCACCTAACTTCTCCAGGGTTAATATCCAAAACATATAGGGAAAAGAAGCAACTCAAGTGCATGCACGCACACACGCACACACAAATAATCCAATTTAAAAAATGAGCAAAGGACCTGAACAGCTATTTTTCCAAATAAAATATTCAAATAGCTGACAGATACATAAAAATGTGCTCAAAGTCACCAATCATTATGAAAATGCCAAAAAAAAAAAAAAATAGATATCACTTCATCCATTAGAGGGCTTTCCTTGTGGTTCAGATGGTGAAGAATCTGCCTGCAATGCAGGAGACCCGGGTTCGATCCCTGGGTTGGAGAGATTCCCTGGAGAAGGGGAAGACCACCCACTCATGGACTCTATAGACCATGGGGTTGCAAAGAGTGGGACACGACTGAGCCATGTTCACTTTCACCTGTTAGAATGATTTGATCAAAAAGATAAAAAATCACAAGTGTTGGTAAGGATGTGGAGAAAATGGAACATTTGTGCACTCTTGGTGGAAATGCAAATTGTACACCCATTATAGAAAACACTAAGGACGTTCTTCAAAAAATAACAAATAGAACCACCATATGATCTCACACGCTATGCTTAAAATTAATGCTTAAAATTCTCCAAGTATTGCTAAAGTAATGCTTAAAATTCTCCAAGCCAGGCTTCAGCAATACATGAACCATGAATTTCCAGATGTTCAAGCTGGTTTTAGAAAAGAGGAACCAGAGATCAAATTGCCAACATCTGCTGGATCATCAAAAAAGCAAGCGAGTTCCAGAAAAACATCTATTTCTGCTTTATTGACTATGCCAAAGCCTTTGACTGTGTGGATCACAATAAACTGTGGAAATTTCTGAAAGAGATGGGAATACTAGACCACCTGACCTGCCTCTTGAGAAACCAGTATGCAGGTCAGGAAGCAACAGTTATAACTGGACATGGAACAACAGACTGGTTCCAAATAGGAAAAGGAATCAAGGCTGTATATAGTCACCCTGTTTATTTAACTTATATGGAAAGTATATCATGAGAAACGCTGGGCTGGAGGAAGCACAAGCTGGAATCAAGATTGCCAGGAGAGATATCAATCACCTCAGATATGCAGATGACACCACCCTTATGGCAGAAAGCAAAGAAGACCCAAAGAGCCCCTTGATGAAAGTGAAAGAGGAGAGTGAAAAAGTTGGCTTAAAACTCAACATTCAGAAAACTAAGATCATGGCATCTGGTCCCATCACATGATGGCAAACAGATGTGGAAACAGTGAGAGACTTTATTTTCTTGGGCTCCAAAATCACTGCAGATGGTGACTACAGCCATGAAATTAAAAAACGCTTGCTCCTTGGAAGGAAAGTTATGACAAACCTAGACAGCATATTAAAAAGCAGAGACATTACTTTGCCAAGAAGTGTCTGTCTAGCCGAAGCTATGGTTTTTCCAGTAGTCACGTATGGGCATGGGAGTTGGACTATAGAGAAAGCTCAGCACTGAAGAATTGATGCTTTTGAACTGTGGTGTTGGAGAAGACTCTTGAGAGTCCCTTGGACTGTAAGGAGATCCAACCAGTCCATCCTAAAGGAAATCAGTCCTGAATATTCATTGGAAAGACTGATGCTCAAGCTGAAACTCCAATACTTAGTTCACCTGTTGCAAAGAACCAACTCACTGGAAAAGACCCTGATGCTGTGAAATATTAAAGGTGGGAGGAGAAGGGACAACAGAAGAGGGTTGGATGGCATCACTGACTCAATGGACATGAGTCTGAACAGGCCCCAGGAGTTGGTGATGGAGAGGGAAGCCTGGTGTGCTGCAGTCCACAGGGTCGCAAAGAATCCGACACGACTGAGCAACTGAACTGATGCCTTTACAACATGGTAGCAATTTGATAAAATCTACTTTCTCATTTAATGATATCTCCAGCCCAGACTGTCGAAGTTCCATAACATATTTCTCAGGAACATACATAAGTTCTTCCTTAAATGCATTTTCTTGTTCTTCTTTCTAAAATTCACATTTACATTGTCACTACTCAGATCCTTTACTATTTCACACTGTGTCTTGCCCATGTTCCTTCCCTAATCCTATTTTCCTCAGATCTTTCATTCACATTTCCTACAAGATCACTCTTTACAAAATATGGGTACAAAACAGCTCCAATATTTGCATAAGTCAATATAGTCTTAAAATAATACTTGAATCTGGAATGACCTAAAATTTCATTCACCTGTAATTTGGCTAATGCCTTCAAGCTTATTTTCTATAATCCCTTTATTCAAGGCCTCAGAAAAAAGGAAAGCCACATATAAATATTTAAAAGGTATAAATCAAGCAACATAGTAAATAAAATCTACTTTGTATTTCTACTTTTATATACTTTCATATGAATAAAATTTAAAAATATGTGCAAATAGGTTTTTATGATTTAAAATGAGCAATGTTTTACCATATGTAAAACAGATAGCAAGTTGGAAGTTGCTGTATAATACAGGGAGCTCAGACTAGGGCTCTGTGATGACCTAGAGGGGTGGGACAGGTGGTGGGGTTGGAAGAGAGGCTCAAGAAGGAAGGAATATATGTATACTGATGGCAAATTCACGTCATTTTAGACAGAAATCAATACAACACTGTAGAGCAATTACCCTCCAGTGAACAACAGACTGGTTCCAAATAGGAAAAGGAGTTCGTCAAGGCTGTATATTGTCACCCTGCTTATTTAACTTATATGCAGAGTACATCATGAGAAACACGGGACTGGAAGAAACACAAACTGGAATCAAGACTGCTGGGAGAAATATCAATAACCTCAGATATGCATATGACACCACCCTTATGGCAGAAAGTGAAGAGGAACTCAAAAGCCTCTTGATGAAAGTGAAAGTGGAGAGTGAAAAAGTTGGCTTAAGGCTCAACATTCAGAAAACGAAGATCATGGCATCCGGTCCCACCACTTCATGGGAAATAGATGGGGAAACAGTGGAAACAGTGTCATACTTTATTTTTCTGGGCTCCAAAATCACTGCAGATGGTGACTGCAGCCATGAAATTAAAAGACGCTGCAATTTTCTGGAAGAGTTCCAACAACACATTAAAAAGATTATACACCATGTCCAAGTGGGCTTTATCCCAGGGATGCAAGGATTCTTCAATATCCACAAATCAATCAATGTAATACACCATATTAACAAATTGAAAAATAAAAACCATATGATTATCTCAATAGATGCAGAGAAAGCCTTTGACAAAATTCAACATCCATCTATGATAAAAACTCTCCAGAAAGCAGGAATAGAAGGAACATACCTCAACATAATAAAAGCTATATATGACAAACCCACAGCAAACATTATCCTCAATGGTGAAAAATTGAAAGCATTTCCTCTAAAGTCAGGAACAAGAAAAGGGTGCCCACTTTCACCATTACTATTCAACATAGTTTTGGAAGTTTTGGCCACAGAAATCAGAGCAGAAAAAGAAATAAAAGGAATCCAAATTGGACAAGAAGAAGTAAAGCTCTCACTATTTGCAGATGACATGATCCTCTACATAGAAAACCCTAAAGACTCCACCAGAAAATTACTAAAACTAATCAATGATTATAGTAAAGTTGCAGGATATAAAATCAACACACAGAAATCCCTTGCATTCCTATACACTAATAATGAGAAAACAGAAAGAAATTAAGGAAACAATTCCATTCACCATTGCAATGGAAAGAATAAAATACTTAGGAATATATCTACCTAAAGAAACTAAAGACCTATATATAGAAAACTATAAAACACTGGTGAAAGAAATCAAAGAGGACACTAATAGATGGAGAAATATACCATGTTCATGGATTGGAAGAATCAATATAGTGAAAATGAGTATACTACCCAAAGCAATTTATAGATTCAATGCAATCCCTATCAAGCTACCAACGGTATTCTTCACAGAGCTAGAACAAATAATTTCACAATTTGTATGGAAATACAAAAAACCTCGAATAGCCAAAGCTATCCTGAGAAAGAAGAATGGAACTGGAGGAATCAACCTACCTGACTTCAGGCTCTATTACAAAGCCACAGTTATCAAGACAGTATGGTACTGGCACAAAGACAGAAATATTGATCAATGGAACAAAATAGAAAGCCCAGAGATGAATCCACGCACATATGGACACCTTATATTTGACAAAGGAGGCAAGAATATACAATGGATTAAAGACAATCTCTTTAACAAGTGGTGCTGGGAAAACTGGTCAACCACTTGTAAAAGAATGAAACCAGACCACTTTCTAACACCATACACAAAAATAAACTCAAAATGGATTAAAGATCTAAACGTAAGACCAGAAACTATAAAACTCCTAGAGGAGAACATAGGCAAAACACTCTCCGACATACATCACAGCAGGATCCTCTATGACCCACCTCCCAGAATATTGGAAATAAAAGCAAAAATAAACAAATGGGACCTAATTAAACTTAAAAGCTTCTGCACAACAAAGGAAACTATTAGCAAGGTGAAAAGGCAGCCTTCAGAATGGGAGAAAATAATAGCAAATGAAGCAACTGACAAACAACTAATCTCAAAAATATACAAGCAACTCCTACAGCTCAACTCCAGAAAAATAAATGACCCAATCAAAAAATGGGCCAAAGAACTAAATAGACATTTCTCCAAAGAAGACATACAGATGGCTAACAAACACATGAAAAGATGCTCAACATCACTCATTATCAGAGAAATGCAAATCAAAACCACTATGAGGTACCATTTCACGCCAGTCAGAATGGCTGCAATCCAAAAGTCTACAAGCAATAAATGCTGGAGAGGGTGTGGAGAAAAGGGAACCCTCTTACACTGTTGGTGGGAATGCAAACTAGTACAGCCACTATGGAGAACAGTGTGGAGATTCCTTAAAAAACTGGAAATAGAACTGCCTTATGATCCAGCAATCCCACTGCTGGGCATACGCACTGAGGAAACCAGAAGGGAAAGAGACACGTGTACCCCAATGTTCATCACAGCACTGTTTATAATAGCCAGGACAGGGAAGCAACCTAGATGCCCATCAGCAGATGAATGGATAAGAAAGCTATGGTACATATACACAATGGAGTATTACTCAGCCATTAGAAAGAATACATTTGAATCAGTTCTAATGAGGTGGATGAAACTGGAACCTATTATACAGAGTGAAGTAAGCCAGAAAGAAAAACACCAATACAGTATATTAATGCATATATATGGATTTTAGAAAGATGATAACAATAACCCTGTGTACGAGACAGCAAAAGAGATACTGATGTATAGATCAGTCTTATGGACTCTGTGGGGGAGGGAGAGGGTGGGGAGATTTGGGAGAAAGGCATTGAAACATGTATAATATCATGTATGAAACGAGTCGCCAGTCCAGGTTCGATGCATGATACTGGATGCTTGGGGCTGGTGCGCTGGGACAACCCAGAGGGAGGGTATGGGGAGGGAGGAGGGAGGAGGGTTCAGGATGGGAAGCACGGGTATACCTGTGGCGGATTCATTTCAATGTTTTGGCAAAACTAATACAATATTGTAAAGTTTAAAAATAAAATAAAATTAAAAAAAATAATAATAAATAAAAGACGCTTACTCCTTGGAAGGAAAGTTATGACCAACCTAGATAGCATATTGAAAAGCAGAGACATTACTTTGCCAACAAAGGTCCGTCTAGTCAAGGCTATGGTTTTTCCAGTGGTCATGTATGGATGTGAGAGTTGGACTGTGAAGAAGGCTGAGCGCCGAAGAACTGATGCTTTTGAACTGTGGTGTTGGAGACGACTCTTGAGAGTCCCTTGGACTGCAAGGAGATCCAACCAGTCCATTCTGAAGGAGATCAGCCCTGAGATTTCTTTAGAAGGACTGATGCTAAAGCTGAAACTCCAGTACTTTGGCCACCTCATGCCAAGAGTTGACTCATTGGAAAAGACTCTGATGTTGGGAGGGATTGGGGGCAGGAGGAGAAGGGGATGACAGAGGATGAGATGGCTGGATGGCATCACTGACTCGATGGACGTGAGTCTCAGTGAACTCTGGGAGTTGGTGATGGACAGGGAGGCCTGGCATGCTGCGATTCATGGGGTCGCAAAGAGTCGGACACGACTGAGCGACTGATCTGACTGATCTGATCTGAAAAATAAAGAGATAGCTAATGTAACTATGCTAAAGGTTACATAAGGAAATAAAGGAAAATATGTACTTAGTAAATAAACGAATAAGCAATCTCAGCAGAGAAATAGCAAGTATACAAAAGAACAAAATGAATTTTGAATCCATTAAAATAAAGAGTTAATTCAATTAGGCTAAATAGCAGATTGGGGAGAAGTAGGAATAGGTGCCCTTAAAGATAAACATATAGAGAGAGCATTTAATCACAAGAAAAGAGCAATGGCAAAGGGCTGAAAAAAATAAACACAGCCCCAGAAAGCTAGGGGACAAAATAAAATGGTCTAACATAACTACTTGGATTTCAGAAAAGAAGATAAAGGGGATACAAAAAATACTTTAAAATAAAGGCAATATTTTGTCTAAAATGTGGCTGAAGACATAAATTTACAGGTTTAAGAAGCACTGCAAATACTAAGAGGGATACGTGCAAAGAAAACCACATGGCTGCTGCTGCTGCTAAGTCGCTTCAGTCGTGTCCGACTCTGTGCGACCCCATAGATGGCAGCCCACCAGGCCCCCCCATCCCTGGGATTCTCCAGGCAAGAACACTGAAGTGGGTTGCCATTTCCTTCTCCAATGCATGAAAGTGAAAAGTGAAAGTGAAGTCGCTCAGTCGTGTAGGACTCTTCGCGACCCCATGGACTGCAGCCTACCAGGCTCCCCCGCCCATGGGATTTTCCAGGCAAGAGTACTGGAGTGGGGTGCCATTGCCTTCTCCGAAAACCATATGGAGGCACATCTTAATCCAATTGCTGGAATCTAAACACTTCAAAACCTCACACCACCCAGAGAAAACAAAGCATTACATGCAGAACAACAGTTATCACTCACTAATGACTTTTTATCCAAAAAATGAAGTCCAGAAGATAGTAGAATGATATTTTTAAAGTGCTAGAAGGAAAAGAAAAAAAACTATCTACTCAAAATTCTGTACTTAGCAAAAAAGATTTTTAACTAAATGAAAATTAAGATCTCTTATGAGACAATGTACATCCCAAAAAATGCTAAATAAACTTCTTTAGGCTGCAGACAAGTGCTCCTTGAAGCTTTAAAATGAACTAAGAGCACCTAAATGTTAAACGAGTAAATATACAGATTATCTTTTTCTTTTCTAATTAAAAAAAATCATGAAATTGTAGTTTGGGGTTTAAAAGGTGATGATATCTAGATGAAAAAAATACATATGGCAAATAGAGAAAAGGAAGGAGCAGAAATGGGTAAATAGGGCTATCACTTTCATTTCATATAAAGTGATACAATAATAGATATGAGTTGATGGTGCAAGCATACATACAGACACACACATATTCACTAGAAAACCTACAAAAAATAATTCAAAGAGGTATAGTTAAAAAGATAGCAGATAAATGAAGGACAAGGAGAACACAGACTCCAAGATTATCAAAGATCCAAGAAAGAGAATAGGATCTTTGATTCAATGCCAGAATCCCTTCTATGAGACATCTGACCCATTTTGCCCCTACACTGCTCAAATGCTTCCAAATGAGAAGGTTTTTAAGGCAGCCTGTTGCCTTAATTTTTTCTGGTTCTAAGTTAACACTTCTATTGAACAATGCCTCTTCCCTCCCACAAAAGTCTCTGTTAGTTTTAAATTAAATATCTAGACATCAATTTTTTCCCTATAGTTTTCCTCCATTTATACCTGGAGAGAGAAGTCTGTTCTTTATGCCAATCGTCTTCTCTCCCAGCAGTTCTTTGCTTTATACAACTTGCCAAAAATTTAAAGGACATGATTATTCATTTTATTTGTTGAATGAATATGCCTAGTGTATACTATGTGCCCAGTCACAACAAAGTGAAATTAAAGCAAACAAGTAAACACCACCCATACAAGAAGTCAACATTCAGTAGGTTGTTATCCTGAGTCAGACATTCTTAAAATCATTCTTTAAAATCTTTTAAATGCTATTTAATTCTCACCTTAAAAAGGTGATATTTTATAGATAAGACACAGAGGCACTAGCATATTTATATATACTAATATATAAATATATTAGTATATTTATATATACTAGGTATAGTACAGACACAGAGGCAGAGGTATATTTTATAGCTAAGACACGGAGGCATTATGAGATTTTCCCAGGGGTAAAACTAAGATATGAACCAAGAATTGAAGGAATGAGACATATATCTAACGCTGGGTCTTTAAATAAGACAGGGCTACTGTTCTGATGTCCTCTGCCAGTGTCACTCCAGTTTTCTTTGCTTGCCTTTACACGACTCTCCTCCTTCTCCAGCATCACCACACCTCCCTGTGACAGACTACCTCTCATTCTCTTCCCTGACTGTCTGATTTTTCCAGAAACCCATGCCAGCTGGTTTTAGGGCACTTGCACAATTGACAATCCCATCTTAGTCACAAAGGTCTTCAAAATTGCCTTCTTATGCCAAATAGAATAAATAAAATGGTATTAAGCAATAAAATAATATTGTCAGAGATTACTAATCTTGCTTTAAATATAATAACATAATCAATATTATCATTACATATTATGTAAAGGACATCCTTGGTTACAACACAGCTCCCAAAGTTTGAATTTCCAGACTTACCTTGAGTGTTCCTTCAATTTTCACATTTGATTTAGCTCTATCTGAATTATATTCTTTATTGATTTTCTTGGTGTATATTTCTGAAGTGTATCTTCTGAATAAAAGAGCAAGTTGATGTATGGACATGCTCCAAGCAGCAAAATATCTGGTTTGCTGGCAAGAATTTACTACTCTGTTAAAGAGTTACATAACTTACTTTTATAGGCTATTGTTTGACACAGTCTTGGTTTCTTATCCATGATACTGAGTCAAATATACTCTAGCAACAGCCCACAGGGTTCCATTTTACATGTCACTGTCTCGTTACATCACAGTTCATAGGTATTATCAAATAAGCTTTCTTTCTTTGCTATTCTCTTTGATAATTAATGTCAAAACCATGACTTTGTTTTGGTCTGTCTCTATCAAACTCTTGTCATGTTGAAAATATCACTTTGCTTTAAGTGTAAGTCAGTTTCATCAGTGATGGTGTGAACATCTAAAACACAGCTGGTGTTCTTTCAACAAACATTAAGTTCTACAAATATTATACTGAGTGGCTACTATTTATAAGACTGTGCTAGATTCTTCAAGCGAGAGAGTTGAATAGGTAAAGGCCCTCCTGCAAGCAATTTACAGTTTATTAATGGAGACAAATATATGTACTCAATTGAGTAACAGAATGCATCACAAAAATTATTAGGTAGCTTTAATTTTGTAGCACTGGATACCGGCCAATTACAGTGAATTACTTGCAGTGCTCCAAAGCAGATGTTATTAATTCACCCTTGGTTACTGGCTAGGCCAGCTGGTTGACTCCAGTTCTCTAGACCAGTGTTACTCACAATGTGGTCCAGAAACCTGGGTACGTTTGTGTGTTATTAGTCCTCAGTGAGATAAACAAAAACACGTGTTTAGAGATGTTTATGAATATGTAAATGTATGCTTCCTGAATATAAAAATAAAATATTGAGGGTTATATTTTATTACTAATTTAGTTGATACTAACAATGAATTATGAATATTTTATTTACCTATATTCATCAGTTTTGAAAAATCCTCAGAACTAAGCCAAATATTACATTATTTCTCATCACAACACTGATCAATTTGTAAGGATTCCAATGTTTGGTCACCTCAACTGTGAAAACCAGGATGTTAGATGAGATATCTTCTTATGTTGATATTTTATTCTATTTTAAATTTTAAAGATAAATGTAACAAAAACCTGTTTTCTGAAAAACTAATTTCTTCATCATTTTGTAACTTCCTTGGAATATAACACTTCATTTCTAAAGCCTATTTATTGTATGCATTTTAATAGTTTTACTGAAGGATAATTTACATACAATAATATATACATTAATTTTAGGTGTTGATTGATGAATTTTGGAAGTTGACTACTCATGTAACCTCCACCACAACAAGAACTATGAAAATCCAACTATCTCCAGCACAAGGGGAAAGCTACAAAAGTGAAGGACTCACTTTAGGTAACTCCCTACTTTCCCTCCTTCAACCACATACTCACCACCAGAATCTGTTTGCTTCTGTTCACTTCTCAATGCTTCTTTATTTTATAATTGTTTTCTGTGGCAGGAACTCTCAGGTAGGAACTTAATCTATTATTCCCTAGTGTCTATATTTTGCATTTGCTTTTAAATTTCATTTTTACTCATTAATTGTACTGTACTTTACAAAAGTATTGGTCTATGATGTTTGAATTTTAAAAAAAAATCTGGTTCTTCATTATAATAGTTTAAGAAGCATAGCTCCCAACCAGAGGGTCTCAACTCTTTCTATACACTCATCTGAGGAAGTCTGTAAAAAGTAAGAGATTCAGACTCCATACTAATTCAATCAGCTCTATAATTCTTCTTATTGCTCTAGGTAATTCTGATTCACACAAACTCTGAGAATCAGTCACTAGATTAGTATCTCAAAATTTGAGTTTCATCTCTTCTTGAAGCCACTCTGATGTTCCATTCATTTAAGTCTATACAGTAGACAGAGTTGACTAGCCAAGCTAAGGTCTATTACTAGGTGGAGAATTCTTTAATATATGATGGCCATTAGTTTATTACTAACCTTGATCTTTTCATCCACAGATTGAAACTGGAATAGTGAAGTGAGCAAAGACCATGTGCTGACAGTACATACCGGCAGGAATACACAAAGTCCTTTTGCTATTAGTCAATGAAATGAGCACAAAAAATGAGGACCATCACTCTCCTCCTTATGAAGCATAAACATTTTCTGTAAATTGCTAATATTCTCTCAAACACAACCTTCCCATTTGATTTCAATTTAACCTTCATGCAATAAAAAATTCCGAGGGCTTAGGTGACATTAGCAACAATCCTTATCTTTTTCAGTGGAATGTGTACCCTTCTGCTTTTCTCCCAGATGCATGTCAGTTGCCAACTTAGCAGTTGTTCTCCTCTGAGCCATGAGCAGCAGAATCACTGGGAAATTCTCAGATTCTTGAGTCTCACCCCTAACCTGCTTCACTGAAAATTCTGGACTGGAGCTTTATAACTAAGAGGCCTTCCTGGTGGTTCTGCTGCATGCTACAGTTTGAGAACCACTCTAAAAGGAGATACTACATACTAACTCATACTACTTAACCTTGCTGGTGGACTTAAAGAGTCCTAAAAATATAGCTGAATGTCAGCCACCAGGGAAGTCCAAGAATACTGGAGTGGGTAATTTACCCCTTCTCCAGGGGAACATCCCATCGCAGGAATCAAACCAGGGTCTCCTGCATTGCAGGTGGATTCTTTACTAGCTGAGCTACCAGGGAAGCCCAATAGAAGATATTACATACTAACTCATACTACTTAAACCTTGCTGGTGGACTTAAAGAAAGGGACCTAAGAATATACTTGAATGTCATCAAAGCTACAAAAAAGGGAATTCTCTGCCAATGTTCCCCACACCCCTTTCTTCTCTTTTCAGGTCTTTCCACCTATATGGCCAGAGTTCCTAACTTACCCATTTTGACAAGGAAAATCTTGTATCTCTCTCCTAGGAAAGTATTATCTCTCCTAGGAATAACGTTAATATTCTGAAGAGGATGGCTGGTGGTGAGAAAGCTTCTTTAAAAGGTAACATCTGGTCCCATCACTTCATGGGAAATAGATGGGGAAAACAGTGGAAACAGTGTCAGACTTTATTTTTTGGGGCTCCAAAATCACTGCAGATGGTGCTGCAGCCATGAAATTAAAAGACGCTTACTGCTTGGAAGGAAAGTTATGACCAACCTAGATAGCATATTCAAAAGCAGAGACATTACTTTGCCAACAAAGGTTCCTCTAGTCAAGGCTATGGTTTTTCCTGTGGTCATGTATGGATGTGAGAGTTGGACTGTGAAGAAGGCTGAGCGCCAAAGAATTGATGCTTTTGAACTGTGGTGTTGGAGAAGACTCTTGAGAGTCCCTTGGACTGCAAGGAGATCCAACCAGTCCATTCTGAAGGAGATCAGCCCTGGGATTTCTTTGGAAGGAATGATGCTAAAGCTGAAACTCCAGTACTTTGGCCACTTCATGCGAAGAGTTGACTCACTGGAAAAGACTCTGGTGCTGGGAGGGATTGGGGGCAGGAGGAGAATGGGACAGAGAATGAGATGGCTGGATGGCATCACTGACTCGATGGACATGAGTCTCAGTGAACTCCGGGAGTTGGTGATGGACAGGGAGGCCTGGCAGGCTGCGATTCATGGGGTTGCAAAGAGTCGGACACGACTCAGCGACTGAACTAAACTGAACATTCTAATACTGGGGTTTGGGGTGTGATAGATCTCTATACTCCATGATAGAAGAAAAACTTCTGTGATTCATGTTTGAGGCTGGCCTAATGTAGGGTTCTGAGAATTGCTCTCTATAAAACCTTAATTTCTATGGGAAAACATTTATTTCATCTATCTCTACCTTTATTTTCCCATTTTATTCTTTAAACATTATGAAATAAATGCACAGTAAGATTTTTTTAATAGTTTAAGAGATTTTGTTGACTTGCCTCATATCTAGGTTTAATAAAATGTCTTTGCTATTCTAAACAAAATTTAACTGTTAGTGCTGTGTTGTGATTATCCTGGTAGATACAAAGCAGGCAGTTTCTTAAAGACCCCTTCAGAATGACCAAAGTCCATTGTTAAGTCCTCAAGTACTCTCAGCTAAGGCAATATAACCAGGATATCAAGATGTCTCTAAATTTTAACCTGAATATTTACTTAGAAATCCCCAGTGTTCCTCACCATATGCATAAGTTGAGCTTTTGTCTCACAAGTCAATTACAATGCTCATAGTTGTTTGTATAAGCAACTGAGACACTGAACACAATTTAAATGATATAATTTGGAAAGGGTAAAAAAAAAAAAAAAAAAAAGGGAGAATTACATCTCTTAGTGTGCCTGTTTTCTTTTAATGGAAAAGTGATTGAAAGGGTCCTTCTTAACATTCACTCCAGTAACCCACGTAAAAGCTGAACTATAATTAAATTATTTTCCTTCCTAGTAATTAACTGGGAATTTCTAATCATTTAATCTGAGCATGTTTTGATTCATTAAGAATCCTGTTCAAATTTTATTTTTTTTCCTATCAGAGTATTATATCCTCTTCAGAGCAAGCATATAGAGAAACTGATGTGTTCAGGCCAATAAATAGTTCTGATTGCCTTGCTTAGGTGAGAGAGGATGGGGGATTTCTGATCAAAATTATTTAACAATTATCCAATCCACTGATAAATTAGCTGAGTATTAATTAAGTTACACCTGAAAGGCAGATACTATATGACTCAGGAGCGATTAGGAGTGGTTCCATGAAAAACACAGAGTAAAAATAAAGTAACAAATGTTGAAAAAGGCTAAGAAGTTCAATAAAAATGCCATCATAACAAGTATAGGAGCTCATTTTTAATTTGGCAGAAATGGAAAAATCTTTGTTTTGCAACAAATATAAATGTATTCTGTAAGACTGAGCACTGTGAAAAAATGCCATTCGAGTGTCTGAATCCCAAGAGTTAGTTCCTGCATGCATTAATATGTCGAGAAAGTCTCCATCCAATCAACTGAAAATCTCCAGTGAATTCCTCATTCTCTAGTAAGTATGTTACATACCTCTGAAATAACAGTCTAGAAATCAACAGTAGGTAAAAGTGAAACTTTATCCTTTGCATTTTGTTGTTTGAGAAAATAATCAAGTGGCAAAGAATTATTTTTCTGCCTCTACTGTTTCCAGTAGTCTTTGGTCCTGAATATGTATTACCTCCAAATAAAATTTTCACTTGCATAAGTGGAGCTCTATTAAATTTATCATTACATTTGGGTCATAAAATTCTACATATTATTTGTATGGCACTTGAAACACTGTCAAATTCTAACTGCATCACTACAATTTACAGTGAGTCAAGCAACAGAGGTAAGCAATGAGAGAGGCACATATGGTCTCTGTCACAGCGTCAGCTCCTGAGGGCAAGAGCAGATAACATACAAACTGACTGGTATGGCTGTGTTCCAATAAAACTTTATCAACACTGAAATTAGAATTCCATATAATTTTCATGTGTTACAAAACATCATCCTTCTGCCTTTTTAAAGCACTTAACATGTAAGAGCCTTTGTTAGCTTGTGGGCCATATAAACACAGGCATTGAGCTGGACCTGGCCTGTGGGTTATTATTTGCTACCCTCTGGGATAGA
The DNA here is from genome assembly GCF_019923935.1 of Bubalus bubalis. Taxonomy (NCBI): domain Eukaryota; kingdom Metazoa; phylum Chordata; class Mammalia; order Artiodactyla; family Bovidae; genus Bubalus; species Bubalus bubalis. The sequence goes on along the minus strand of NC_059177.1, from coordinate 22,707,575 downwards.
TGTACCCCCATTTAATCCCAAAGTGACGGACACTTGGATTGATTCTAACCTTTGCTGTAAGAGTGCTTCAATAGCTAGTACTATATGACATTTATCACCTGTAAAAACATGAGTCTAAGTTTCTATTAATAAAAACAAACCTCTTGGTTAAAAAGCTCTTTGCTTTTGCAGTTTTGATAGATATTCCAAATTGCCGTCCACTGCTGCTGCTGCTGCTAAGTTGCATCAGTCGTGTCCGACTCTGTGCGACCCCATAGATGGTAGCCCACCAGGCTCCCCCCTCCCTGGGATTCTCCAGGCAAGAACACTGGAGTGGGTTGCCATTTCCTTCTCCAAGCTGTCCATTGAGACTGTATTAATTTACACTCCCAGACTGAGTAAGTCTGTTCTCCACGGCCTTCCCAGAAAACTGTGTTAAGCTTCTAGATACTATCAGACTGATAAATGAAAAATGGTATATAAATGTAGCTTAATTCTCTTTCTATATAAATGAAGTCAGTATATTTTAATTTGCTTTATTATTAACAGTTAGGAGATTTGAATTTTCTTTGCATGAACTACTGTTAGTATCCTTTACTCATTTTTCTATTAGGTTGATATTCTTATTTTTAATTTCTAACATTCTCCATACATGAGGAAGGCACAATTGATAAATCAACTAGAAAATAAGGTGTAAGAAAGTAGAGATTTTTTTGTCAGTTTTAGTCATTGATATAACCCCTGCCCTTAGATAAGTGGCAGGTAATTAATCATTAATTAGTCTTTATAAATGAATTATAACCTTTTTCATATTTATACTTTGCTTATGTTGCTTATGTAAAAGCTGTTGTTGTTTTTTAATGTATGTCTATAGCTGACCATCGGAGAAGGCAATGGCACCCCACTCCAGTACTCTTGCCTGGAAAATCCCATGGACAGAGGAGCCTGGTAGGCTGCAGTCCATGGGGTCATGAAGAGTCAGACACGACTGAGCGATTTTCACTTTCATGCACTGGAGAAGGAAATGGCAACCCACTCCAGTGTTCTTGCCTGGAGAATCCCGGGGATGGTGGAGCTTGGTGGGCTGCGGTCTTTGGGGTTGCACAGAGTCGGGCACGACTGAAGCTTCTTAGCAGCAGCAGCAGTATAGCTGACCATCAATATTTTACAGCTTCTGGTTTTTGAGAGATATTTAGTAAGAGCTTCTCTGTTCCAAGGTTAAAATGGAGTTCTTCCATGTTTTATTCCTGCAGTTTTATAATTTCTTCTTTTCACTTAAATCCTTTTTTCTTGAGATATATGTAAGAGATTTTTTTTTTTTTCTCTCTCCTGGAATACTACCCAGTTTTACCAGATGTACTGCAACCATCCTGCTTCCACTATGAAATGCCTCTTTTGCCTGCTGCTTATATACATGAAGAGCTTCTCTGGTGGCTCAGACAGTAAAGTGTGCCTGCAATGCGGGAGACCTGGGTTCGATCCCTAGCTCGGGAAGATCCCCTGGAGAAGGAAATGGCAACCCACTCCAGTACTCTTGCCTGGAAAATTCCATGGATGGAGGAGCCTGGTAGGCTACAGTCCATGGGATCACAAAGAGTTGGACACGACTGAGCAACTTCACTGGTTATATACATGAAAGCTATTGATATCTGCATATTAATTGCAGTCTAGGACCCAGTGGAACTTCTGATAGTTTTATATTTTTAGTTACTCTTTTATTTTCCAGATATATGATATTATCTATATTGTCTACAAAAGAGTATGAGTTTTACCAATTCCTGTATTAAAAACAGGAATATTTAGATACACTTCACATACCATAACATTCATCCTTACCACCTCTTTTTAAAATTAATTAACCTTTAACATCTCTCTCTTGTCTAACTGTTCATCCAGTAAATGTTAAACAATACTGGTAAAAGATAGGTTCCTGATTTTTTCCTTCCTTTAGTCGGGAATGAGTCTAGTGTTGTCCCATTGACTTTGATGCCAGTTTTAGAACTGAAATAGATGTAGCTTTGTAACATTAATAATGCATTTATCTATTCTCCTCATAAACAGTTTAGTTTGTCATATGTAGTAAGCATCTATGAAAATGATCATGACCTTCATTTTCAGCTATTACAATCAGCATATATATTCTTCTTTCCCTCTTCTATTTCACTTTTGATTTCCCACCTCCCCACCCTACTCCCCTGATGACGTTTGTGTTGCATTCACTCCATGTGGCTTCTGTGGTAAACTTAGCTGCTTTTGGCAGTCCCTAAGCACTTCTGAGTTAGCACACTTGGCTGTCACCTACTTTCACTGAAAACAGAGTTATCAGGTTTTTTCCTTCATTCACCTTTTTTGCTTTAGTATGATATCCAGAAAGAAAAGGAAGAAATTGCTTTTTCATGCCACCAGGCTTGTACAGGAACTACAAGTCCTTCTAAAATATAAGCATTGCTGAAGATAAATTATGCAATCTTCACCATTTGTCCTCAGATGGACAATGACCACTGCCTAGTTATCTTCCCATTTTTCACTAGTGGGAGGTCTGTCCTGATACACACAACTGTCACATCTCTTCCTCATCCCCCTTAAATAGTAAAATAGCTCCATTTTTACTGCCCTCTTGCTGCATGGCAGGCACTACTCTTAGTACTTCAAAAGTATCACCTCCTAGCTCACTTATGAGGGAGGCACTAGAGAAGCAGGAAATAGGAGTGGTTAAGAGGGTGGGCTCTAAAGGCAGAGAGTCTGGTTTGAATCTGCAGCCATAAAATGCTGAGGGGACCTACTTCCAGGGCTGCAAAGAACATACAGAATATATGAGTGCCTAGGACATAGTATGAGATGAGATACTATGAGATACAGGAGAAGAGCACCCAGAGTAAGCTCTTACCAAATGTTTGCTATCGTTATCCCAACTTTACAGATGAGAACAGAAATAAATAACTTATTCAGTGTTCTATAACTACTAAGTGATAGAGCCTTGATTCAAATCAAGCGAGTCATTCTCCAAAGCCTCTGCTCTCAACATCGTCTATTAGTTAGCTACAGCTACCATAACAAGGTATAACAAACCAGGTGGCTCAAACAAAGGAAACTTACTGGCTTATGGTTCTGGAGGCCATGATCAAGGTGTCAGCAGGGTTGCTGTGGGGAAATCACTAGCATTCCTTGGCTCTTAGGTGATCCATCACCCCAATATCTACCCTTAGGTTCACCTGACATTGTTTCTGTCTCAGTGATTGTGTCTAAATCCCCCCCTTTTATAAGGACACCAGTTATATTGGGTTAGGGCCCAACTCTACTCCAGTATGACCTCATCCTAACTTAATGTATGTCTCCAGTGACTGTACTTCCAAATAAGGTCACATTCTGAGGTACTGGGAGTTAGGACTCCCAACATATAAATTCAACCCATAGCATACACAGCACTAAGCAATACTGTGCCCCTCACCCTCTTATATATGTGTATTGTGCTCTAAAAACTTCAAGATATACCCAGATTTTATCCATTTATCTATTATTTTTTCTTTATATGTGTATGGATTTGCAATACCTGTATGTCTATGGATAGGTAGTATCTGCATGTGTTGCATATGTAATTACTGCATGTCTAGGGGTATTTAACTCTGTGCGTCTGTGGCTATACCAATCTATTCTTTACTTAATTCTTATAAAAATTCTGTGAGGCCCTATTATTACATTTACTTTAAGGATAAAGAAACTGCATTATATCTGAGTAAACATTCACTCATTCTCCCCCAGCCTCACGTTCTCTCTTTAACATTTAGTCTTATACTTCATGGAGCCAAGAGAAGGCATCAGACAGGATTCCACCAGGCTCCCACCAGCACCTCTGCATAATCTGCTTGCATCTCTGCTGTTGCCATGGACAGAGCATCTTGACTTATCTTGTTGGATATGGTCTTTCCAGAATCACCTTCTTCAGCATCAATAATCATTGAAATAAATGTATAGAAATTAAAGTTTAAAAATAAAATAAAATTTAAAAAAATAAATAAATAAAACTACTTTGGAAAATGAAAAAAAAAAAAAAAAAAGAGTAAATCCTAAGAGTTCTCATCACAAAAAAAGAAAAAGAAAGAAATTAACACACATGCTATGGAAAGAAAAAGAGCCATGATAGAAATAACAGGCAGTGTGGCCAGAACACCATATGAAAGGTGGTGGCACTAAATTAAGCTGGAGATGTGGACAGAGAGCCAATGGCAGACAGCTTTGCACGGCATGGTTAAGATCTTTTTATCCTCACTATAGTGAGGAACCATTGCTGCAAATGGCATGGGCCGTTTCCATGGAAAGAGGTAATTACAACAATGTGGCCAGTGCTACAATTCAACACACTATTGTGAGGACACAGAGGAAAGGTGGCAGCTCTGTAAGTGGGGTGAGGAAGGCCTTAGAGAAAACACCTGATCTGACAAAGGATCAAGTGGGAGTTCTCCTCCAAGATGACTAGCACTTAAATATATGCTTTGCCTTTTCACACCAAGAAGGTGCTGCACTCACTTTATAAACTCATATACTACACAAGCTTCCTTGGGTTGAAATTCAGATTTTTATTTTCCTCATGCACTTAAAGAACAAACTCAGTAACAATAATAACATGGAAATATTTTTTCAAACAGAATCTGAGATGTTAAAACATAAAACTTAAACCAAGCTGGGCTCTGAGCAGAGAAAACAGTCACGTTAAGGCAAATAAGTGAACATGGGGGAGGGGAGGAGTGACAGCAACAAAGAGCTGGTGATATGACAGAAATAGAGCAGGGGACAGGCAGACATGGGTGACAGAATCTTGGATTCACACCCAAGTTGGACTCCTAACTTTGTCACTTCTTGGTGACCCTGAGCGGGTCTTCCCACTGGCTCCCCTCCCTCAACTGGGAAATAGGCAAGTGGGCCTGTTGATTTCAAAAGTCCCACCAGGCTGAAACATTCAGGGTGTCTCTGAGTCAATGACAGCTCACGTAAGAAGGCCTCTCCTCAGGATGACCTATTGGTGTGTCAATGGTGAGTGAGACAGCAAGGTGTGAAGTGCAAGATGCTCAGTCGTGTCTGACTCTTTGCAACTCCATGACCTATACAGTCCACGAAATTCTCCAGGCCAGAATACTGGAGTGGGTAGCCTTTCCCTTCTCCAGAAGATCTTCCCAACTCAGGGATCAAACCCAGGTCTCCTGCACTGCAGGCAGATTCTTTACCAGCTGAGCCACAAGGGAAGCCCAAGAATACTGAAGTGGGTAGCCTATCCCTTCTCCAACCAGTCTTCCCAACACAAGAATTGAATCAGGGTCTCCTGCATTGCAGGTGGGTTCTTTACCAACTATGCTATCTGGGAAATAGTAGCAAGGTGGAAGAAGGTAAATGAGGAGTTGAGTGTTCATTTTCATTTGCTTCTAAGGAAAAGCATCTAGGCTCCTTACTTATCACCCTTCACCCTGATTTTGCTCAGTTCAGACTCTTGGGTTCAGACAGTCTCTCTCCTCTAGTGGGAGAAGTCACAGGAGACTGGAATAGCAGCACACATATACTGAAAGCTGTATTTTACTTCTGCACTTCATCACGAGAAAAATAAACCAGCCTAGGGCTTGATCATCTCTCATGGAGACTCTGTCCCCTACCCCTCAGTTTGTCTTGAAGGCAAACTCACTTTCTTTGTTTGCCTAACAAAGCATGAGGGTAACAACTCTACCTTTTCTCCCAGGAGGGTGCTGAGATCTGACCCATGGGTTTGGGGGCAAGGTCTGGATGCAGACTGTGAAGGCCTGGCCATCGTTTGGTCCGAAGATGCTTGGAAAGAAGTGAAGCTCCAAATGGGGCTCCTCTTCAGTCCTCTGCATTGATCTGGCAACCAAATTCAAATCACAAACTTCAGGCTGTCTAGAGACTTCGTTCAGGGGCTTTGTGAAGACCACTGATTGGCAGTAAATGAGATGTGGGTATTCTTGCATTCTCTGGTAAATGACAGTTGCATCCCTGGTTTCTAAATCAGGCATCCTTGGCAAGACTAGCATCAATAAATCCAGTATTTCTAATACTTTCCTTATGGAAATTAGTATTTTTTTAAATTTCTCAGATTCTTTGCAATTGGCATAATACCAACAAATAGTCAATTATTTTTCACTACATAAAAGTGAAGATTTAAGTCAGTTTAACAACCAGAAAAAAAAAGTAGAACAAGCTATGGTCGCTAGTGAGTTACCATGGAAACAAAATTCAGACTGGAATCCACTTCCAGTCTCCCTTGGGTTGGTAACTGATTGACTTAATCTACACAGAAGCATCAAAAAGAAAAAAGAAAAATCAGAATAGAGTCAACTTTCCATTATCTTCATGTTACAATGTATAATTATGTATTAAACACAAATATATGTAAACCAATACATATATATTTTATACAATGGCAAATAATATTCAGATTAAGTTTTCACTTATATGTACCCCAAGACTTCAATTAATTTGAGTAAGACAATTAAAAACCTCATACTCCAAATAATACAGAATCATAAGTTTCCCACAGCACATCAGCAAGCATGTTTTTTTATTGTCCAATTCCTTAAAGTTTCCATACTATCGTTCTACCAACCCAAGTTTAATGGCTTTGTACAATATATAAAAAGGCCCAAAGGACATAGTTCTGCAGCTCTTCCTCCCTATTAAACCCTATCATTAAATTGCTAAGGAAAATCTAACGGATCCTGTGCACTGAAATTGAAAATCCTGCCCCCCACTGTCTTTGGTCTAAAATGGAAACCCTTTCTCCAACACTCCCCCACATACTGGGAGACCGTCTTAGGAGCTACTTCTTCATATTTGAGTTTAGATGAAGACAAATATGATACATTCCCCCCTTATGCCCTTGCTTTTAGGGTTGTACTTTGTGTTTCCAGGTCATCATATAAAAAGTTTGCAGTGGGAGAGTTTCTGTACAGTAGCTTATGAACTTGACACTTCATTAATATCAAATGATGAGCCAACAACTCTGTTTTGGCTTCCTTTAAGAGTCTCTTTCTGGATCCAAAGTCACCTAACACAGGTTACTCTGGAGGAAATTTATGATATCACAAGAGCGGATTTCATTGCAATAAGACACTTGTACTTTGGAGTGAAATGACTATAGATCATCTTAATGCTCTTTTTTTTCCTTCACTTTTACTTTGCAAGGACTGAGCTATTAATTCCTCCCATCTATACAGCCTAGCATTTCAGGAATCCTTCTTTCACAAGTCCCCCTGGGATTCTAAATACACAAGGAACTCCATTCCTGATATTGACTGCTTGTAATATCTTCCTGCACCTGTGTGAAGAGTCACACTCAACCAAGGCGACAACACTCACAGTTCTGGAAAACAAGCTCCAGTAAGGGGAGGCACGCAGCCCTGTTGGCACTGCACTTGCTCCGAAAGCCAGAACCTCCCAGACAGAAGAGTCCTCACATGAATCAATAAGAAAAGACAAGCACAGCTTCAGGTCCTTGTAAATCACAGTAGAGACATTATTGGGTCTTTAATGTTCAAACTAGGAGGCATCATAGGCTTACCTCAGTAAAACTCTTTGTTTCATAGATGACTTGGTTAAGTGATTTGCTTACAGTCAGGGAGTTAATGGGAAAAACAAGATGAGAAACCATTTGTTTTCACATCCTGAGATTCTTGCTAGACATGAATTTTGGAGGAGACACTATTCACCCCACACCACACCTCTGCAGTTATCTAGATATACTATGGACCATTACGATCATTATCAAAGGGATCTCCATAGAGCAACGTATTTTACTGTCAACTACTGCACTGTTCATTGCAGAATGCTAACGAGACGAAGAGAGTTTTGGACCCCTTGGTCATTTTAGTCTATCAGTATTGTGAGCAACATCTTCTTTGTACATGTGATGCTACTTTCTGGAGTGGATTTGCCTAGAGTCAGTATGCTGATTCACGCTTCAGCTTCAAAGCTCTGAGAAAACTTTCTAAGCCAGGATTACAAGGTTAATGCTGCATGTGACTTACTCTGAGGAGAGATTTCCATCTTTAATAAAAGAGAAATAAAGGCTCATATGTGTTCAAGAAGATAAAAGTCAACAAATAGGTCTGGTCAGTTTTAGCTTCTCGTTAAGATTAAAACCAGATAATTTCAATAAATATGAGGGCTATGTGCTTTCACCCCATCGATACTAGACCTGCAGGCAAAGAACTGTGTGCTGTACGGGGATCTCAAATGATGCTCACTATTGTACCAGGGCTGTGTTTGGAGGGCATGGAAGAAGTGGGACTGTGCATTTGCACAGAGATAAGGGAAGGAATGAAAAAACACAATTATAAATGGAAAATAACCACTGCCTTCCCCACCTCTCCCTATTGCCCTTGTTTCTTTAAAAAGTCCACCTTTGCTATTCCAAGATCATACATCTTTGCTCTAAGAGTCAGGAGATTTGATATATTGTTAAATAGGTAAGCCAAATCCTGAATCTTAGCCCATGTCCTCTCTGTCCCTTCAGAGTCAGGAGGGGGAATAATGACCTCATGCGACAAGACCTTCTAGTTTTGCCATAACTTTGTTGTAAAGTGCTAAGCAAGGACCTAGCATAGCAAACCCTCTGTAAATGTTGGTGACAGTCTGTATTTTCATTTTATAGACGATAAAATCAAAGCTCAGGCAAGGTATTCATGGTGGTTGATTACTCAATCATGTCCAACCCACGACACCACAGACTGTAGCATACCAGGCTCCTGTGTCCATGGGATTTTCCAGGCAAGAATACTAGAGTGGGTGGCCATTTCCCTTCTCCAGGGGATCTTCCCGAAGCAGGGATAGAACCCAGGGCTCCTGCAATGCAGGTGGATTCTTTACCAACTGAGCCACTAGGGAAGCCCTAAGGCATTCATAGAGAAGCAAAGAAATAAAAAAACACCTTAAAGATTATACTTTTATGACACATGTAATTAGAATATGCCAAAAAATACATTTCAGTAAAGTTGATGCCAAGAAGAATAATCACTGTGTTTCTTAACCTTAACATCAAATGAAGGCATTTGACTGCAAAAGGTAAAAGGCACAACCTAAACTTATTTTAGGTCCTGTGTGAACTCTAAGTGGCAAAGATGTAACAATGGCAGAAAAAGTGGCATCAAAAAGTCTTCAGAGGTAAACAAATTTACTGTGTCCTACCCCTGAAGTCAATGCTCAAACTCCAGGTCAATCCGAGCTTCATTGGGTCTGCAAGTTGTCATGTGGGCTGGTTCAACATCTAGAGCTGCCGGCCCAGCACTGCAAGAAAGTCCCAGCGGAACTGATGTTATTCTTTACATCATCCTCTGTGAATTATTTCCACACCGACAAATAGGTTTGAAACATAACCCCTAAAGGTTGGGTGCAGGACCCAGTTTAAGAACAACTGATTATATTGTGTGGGAGCCTGGCCTGAGTGCAGGTGTAATGAAGCATAGGAAAACAGGGAGGGAGCTACAGGCAGGCTGTTGTCAGATATTAACTGTTAAGAGGTGAAGGCTGGGGAGGAAGTGGAATTAAACTTTATGTCAGAGCTAGGAGAACTGGGCAAGTGCCTTACTGAGTCAAAGGCCTGAGAGAGGGAGAGACAAACTTCAGAAAAGAAACTGAATCACAAAGTCTGAGTTGAGGGGACTCAAAATGGAAGCAAGATATGGTAGCAACAGAGAGATTCTCTTACATCTGAGGCATAGCTCTCAATATCCTATGGGAATGTCTGCTTCTTTGGCTATGGGGTTGAGATTGCCAGAAAAGGCTCCAAGCCTGCTTACAAGGGTTTTGACAAAGCTCCATTCCTTTTCAAAGGAATTCACCCATTTGTTACCTCTTTGAACAATTTCTCCATTAGACATTTGGAAATGTATATGCAGAGTACATTGTGCAAAATGCCGGGCTCATGAAGCACAAGCTGGAATCAAGACTGCCAGGAGAAATGTCAATAACCTCAGATATCCAGATGATACCACTCTAATGGCAGAAAGTGAAGAGGAACTCAAGTGCCTCTTGAAAGTGAAAGAGGAGAATGAAAAAGTTGGCTTAAAACTCAACATTCAGAAAACTAAGATCATGGCATCCAGTCTCATCACTTTATGGCAAATAGATGGGGAAACAATGGAAACAGTGACAGACTTTATTTTCTTGGGCTCCAAAATCACTGTGGATGGTGACTACAGCCATGAAATTAAAAGATGCTTTCTTCTTGGAAGAAACACTATGACAAACCTAGATAGCGTATTAAAGAGCAGAGACATCACTTTGCTGACAAAGGTCTGTCTAGTCAAAGCTATAGTTTTTCCAGTAGCCATGTATGGATTTGACAGTATTGTTACCATTGTTGAGTTGCTAAGTTCAGTCCGACTCTTTTGCAACCTCATGGACTATAGCCCACCAGGCTCCTCTTCCATGGGATTTTCCTGGGAAGAATACTGGAGTGGGTTGCCATTTCCTTCTCCAGGGGAACTCCCCGACCCAGGTATCGAACCTGTGTCTCTTGCACTGGCAGGCGGGTTCTTTGCCACTGAACCATGAGGGATGCCCAGTCAAAGCTATAGATTTTCCAGTAGCCAGGTATGGATGTGAGAGTTGGACCATAAAGAAGGCTGAGTGTTGAAGAATTTATGCTTTCCAACTGTGGTACTGGAAAAGACTCTTGAGAGTTCCTTGGATTCCAAGGAGATCCAACCAGTCAATCCTAAACGAAAGCAACCCTGAATATTCATTGGAAGGACTGATGCTGAAGCTCCAACACTTTGGCCACTTGATAGGAAGAGCCGACTCACTGGAAAAGACCTGATGCTGGGAAAGGTTGAAGGCAGGAAAAGAAGGGGATGACAGAGGATGAGATGGTTGGATGGTATCACCGACTCAATGAACATGGGTTTAGCAAAGATCGGGAGATGCTGAAGGACAGAGAAACCTGGCGTGCTGCCATCCATGGGGTTACAGTCAGATACAACTGAGCGACTGAACAACAAATGAAGAACTACACCTACTTTTAGATAAGAAATGTATGGCACAGTTGGAGAAGGAAATGGCAACCCACTCCACTATTCTTGCCTGGAGAATCCCATGGACAGAGGAATCTGGTGGGCTACAGTCCACGGGGTAGCAAAGAGTTGGACACAACTGAGCAACACACACACACACACACACACACACACACACAGCACAACTGGTTTCTAATTTCCTTTTGAAGGTCAACAATGTCTAATTTACTCCTATGTGCTAGGCCAAGTCGGGATAGATTGTGAATAAAACAGAAATTTCACTTGCACAGAAATTAACACTGAGGTCAAGTGGCAAGTGGGCAAGATTTGTAAAGATTGATCCCATTTTCAGATTTATAGTTCTATTTTCATTACCTTCTCATCTGTCTTAACAGATACACAATTCTCAAAATTCAGGGAAAAGTATTAACTACGTCATGAGCAGGCAAGGCAGAAAAAGGACATTAGTCTTTGGTGTTAACTGTCTAACATGAGGGTTAAATAATTTCTTAGATACAATAAAAATATTACAGATGCAATTAAACTATTTCTTATAGATGCCTGTTTGGTATATTTCCAGGGTAAAAAAGCAAAGCAGAAAGCATCATCTAAATTTTCACTTTAATTTTTTTTAAACACTACTAGAATCCTGGCTGTAAAGGTAGTGATAAAAAACTATCAGGGTCTGGTCCCCGCCCACCTAGATTGTTAACTAGTGGACAGACATTAAAAGGAAGTCCCTCTACTCTGGAAGTTGACAGTAATTATACTTAGCAAAACACCTAACTTTGGGCACACATTACTTTTAAATCTAAGTAATTCAGGTATGTTAGCTGGTACAAATCACCACATGAGTAAAGAGTTGTAGTTAAGAGAGCCTGGAAGACCTAATCACAGGATTATTTGCAGAACACTGCATGACCTTGCATTCTGACTTCATGTCATATGACACCATGATTGAAGGCTTCAGGGTCAAATTTAGATCTCCCGCTGGGAGACTGTGGTAATCAGCGTCTTCTGTCATTGAGTCCCAGACGATTTGAAATACATTGCTCTTCACTAGCAAGGTTACAATATGAGGAAAACAGTATGAGCTTTTTCTCTTTTTTAGCTTTTCTAAGTACGTTTAAGAATTTTCCCTGCTGCTGCTACTGCTACTAAGTCACTTCAGTCGTGTCTGACTCTGTGTGACCCCATGGATGGCAGCCTACCAGGCTCCCCCGTCCCTGAGATTCTCCAGGCAAGAACACTGGAGTGGGTTGCAATTTCCTTCTCCAATGCATGAAAGTGAAAAGTGAAAGTGAAGTCGCTCAGTCATGTCTGACTCTTAGCGACTCCATGGACTGCAGCCTACCAGGCTCCTCCGTCCATGGGATTTTCCAGGCAGGAGTACTGGAGTGGGGTGCCATTGCCCAATAGGATGCACTGTATTTCATTCAAAACTGTTTGACGTTTTTCGTACATACTTAAGAGAAATGCAAACCAGGACAGAAGTAGGCAAGAATGAAGAGAAAGGAGCATGTGCACCAGAAACTCAGCTCTATCATATGCAACCTTTCTTAACTTCACACTCATGGAGTGGAATGATCTGCCCTACACATTCTCTTGGTTGTGAAAATTAATGAGTACATAGAAAAAAAAAATCCAAGTGAGGTGACGGCACAATATAAACACTCAGTAATTATTACTCTAGAAGAATTTATCATTCTGTATGCTGTGAGGTAGTAATTAAACCTGCTTTCCTAAATGCAGGCCAGCTTATCCCATCATTCATTAGTGAGTCATACACTTTTCCTGTTGATTTTTTTAATTCAAAGTCAAGCCACAACAGTAGATTATCACTGTGAAAACATCAAAAGAGAGAGAAAAGTTTTTTGTCAATTATCCCCAGATGTGATCTACCTCTGTCTCTTAAAGTATTTTTATGTGGTTCAATCAATGTCATTAGAATACTACATATACACAAATGCATGCATATATAATTTCTTCTTTCATACGTTGGGTTTTCTACACTTAAAATTCTGTGACTTGCTTCTGTCAGTCAATGATATATCTTGAAAATAGTCTCATGGCAGTGGGAATTTTTCTTAAAAAGTCAAGTTTTTAATAAAATAATATCAAAATCCAGGGCAATCAAAAATCAAATCTTCCAGTAGGGGACAGATAATGACAGAGTATTTGAAAAATGCTAACAAAACTCTAGGAATCAAAACCCTATTCTGACTCCCAAATCTAAACTACTTTCCATGAATCACTGTCTTTCCACAGTTTGAAAATGATCATACGTATCCTCAATTCTCTACTTCATTTTTGCAAATACTGCTGCTGCTAAGTCTCTTCCGTCGTGTCCGAGTCTGTGCAACCGCATAGACGGCAGCCCACTAGGCTCCTCTGTCCCTGGGATTCTCCAGGCAAGAACACTGGAGTGGGTTGCCATTTCCCTCTCCAATGCATGAAAGTGAAAAGTGAAAGTGAAAGTGAAGCTGCTCAGTCGTGTCGACTCTTAGAGACCCCATGGACTACAGCGTACCAGGCTCCTCCATCCATGGGATTTTCCAGGCAAGAGTACTGGATTGGGGTGCCATTGCCCTCTCTGCCTTAAAAGATTTCCTCTGTCCAAAATCTTAACAAAAGAGGCAAAGGAATAACTTCCATGTACAAAAATGATGAGAATTTTGGCTTAAGAGAAATCTCAAAAGATGGTGAGCGGGTTCATGTTAAAGTAAGACCTCAAAACTAGTATTAATAGAATAGCAGTTCCACAAAAAAGGAGGGGGAGCCATGTTGAGACAGGTGAAAGTGACAAAGACAATCTTGCCAGGGCTCCCGTGTGCTGACTAGTGGAAAGGGTATTACAAAAATGGAGCTCCTCCCTGAAGAGTAAGGGGTGCAAGCCCCACATCAAGCACCCCAGCTCAGGGGACCTACACTGGAAAGGCAAGTCCCCCACTAGGACTTTGGTCTGGGAGAGCCAGCTGGCTCCAGGAAACTGAGGCTCTGCTCTTAAAGCCCTCTCACACAAACTTACTCCATTTTATGAGGCCAGCTTTACCCATATCCAAACCATACAAGGACACCACACAAAAAAAACTACAGACCAATATCCTTAATGAACAAAGAAGAAGCGTAAAAATCATATGAACAACTCAATAGGCACAGAAATAGCATTTGACAAAATTCAACATCCATTTATGATAAAGAAAAAAAAAAACAAAACTCAACAAAGTGGGAGTAGAGGGAACATACCTGAAAGTGATACAGACTACATACAAACCCACAGTTAACATCATAATAAACACTGAAAAGCTGAAATTGTCTCCTCTAAGGTCAGGAACAAGACAGGAATGCCCATTCTTACCAGTTTTATTCAATATAATTTGGAAGTCCTAGCCAGAGCAATTAGGCAAAAAATGAAATAAAAGGTATCCACACTGGAAGTAACTAGCTTTGGTGAAGATGTAGAGAAAAGGGAACATTGGTACATTGCTGGTGGGAATGCAAACTGGTGCAGCCACTACAGAAAATACGGAAGTTCCTCAAAAAATTAAAAATAAAACCAAGATATAGTCCAGCCATTTCACTCCTGGGTATATTTCGAAAAACGTTAAAACACTAATTTGAAAAGATATATGCACTCCTGTGTTCACTTAATCATTATTTAGAGTAGACAAGATACGTAAGCAACCTAAATGTTCACCAATAAATGGCTAACACTTTTTGTTACACGTACACAATGGAATGATACTCCTTGTGAAAAATAACGAAGCCATGCCACTTGGGACAACGAGGATTAATCTAGAGGGGATTATCTTAAATAAATCAGAAAGCGAAAGACAAAAATTGTATGATTGTGCTTATATGTGGAACCTAAAAAACCAACCAGAAGAGAAGGGAGTTAGAGGGTAAGCGGAGGGGGTGAAGGGGGTCAAGGGTATGGTGAAAGATGGTAACTAGAGTTTGGGTGATGATCACTAAACCTGATGATGTACACCTAAAACTTTTATAATGTTATACACCAATTTCATCTGAATGTGGGAGAGAAGAATGGAGGGAGAGAGAAAGAGATATGATTGGTTTCTAGAAGCCAACTGAAAGCTTCAGGTTGATAAAAACATGCCAAAGTACTTTAGTGGAAGACCTTATTCTAACTGCTTTATCAATGGATACTAATCTGCAGTGTAGTTAAATGATTTACCCAATTCCCTCCCTGCTAGTTTGTCAGAGCTTCAGTCATTTTCTCTCTAGGTGAATGTTATGTGTCTCCACATGGAGTTGCCATAACACAGGGACATGCAGCAGTATGCCTGGAGTGCTTCAGCCACTTAAGCAATGAAGCTCTTTCAGGATAGAAAACTTTCTTCCTGTTACATGATATGTTATTCTTATAACAAGAAATACCTTGAAAGCATGTATCACAGAGCAGAATGAGATAACGAATAAGACACTCCAGGATTCTGACACCCTTTACCTGTGTGTGAGGATGATGGGGTGTTACCATTTGATAAATTCCTCCCTGTACACACTCAATCAAGTGTGTATTATCTAAAGGGTACTATTTCCTTCTTTGCTAAGAGCTGAGCCAGGACGGTTTCGCGTCCCTAGGGCATCCTGACTAAACGGTAAATTGGCTGCGACTATTTTTCAAAACAGTAGGTCAAGACCCATTAGAGGGCTGTGAAATCAGTTTAGTAGGTCAGGATTTGTGTGGCCTACTAAATAAAATAGAATACATGTACATATAAATAGTGAACACTCCATATAATAAGGATATTCATTGCTTTGCAAAATGTTGCATCCATGTTCATATTTGTGTGTAAATAAGTAACAATATATTTCTTATTGTGGGTCTCAAAAATATTTTGCAAAATTGCTGGTCTACCTTACTATCCTCTTATATGAGTCAAAGCTAGAGAGAGGTTCACCCTATTGACCAAAAACAGATTTTCCTCACATTAAACTAAATGCTCAAACAGTGATTTGACAGTGCCAGGTAGAAGTACTGCACAGAAGTTTACCCTCCCACTGAGTATTACAGTGAATCAGATCCCTAACCCAACAAACCAGATTAAAAAAAAAAGTTAGCATGCCAGAGTGAAGGAACTGTACAATGGGTTTCCTTTCTTTGCTATTTGATATATAAACTGAAATCAAGAGAGAAAAACATGCACTCTATAGAACGACCTAGGCTTGAGTAAGGGGTTCAGGGAAAGGAACATTGTAAACTGCCACTTCAGTAGGGTTTAGAATAAATCTTTTTAAAGCTGAGGAGAAATTACCAAGATGATCTAGATCATTCTGCCATCCTGCTCATGAAGTTGAGTGACATATATTACAGTCATGAAATACATGAAAGATGAGGAAATAAAACCAGCTCCTGTCTCACTCAAAATATGCTGTTTTTTCCTACTGCACTCTCCTGTCCTAGATGGTAGCTGGCTGATACCAAAAGCCTTTGCTGTATATACTTAGGAGAAAGCAGGGAAAGGGAAGAGACACACAGAACAGGGAAATAAAATCCCAAAGAAAACTCGAACAGTTAGACAATTTTAGTTAGGACTACCTGAGGCAAGAAACATGGTCTTTAGCTACCATATCTTGAAAAAAATAATCAAGATATTATTACCTTTTGATAGAAGAGACCATACAGAGAACACTGTCTCCTCCTCTTCCACCTGAGAAACTGAGGTAAAGGGAGAAGAGATTTAAGTCCCAGGGGGCCCAACTCCCAGTCTATGATTTTTCCATGATATCATGGATAAATATCTTATCCATATAGTTGGATTAAATCTCTTATACATACAGATGGATTACAACAAACAACAACAAAATGCCCCAGATCACCCAGGAACTAAAGGAGAACTGCAAGTGTTGATAGAAGTTTCTCTTAAAAACCAGTCAGCTTTATAAATGCAGCAGGGCAAATGCTCTTGGGAAAATAAATCACTACCTATTCCTCAAACTTAGTTTAATAACCAATCGTTATCTCCTAATGTGCTCCTGGGCAAAACAGACTGCATGGGTATTTGGTGCAAAATCATTTCATGAACCTTGGAGAACTTTCTCCTGTAATGATATTTCTGAATTTTCAAATGTTCATTTCCTGTTAGAAAAAAACCAAGTCTCAGGGGTTAGCTAGGTTAGGAAGAGTTCCTTAGGAAAATTTTATTCCCACAAGACATAAGAAATCAATATTAGTGGGCAATGTCATTATTAGTTGTTTTAATAGATGAAGAGGATAAAAATTTGAGTCAGCAAACTAGATGTCTCAGCCTCACTTAGTGGATGACTTCATATACCGTGCTAATGTTTATGTCTTGATGACTCCACACTGAGGCTGGAGATCATCGTAGTCCAGCCTTCTTAATGGGCTTTTTACAGCCTGTCAAACACAACTCCTGGCAAGCACAAACTTAATGATGATGCTAATGGAGACATTATTGATGTAAATACATGAACATCTCCTAAACAGAAGTGAAAAGTCTGCAGAGCAATCCATTAAAAAAACAATAATTTGTGAAACCACTTCACAGTAGGATAAAAACAAGGTTTTTTAGAGTTACAGAGACTTGTATTCAAAAGTCAGTTCTTCAGCTTTTCTAGGAATACAAGTTTGAGGCTCCCAATAGGAAAATAACTTATTCAGTTTCCCCTGTTGTAAAACATGGATACTAGTGCCCTCCTTCATATTAAAATATCTTGAATAGATGATATATGCTCATAATGCAAAAAAATATATGAGGTAAAATAGAATATTCATGAAACAAATTCTTCTTCCTTCCTCTGTCCCATAGCCACTCAACTTTTCTTTCTGGTGCAACCATTAACTAATTCATGAGTTCCCTTCTGGAGATACTCTTCTAAGCACTGACAAAATACACATTTCTATGACACATATTCTATTTATTTATTTTTTAAGGAACATTGCCAAGTTCATTCTATGAGGCCACCATCATCCTGATACCAAAAGCAGACAATTATATTGCAAAAAAAGAAAGTTACATGCCAATATCACTGTGAACAAAGATACAAAAATCCTCAAACAGATACAAGCAAACTGGATCCAAGAATCCATTAAAACGATCATACACCATGATCAAGTGGGATTTAGCCCAAGGATGCAAAGATTCTTCAACATATGCAAATCAATCAGTGTGATACACCTTATCAACAAACTGAAGAACAAAAGCCATACGACCATCTCAACAGACGCAGGAAAAGCTTTTGACAAAATCCAACACTTATTTATAATAAAAAGATACATATTTTAAAATTAGATCTGCGCACTTAGATTTAGCATTGTCATTAGGCAAAAAGGTACACTTTGTGAAGAACTAGCTCATGGTCAGAGTATTAGAGAATTCCTCAAAACATTTTACAGAACCGTATACGAAACAGAAGGGTGCTCAAATTTGAGGAGCAGCAACTGAGAGGAAGCTGTCACCCACTGAGGAGGAAGAACATCTGACACATCACTCAGCTGACACCCTGTATGGTACTGATGATGCTAACCATCTGTTCTTTTTCCTTTCACAGCCAGGGAATCATAAATTATCTTTTGCAGCACTCAAGTTCTACCCCTTTGTGTAGCAAACCTCCATGGTGGAAATAATAATTAGGCCAAAAAAACTGGGGACAGAAAATCGGCTGGAAGGTCCTTGCATGAAAAGAAATGGTTGTAAAGTAAGTTTAGGTGGATCTTGGAAACCAAATTGGATATTTTGCTTAAGTTTAACTTTAAAATGAAGAGAGATTATTGAATTCAATTCAGTAAGTTAAAAATCTCAAGCGATGACAGGCCAAAAAAAAAAAGACAAACATAGCCTTAAGACTTTCATATATGGTTCTATAAAATGTTTTGAGGAATTCTCTATTTGCACACTTGAATTGAGAGGTCTCTTTGTATAGAAAGCATCATTGTTCCTAATTCTCACATTTTCTTATGTTCATGCCCTCTGACGTGATTTTTTTCAATTTTCCCACTAGAAGTAGAATATATTTCATTATCTCTTTGATTCTGATTTTAGCCATATGTAATGCTTTGGCCGAAAGAATGTATTTTAAAAGGATAGTTACAGAGTTTTGAGCTCTGGTCTTAATAGGTATTGGATGTTTCTCTTTGCCCCTCTGTGCTTTCTGCCATCTCCATGAGAGGACCCTGCTCTAGAAAGGTGAAAGTCACATGGACCATCAGAACCTGACCCTCTCTAGCAGTCAAGCCAAGTATACATCAGATGAAGCCCTGACAATCTGAAAATTCACGATTGAGGATGTATGCTGGAGTTTTGAGTCAGTCAAATTTGATGTGGTTTGTTCAACAGCATTATGGTGACTACAGCCAACTCAGATCATCACACCTTTCTGAAGCTGAAGGAACTTTTCTGTGTTTTAGGTTAGCATGGTGATAGGTACTGAATCGGCATCTATATTTTGTAGCATTGCATCAAACCTAGTTCAACAACTTATTTTCAAATGAAAATCTCCTTGGGTTTAGAGAGTAGCAGGAAATGTAGAATTGAATTTTCCTCTCCCAGATTAGGTGTAATATGACCATAAAGCAGTTTCTCAACATCCTGGGCCATCTTTAATCTCTTGTTTACTAGATGCCAGCAGCATCCTTACTCTAGTTGTAAAAACTATGTCTCCAAACACTGACAAATGTCACATGAGGAGCAAAATTGTACCCACTGAACACCCACAATACTTCCATGAAGGTTCTGTTGAAACTCTGCAGTCTTTAAGGTGAGTTAAAATAATGCTTACAAGAATGCAGACTGGATACAACACAAGGCTAACTGCTGTCTCACTTACCCAAACTATCACAAGGATTCAGCACACTGGAAGCCACAGCAATTAATCCACTGAAGTCCAACACAGAACTCAGATTAAACATCTTCATTAGCCAAAGACTGAAGCATGAGGAAGTTGTCTATAGTTAAAAATGTTTTTATGAAGCAAACTTCCAGAAGCTCATTCTTATAGATCTATTCTATCCTCCTGGTTTTTTGCTCCTTCTCATCGTTTTTTGGGTGTGTGTGTATTATAAACTCAGAAAGAATCAGCAGAACCAGCAGGAAGTGAGAAAATCCCTTTTCTTACTCACAATTTTCTTGACTCTTGACCAAAATCAGAAACCTCTCAACTCATTCATCATTAGGGGATATCTGATCATACTGACTTCCACACAGCACTGGAGCAACACTTAAAACAATCTACTCATTGGCTCCTCTTATTCTCTTAACTACTGATATTTTATAAGAGTGTTTCCCTACCCTGGATGTCCATTAGCATCCCCCAGGGAGCTTCTATAATGTACCGATGCTTAATTTTAGCCCAGACCATCTAATTGGAGTCTCTGGCAATAAGCACTGGTATTTTGAAAAATAACCCCAAGCAACTTTACTGTGCAGACAAGGCTGAGGATGACTGTTTTAAAATGTCTGTATATGATGGCACATTTGTGCTCAGAACCATTCCCCACATCAACACAACTACCCCAAGTTCCTCCCACTGTCCAAGAGGGTCCTACATGCTGTAGCCCCTGGCTGCTTTCTGTCACCATCTATAACCACTTCTTAATGCTGCCCCAGCCCCACTGACTTCCTCACTATTCCTCACACCACCTAAAGCAACACCCTTGCCTCAGGGCCTTCACTCTTGATGTTCCCTCCGCAGGGAATACGTTTCCCCACATTCACCTGATTCGCAGCCTGACTTCATTCAAGTGTCTCCTCATAAGGCATCTCCCCAGAAATGCCTTCCTTGACCTACATGGAAAAAACGTTACTTGATACTCTCCATGCCCTAGTCGTGCTGTTTCTTCTTTTGAACATTTATCAATATCTGACAGATAAATCTGTGTATTTGCTCATTATCCCTCTTCACATTAAGGCAGGGAGTGATCGTGTTTCAGTTCAGTTCAACATGCCTAGCATCAGTATCAGTGCACAGAACCTAGAGGGCATTCAAAAAGTATTTGGTAAAAATTTTAACAAGTATGAACCATAAAACATGTCCATGCTTACTTTATTTTAGGCACTGAAATAGGAGCTTCATAACACTATGACCTCATTTCGTCCTCAGGATAATTCTCATTATCCTTAATTTATAATTAACAAATCTGAGAATAAAGAATTTTAAAGAAAATATCCACTGCCAAACAGATAAGAAGCTCCAAGCCTGTGACTAGAACCCAGAATTTTTTTTAATTCCAAAATTCATTTTTTTCCCTAACACTGAGAGTAACCCAGGTCCAAAGCATATTCTAATATAATCAGTCCTTTCACTGGGTCTGCTTCTTGGACAGATTACAGTAAGGAAAACTCAGGCAAACACTTTGAGTTCTTAATGCCCATCAACTAGTTCTGTAACTGTGAGTAAAATATTGAACTACTTTTGCCTTAGTTTTCTTACCTATAAAGTGACAGTTTTGACCAACATGATTTTTAAGAACAGTCTGGGGCTTGAGAATTCTACTGGAGACAAAACAGGACTTGTTCTATGGCCAAAGACTAGAGAACCACCAGGGTAAAGTTTACAAAGGTCCAGACTGACGTAACTTAGCAGCAGCAGATTCAGGTTAAAATGCGGACCTGATTTCTAACAAACACAGGCGACACGTCTCTGTCACGGTCAAGTTCAATCTTTGGGGAATACTCGAAAGAGACTTCCCTTGTGCTATGGGTTGGACTTGAAAACATCTAAGTTTTCTACTAATTCTACGGTGCTCTATTTTTTATTAAGCACTAGGTTTATTAAATAATTACCATCCTTTGCTTTGTTGTCCTATCACAGCATAGAAACATGGCTTGTCTCTGCCTCCCCTGAGACCTGGAGTGGGCCACAGCAAGCGTGATAAGGAGGCTTAGAGCCCAGCAGGCTGTGTCTGTCATTGCATGGAAGCAGTCATCACAGAGCTCTCATCCTTCCTTATTCATCCTGTGCATCACTCACAGGGGGAAGAAGAGAAAATCAGCAGTCAGGCTTTCAAAGAAGAAACTGACAACCTGGATCCCAGCAGTTGGTTTTATTATCCCCCCAGAGAATGTGAGCAGTTGCAGTTCCTCATGGAAAGCCAATCAACAGTACGAGAAGATTCCAAGTTATTTATTTATAAGTGAGAGCCTCGTCTTCAAATAGTTCTTAGAGGAAGCTAGTCACTAAGGACTGAAATGAACTTTCCATTTCACTTCCTTAATTCTCTAAAGGGCTTGGTTGTTTTTCCTACTGCTTCTGCTTCCAGAAATAAACAAAACGCTTACAAAGTGGTATCAGTGGCATCACTCATCAGATAGCAGGCTGTGTTATGAAGTAACAGATGAGGTCTTTCCATTAAATCAAAACAAACTGCAAAAACCCAATATTCTTTTCTTTTGAATCGGAATAACAAAGTGGACCTTTCATTTCTTTATAACTCATACTCTCACTGTAATTTTACTTCAAATTGATATTTTGGGGGCTAGGGCTAATAACCTCTTCAAAATTGACTCAAAAGTGGTAAAATTCAAATGCTGATGTCCTCAATTATGCAGAAATGCTTTTAGGAGCAAACCATAGTCTCAAAGAATTATTTCCCAAAGTCAAAGTTGTTGCTGACACTATTTAAAGAAATGCTACTTAGGTTTGTCTTTGCAGGGTTAGAGACAGATGTAAGGAGATGTTTACCTACCTCCAGAGGAAAAGGAGGGGAGATGGTGATTACCAGAGATCATTTGGTGGATGATGTCTCAATGCACCTCTGTAGATGGGATTCAGAGCAGGCATTCAGACTGAGTGTGAAAAATCTCATCTGTACATCAACTCCTCAACCTGCCTTCCCTGCTACTCCCCCTAATCCTGACGGAAAAGGAAATTAAGTCAGATGCCATGATGTCTCACTACAGTTTTGTTGCCGTCATTTCCCTTCTTAATCATTAAATAAGTGTTTTGATGTCTTCTTTGAAGGGTGTTAATAACCTCAGATATGCAGATGACACCACCCTTATGGCAGAAAGTGAAGAGGAACTCAAAAGCTTCTTGATGAAAGTGAAAGTGGAGAGTGAAAAAGTTGGCTTAAAGCTCGATATTCAGAAAACGAAGATCATGGCATCTGGTCCCATCACTTCATGGGAAATAGATAGGGAAAACAGTGGAAACAGTGACAGACTTTATTTTTCTGGGCTCCAAAATCACTGCAGATGGTGCTGCAGCCATGAAATTAAAAGACGCTTACTCCTTGGAAGGAAAGTTATGACCAACCTAGATAGCATATTCAAAAGCAGAGACATTACTTTGCCAACAAAGGTCTGTCTAGTCAAGGCTATGGTTTTTCCTGTGGTCATGTATGGATGTGAGAGTTGGACTGTGAAGAAGGCTGAGTGCCGAAGAATTGATGCTTTTGAACTGTGGTGTTGGAGAAGACTCTTGAGAGTCCCTTGGGCTGCAAGGAGATCCAACCAGTCCATTCTGAAGGAGATCAGCCCTGGGATTTCTTGGAAGGAATGATGCTAAAGCTGAAACTCCAGTACTTTGGCCACCTCATGCGAAAAGTTGACTCAATGGAAAAGACTGATGCTGGGAGGGATTGGGGGCAGGAGGAGAAGGGGATGACAGAGGATGAGATGGCTGGGTGGCATCCCTGACTCGATGCACGTGAGTCTGAGTGAACTCCGGGAGTTGGTGATGGACAGGGAGGCCTGGCCTGCTGCGGTTCATGGGGTCGCAAAGAGTCGGACATGACTGAGTGACTGAACTGAACTAAATTTTCCTTTCTGCTGTAATATACTACCACAAACTCAATGACTTTAAAAAATAAAATTATAATCTTAGAGTTCCATGGGCCAGAAGTTGGTATGGATTTCACCAGGCTAAAAATCTCAGGTCAGCAGAGCTCTATTTCTTTCCAGAAGTTCGAGGTGGAGAATCTGTGTACTTGCCCATTCAATTTTCTAGCAGAATTAAGTTCAATGCCATGTAGAACTGAGGTCCCCATTTCCTTCTGACTAAGGGCCATCCCAGGCTCTAGAACCACATGCATATGTTGGTTTGTGACCTTTAGAAGAGGTCAAAAATTATTGAAGGAAGATGCCTTAGACTTGACATAGTTTGATTCACCCTTTGTTCATGGTAGGACATAGCTCTTCTTCACTCCTACCCTCCACTATTTATGTTTTACACCTCTACGATAACAGGACAATGGTCAATTATTGATCGTCCTAGTTCAAACGTATTCATGAGGCTGTATTCTCTAGAATATTAGGACTTTGGCAGAAACATGTACACAGGCCTACTTGGGGGAAAGGTATTTTCTTTCATGAGA
Source organism: Bubalus bubalis (assembly GCF_019923935.1). Classification (NCBI taxonomy): domain Eukaryota; kingdom Metazoa; phylum Chordata; class Mammalia; order Artiodactyla; family Bovidae; genus Bubalus; species Bubalus bubalis. Next base: position 22,683,293 of record NC_059177.1, on the reverse strand, counting down.
GTGGAGTAGCAAGCCACCTGAAAAGATCCACCCCTGACATTTTGTTCTCCCATGGCAAGATAAGAAGGCAGGGTATCTGCTTTGGAACTATCAGAACCTACTCCACCCCACCCAAAAAAAACTTCAGGTTCTGAGAGATTCTGGGCATTGACATGCATCCCCTCATATTCCATATCTCCTCTTGAGTGTGTTCCAGATCTTCCTTTGTCTCATAGGAAGATGTGCTCTTCCTAGAAGGGTTGTTCTTGGTATTCTAGTGCAAAGGTCAGAGAATACTTTTCACACTACCATAATATGAAATTCTTTATTTACTTCAGTGCTTGATTTGTCCCCGTTTTCTATCCCCCCAGCAAAAGAAGCTCCCCACGAGTTGAGACTGGTCATTCTAGTTCACAAATGTATCCCTAGTAGCTACAACAGTGTCCATCATGTAATACTCAAATGATTCACTGAATGGATCAATCACTAACCCAGGAGAGGTCCTAATTTATTTCAGTCTCAGTTTTCTCATCTGTGAAGGGAGATAACAGCTACCAACACATGTGGTTTTGAAGAATCAAGTGAAAATTTATGTCCCTATTTCTCCAGCTAGAATACATGTGCCCTGGGAAATAAGTTGAAATCCTAAGGCTATGTAAAGCTAACTGAAACACACAGTGTAACTGCTCAGGAGTTTGATTTTTCAAGAATATCCAGGGAAAAAACAGTGTTTATTTTTTATACTCAGAATAATTTTGGAAGTTATTAATTTATGGTTTGCCCTTTTTGCATGTTCCCATGCCTCATTTAAGAAGTCTAACATTTTTATTCTTTTACCTCAGGAGTATACGTGCCGGTGGGTGATAACAGTAGCCTGCTTTTGTTCCCCTCTCCCTTAAAAAAGGCAACATTGATGGTGATTATGCTCGGTGAGCCAGAGGGAAAGAGAGGATAGATATAACAAGAAGAAGCAAGATCCCCCCATAAAACGGGAGAGATTCTTTCTAGTGGGGGGAAGATGATAATAGGACGGATATTCATAAAGAAAACACTGTGAAACTCACAGGGCTCTCAAAAGGGAAAATGTAAAATTCTTGGACCTTTAGATAGCTCTAAGGGACAAGGAAACCCGATAATGATTAAAATTGCATTTCCCACCAGCCAGGGAAACTAGACACTCAAAAGAGTTGAATACTGGTTTAGAGAAATAAATGTGTCATTTCTTACAAAGTTATAGAATAAAAATCACTCCAATACATTGCCTTACAAAGCCTCACAAAGCTTACTCAAATCCTTGCACAATAAACAAAATACTGCTTTTTAATGCCAGTCCATTTTTTTTGGTTTTTCTTTCAAGTGTATGTGCATGTATAAGGGAGAACATGTATAAGCTCTAAGACTCAAAAAATGAATTTGCTGTAACTGACCAGAAAATGTGCTTTGGAATTCACAAAAGTCAAAGGTTATAGCACCAACAATAACAGATTAGACAAGCCACTTTCATAAGAATAGATTAAACTCAAATCACTGGCAGTGACAGAACTACATGTAACCAAAGTGACCACTTGGGACTTTTTTGATGCCCACGAACTAAATAGTTTGATGTGTGTTCTTACCACAAAAAGATCCTCTTCCACAATTCACCATTTATCTTCACCCCCAAATTTTTCTCATGAGTATTTCCCAGAGGTGATCTAAGAGGCTGACTACAAGAGAGAACTTTCAGTCTACCAACAGCACAAGTATCTCTGAAAAATGTGTTAAGAATGGCCACCGGAGCCTGAACATGTTACACTTGATTACCTATGGGTAACACCTGGGAGCACGGCTCTTCGTAATGAATTTTTTTTAACTCAAATTTACTGAAGTTTATAATACAGTACAAAAATATGGTCATCATCTATACCTATATAATTACATGATTCAGCTCTCTTGAAAGATGTGGCACCAAGACACAGAAAAGAAGTGTCTGAACATTGAATCTGTTATGTTTCATTTGCTCAGTTTTGACTCAATGGTCATAACTGGGTAGATGCAATAAAACAACATCTTGCCAATAAACCACAAGTAAAAAAACTATACTCTTCCTAGTGGAGCACTTAAGGTATTATTTCAATAAGGAGAGTAAATACAATTATTTTAATTTATTAAAAAATAAATTATTATTTCAATAAGGAGAGTAAGGAAGAGGATACAAGTAATAAATGCTGGAGAGGGTGTGGAGAAAAGGGAACCCTCTTACACTGTTGGTGGGAATGCAAACTAGTACAGCCACTATGGAGAACAGTGTGGAGATTCCTTAAAAAACTGGAAATAGAACTGCCTTATGATCCAGCAATCATACTGCTGGGCATACACACTGAGGAAACCAGAAGGGAAAGAGACACATGTACCCCAGTGTTCATCGCAGCACTGTTTATAATAGCCAGGACATGGAAGCAACCTAGATGTCCATCAGCAGATGAATGGATAAGAAAGCAGTGGTACATATACACAATGGAGTATTACTCAGCCATTAAAAAGAATACATTTGAATCAGTTCTAATGAGGTGGATGAAACTGGAGCCTATTATACAGAGTGAAGTAAGCCAGAAAGAAAAACCCCAATACAGTATACTAACGCATATATATGGAATTTAGAAAGATGGTAACAATAACCCTGTGTACGAGACAGCAAAAGAGACACTGATGTATAGAACAGTCTTATGGACTCTGTGGGAGAGGGAGAGGGTGGGAAGATTTGGGAGAATGGCATTGAAACATGTAAAATATCATGTATGAAACGAGTTGCCAGTCCAGGTTCGATGCATGATACTGGATGCTTGGGGCTGGTGCACTGGGACGACCCAGAGGGATGGTATGGGGAGGGAGGAGGGAGGAGGGTTCAGGATGGGGAACACATGTATACCTGTGGCGGATTCATTTTGATATTTGGCAAAACTAATACAATTATGTAAAATTTAAAAATAAAATAAAATTAAAAAAAAAAAGGAAGAGGATACAAACTTTGGAAGAACGTGAGACTTGAATTTCTTGCTGCACATTCAGTAGTCCGCTGCTGGCTACTTGTGCTCAGGTGATGTTTGTTCGCTAACTTTTAGAGTACTTTTAAAAACACATTGTATATGCAAAAAGGACAATAAAAGTAAAAAATAGTCTCCAAGTTCAAGGCAGTTTTATTCCAGTTATTCAAAAGGATTTCTGAGAAGGTTCTTTTGCCCTACAGCAGGGACTCATATTTTGAGTGTGTATCAGAACTGATGTTTGGTGTTATACACAATAACAGCAACCATGGTTGTAAAAGTGAAATACTTGCATAGTGGCTGGTAAATTGCTGTCACTCCAAGCTCCTCCCACCCATACCTGTGAGAGCTTCAGGATGTCCCAGATCCAGAAACACTCTCCACTGGGCCCCAAGAACCCCCAGACCTGTGTTCTCATTGGATGGTTCCCACACTATCCAAGTATCGTAATATTCCCCACATGTTACACTTCCTTTACTTCTCCCCCTATGCTGACCTTTAATGCCTTTTGCTCTCCTTTCATCTGTACTTTAAGAGCAACCATAGTGCTCATCTCAGTCAGGATGCCATCCACATCACAGTATAGAGGGCCTAGTTGAGGGACAGATGGAACACTACCTGACTCAGCCTTGAGAATTATACTGGAGTCACTGAGACAGAGGCACTTGCTTTCCCCTGGGCTGTGACTATGGTAGAATAAACAGAGTGTTGGGTACCATCTTTGCCACCCCAGAAGCTGATTTTTTTGTTTGGGTGGGATACCACAAGGAACAGAGTTCCCAAGTAGAACTTTTAAATCATTTTCCCATCTCCAAATAGTGAAGAAAGCCTAATCCCCTCCCATACACAGACACAGGCTCTTGAGCCCTCTGGTTTCTTCTTCTTCGTTTAAGTCTCTACCATTCATCATTATTTAAGCAACATGTTAACGAGTTTACAGAAAGTTTACTTAGGGAGGATTACCTCCCTGGGATTTCCAAGAGTAGCATGAGGCCTAGATATTTTATAATACCATCTGAGAGGGAAAAGCTGCAAAGGAAAGTGTTAGGGAGCACCAGGAGAGGAATTTAATAAACTCTGCCTTGAAATTACCCGATTTCTACCTGGGCAATTAAATTCTGATTAAATTGCTGGGTACTAAGACATAAAAAGCTAAAATGGTCTCATACTGAGGGAACAGCTTTTGTTCTCCATTTTCTTAGGTGACAAAGAATGGTGGAAGAACAGGAAGTGAAATTAGTATTTTGGAAACAGAAGTGGGGATTTCTAACCAGTATGTTTCTTTCCAAGGGGAGAGGAGTGAGGAAGAAGCACACTGTTGTGACTATTAGGAGTTTAATTTTCCTCAGCTATATGTCACTCTTCTACCAAGTAACCTAAGCAAATGGATTACAGGAACAGTTCTCAAAATGTAGTACTTGCACTAACAGCCACATTACCTGGGAGCTTGTTAGAAAGTTCAATTATCAAGCCCCCACCCCAGACCTACGGAATCAGAAATCTGGGGGTGGGCCCAGCAATGTGTTTAATAAGCCCTCCAGGTGATGGAGCTATATCTGAATGACTGAGAACCTCTGTAAGGGGAGTGCTCCAACCATGCTTCACATGAGTATCACCTGGGGAATTTCTGAACTCTCCAGGCAGCACTGGTACACCATACCAATTATATCAGAAGCTTTGTGGATGGGAATCAGGTATCTGTTATTTTTCAAACTCCCTATGTGACTACCACATTCAACCAAGTTCTAGAGTCATTGCATGACAGTATCACTGGCTCAGGAACTGCCACCTTGGGAAATCCTAAAACTCTGGGTTTTGTTCTGCTGGCAAACTCTTCAAAGTGGGCACCCAGAATAAGAGGAGGAGGCACGGCTGGAGAGGGTCTCTGAGAACTCCAGCCGTGCAGTGCGTTCACCATCTCAAGTTAGGAGAGTTTGCCCTCCTAACTCTTAGCAAGAAGAGCTCCTCTCCTACATTATTCCCTCTCACGCCCCTCTATTTCTTTCATGGCATTTATCCCTATCAATATTCATGTCCAGTCATTCACTTCCTAAAGCCCAGCGATTACCATGGGGGTGGGGGGGACGGGCAATTTGCTTCAGTAGTAACTAGTTGCAGAGAAGGCAATGGCACCCCACTCCAGGACTCTTGCCTGGAAAATCCCATGGATGGAGGAGCCTGGAAGGCTGCAGTCCATGGGGTCGCTAAGAGTCAGATACGACTGAGCGACTTCACTTTCACTTTTCACTTTCATGCATTGGAGAAGGAAATGGCAACCCACTCCAGTGTTCTTGCCTGGAGAATCCCAGGGACGGGGGAGCCTGGTGGGCTGCCGTCTATGGGGTTGCACAGTGTCGGACATGACTGAAGTGACTTAGCAGCAGCAGTAACTAGTTGAGATACAATAAGCACTGAAATATTTGGTAGTTGACTGAATTATATCTTGACATAACTTATACTAGTAAAGACAGTTGAACTCTTTGCTCAGCCACTGTGTTTCAAAGACTTGGCTGCCCCAAATTACACAAGCGTCCAAGGCAACAAATCTCTGGATATAAAATGGAATGTACCAAACCTGCCTTTTAAGAAGCATCATGAAGAGTCAAAATTCTTAATTTTCACTTTGACTAAGCACTAGTTCGTCTGGCAATTTCTTGCAGTCTAACTCTTTCATATTAATAAGCATCTCTCTTTTTTAATATCCAAGTCCTTCCTGCTTTTAAAATCTCACTTTAGACAAAATAAACTGTGTGAGGAACTTCAAGGGATCTTGGGCTACTTTCTCTGATTGCCATATACAAAGTTCAGTTAAAGGTTCTTCCTGGTGTGGGTAAAGTGATCTATCTTTTGCCTAAGTGAACAGAACTACCATTGGTCATATATCAGAAGCAGGTGGGAAGTAGCTCATATTTATTACCTGCCATGTTTTCCCTTAAAAATTCATTTTTCATTAAATCACTTAAACCCATGTAAGTTAATAAATCCCCTCATGCATTGCATCCCTGAGGTTTAGATCATAAAGTTCAGTCAGTAACTGTAGGAGTCAGTCTTAAAACCAGTAACACAAACATCAACAGTAATGGATATATTAAAATGTTATATATACCTTCTCTACTTGTACTTTTACTATCACTTTGCCATGCTTTATAGGAACATGAGAATAGCTTATATAAAATATTTACTGTAGTAAGAGCTCAATACATTTCACACCCAGCAAAAAAAGGAGAAAAACAAAATTAAACAAAAAAAAAAGGAAAGAAAGAAAACCAAAATTAAACCCTCCAAAAAAAGCTTAATTTTTCCCAAGAATTTTTTTAAGCTTATGCATTAGCCAGGAGACTTAGCCAAGAGACTTCACCTGGAAGTCAATCCACTCTCCTGAAACCTTCGCATCACATTCACTTCGTTCCAGTTTATTTCTCGAGTCATAAAAGCCCTGATTACTGTCCCTACATAACCTCCAGATATTTGCCCTGACTACTCAGGCTGGAGGCCATAACAAGGCTGTGGAAATTGAGATTCCTCTACCAAGCTCACTTTGAGGCTGTAATGAAAACAACACGTCCTTACTTAAAAGACAACAAAAAGAGGAAGGGGAAGAGACTCACTCACTACCTAATGTTCTAAGACCGCAGGGAAATCAAATGCGCTTAAACATTTCATTTCAGGTGAGAACGCAAAACACCATACCTATATACTGCATGTAAACACCCTTACAGTTTAATAGAAAAAAAAACAAAACAGAACAAGACCATCTATGGTGAAAGTACCTTGTAAAACGAAATGACTGAAAAGGGAGGGAACCGTTAATCATAGTTAGCCAACACCTTATTTATTTATTTATTTATTTTTTTCTAAGAATATATCCGTAAGATGTCCTACCTCTTTCGATTCTGGGGTCCACCGCAACTCTGGAGCACGGAGAAGGCAGCCTGGATTTAATCTTTCCGCAGGACCCTCTTCGCGAATCTTCTCGCGAGTGTGCGCTTTTTAAAAGAGGTCATGAGGAAACACGGAAGCTTTTGAGAAGTTGTCCGCCTGCAGGTGTTGACAATGCACAGACACTCACACCTGTGCCTCAGGGGGCCATTCTCAGTACCGGGATTAGGCCAATGAGAGGAGAGGCCTTCTCAGCTCAGCCTGCAGGATCCGTCCTGCTTCTTACCAGCCCAGCAAACCCTTTTCATTGGGTGTTTTTTGTTTTAAACATTTATTTTTGGCGACCTCCGGTCTTAATTGCAGCAGGCAGGATCTTCGTTGGAGCCCCTCCCTGGCTTCTCTCTAACTGTAGGGCAAGCTCAGTAGTTCAGCACAGGGATTAGTTGAGCCAGCGGGCTCAGTAGTTGCGACTTAAGGGCTCTAGAGCATGCGGTCACTAGTCTTGGCACGCCAGCTCCATGGCATGTGGAATCTTTCTGGACCATGGATGGAACCCATGTCCCCTCCATTGGCAGGCCTATTCTTATTCACTGTGCCACCAGGGAAGTCCCCATGTTACCCATTTTTAAGGGTACAATTCAAATGTATTAAATACTATTAAAACCATCACTGCCATCCATCCCCACAGCTCCTTTCACCTTGCAAAACTGATACCCTAAACCCATTAAATAATAATCCCCATTTCTCCGACCCCCAGCCCCTGGCGCTCACCACTCTACTTTTCGTCTTTTGACAACTCTATTTCATACATGTAAGTGTAACTGTACGGTATGTGTCTTTTTGGGACTGGCGTGCTAAGTTTATACATGTTGTATCATGAATCAGAATTTATTTAATGCTGAATAATATTACAATGTGTGCATATACCGTATTTTTCATAAACATTAATCTGTTGATGAACACTTGGATTGCTTCCACATTTTACCTATTGTCAGTCATGCTGCTATAAACTTGAATGTACAAGCATCTCTTCAAGACCCTGTTTTTTATACCCAGAAGTAGCCTTGCTGGATCATATAGTAATTCTATTTATAGTTTTTTGAGACACTGCGATACCATTTTCCATAGCAAGTGTATCCATTGTACCAAAAACACACAAAGGTTTCAATTTCACCAGATTCTTACCAACACTTATTATTTTGTTTGTTTGTTTTGATCATACTAACGGGTGTATGATCCATTAGTATCCATGGAAATACCTCAAAGTAGTTGTGATTTGCACTCTCCTAAAGATCAGTAATTTTTATCATTTTTTCACCTACTTATTGGCTATTTGTATATCTTCTTTAAAGAAATCGTTTTTCAGGTCCTTTGCCTAGTTTGAATCAAGTTTGTTGTTGATGAGTTTTAGGAGTTCTCTATATATTCTGGATATTAATCCCTTATCAGATAATTGATTTACAAATATTTTTATCCACTTCTTTGAGTTCTCTTTTTACTTTATTGGTATCAAGTTTTGTAACACAGATTTTTAACTTTTTCATAAAGTCCAATTTGTCTATTTTTTGTTACTTGTGCCTCTAGTGTCATATCCACTGTCTTTACCAATTCCAAGGGCATGCCTAACTTTTGCCCTATCCTTTCTTCTGACAGTTGTATAACTTTAGGTCTTACATTTAACTCTTCGATCCATTTCAAATTAATTTTTCCATATGGTGTTATCAGTTCAGTTCAGTCCAGTCACTCAGTCATGTCCCACTCTTTGAAACCCCATGGACCACAGCACCTCAGGCCTCCCTGTCCATCACCAACTCCCAGAGTTTACTCAAACTCATGTCCATTGAGTCAGTGATGCCATCCAACCATCTCATCCTCTGTCATCCCCTTCTCCTTCCACCTTCAGTCTTTCCCAGCATCAAGGTCTTTTCAAATGAGTCAGCTCTTCGCATCAGGTGGCCAAAGCATTGGAGTTTCACCTTCAACATCAGTCCTTCCAATGAACACTCAGGACTGATCTCCTTTACGATGGACTGGTTGGATCTCCTTGCAGTCCAAGGGACTCTCAAGAGTCTTCTCCAACACCACAGTTCAAAAGCATCAATTCTTCAGTGCTCAGCTTTCTTTATAGTCCAACTCTCACATCCATACCTGACTACTGGAAAAACCATAGTTTTGACTAGATGGACCTTTCTTGGCAAAGAGTCTCTGCTTTTTAATATGCTGTCTAGGTTGGTCATAGCTTTCCTTCCAAGAAGTAAGCATCTTTTAATTTCAAGCCTGCAGTCATCATCTGCAGTGATTTTGGAGCCCCAAAAAATAAAGTCCGCCACTGTTTCCACTGTTTCCCCATCTATTACCCATGAAGTGATGGGACCAGATGCCATGATCTTAGTTTTCTGAATGTTAGGTCTTAAGCCAACTTTTTCACTCTCCTCTTTCACTTTCATCAAGAGGCTCCTTAGTTCTTCTTCACTTTCTGCCATAAGGGTGGTGTCATCTGTATATCTGAGGTTATTGATATTTCTCCTGGCAATCTTGATTCCAGCTTGTGCTTCATCCAACCCAGCATTTCTCATGATGTACTCTGCATGTAAGTTAAATAAGCAGGGTGATAATATACAGCCTTGACGTACTCCTTTCCTGATTTGGAACCAGTCTGCTGTTCCATGTCCAGTTCTAACTATTGCTTCCTGACCTGCATACAGATTTCTCAAGAGGCAGGTCAGGTGGTCTGGTATTCCCATCTCTTTCAGAATTTTCCAGTTTTTGCTGATCCACATAGTCAAAGGCTTTGGCATAGTCAATAAAGCAGAAGTAGATGTTTTTCTGGAACTCTCTTGGGCCTTTTCGATGATCCAGCTTGTTATATATGTGAAAAGATAATTTTACTTCTTACTTTGCAATTGATGCCTTTTATTTCTTTCCTTTGACTGATTAAACTGCCTAGCACTTCCAGTACTAGTTGAATGGAAGTGGTAAAAGTGGACATCTTTGTCTTTCAGTCTTTAAACATTTAGACAGGTTTCTGCTGTGGATTTTATAAATATGGTTTTTATTATCTTGAGGTAGTCTTCTTCTATTCCTATTTGTTGAGTTTCTGTCATTAAAGAATGTAAATTTTGTCACATGCTTCTGCATCAATTGAAATATTCATGTGGGGTTTTTCTTCGTTCTGTTTATGTGATGCATTATGATCATTGATTTTCTTTTGCTAATACATTATATGACTAGAAACATAAATTATTAATTTTTTCAAAATGCATTAGTCTCCTAAACTATGTAGAAAACAAAATTTAGAGCTACAAGCCAAAGTTATAATAATACTAGCTTTTAAGCTAACAATTGCTTTATAAAAAATATATTAGTATCTTAAATCATGTAGAAAAAAAAGTAGAGCTACAAACCATTGTTTCGATAATGTTAGCTTTCATAACTGCTAAGGCATTTACCACCAGTGGTATCTGTGTTACAAGTCATACAACTTGTGTTACTGTCTAATGGCCTTTCATTTCACCCTACAGGACTACATTGATAATTTCTTGCAGGATAGGTTTAGTGGTAACAAAGTCCTTCAACTTTTTATTTATCTAGAAATATCTTAATTTTACCCTCACTTAAGAAGGACAGTTTTGCTAGATTCTTGGTTGATCACTTTGAATTCATCAGCTTATGGACTCCAAAGTTTCTGATGAGAAATCTGATGATAATCTTATTTATGACCTCTAGTATGTGATGAATTGTTTCTCTTACTGCTTTCAATATTCTCTCATTGTCTTTGACTTTTGAAAAGTGAATACAGCACATCTCAGTGTGTGTGTCTTTGACTTTGTCTTACTTGGCTCTCATTAAGCTTCTCGGTTATTTGTACTTATATCTTTCCTCAAATTTTGGAAGTTTGCAGCCATTATTTCTTCAAATATCCTCTCTAACTTTTCACTCTTCTCCTTCTTGGACTCCTCAATGAGTATGCTGGTTCACTTGGTTTCTGACTTTTTGGATGAATACTGGACATTTGGATATAATAATGTGATAATTCTGGAAATCAGATTCTTTCTCTTGCCTGGGGTTTGCCGGGATTTTTTTTATTCTTGGTTTTATTTATTGTCTTCTTTGCATTGTTGTAGCATGCCTCTGTGCTGAGGACGAGCCTGTGGTATTAACTTAAGGTCTTCACAGGTCTTTTCTGAGCCTTTCCCTGGGCATGCACAGCACATGTCACTTTCTAACATTTCTATTTGTTCAGTTGTTTTAAAATGTCCCAGTCATTAATGTTTATCTCCCAAGAGGGGAAAAAGATGAAAATGAAGGAAATGGTGAAGGAGGCCATTCCTTTAAACTACCTGGAGGTCACTTCAACCAGAGGGGGAGGGGCTTACAACATCAAGGGGGTGGTACAACAGCAGGGGAAGTACAAATACCCACCTCTTTGTCTGCACCTCTGTGATCAGAGGCAGCAATCCATGAACAGGTTCCCAATATTCAGAAGATAGGGTCTCTTTTGCCTACCTTGGTTCCTGAAAGCTGCATGCAAATTCATTCGTTTCATATTCCTGGAAGGAGTGGAGGATGGGTAGCTGGTAGCATGCTAAGAGGTGAACTTGACCACAATTAAGCACAGTTTATCATCCAAGCCTTCCCTGAAAGTTGAAGCCTTCAATAGACTCCAGAGTTCCAAAATAGTTATTTCAGAAAGATCCTGCCAGTGCAATCATTGTCTGGGTAGGAAGATAAATTCCCACTGCTTCCTACTCTGCCATCTTTCCAGAATCTTCTGCCTCCGGGTGGTCTTTATGATATTTTAATTCGAGGGGGCTGCTCTGATTCACTTTTGGCTTACCACTTGCTCCAGAACTTTTTCTGAGCACAGTGTCTCCATCTCCAGGCCCTGGCTAGAACCTGGCTTTTGCCTTGAGAATGCTATATTGCAAATCCTCTCTAGTAAAGTCTGTCAGTTGTCACCTGTCCTTGGAATTTAGGGACAAGAGACTATTTTGTATTCTTTAGGAAAAACCTTTCTCCTCCAGACCATTTCTCTGCCAGGCATGTTAAGAGTTTGTGCATCTATTACCTCATGTAAGCCTCACCATGAGCTAGTGCAGGAGATGCTGTTAATACTTACAGTTTGTAGAGGAGGAAATCAACTGTCATAAATGTATGGTTTCCTAAGCAAGATCACTCAGCTACTAAGTGTCAGCTGAGATTTGAACACCATTATATTGAAGTCTAGAGCCATTAATAATCCTCTATATCTCCCCACGTCCATTCTAGATCTGAGTTTGTCATTTCCCCTGCAACAACCCCATTACCTTTTGTATGGGTTTCTATTGCTGCCATATGAGAGTAACACAAATTTAGCAGCTTACAGTCACGTTTATTACCTCACGGTTCTGTTGGTCAGAAGTGCCAGGGTGCTGGATTGACTTCTTCACTTTGGTCTCAAAAGAACAAAATCAAGGTCTTACACAGACCAGAGGCTCTGGAGGAGAATCTGCTCACAGGCCCATTTAGGATATTGGCAGAATGTAATTCCTAGTGGTTGTAGGATGAAAGTTCCTGTTTTCTCACCAGTTGGTGGCCAGGGGGTGTTCTAGAGGTCTCTACATTCCCTGGTTTATGGCCCCTCGTCTTCAAAGTCAGCAGTAGAGGGTTGAGCCCTTCTCACACTCTGAATTGCTCTAACTTCTCCTTCTGCTTTATTTCCCCTATCTGCATCTAAGAAAGTTCTCTGCTCTTAAGAACTATTATGATTAGATTGGACCCATGTGGTTAGTTCAGGATGGTCTTGTTATTTTAAGGCCAATAACATTAATTCAATCTGAAAAGTCCCTTTTGCTATGTTGTGTAACATACAACCAGATTTTGGGTTTTGGAACCATGGACATCTTTGAACACCTTTCTGTGCACCACACTTTGAACCTCACGCCACTTGCTTATACCACTCCTTTCTTTACTTGTCATATCTTTATTTTCTCTTCTACTTACAGTCATTTAAATTTGTGGTGTCCTTCTCCTCAACAATTTTTTCCTGTTTCACTTCTGATATTATCCTAAGATACATTTGTGACCATATGGGTAACATTCTTGCCATCAAGTATTTTGCTGCTGATACACTTTTCATGGTCACACTTTGTTTTGCACTCGGCAATGGCACCCCACTCCGGTACTCTTGCCTGGAAAATCCCATGGATGGAGGAGCCTGGTGGGCTGCAGTCCATGGGGTCGCTAAGAGTTGGACATGACTGAGAGACTTCACTCTCACTTTTCACTTTCCTGCATTGGAGAAGGAAATGGCAACCCACTCCAGTGTTCTTGCCTGGAGAGTCCCAGGGATGGGGGAGCCTGGTGGGCTGCCATCTGTGGGGTGGCACAGAGTTGGACATGACTGAGGCGACTTGGCAGCAGCAGCACAGGGTGTAGAAAGAAGTAAAAAGTTGATTCCCAGGTGCATATGGGGTCGAATTTTTATTACCACATTACTGGCTTTCATTTGTGAGTTAATATGTGCAAAATGGATTAAAATCAAATTTAAGAAGCATAAACAATACCTGGTAATAGAGGATATGATTATACAGCATTCTTCAAAACATGTCAGTAAACTGATTAAAAAAAAAAAATCAAGGGTAAGCAATTTCATTGACTCAAATGTCAAGGTTTGGTAGAAAGATATGTGATTTGAGAATGAAAGCTTTTAACAGTTCTGTGGAATGATAGGAATTGATTTTGGCATTGAAATTTGAATTCCCTTGCTGCTTTTAAAAACATATTAAGCACGAGCTCAGTACCAAATTTTGTTACATCAATATGATTTTAGAGAGAGGGAGCATGATTTACATGCTATATAAAACCCATTTTCTCCATTAGGGATAGAGAAATGCGGCATCATCTCAATGGAGTCACATACGATCTCAGTTAAGGAGGAGCGTCTGGGCTTCCTTGGTGGTTCAGACAGTAAAGAATCCACCTGCAATGCAGAAGACCTGGATTCAGTTCCTGGGTTGGGAAGATCCCCTGGAGAAGGGAATGGCTACCTACCTCGGTATTGCTGCCTGGAGAATTCCATGAATAGGTGGAGCCTGGTGGGCTATAGTCCATGGGTTCACAAACAGTTGGACACAACTAAGCAAGAGAGTTCCAGAAAAACATCTATTTCTGCTTTATTGACTATGCCAAAGCCTTTGACTGTGTGGATCACAATAAACTGTGGAAAATTCTGAAAGAGATGGGAATACCAGACCACCAGACCTGCCTCTTGAGAAACCTATATGCAGGTCAGGAAGCAACAGTTAGAACTGGACGTGGAACAGACTGGTTCCAAATAGGAAAAGGAGTACATCACGGCTGTATATTGTCACCCTGCTTATTTAACTTATATGCAGAGTACATCATGAGAAACGCTGGGCTGGAAGAAGGACAAGCTGGAATCAAGATTTCCGGGAGAAATATTAATAACCTCAGATATGCAGATGACACCACCCTTATGGCAGAAAGTGAAGAGGAACTCAAAAGCCTCCTGATGAAAGTGAAAGTGGAGAGTGAAAAAGTTGGCTTAATGCTCAACATTCAGAAAACAAAGATCATGGCATCTGGTCCCATCACTTCATGGGAAATAGATGGGGAAACAGTGGAAACAGTGTCAGACTTTTTTTTGGGCTCCAAAATCACTACAGATGGTGACTGCAGCCATGAAATTAAAAGACGCTTACTCCTTGGAAGCAAAGTTATGACCAACCCAGAAAACATATTGAAAAGCAGAGACATTACTTTGCCAACAAAGGTCCATCTAGTCAAGGTTATGGTTTTTCCTGTGGTCATGTATGGATGTGAGAGTTGGACTCTGAAGAAAGCTGAGTGCTGAAGAATTGATGCTTTTGAACTGTGGTTTTGGAGAAGACTCTTGAGAGTCCCTTGGACTGCAAGGAGATCCAACCAGTCCATTCTGAAGGAAATCAGCCCTGGGTGTTCTTTGGAAGGACTGATGCTAAAGCTGAAACTCCAGTATTTGGCCACCTCATGCGAAGAGTTGACTCATTGGAAAAGACTCTGATGCTGGGAGGGATTGGGGGCAGGAGGAAAAGAGGACAACGGAGGATGAGATGGCTGGATGGCATCACTGACTCAATGGACATAAGTCTGAGTGAACTCCGGGAGATGGTGACGGACAGGGAGGCCTGGCGTGCTGTGATTCATGGGGTCGCAGAGAATCGGACACGACTGAGCGACTGAACTGAATTGAACTGAAGCGACTAATGCTGCTATACATAATGAAGACTTCAGAAAATGCTCAGGTTTTCTCTGCTGGTTGTTGTTTAACTGCATCCATTTATCCACTGTGGCTGTGAAAGGCAGCCTAAGAAGTACCCATCCCATTGCTTCTGGACTGCCACCAAAGTGCCAGCCAGGAACATTCATATTCTACATTAGGACAAATGGCATCTTTCAAAATGAAGTTGTTTTTTTTTTTTTTTTTTCATATAAATTACTTGTAAAAATAACATATTCTGGCCTTGAGAAAAGATTTTTTTTTTAATTGGGCTTGAATTTTCTTCCCTGAATCCAACCACACAGCCCAAATAGTTTGTAAATTTTAAAAGCATAAGGTAAGGTTCTTGCTGAAAAAAAAAAAATTACATAGCATGGAGATTTTTCTGATTTGGTAGGTTTGGAGTAATGGTCAAGAATTTGAATGTTTAATAAACACCTCCATTTAAACACCCTCATTTAATTTTGTTGATGATCATCATAAATGGATCACTGCACTTTGAATGTTTATAAAATACTGTTTAAGCACTACTTCTCCCAGCTGCTATTTTAAATTATGGGTGAGGGAAAAAGATTAAAAGGGGAGAGAAAGAAGGAAAATGGGATGGAAGGAAAAGAACCTCAACTGTAATCTTAAAAGGAAGAAAAGTATGTTCTGCTTTTTTTCTCCCCATATCTTCTCATATTGCAGCACTAATAATAATATTTCCAACTAAAAGTCAAATTTCATCTTTCATTAAGAATTCATATCTTCTGGAAAGCTGTGAGGCTCTAAGAGCCATTTAGTGACTCGTGGAAATGCTTCTAAAAGGCTAAAGTAAGAGTCAAAGTTTGAGCCATGTCCTCAGAATCTCCCTTAAAATGGGCTTCTATCCAAATGGCAATAATAGCCATTTACTCTCCTCATTGTTCTTCTTTCAAAAACACCAAAAGAAAAAAATTATATATCATAATCTCAGTGAATGGTCATCCTAATCATTTCAAAATGCAAATGCTTATAGAAATTTGCAGTGGTGATAACCATAAATCCCCCACTGACAGTGTAGTCATTGAAAAATCACTGGACTGAGCTACTCCTTCAAGAGTTTTAATTTGCAATCAAGTTAAGAGCTATTCTAGGGAAGCAAGAAGCAAGAAACTTCTCTTTGAGAGAAGTTCAATCCAAAGTGGGAAAGTAACACAATAAGGGTGCCATGAAAAATATCTAAGAGCCTAACACGTAAAGCCTATCTATCAAGTTTTGCTGTTATTTGGTCACTAAGTCTTTTCTGACCCCATGGACTGTAGTCTGCCGGGCTCCTCTGTCCATGGGATTTTCCAGGCAAGAATATGGGAGGGTATTGTCATTTCCTCCTCCAGAGGATCTTCCCCACCCAGAGATGGAACCCTCGCCTCTTGTGTCTCCTGCATTGGAGGTGGACTCCTTACCACTGAGCCTACCAGGAAGCCCCTGTCAACTTTTTCCAGTTACCAAAAGAATCCACGCTGATGAATCTCCTATAGGTAGTCTTTCTCAAACAAACAATTTATATCCTTTTAATGAAATATAATGCTGAACACAGGGAGTAAACCTTCAACTATAACGACTTCCTACATACTTTCAACAATATTTTTTAACATTTACTGAGCACTTATTGTGTGTTGTGCTACTGCCTAAGGTTGGGAATGAGGGTTCTAATTAATAAGACATGGTGTGATGCCCTCAAAGAGACTCACAACCCAGCACGGATTTTACTATGAGTAAATAATTCCCAGACAGGAAAAGAAGGAATATAGAATATTCCAATCTCAAGGCTCAAAAGAGAAATGAGAGCAAAGAAAGAAAAGGAACCTTTCTTTGGTGATTCCTCCATGCCTGGCACTAAGTTTCGTGTATTTGTTCTTTATTTTTGGTCCAATATGTGGCTACTTTTCCATCATACCCTAGAAGCATATTGCTGGAATGTAAATCAAAGTTTTCACCATCTGGCTATGAATTACCCCATCGAAAAACAACAAAAATAACCTTCAGTCTTAAAGCCTTCATCATTTCTAAGTTCTTGGCTTCTTTTACTATAAAATATCTTCTTATCTAGAAATGCCTTAGGGGCTAAATATCCAGTAACATTCAGAATTCAAAAGAAACAACACAATCTCTTTGCAGGTCTGTTACTTCACACTCCTAATGCCCAAAAGGCTCCCTGGGTGCTTCATTTCCTTAAAAAAAATGTGTCCTCAAATGTAGGATCTAAATTGAAGTCAAGGTGAGACCTAGGCTTGCCTTGACATAAAACCACTTCAGGAGCTAGCCCCATGGCCAGATCTAGTGGCCTGAGCTTCTCAGCACCACTCTCTCCAAGCCAAATGGTGTACTGAGGGGCAAGGCAGAGTTTGCATCTGTACCATATTGCTGCTCTCCCTCTCAAGAGGGACTTTTTGGAAAGAGACCTTGTCTTTTCTTCAAAGTACAAATCTGGGTACGCTGAGCACACAGCTATACAATCTTTTCGGGTTGCTCCTAGAGCAATCTGAAGATAAGACGCTACTGTTTTGAACCCTTGATTGAGGTCCTGAACTGTATGATCTTAAATCTTGAATGCAAACACTGACCACCTGCTTGAGTCAAAATCAGAGTGGAACATTTGAAAACAGATCAAGCAATTTAACACTGTGCTTCAAGTTCCAAATTACTGAGAGAATAAGCTTAGTAATACCTATCTACCTCTCAAGATGCTGCTGCTGCTGCTGCTAAGTCGCTTCAGTCATGTCCGACTCTGTGCGACTCCAGGGACGGCAGACCACCAGGCTCCACCGTCCCTGAGGTTCTCCAGGCAAGAACACTGGAGTGGGTTGCCATTTCCTTCTCCAATGCATCCTCTCAGGATGAGACAATTAACAAAGATTTCTGCCTTTTTCTGAAATTTCAAAAAGTAGTGAAAGTTGATATTTTATATTCTGCCCAGATTGCAGAAATTAATGGGCTTCCCTGTTCAGAATAAGCAATGAGGACTCTGTCCTAATTGGGAGGAGTCCAAAATGTGGTAAAAAATTTTTCTGGTCCCTTTGTCAATTCGTTTTAATTTTGCCTGTTGTATGATCTTGAAAGTTAATTTTCTAAAAGGGTATCTTTATTTATCATTATGATTTTCTCAACTAATCTTTCTACATGGGATTATAAAGTCAAAACTTGGTTGATTACAAGCAGGTACACAATAATTTCTCTTTTGGTAATTGCTTCTTTTGATTAGATATATTGCTCTGTGAGTAATGCTTGACCCTCTGATTATGCAAAATGAATGAATACCTTTTGGAACAACATATTCTGTTGACTTCCCATAGTGCCAATAGTAACAATAACAGCAATAATAATAAGAATGAACTAGTTTGATTAAAAGATGCACTTTATCAATTAATCCAAATGGTGACACATAACTGTTTTTTTGTTTTTGTTTTTGTTTTGTTTTTCTACTTTTAAGATAGTTTTTAAAGAAAGCCAGAAAAATTGGGTGATAACATATCCTACATGACAAGACTTTGCTGGTGAGGGCATGTTCTGGTATCTATTTTAATTGTAAAGTTCTATCTGTTAGGATGATCTCTAGAAGCACATTTTCTATTGCATTTGGTATATGTGAGATTTCCTCCACACACAAACATATGTTTTCATGGTGGACTGAAAGGCAAACTTGATTTTACACAATGAATTCCTTTGTATGGAAGTGGATAACTCTAATGAACATCTATACGGACAGCATATGGTGATACAAAAAAAAAAAAAAGAAAAAATGAAAAGAGTAATTCAGGGTGAAGAGGTTCCCCAAGTGTGGTACAAGTAACAGTTATAATAAAACAAAATCATTGCAGGTGGTATATGGACAAACATTTCTGTTTTCATGGTTTTCTATTTATTTGACTATCCTTTAGAGAAAACATGTAACTAGTACAATAAACGCCCAAATTTATCATCTGAAATGCTTAGAAGGGTACAGGTATAAAAAAATGATTTAGTAAAATCATTAAGAAAGTACTATTTGAATGGTGTTGAGATAAGGCACACACTGCAGTGTCCTTAGAATGACTGGTAGACACTGGCACAGTAGCACAGAGGACTATAGAGACGGGCCCAGCTCTCTGGCTCAGCCATTTAATAACTGTCAGATTCTTCAAACCTTCCCACAAGGACCTGATGGGAGAATTTTTAAAATCCACCTAAGTTCTTTAGTACAAGCCTGGCTACCTAGTAAGCACTCAATAAATGACAGCTGTAGTTATTCCCCACAATTACAAATCTCATCCCAAGGATTCACCTAGCAACAAAACAAAGCAAACCCTTGGTAGTAGGCAGTTAACGGGCACACAGGAATATGGTTTAGAAAATCATACACAGCTGTTTAATTTTTTTAAGGAAAAAATGATGAAAATGAGGAAGCAAACTGGGCTTTAATAATAATTATTACATTTTTAAGCTAAAAATATGTGTGCACTTTAGCTATTTATATATTATACAACATAGCAAACACCTGCTTCCAACAACACAAGAGAAGACTCTAAACAAGGACATCACTAGATGGTCAACACCGAAATCAGATTGATTATATTCTTTGCAGCCAAAGATGGAGAAGCTCTATACAGTCAGCAAAAACAAGACCAGGAGCTGACTGTGGTTCAGACCATGAGCTCCTTATTGCCAAATTCAGACTTAAATTGAAGAAAGTAGGGAAAACCATTAGATCATTCAGGTATGACCTAAATCAAATCCCTTACAATTATACAGTGGAAGTGACAAATAGATTCAAGGGATTCGATCTGATAGACAGTGTCTGAAGAACTATGGATGGAGGTTCATGACAATGTACAGGAGGCACGGATCAAGACCATCCCCAAGAAAAGAAATGCAAAAAGGCAAAATGGTTGTCTTAGGAGGCCTTACAAATAGCTGTGAATAGAAGAGACTCTAAAGGCAAAGGAGAAAAGAAAAGATATATACCCATTTGAATGCAGAGTTCCAAAGAATAGCAAGAAGAGATAAGAAAGCCATCCTCAGTGATCAATGCAAAGAAATAGAGAAAACAATAGAATGGGAAAGACTAGAGATCTCTTCAAAAAATTAGAGATACCAAGGGAACATTTCATGCAAAGATGGGCACAATAAAGGACTCAAGTGGTATGGACCTAACAGAAGCAGAAGATATTAAGAAGAGGTGGCAAGAATACACAGAAGAACTATACAAAAAAGGTCTTCACGACCCAGATAATCATGATGGTGTGATCATTCACCTAGAGCCAGACATCCTGGAATGAGAAGTCAAGTGAGCCTTAGGAAGCATCACTACGAACAAAGCTAGTGGAGGTGATGGAATTTCAGTTGAGCTATTTCAGATCCTAAAAGATGATGCTGTGAAAGTGCTACACTCAATATGCCAGCAAATTTGGAAAACTCAGCAGTGGCCACAGGACTGGAAAAGGTCAGTTTTCATTCCAATCCCAAAGAAAGGCAATGCCAAAGAATGTTCAAACTACTGCTCAATTGCACTCATCTCACATGCTAGTAAAGTAATGCTCAAAATTCTCCAAGCTAGGCTTCAACAGTCACGTGAACTGTGAACTTCCAGATGTTCCAGCTGGATTTAGAAAAGGCAGAGGAAGCAGAGATCAAATTGCCAACATCCATTGGATCATTGAAAAAGCAAGAGAGTTCCAGAAAAACATCTGCTGCTGCTGCTAGGTCACTTCAGTCGTGTCCGACTCTGTGTGACCCCATAGACAGCAGCCCACGAGGCTCCCCCATCCCTGGGATTCTCCAGGCAAGAACACTGGAGTGGGTTGACATTTCCTTCTCCAATGCAGGAAAATGAAAAGTGAGAGTGAAGTCGCTCAGTCGTGTCCGACTCTTAGCGACCCCATGGACTGCAGCCTACCAGGCTCCTCCATCCATGGGATTTTCCAGGCAAGAATACTGGAGTGGGTTGCCATTGCCTTCTCCAAGAAAAACATCTACTTCTGCTTTATTGACTATGCCAAAGCCTTTGACTGTGTGGACCACAACAAACTTTGGAAAATTCCTCAAGAGATGGGAATACCAGACCACCTGACCTGCCTTTTGAGAGATCTGTATGCAGGTCAGGAAGCAGTAGTTAGAACTGGACATGGAAAAACAGACTGCTTCCAAATCAGGAAAGGAGTACATCAAGGCTGTATATTATCACCCTGCTTATTTAACTTACATGCAGAGTACATCATGAGAAATGCTGGGCTGGAAGAAGCACAAGCTGGAATCAAGATTACCGGGAGAAATATCAAGAACCTCAGATATGCAGATGACACCACCCTTATGGCAGAAAGTGAAGATGAACAAAAGAGCTTCTTGATGAAAGTGCCAGAGGAGAGTGAAAAAGTTGGCTTAAAACTCAGCATTCAGAAAGCTAAGATTATGGCATCTGGTCCCATCACTTCATGGCAAATAGATGGGTAAACAGCAAGAATGGTGACAGACTTTATTTTTCTGGGCTCCAAAATCACTGCAGATGGTGACTTCAGCCATGAAATTAAAAGAGGATTGCTCCTTGGAAGAAAAGCTATGACCAACCTAGACAGCAAATTAATAAGCAGAGACATTACTTTGCCAACAAAGGTCCATCTAGTCAAGGCTATGGTTTTTCCAGTAGTCATGTATGTTTGTGAGAGTTGGACTATTAAAAAAAAAAAAGCTGAGCACCAAAAATTGATGCTTCTGAACTGTGGTGTTGGAGAAGACTCTTGAGAGTCCCTTGGACAGCAAGGAGATCCAACGGGTCCATCCTAAAGGAAATCAGCCCTGAATATTTGTCAGAAGGACTGATGTTGAAGCTGAAACTCCCATACTTTGGCCACCTGATGCGAAGAACTGACTCATTTGAAAAGACCCTGATGCTGGGAAAGATTGAAGGCGGGATGAGAAGGGGATGACAGAGGAAGAGATGGTTGGATGGCATCACTAATTCAATGGACATGAGTTTGAGTAAATTCCAGGAGTTCATGATGGACAGGGCAGCCTGATGGACAGGTTGCAAAGAGTTGGACATGACTGAGCAGCTGAACTGAACTGAACCTTTTGTATAGGGATGGTGTTTTCTTAGTCTTGACATCTTCTGAAGTGTTAAACATGGAATTTTCACCTAGCTGGCTCTCAATAAAGGAGTACAGAGATAGTTTTCACATATATTATTTCACTAATTTTGAAGATTTCTTCATCTGCCATGACACTGGAAGGCAGCAAAGATTCACGAAACAAACAGCTTTTGACTGATATATTTTGCATCCTTGATAAGGAAGATTCTATTTCATAAAACACTAACAAAAGTTTTCTAAATGTTCTCAATATTATTGTATCCTCTGTGCTGCATATATTTACCCTGTTTCTGAAATTATACATGAAAAATCCTAAAACATCAGCAACAACATCTCATTACTGTAACCCATTCATCTTTTCCTGCTCTACTTGCTCAGAGAGCGTGGGTTCTTGAATGAGGGATAAAAAAATAATCCTAGATATTTTCCTATATTTGTACTGGGCACTTCGCAGTTGATCAATAAATACTTGCTTACTAGTTGATTTTCTAAGCAGTCAGGGGTAAACTAGTCAGAGAGCAATCCCATACCCTATAACCCCTAAGAGTGAGTAGTTATTCACTGTCATTTTTTAGTGTTTTAAAATCTTTTTTAGATAGACAGAAGGAATAGCAGTTATACTCAACCTTTACTGCTCTGAATTGCATTAAAATACAGAGGGATTCTGATCAATGGTTAGCATCGTACGACCTTAATAATTGTCATGTGAAGTGATTAGGTGATACATGAATATGAATGTCTATTATATTTACCTGCCATTTAGGATTTATAAGGGTGGATGATTACAGGTTTAGTGCTCTTAACAATGTTTCTGACATATGGTCTCAAATGAGCAAATGAGGTAGTTTAAAAAGAACTGTTTCTATAATATAATAATAGAAATAATATTAGAAATGTGGAGACAATCAATGCTCACCAATTGAGAGCTGGTACACCATGGGATAGGCCATGTAGCTCTGAATATAAATGAACCAAATCTGAGTGCATTCATACCTCAGGGCATCCATGGTAAAATGTACAATCAATAAGAGGCAAGTATGACTGGTATGAAGTGTTTGAACACAACCCCATTATATGCACATATCTGCTCTGCCCATGGAAATGTTACACAGAAAAGACATACCAAACTGTGCATCACGGGTCCCTGACAACTGGAGTGAGGAAAACAAGAGGAGGGCTTCTAGCCTTTGCTCTATGTATTCCTATCATAAACTTTTACTATAGTAACAACTTTTAATAAGCATTTTCATTTTCAGTTCAGTTCAGTTCAGTCACTCATTCGTGTCCGACTCTTTGCGACCCCATGAATGGCAGGCAGCACACCAGGCCTCCCTGTCCATCACCAACTCCCGGAGTTCACTCAGACTCACGTCCATCGAGTCAGTGATGCCATCTTCTCCTCTGTCGTCCCCTTCTCCTCCTGCCCCCAATCCCTCCCAGCATCAGAGTCTTTTCCAATGAGTCAACTCTTCGCATGAGGTGGCCAAAGTACTGGAGTTTCAGCTTTAGCATCATTCCTTCCAAAGAAATCCCAGGGCTGATCTCCTTCAGAATGGACTGGTTGGATCTCCTTGCAAAAAAG
Organism: Bubalus bubalis; assembly: GCF_019923935.1. Taxonomy (NCBI): domain Eukaryota; kingdom Metazoa; phylum Chordata; class Mammalia; order Artiodactyla; family Bovidae; genus Bubalus; species Bubalus bubalis. The sequence goes on along the minus strand of NC_059177.1, from coordinate 22,659,485 downwards.
TGTTTTAATAAAGGTAGTCTTAAACTAGTGTTAGCCATTGCTTAGATTTATTGCCATGCTACCAGAAGTCATTGACTACACAGCTTCCTCGTTTACATACTTATTTTTGTCTCCTCACTTGAGGGCTCTATAAAGATGTGTAGCTCCATGGCCACAGTCACTGGGCCCTTTCTTTCCAGTGTGGAGGGCCACTAAACAAAGGATGATTTGGAGCAAGTGTTGACTTTGGTTTAAAGTCTAAAGGCAAGAGTTTGAATATTAATTCCATTATTTGCAAGTTCAAACGTTTGGTTGCAGGGAATAGAAACCCACTGAAGCTACCTAAAGTTGAGGAAAGGTTATTGTAAAACTATAGATCACAGAAATGAACTGTAGTCGGAGGCTCCCAGGAAATGCAGGCAGAAGCTGAAACTATGAGAGACCAAGTCACTCCCACCCAACTATATGGTTCTCTTGTTTTCTACCTCTGCAAATAGTTTCATCTTTCCCATGGTTTTGATGCCCAATAACACATTTGCACATGACTTTTCTTGCTATTAAATCTACTCAGGCCTAGAGTCCATGGGATTGTTCAGCTTTTTAAAATTCTTATGATCTCTTATTGAGATATTACAAGAATTGAATGAGACAATGCTTTGTTTGATAAGCCCTAGTGTTTCTTGACACTATATGCAAAAGATACCCAACTTCTTTAAACATCAGTATTTTCAAATGCAAAAGGCAAATACTAATAATATTGATGTTATCAATTTTTTAAAAAAGTCTTAGTATGGAGCTTGCTATAGAGTAATGCTTAATAAATATCAGGTTATGTTCTTGTTATTATTAAATTCATCATGATTACTATTTTAAGGATTTTAGGAAAACGAATGACCTGCTTCATCTAAGTGGGTAGACTTCACGCATGCTTCAGTTTCCACATAGGTTCCCAGAGCAGAGGACAACTTATTGCTTGACAGAGAAGGGCACAAGTAATAGTCTTGACAGATCTCTAAAACAGTTTATCATACATCAACAGTTCCTCAAGGCCAGACAACAATGGGAAAAGACTGAAATGTTCTTTTTCTTGTTTGAGGTAAAGGCATGTGGAATTGCATACAGAGAGTAAAACATTTAAAACAAAGGCAATTGAGATACCTTCATTAAGCACTAACCAGAAGCTTGCTTTTAACGAAAGGGGGAAAAAATCTGTGCTGCTCACAGTCTTCTCTGTGTCTTGGTCCAGTGGAAAGGAATTTAACGAAGCATATAACAGGTAGTTGCCTGCCAAATTGTCAGATACCCAGGGAATTCAATAATGAACAGTTTCCAAACCATGAGGTGACCCGTTTCAGATCTACAAATGAGAAGGACCTGCCATGAACTTTGGAGATGCTGTAACAGACATGCTGCTGCATCTGCTAAGTCGCGTCAGTCGTGTCCGACTCTGTGCGACCCCATAGACGGTAGCCCACCAGGCTCCCCCGTCCCTGGGATTCTCCAGGCAAGAATAATGGAGTGGGTTGCCATTTCCTTCTCAGACACGCAGACATGTTTTAATCTCATGTTTCTTATAAAATTAGCAAACAATGTGCTTAGTGATAATCTAAACATAACACCCAGCTATCTGATTAACATAGAGTGTCAGTTTAGCTATCAATGCTTAACATTTATTATGCTCAATGACATTCTTGTCTCAGATCTCGAAATCACGGGTGTTTCAGTGATGAAAAGGCAAGACAAAAGTGAGAAGTGAAGGCTTTCACATACTTTTCCTCAAATTTTGCTGCAACACAGGTTTTGACAGAGGGCTTCTGACTGCTCAATTTGATGGCCATACGAACTTATAAAAGCTGAAGTACAAGGTTTCCCAGGGGACGACATAATGAAATAAATGCACTCATGAATATGTATGGTCGGAGGAGCCCATCTGTTCTCCACCAAACTCTTTTCTTTCAACAACTCACAAATACCCAGCTCCCCCTCCAATGCCTCCTCCATGTTTCAGAAGAGTCTTTATCCTAAGCTTCTAAAAATCAGTAATGTTTCATCTCAGGCAAGAAATATAATTGCAAGATAAATGCTTTTATGGTCAGACTAAAAATAATAAATTAATAAATCAAAGAGTGCTAGTGCATACACCATGAGCCTTGAAGTTCTTTGCTGCTCTTCCTTCCCTCAGGAATGAAGCTCCTGACTCTTCAGCTAAACTGAAAGCCACATGGACCTGCCTCTTGGGTTATAAATATGAGAATAGGAGAAACTTCAATAACAGCAGACTAGATAACACTCTGTCTGTCATTCAGGGATGCCAAGTTAGCTCCAGTTGCTGTATACTGAAGTTCAATATTAAGTATTTCCCCTGATCTCTTTGGAATTCTTCACTCATCACTAATTTTGAAGGCAGAGGATGAGACCAATCTTACTGTCCGAAGATGAAAAGAAAATTTTTGAGAAATGAGAAAACATAGTTGACAAAGAACAAAAGATAAATTTCTTGGAAAAACTGATTACAAAATGATTAAAATTTTTTGGTCAACTAAATCCTATTTGAAATACATAAAGAACACTTTTGCATACTTATAGGATCCTTTCGGTAAATCTTTTATAAAGTGAGTGCATATGGAAAGCACAATCATTCCTAATTCCTTTGCTTTGCAATTTCAACTTTGAGCATGTCTTGTCTTCTAAGAGGAAGGAATGCTTCTAGTGACTCTCTATTTTGGCAGAAAACAATCTCAGGTTAAACTCTGCTAACAACAAAATAGGGCTTGAAAACAACAACAACATAGTCACTGCAGCAGCCCTTGTGTCTATTAAATTTTATTAAGCAACCCTGCCTAAAGATATAGTCTGTGAACAACAGTTATATCAGGAAACCGAAAACTATAGGGAAACGATACCTTGAATTCTTAAAGGTAGTAAGACAGATTGGGAAAAGCCTATGTGGTCTAGAATAAGAAGACCAAGCCTTAACACCTTCTCTGTTTAGTTAATGACAGTGTGACCTTGGGCAATCCAATGGTTTTTAGCCCTCTATATTTTTAAATGTTAAATCAGAATAGCAATAACAACCTCATCATGCTATTAAGATGATCTGATAAGGTAATAATAAACATAAAAGCACTCTATAAACCAAAAGGGATTTTCTGAAATAAGCCTGAAACACGTTAAAGTGAATCAATTTATAAATTACATCCCTAATAAAAATAAAACGCATTTACTTCCCAACCACCTCTCATCATCAGGTCTTCCTTAAACAGTCACTTGTACAGACTAAAACAATTTCACTAATCTTTGTTCTCTGCAGCTTGCTACAGGAGCAAGATACTGAAAATAACTTGAATTATTAGAATTGTGCCCTGCCTGTATGAATCTTAAGAATGCTCCAGAACACCAGCACTACATCTTAAAAGGATGCTATCAAAGAGGAAGAGAGTTCGGAGACCATTTTGCAAACATTATTTCACATCCCTGTAGTCAGCTACTTCTCTGCGAGGCCCAGTTTTGGCTGGCATTGTCTGAAGGCCTCTTTAGGCTCTGAAATTCTGAGATGCTAAGAGAGCAGTGTGGTAGAACAAGCACTGGGCTGAGACCCACCAACTGTCTATGTGGTTTTGGATGAAGCAAGTTACAGAAGCTCCTTGGGCATTGCTTCCCCTATCTGCAAAGTGAAGGTGGTTGAGCTGTCTATCTTCTGAGGTCTCTATAGCTCTGAAACTAGATGCTGCTGTAACACAGTTGAAATGGACGGAGATGGAAGGACAAACTGCCTGATGCCATTTAAATTGCTTCCAAACGCTTAAAACAATGTAGGTGTGCATGTGTGTGCAAAGTCGCTTCAGTCGTGTCTGACTCTTTGTGACCCCATGGACTGTAGCCCTCCAGGCTCCTCTGTCCAAGGGATTTCCCAGACAAGAACACTGGAATTGATTGCCATGCTCTCCTCCAGGGGATCTTCCTGACCCAGGGATTGAACCCACATCTCCTATGGCTCTTGCACTGCAGGGAGATTCTTTACTGCTGAGCTACCAGGGAAGCCCAAAACAATGTATGCAGGGCTTCTATAATTAAAAACAAAAATTCAATCTTATTTTGTGGCATTAAGGCAGAACTTGAGACTCATGTAAGGAGTATGATTCTTTTTAGGGGCTCCAGAGAAAACATATCACAGATTAATTTTTTTTTAAGGCATAGAGTCATGTTTTTAATTTTTAAAATAAAAGAGAGAAAAGCTACATCCTTGGAATAATGTCAGCTAGGCCTATAAAGCTGTTACATTTGGAACATCAAAATATATTTTCCAAATACTTCAAAGCTGTACACAATACAGCTTTTACGCAAGGGAGATGGGGAAACTTCAGCTTGAAGGAAATGCCAAATTTGGATGGTTTGATGATGTGTCTCAATTGTGAAAATCTTTCTAAATTACATTAGATCGGTTTCCAGAGTGTACTTTTTAATATGGTGTCAGATTCTGTACCAAAAAATCATTTAAAAGTAATTTAATATAAGGTTTTATGACAAAGGGATAAAGGACTACTTCAAAAAGACCTTGTGTCTATCAAAGGGCTTTGATAAGGACAAGGCACAAGGACTCACCCCAGAATTTCTAGTCCATGTTAATCCTAACTCCAAAGCACACACTGTACAAAATGCAAAAGTGGGTAAATTAATGACAATATCTTCTTGACGAGCTACGTATTGTTTACTTGGAATACACTTCTTGTGGGACTGGAAGCCTGAATGGAGACTTAGTAAATGAAATACTCATAGTGAATGAGTTCAGAATGCAATTCAACATTTGGATTCTGTCAGTAACTGCTCAATTTAATACATTTAACTCTAAATTCATTAGTAAAACAAAGCTGAGGGGAATATCTAGAATATAACCTCTCTTATTTTTAGACCACTTTAAAAAAAAAACACAACACTAGCTTTACTGATGTGTAGTTTACATAACATAAAACTCAACTGTTTTAAGTACACGAGTTCAAACTTTGGGTAAATTTAGAGTTGTATAAATAGCATCATAATGCAGGTTCAGAACTTTTCTATCACTCTGAAAAGACCTCATGGCCACTTTGCAGTCAAGGCAAAATGACTCCCTGCTTGGGAGACCACCGGTCTGCTTTCCTCCTAAAGGTCTGTCTTTTCTGGATATTTCACCTAGATAGAATCATACAGTATGGAGCCTTTTGTTCTGGATTCTTCCATCTGTCTTAATATTTCTGAGGACAAGAGTGTTGTATCCATATTTACTTTCTTTTAACTACTGAGTTGTGTGCTACTGTATAGATACAGCACATTTTCCTGATCACCTGTTGACAGACATCTGGCTTGCTTCTACTTCTTGGCTATTGTGAATAATGGTGCCATGAGTATTTGTGTGCAAATCTTTGTTGTGTTTATATCACCATAGGTTTCATTTCCTGAGGGTGGTTAGCTAGGTATAGAATAGCTATGTCAAATTATAACAATACATCCCTAAGATGTAAAGGAATCCGGTTTCTTCACATCCATACCAATACACATTACTGTCTGTTGCTTGAATTAAAGCCATTTTAGTGAATGTAAGGTAGAATCTAACTGTAATGATCATTTGCTTTTCCCTAAAAACCAATAATGTGGTGCATTTTTTCATATGTTTATTATTCACTCGTATTTTTTCTTTGATAAAATGTCTATTATATCAAAATCTTTTCTCCAGTTTTAATCAGGTCATTTGTCTTACTGGTGAATTGTAAGAGTTCTTTATAGATTCTGGATACAAGTCCTTTATCAGATACTATCTTTGAAAATGTTTCTTCCAGTCTATAAGTTATCTTTTCAGTTTTTAAATTGTGTCCTTTGAAGTGTAAAATTCTAAATTTTTATCCAATTTGCGTCATCAATTTCTGTTACGGATCATGCTTTTGATGACACATCTAAGTACTCTTTTCCTAACCCAGAGTCACAGAGATTTTCTTTTAAAGCTTGACTTTTAGTTCTTACATTTAAGTCAGATTCATTTTGATCTTATTTTTGTGTACAGTGAGAGGTAAAAGTCTAAATTCTGCTCTGTGCATTTACATATGAAACCGTCTCAACAGTATTCATTTAAAAGACTATAATTTTCCCCAACTAAATTTCTGTTGCCCCTTTGATAAAAATCAACTGATGATAAATATAAGATCACTTATTTTTAATGAGTCAATATGGTACAGTGCTTAAGAGTTTTGGTTATGGATCCAAACACCTGGGAAGAAATTTAATTGTGCCTTTTAGAAACTACATGACCTCGGCAGGTGACTGTATCACAGTTCTGTTCAAGTGCCAAGGTGCCTCTTGAAACTACTCTCTTCTCCAGACTCCCTTGCAGCTAAGAGGTGCTTTGTGACCCAGTTTTGGCCAATGAAGCATAAGCAGAATCAATGAATCAGAGAAAGCTCTTGATTCCTTGATAGAAAAAAGCCAAACTCAGCTGGTGTGAATCTCTTCAACCACCCACTTCATCCTTCATGGAACATAACCAAAATGCCTAAATGGAGAGCAGCCCTCTTGCAGTAAAGACTCAGAAAGTGTTAAGTTAAGCATGATGGAGTAGAAAATTAGAAGTTGCCTTGATCAACTGGATTAATGCTGGACTGCCTTCCTCTGACTTTGTGTATCGTTCTGTTATACTTGTCACAGTTACTAGCAACTGAGTGCCTACAACAGGCAAATGACCTTGTGCATACTCTCAAAACACTATAAAGAGTTCTGTAAAATAAGTTTTACAATCCCCATTATACAGATGACAATATTGAGATACAAATATGTTTAAATTAGGTGTCTTACAATGGTGAAGTGTATCAGTTCAGTTCAGTCGCTCAGTCCTGTCCGACTCTTTGTGACCCCATGGACTGCAACACACCAGGCTTCCCTGTCCATCACCAACACCTGGAATGTGCTCAAACTCATGTCCATCGAGTTGGTGATAACATCCAACCATTTTATCATCTGTCATTCCCTTTTCCTCCTGCCTTCAATCTTTCCCAGCATCAGGATCTTTTCCAATGAATCAGCTCTTCGCATCAAGTGTCCAAAATATTGAAGCTTCAGCTTCAGCATCAGTCCTTCGAATGAATATTCAGGACTGATTTCTTTTAGGATTGATTGTTTTTATCTCTTTGCTGTCCAAGGAACTCTCAAGAGTCTTCTCCAACACCACAGTTCAAAAGCATTGATTCATCATCACCCAGCCTTCTTTATGGTCCAACTCTCACATCCATACATGACTACTGGAAAACCAAAGTTTTGACTATACAGACCTTTGTCGGTAAAGTAATGTCTCTGCTTTTTAATATGCTGTCTAGATTGGTCACAGCTTTTCTTCCAAGGAGCAAGCGTTTTTTTAATTTTGAGGCTGTGGTCACCATCTGCAGTGATTTTTGGAGTCCAAGAAAATAAAGTCTGTCACTGTTTCCATTGTTTCCCCATCTATTTGCCATGAAGTGATGGAACTGGATGCCATGATCATTGATTTTTGAATGCTGAGTTTTAAGCCAGCTTTATCACTCTCCTCTTTCACTTTCATCAAGAGGCTCTTCAGTTACTGTTCTCTTTCTGCCTTAAGGGTGGTGTCATCTGCATATCTGAGGATATTGATACTTCTCAAGGCAATCTTGATTCCAGATTGTCCTTCATCCAATCTAGGATTTCACATGATGTACTCTGCATGAGTTAGACAAGCAAGGTATCATATATAGCTATGATATACTCCTTCCCCAATTTGGAACCAGTCCATTGTTCCATGTCTGGTTCTACAATTGCTTCTTGACATGCATACAGGTTTCTCAGGATACAGGTAAGGTAGTTTGGTATTCCCATCTCTTGCTAAGTAAATCTTTAATCCAATTTCCTGTTGATGGGTGGGGCTGCATTACCTCCCTGTAGTTTGGCCTGAGGCAACCTCCTTCAAAAGTAATTATGCCAGGACTGCTGTTCAGTGCCCCTGACCCCATGGCAGGCCACTGTCCTCCATCAGAGACTCTTGGACACTCACAGGCAAGTCTGGCTCAGTCCCTTGTGGGATCACTGCTCCATTCTCCTGGGTCCTGGTGCACACAAGGTTTTGTCTGTGCCCTCCAAGAGTATGATGCACTAGTCTGCTTTCCCCAGTCCTGTGGAAGTTCTATAATCAAATTCCACTGGCATTCAAAGTCAAATTCCCTGGGGGTTCTCAGTCCCTTTGGTGGATCCCCAGGTTGGGATATCTGCTGTGGGCCCTAGAACTTTCACAGCAGTGCAAGAGCTTCTTTGGTATAATTGCTCTCCTTTTTGTGGGTTGTCGCTCTGTGGCTCTATGGTGTGTCTCCCAGGTCTGTTGCAGCCAGAGCCCCTGGCCCCACAGCAGGCCACTGCTAACCTGTGCCTCTGCAGGAGACACTCAAACACTCAAAAGCAGGTCTGGCTCAGTCTCTTGTGGTGTCCCCGGGTCCTGGTGCACACAAGGATTTTTTTGAACCCTGCAAGAGTCTCTGGCAGACACCTGGTTTGATTCTAAATGCAATTTCCCCCTCCTGCTGTCTTGTTGGGGCTTCTCCTTTGCCCTTAAACATGCGGAATCTGTTTTTGGTGGGATCCAACATTTTTCTGTCAATGGTTGTTCAGCAGCTAATGGCAATTTTGGAGTTCTCACAGAAGATGAACTAACGTCCTTCTACTCTGCCATCTTGTTCTATACCCAAGCATATACGCAGAGGTGAATAGGTGGGCCTGGGCTCAAATGACGGGGCTTGGCTCAGAATGTACTCTTGTCACCACAGAACTTTTCATGTGCTGTGCCAGTAAGCAAGATGACTTCCCAGGGCAGAAGCCATGCCTGGTGTCTCTGTGTATCATACACAGCCTAACTCCTTATACAAAATAGTTAAGGTGTTCTCTTCTTCTGCCTTGTAAAGCTTAGAGCCAAGTCTTTACATTTTAAGCAGATACTTTTCTTCAGGAAATTTGCAAACAGACAAAGTTTCTGGTAATTGTTTTTAATCAAAATGGTCAAGTAATTGACTACTGGTGGCTGTGTGAGCTCCACAGATTAATGGTTAGTAACAGAGTAATTTAAAGCATTTAGGAATTCACTTCACAGAAATCACCCTTTAGGTGGAAAGTACTCCAAACATTCCCTCTGTTCTCTCCAACTCAGCTGGCTGTCCTTTCCCTTCAAAGAATGTTAATTGCACCACTAATGCCTTCTAGCATATGAGAGGTTCTAAATAAATGTATTTTCCATAACTCAGGTACAGTGGGTTAAAAAGATGAATTAAGAACCAAAAAATGTTTTATTATTGTTATTGTTTTGTTTTCATTTGGTTTGGTTGGTTTCCACAAATAGTTTCATTTTCCAAGCAAATATCCTGGAAGATGTTAAGATCTTCTGGAAAAAGATTCCATGGTCAATTTTGAAAATATTTTTTTCTTAGAAATTTGTAATTCATATTAGCATATAAAAGGTCCTGGAAGATAAATATACTTTTAACTTTGCTTAACTCAATGTTTCTCAAACTTATATGATACAAGAATTATTTTATTTACAATATTACTGACATTTGTGATAAAACAGTCTAGTAATTGATATTTCAGGAGAATTAAAAGAATATCCCAACTGATTCATTTAGCTATTTACTCCATCTAGGCCAGGGGTCAGCAAACAACAAAAGTTGGCTGGTGATTTATTTTTATAAGGCCAGGGACCTAACAGTGGTTTTACATTAATAAAGGATTGTAAAAATAAAAACAAAACCACAAAGAAGAATATACAGTGGAGACCTCTGTGGCTCAGAGGCCTGAAACATTTACTGTCCAGCTCTTTATAAGTAGCACTTGCCTGCTCCTGCCCTAGGACACTAACATTTTAAAAATTAAATCCATATATCCTGAATATATAAAATATGGTTAAGAAAAGGGGAGAGAGAATCGAGGGAAGGAAGGCATAAGCCTGGAGTCTAAAATGCAGTGGGTGAAAAGTGAAAGTGAAGTCGCTCAGCCACGTCCAGTTCTTTGTGACCCTGTGGACTGTAGCTGACCAGGCTCCTCCATCCATGGGATTTTCCAGGCAAGAGTACTGGAGTGCGTTGCCATTTCCTTCTCCAGGGGATCTTCCAGACCCAGGGATTGAACCCAGGTCTCCCACATTGTAGGCAGACGCTTTACCATCTGAGCCACCAGGGAAGTAAAAAGGCAGTGGGTGGTCTAACATACCAAGCAGCCCTTAGGACTGTGCAGGGTAAATTTCTCCCATCTTCTATTTGACAGCCTGAAGTACACTCTCATCCAGAGCAGATGTGTTCCTCCTTCACCTTTCCTCTCATGTGTCTGAGGCTCCTGGCCACCACGATCCTTTGACTGTAAATATGTTCCTGTTGGTCCACATCCCTCTGAAACAATGGTGCCCAGACTGGCTGTTGTTCTACTGAAATCCCATGAAGGCCAAGTAGAGCAGGCCTTCCTCTGTCTCTGCAGACCAGAGGACACAAGCTGGCTAACTACATGCCCATTTACACACATGAGTGTCTTTTGTGAGGCTTCCCCAGTGTTTTAACATATAGGAAAATCATCCACTGTAAAGTTCAGGTGTCTGTTCTTCAGCAAGGGAAGACTAGAATGGCTTGATCCACATTTCCCCATGCCTCAGTCAGCTGGAGTGGAGTAGCCACTGCTCCTTTTACACAGGGCACCAGCTCTCTGGTCTGCCACAGGCCCTACCACTCCCCACAGTTGACAGCAAGACTATTCTACTCACTAGCATGTCCTGACTGGTCCCTGAGGTATTCCAGTCTGTAACCTAGCTATCCTTTACCTCTGATGGCCTAGTTCTAGAAATATCTGTCTGCTGCTGCTAAGTCGCTTCAGTCGTGTCCGACTCTGTGCGACCCCATAGACGTCAGCCCACCAGGCTCCCCCATCCCTGGGATTCTCCAGGCAAGAACACTGGAGCGGGTTGCCATTTCCTCCTCTAATGCATGAAAGTGAAAAGCAAAAGTGAAGTCACTCAGTCGTGTCAGACTCTTAGCGACCCCATAGACTGCAGCCTACCAGGCTCCTCCACCCATGGGATTTTCCAGGCAAGAGTACTGGAGTGGGGTGCCATTGCCTTCTCTGAAAATATCTGTTTAGGTATCTGCATATTTTCAATTCATTTATTAGTGGAGAATAGGCCAAAAAGAAATGATGCATTGGCATGAAGTTATGACGGGGAAAAAGCTCAGGAAAAGAGCCTGGTTGCCCTGATGGTTTAATGGCCTCAGTGAGAGTGTGCTATGCAGCTGGTGATGAGTGGTAGGAAATGTCCAGAACCAGAAAGAAAAAGGGAGCCTAAAGACGGGGCCATGCAGAAAGAGCAGTGGACTAGGAAAGCAAATCCCTGGCTTCTATTTCTCACTTTCATTTAATTTACTGTATGCTCTTGGGCAGCTTGCTTAGCCTCTGTGAGATTCAGTGAGCTCTTCCACAAACTGCAGATAATAGGCACCTAGTCTTGCCTTCCCTGGTTTGTCAGTACCTGATAAAATCAAGTAATAGATGTGGGAACACTTTAATATCTGTAAAGTATAACACACAAGTAAGGTATTGTTAATCTACTTTGCAGTTTGGCCTAAGGCTGACCTGGTAGAAAAAAAAATTGAAAGCAAAAACAAAAGAACCAAAAGAAAAAAAATTTTCACAAACTAAAAGCGCTAGGTCCCTCTAGCACTAAGACATCCATCTTTTACACTATAAACAGTGAGCTGTTAAAAGGCACAGATGGACCCAGCATGAACTGCTAAAGATGGATAATGATGGTCTCATACTTTCCAAGAGTTTCAGACCAACTAGACTTTTTGGCACAAGATACCAGCCTCTTGGATGCAGAGTGTCAGAGGTGAGGTGTGAAGTAGTTTGAGACTATCCGGCCACCACTGAGATTAACAGAGTTCCAATGAAAGATTGGAAAGTATTTTTCAGCCTAGACTCGGGTTTCATTCTCCCTGCTCAAAGTTCTCCCATGCGAGTAAGTTCCACAGTGATTCTCTATTTGCCTCTCTCCGACTCTCTAGGGAGTTCTGGGTTTGTTCAGAACAACTCCTGCATTCACACCTTCTTGAAGTCTGGTGCCAAGGACAGATACATCATATGAACACCACTTGCTACCTTCCCAGGAGGAAGCCAAGGATGTACTGCACTGTGTTGTTATAAAACACAAAACGAAACTTTGGAAAACTCGAAGCAGCAGAAAGTATGACTGTTTGGAACCACTCAAGCTCAAAACCCATCCCAATGTCGTGCGTTTCAGTTTGAGTACCTATTTAGAGATTTCTCCTGACTGTAAGTTCATTGGACAATTTCCACATGCCTAAAGCATTGTTCACTTTAGAATAACTAATGGTTATCGAGCCCAGTTCTTTTCCTGGTGAGCTGACCTCAGAGCTAAGGTATTAATGGGAGGACAGCACTGTAGCACAAAAGCTTTCTCACTCCTGTTCAGCAAACCATAGTGAAAGAGTTCTTTGCAGAAGACAGAAAGCTAAATGGGAGTCTCATTTGGACTCAAAGAATAAGAGGATGATCCACAGTCATCAGAGCTGACAGAATATGGACTTTTTGCTTCAGGAGTCTGTGCTTGAGTAAAGTGGAATAGACTTTTGCTCCAGGGATGTAAAAGAGAATCAAACATCCAACAGAGTGATACAGTAGATCTAGATGACTTTCCATGTTCCTTCCAACTCTGATGTTCAATGTTTTCTGTTTTGTCCTTGGATAATAGTCTTGATCCAGCAGCTAGCTTTTACCAAGTAAGGCCAAGGCATGCACAACCAGCAAAAAATGGCTGCAGTGTGATTTGTAGGGTGATGCAGATGTTCTCTGCCCCAAATAAACATGCCCACTGATCTAGCAGACCAAACTTGAAAATAACAGTTTAACAGAATGCTAGATTTGGTTTACATATTTTCACAGAAGTGTAGATAAAGTTGGTTGCTACTGTTAGGATTTCCAAATCCGTATCAGCCAGTCAAAACGGATCAGGCTGTGATGGTTAATTTTTTTTCTTTTTTTTTTTTTTTTTTTTGGTCTCATTTTGACTTGGTCATGGGATCCCCAGATTAAACATCATTTCTGGTTGTGTCTCTCAGAGTGTTCCCAGATTACATTTGGAGAAGGAAAGAGTGACCCACTCCAATATTCTTGCCCAGAGAATCCCATGGACAGAGGAGCCTGGTGGGCTATATATAGTCCGTGGGGTCGCAAAGAGTTGGACACGACTGAGCGACTTCACTTTCACTTTCTGGTTGTATCTCTTAGTGTTCCCAGGTTACATGAGCATTTAGACCAGTATACTCTGTAAAGTAGATGGCCCTTCTGTAATATGAGTGAGCACCATCTGATCCATTGAAGGCCTGAATATAACCAAAGAGGAACAGAAGAAATTTGCCTTCTTTGCTTCCTGCCTGCTAAGTTGAGCTGGGACATCTGTATTTTCTTGCCCTTGGATTGGTTCACTCCATTAGCTGCCCTGGTTCTCAAGCCTTTGGTCTTGGATTAGAATTACATCACTGGCTTTCCTGTGTCCCCAGATTGTGGTATTTCTAAGACTCCATTATAGCAGGAGATAATGCCTCATAGTAAATAAATCTCTTCCTTTAAATATCTTTTGTTGGTTCTGTTTCTCTGTAAAGTCATGATTAATACATTTTGATTTCTCTAAAATAGAAAGTATTAATGAAGGGGAGAGATGGTATGGATAATGAAAATGATACTAGATTCTATTATGTACCAAACACTATATTAGAGGTATTACACAAATGATCTCATTTAATTCTCACTATTACCCACCCCTGCCCATTTTAAACATAAATAAATTAAGTCTCAAATTGAGTCTAAAACACTTTCTCGAGGAGTAAGCACCAGGCATGTAATTACAACTAAGACACTGGGATTCTTGCCATGAAGCAACAACTTTATGGGCAAGAGAAGAGAGGCCAGATATAAGATGGAAGTGAAGGTTAAGGATGAGGATACTGGAAAGTGGTGCTAGGGAAGACACACCTCAGCATTTTAGACAACCTGGAACAAGCCACAGAGCCTTAAGCATCAATGCCACTTTCCTAGAGTGTAACACAATTGGAGTAAACCCAGAGCTTCCATACAGAGGTTTTCTTTGCAGCGTCAATCTCTACCTCCTTCTATGCCCCATCTTGGGAATCTAAAAGTTGTAGAAGCCTGAAAAGGAAACAAAGCAAGTCCTGCAGAGGTTTCAGGGGAGCCTGTCTTTTAATACTAATGCAGGTCAACGTATACGATGACAAGGGCCTCTCAAGCTGGGGCATCAGGAATGTCAAAGAAGGAACAGATGTGAGGCCTTGAAGAGGACGAAGTCTCAAGAGCATGCTGGCTGGTGGCAGACAGACGACAGAGCCGGAGTCAAGACTGTAGCCTCCTGTAGGCAGAGGCTTTGCTACAAGCTCCATGGCAATAGCACTCCTGTCTGCTTTAATCTCTGTATCCTCAGAACCTAGTACAACACGTGAAGACTTATTTCTAGATTTTGAGCCTGAATGATTGAAAGATCTTTGGTAACACAATAAAAATTTTAGCAAGGGCTAAGGGAAAAGAGAAAGATGTTGATGCTGCTTGCGACATTACTCAGTTTTAAATATATTGAAAAATAAAATCCAAATAGGCACTATTTCAGAAATTACTCAGAAGGAGAACAAATATAAATGCCCTGAAAGGGTTCTCTCTCATCTCAGGTTCAGTGAGTTGCTAACACTTAAACTTGTGCGGCAAATGATTTCAGCCTTTTTGGAGACCACACTGCTTCCTCCAGTACATATTTCTATCTAGGATTCATTCAACCCATATTGTGCAAGGCCCAGAGGAAGTACTCAGGATGATTCTACCCTTTGGAAACTAACAGCCTAATGAGGAGATGAGTCAGATCCATAAATGACCAGAATATTTAAGAAATAGTAGAGCCTGATGATATATATGTTCACTAAACTCATTAGGATAATGATTTAATGATATACCTAAATCACACCTTTAACTTATGCAGGGCTGTATGTCAGTTATACCTCAATAAAACTGAAAGAAGGAAGTGGTAGAGCCTGGGCACTGACCAATCAGAATAGATTGCCTCTAAAGAATTGGATCACAAGTTGGAGGATCCTAGCAGGCGAGGCATTACACTTAGTTGTTGGATTATAGAGAGATCCAAAGGTGCTGGGAGAGGACCAGGGTTAAAGAACATTCAGAGAATTTGGGAAAGAAAATATTTACCCAGTGATTCAAAAGTATTGAAATACTGTAACCACTGGTACATAGAAGTAGTATACACCAGTTGATTATCAACCCTGTAGATAATAATAACAGAGATAAATAAATGTATCAGGTAGCTATTGCCGCCTAGAAAACCACTTTAAGGCACATGCTTTAAATAATGGCCATTGATTATTATGTTTCCTGATTGACATATGATTCAGTTGATCTTGGCTGGGTCCAGTTCTGTGTTTTTCAGTCAACTGGGGCCTCTATAATGGGTTGGGTTTAGTCAAAGTTGCTAGTCTCCTCATACATGTAGCACAGGTACAAGTTCAGTTCAGTTCAGTCACTCAGTTGTGTCCAGTGTTTTGCGACCCCATGGACTGCATCATGCTAGGCCTTCATGTCCAACACCAACTCCCAGAGTTTACTCAATCTCATGTCCATTGAGTCAGTGATGCCATCCAACCATCTCATCCTCTATTGTTCCACGTCTCCTCCTGCCTTCAATCTTTCCCAGCATCAGGGTCTTTTCAACTTTGCATTAGGTGGCCAAAGTACTGGCGTTTCAGCTTCAGCATCAGCCCTTCCAATGAATATTCAAGACTCCTTTCCTTTAGGATGGACTGGTTTGATCTCCTTGCAGTCCAAGGGACTCTCAGGAATCTTCTCCAACACCACAATTCAAAAGCATCAATTCTTTGGCACTCAGCTTTCTTTCTAGTCCAACTCTCACATTCATACATGACTACTGGAAAAACCATAGCTTTGACTAGATGGACCTTTGTAGGCAATGTGATGTCTCTGCTTTTTAAAATGCTGTCTAGGTTAGTCAAAACTTTTTTTTCCAAGAAGCAAGCATCTTTTAATTTCATGACTGCTGCCACCATCTGCAGTGATTTTGGAGCCCCCCAAAATAAAGTCTGCCACTATTTCCACTGTTTCCCCATCTATTTGCCATGAAGTGATGGGACCAGATGCCATGATCTTAGTTTCCTGAATACTGAGTTTTAAGCCAACTTTTTCATTCTCCTCTTTCACTTTCATCAAGAGATTCTTTAATTCTCCTTCACTTTCTGCCATAAGTGTGGTGTCATCTGCATATCTGAGGTTATTGATATTTCCCCTGGCAATCTTGATTCCAGCCTGTGCTTCATCCAGTCCGGTATTTCTCATGATGTTCTCTGCATATAAGTTAAATAAGCAGGGTGACAATATACAGCCTTGACATAGTCCTTTCCCTATTTGGAACCAGTCTGTTCCATGTCCAGTTCTAACTGTTGCTTCCTGACCTGCATACAGATTTCTCAAGAGGCAGGTCAGGTGGTCTGGTATTCCCATCTCTTTCAGAATTTTCCATAGTTTATTGTGATCCACACAGTCAAAGGCTTTGGCATAGTCAATAAAGCAGAAGTAGATGTTTTTCTGCAACTCTCTTGCTTTTTCAATGATCCAATGAATGTTGGCAATTTGATCTCTGATTCCTCTGCCTTTTCTAAAACCAGCTTGAACATCTGGAAGTTCATGGTTCACGTATTGCTGAAGCCTGGCTTGGAGAATTTTGAGCATTACTTTACTAGCGTGTGAGATGAGTGCAATTGTGTGGTAGTTTGAGCATTCTTTGGCATTGCCTTTGTTTGGGACTGGAATGAAAACTGACCTTTTCCAGTCCTGTGGCCACTGCTGAGTTTTCCAAATTTGCTGGCATATTGAGGATAGCACTTTCACAGCATCTTCTTTTAGGATTTGAAATAGCTCAATTGGAATTCCATCACCTCCACTAGCTTTGTTCGTAGTGATGCTTCCTAAGGCTCATTTGACTTCTCATTCCAGGATGTCTGGCTCTAGGTGAGTGATCACACCATCATGATTATCTGGGTCATGAAGATCTTTTTTGTATAGTTCTTCTGTGTATTCTTGCCACCTCTTCTTAATATCTTCTGCTTCTGTTAGGTCCATACCATTTCTGTCATTTATTGTGCCCATCTTTGCATGAAATGTTCCCTTGGTATCTCTAATTTTTTGAAGAGATCTCTAGTCTTTCCCATTCTATTGTTTTCCTCTATTTCTTAGCATTGATCACTGAGGAAGGCTTTCTTATCTCTCCTTGCTATTCTTTGGAACTCTGAATTCAAATGGGTGTATCTTTCCTTTTCTCCTTTGCCTTTAGAGTCTCTTCTTTTCACAGCTATTTGTAAGGCCTCCTCAGATAGCCATTTTGCTTTTTCACATTTCTTTTTCTTGGGGATAGTCTTGATCCCTGTCTCCTGTACAATGTCACAGACCTCCATCCATAGTTCTTCAGGCACTCTGTCTATCAGATGTAATCCCTTGAATCTATTTGTCACTTCCACTGTATAATCATAGGGGATTTAATTTAGGCCATACCTGAATGGTATAGTGGTTTTCCTTACTTTCCTCAATTTAAGTCTGATTTAGCAATAAGGAGTTCATCATCTGACCCGCAGTGCACTCCAGGTTTTTTTTTTTTTTTTTTTTTGCTGACTGTATAGAGCTTCTCCATCTTTGGCTGCAAAGAATATAATCAATCTGATTTCAGTGTTGACCACCTGGTGATGTCCATGTATAGAGTCTTCTCTTGTGTTGTTGGAAGAGGGTGTTTGCTATGACCAGTGCGTTCTCTTGGCAGAACTCTATTAGCCTTTGCCCTGCTTCATTCTGTACTCCAAGGCCAAATTGGCCTGTACAGGTACAAGAGGTGGGTTAATTTGGTAAGTATTTTTCATGTCCCTCCTTGAATTATTTCTGCTAAAACTGATTCTCAAAGCAAGTCAAGAATTCAGAATTAAGGAGTAAGGAAATATTTTCCACCTTCACAATGAAGGAAAAACAAAGTCTCATGGCAAAACTCAGGGATACAGGAGGTGCTTATTGATGGCACAAAAACCACAACAAATATCTCTTTTATTGTCTGTTCTGTATCCATTCCTACTTTCGGAAAAGGCAGCTTAACTCTGCTTTACAAAAACACCCTTCCTTCACTTGTGGTCCCCGTGGTTGGTTCTCCCCTCCAGCTCCTAAGTGTGTCATCTGTGTCGGATCTGGGAACGACAGCAGTCCATCCACTCTGGCCATACTCATTGGTTCAGAGACAGGCACGCGGCCACAGCCAGGCCAATAAGATTAAATTTTAGGAATTATGTTGGAGTTATTGGGAAAGAAATGTCTCTTTCTGAGGGAGGTTGCTGAGAGGCTATAACATAAACCTGCTTCTGGCAGTCATCTTGGTACAATGAAAGGAGAACACTGAGAGAGATGCCAATTCAAGGAAATGGTGAGAGACAGAGCAGAAATGACTGCGCGCAGTTGATAGCTTTCAATCTTCTGCGTCTAGCTGTGCCTGAATCAGTCATTCTTGAGATTCTTTAGGTATATGTATCAACATTTCCCCACTTTCTCCCTAGCAAGTTTGAGTTAGGTTAGAGAGGCATAAAGCCATTATGGAAAATAAATGCTGAGTAAACTTGTTTGGCCAGAGGGATTGTGGTAAGCTATTTAGAGAAGTTGTCATTTGAGCCAACCATGACTCAATATTTTGATTTTTGTGTGTGTGTGTGTGTGACTAAATGACCCTTTAAATTCTTCTTCTATCCCTGAAAGAAATAATTTACATTAAAAGGTCCAGCAACAGGAGACATATTTTGAAAAACAAGTAGTCGGACACCTCTTCCATTTCTCCTTGGCAAATTTTAGCATAGAAATGAAATCTCTCCAGTCAACAGCCTAGTTAATTTTCCAGTTGGTCTAACAATATATTTAAGGAACTTGCTTCCTAAAAGATTAGCTGGGCCCCACTGAGTTAGGGAGACATCACCCAATTTCTAGCAGTTAATCTACTCATTATGTATTTTATTCTTAACTTTTTTCCCCCCAAGGATCAACTGAAGCATGAGAGATAATATAGTTTTCTTAAGCAATTGCTTTCAAGTTCTGATGAAGAAAGTTCTAAGCACAGATTTCAACACAGTTTTTCTCAAAGTTTTCAAATAGAAGTCAGCTTGAAATCTGTTATAAAGGATGCTCCTTCTCCCAAACAAAATTCATATTCTAATCAAAGTGACCCACACTTGGTCTTATTCAAATTTAGCCATTTTCCCATATATCCTGTACCTCTCTAAAATATTCTCTAGGACTGAAAATTTAATACATTGCAAAAAATAAAATACTTCACAGACACTCATATATCATCCCAACTGTTCCACTCAAATGGATAACATTGACTATTCTGTTTGTGCTGATGCTAATCTTAGAGATGAAAAAAATATCAAGGGGGAATATCTGTACACTTTTGCAAATGCTCCTAAAACAACCATGGTAACAATTCCCACAGCAACATTTATAACCCAAGCTAACAGGCAGAAAAAGAAATAAGCATGAATACATTCCATAGGCATACCATACCCTATTTCCACACACAGAGACATAAACATTTGTGTGTTTGTGTTTTCTTTAAATTCAAATTTAAAAATTACCCTGCAAGCCTCACTGGTAAGGAAGATCCTGTTGGTAATAACACCAGCTACAAACTTTGCTTCCTGAACTAAAATATGCTGATAGGTCAGTTGGTCCTTTGTGCTCAGTTGTACCTGACTCTTTGTGACCCCATGACCGTAGCCCACCAGGCTCCTCAGTCCATGGGATTCCCCAGGCAAGAATACTGGAGTGGGTTGTCATTTCCTTCTCCAGGGGATCTTTCCCACCCAGGGATCAAACCTACATCTCCAGTGTCGCCTGTATTGGCAGGCAGATTCTTTACCACTGAGCCACCAGGGAAGCCCCCAAATATCCAGATAATCACCTTCATATACATCCCCTCTACCTGTCCCTCAACTCTCTCTTTCTCACACATACGCACACGCACACAAACTCTACCAGTCATGGGGATTTATGAGTTCCCCATATTCCTCAGAGCACATGTGGGTACAGGTCCTTTTCTTTTGGACAGCACTTCTGCCCATTTGCCACACTGTTGCCAAATTTAGAAATCAGTCATCATTTGGCTTGAGGAAATATTTTGGAATATTCAGATGGATTCACTGTCCTTGCAATTAACACTCAGAAGATAACACTGTAAAATGCACCTTGAAGTCCCCCATGCAATTTTCCTTACTTTTCTCCATATTCTCCTCAATATTTGTTATCTTATATATTTTTATAATAATCGTGCTAACAGGTGTGTGGTGATACCTTATTGTGGTTTTTATTTGACTGTGTGGATCACAATAAACTGTGGAAAATTCTGAAAGAGATGGGAATACCGACCACCCGACCTACCTCTTGAGAAACCTGTATGCAGGTCAGGAAGCAACAGTTAGAACTGGACATGGAACAACAGACTGGTTCCAAATAGGAAAAGGAGTACGTCAAGGCTGTATATTGTCACCCTGCTTATTTAACTTCTATGTGGAGTACATCATGAGAAATGCTGGACTGGAAGAAGCACAAGCTGGAATCAAGATTGCTGGGAGAAATATCAATAACCTCAGATATGCAGATGACACCACCCTTATGGCAGAAGATAAAGAGGAACTAAAGAACCTCTTGATGAAAGTAAAAGAGGAGAGTGAAAAAGTTGGCTTAAAGCTCAACATTCAGAAAACGAAGATCATGGCATCTGGTCCCATCACTTCATGGAAAATAGATGGGGAAACAGTGGAAACAGTGTCAGACTTTATTTTTCTGGGCTCCAAAATCACTGCAGATGGTGACTGCAGCCATGAAATTAAAAGACGCTTACTCCTTGGAAGGAAAGTTATGACCAACCTAGATAGCATATTCAAAAGCAGAGACATTACTTTGCTGACAAAGGTCCATCTAGTCAAGGCTATGGTTTTTCCAGTGGTCATGTATGGATGTGAGAGTTGGATTGTGAAGAAAGCTGAGTGCCAAAGAATTGATGCTTTTGAACTGTGGTGTTGGAGAAGACTCTTGAGAGTCCCTTGGACTGCAAGGAGATCCCACCAGTCCATCCTAAAGGAGATCAGTCCTGGGTGTTCATTGGAAAGACTGATGCTGAAGCTGAAACTCCAATACTTTGGCCACCTCATGCGAAGAGTTGACTCATTGGAAAAGACCCTGAAGCTGGGAGGGATTGGGGGCAGGAGGAGAAGAGGGTGACAGAGGATGAGATGGCTGGATGATATCACCGACTCGATGGACATGAGTTTGAATAGACTCCGGGAGTTGGTGATGGACAGGGAGGCCTGGCGTGCTGTGATTCACAGGCTCGCAAAGAGTCGGACACGACAGAGTGACTGAACTGAACTGAACTGATGATTAATGATGTTGAGAACCTTTTCAGGTACATGTTGCTCATTTAATATCTCTGTTAGAAAAGTATTTTTTCATACCCTTTACCTGTTTCTAATTGGATTTATTTTTTGTGGCTTTTATAGAGTTGTATAGGTTCCTCATATATTTCAGATATCGACCCTTTATCAGATAATGTGGCTAACAAGGGCTTAATTTGCAAAATATACTAACAGCTCATACAACTCAACAACAACAAAAAACTCAATTGAAAAATGAACAGAAGACCTAAATAGACATTTCTTCAAAGAAGACATGCAAATGGCCAATAGGCACATGCAAAGATACTCAATATCACTAATTACTTGGAGAAATGCAAATCAAAACTACAATGAGTTATCACCTCACACCAGTCAGAATGGCCATCATTAAAACATCTACAAATAACACATGCTGGAGAGGGTGCAGAGAAGAGGCAGCCCTACTACACTGTTGGTTGGAATGTAATTTGGTGCAGCCACTGTGCAAAACTGCAAGTTCCTCAAAAAAACTAAAAATAGAATCACCATGCGATCCAGCAATCCTACTCCTGAACATATATGCAGACAACACTATAATTCAAAAAGATACATGCAGAACTATTCACAGCAGAACTATTCATAATGGTCAAGAGATGGGAACAAATTAAATGTCCATGGACAGATGAAGGGATTAAGATGTGGGACATATATACAATGGAACACTTCTCAGTCATCAAAAAGAACAAAATAAGACCATTTGTAGCAACATGGATGCAATTAGAGATTATCATAGTAAGTGAAAAAAGTCAGAAAAAGAATGACAAATACCATATAATATCACTTATATGTGAAATCTAAAATATGACACAAAACAGAAATAGAATCATAATTATATAGAATAGACTGCTGATTGCCAAAGGGAAGTAGGATGGGAGAGGGATGGATTGGGAGTTTTGGACTGGCAGATGCAAACTGGTATACATAGAATGATACACAGAAAGGTCCTATTATATAACAGGGAACTCTTCAGTATCCTGTGATAAATCATAATGGAAAAGAACGTGAAAGGATAATATATACATTTGTATAACTGAGTCACTTTGCTGTATAGTAGTAATTAATACAATATTTTAATTCAAATAACTGTAAAAAAAAGTAGTAAAAGTTCCCTACTAGTTTTGCATTGTTGGCTATTTCCCCTTTCAGATCTACTAACATGTGCTTAATAGATTTAGGTGCTCTGATGTTGGATACATATATATTTATGATTTGTTATATCATCTTGATGAATTGATCCATTGTTCACTGTATAATAACCTTATTTGTCTCTTGCTACAGTTTTGGACTTAAAATCTTTTTTGTCTGATATAAATGCAGCTATTCCTGCTCTCTCCTGGGTTCTATTTGCATAGGCTAACTTTTCGCATTCCTTCATTTTCAGCATACGTGTGTTCTGAAAGCTTCTGAAGTGAGTAAAAGTGTATGTGAGTCAGCATACAGCTGGGTTTTGTGTTTTGTTTGTTTTTTAACCTATTCAGCTGCTCTCTGTGTTTTGACTTGATAATTTAATGTACTTGCATTTAAAGTAATTACTGATAGGTAAGGATTTAGTATTGTCCTCTTGCTGTTTCCTGGCTGTCTTATTGTTTCCTTGTTTCTTTGTTCCTCTCTTGCTGTCTTCCTTTGTGACTGGTTGATTTCCATAATGCTACACATTGATTTCTTTTTTATCTTTTGTGCATCCACTATAAATTTTTACTTTGTAGTAGCCGTGAGGTATAAACCAAACATCTTATAACATTCCATTTTAAGCTGATAACCACTTAAATTTGATTATGTACAAAATCTGCATACGTTTAACCCCTCACACACACAGAGACACATATGCTTTTGATATCACAGTATACATCTTTTTACATGTATACTCATTAACAGATTATTGAAGCTATAGCTATTTTTTAAAAATATTTTTATCTTTTAACCTTTAGACTATACTTGAGTGACTATACACCACCATTACAGTATTATCGTGTCCTGGGAATTTGATTGTATACTTATCTTTATCAGATGAACCCCCTCAGCTTTTGTCTGGGAAAATGTTTATCTCCCTTTCATTTTTGGAAAAAAACTTTGCCAGAGAAAGTACCCTGGATTGGCAGTTTTTTTTCTTTCTTTCAGCACTGTGAATTTATCATCTCACACTCATTCCCAATGTTTCTACTTAGACATCCAATGATAGCCTTATGGGTGTTAACTTGTGTGAGATAAGGGTTTTTTTTAAGGTCCATTCTGTCTGCTCTTTGAAGTCAGGAAGAATAATAGAAGTCACTGCAGCAGTCAAGGAGACACGGTGGTGGCTGCAGTGAGAGAAAGGGAGTGAGTGCACTTGGACTGTATTCTGTAAGTAGCAGTAGGGCTTGTTGCTTGATTATCGGATGTGAGAGGTGAGGGTGAGGGAGAGGGAGAAATCCAGGAGGACTTCTTAGGGTTTTGGTATGAACAAATGTTTGGTCAGCAACTTCCACAAGGACTGGTGGAATAAAAAGGGATAACTTTGGGTGTAATTGATAATGAATACAAAGATTTACTAGGACTTTTTCTCATCTCTCTCCATTGAGGATATCTGCAATAAAAAGATATGGCACAAGCATTTGAAGAGAATAGATAGATTCATGAAGGAATGTAGTGAGATTGGGTGTTGCTATTCAAATGTCCTACTGCAAGCAGTCACATAACCCCCAGTCTACTGCAACATCACCTTTATAAAGGAGTTTTGTCTGTGGCAGAAGACAGGAAGATGCTTCTTTTTGCAGTAGATAATCTGTCTATAGTGTGAGACACACCTTATGAAGGTGCTCTCATTCCAAAGAACAAAGCTGAATTTTTACCCATTGTTTTCTGTTATTTTCATGCATCTTAAATTCAAAAGCATCTTGTCTACTTTTTCTTAGCCCTCACTAATGATTCACCTTTTGAGAGCATTGCTCAAGTTGAAAATATCAGAGTAACAGATGTGATGCATTAAGAATTTGTTAAAAATAGACAGTGAATAAAAGGGTTAAATCCAAATTCCTCAGACTGACAGCATGGGCTTCTAAACAACTTGGGAATGGGTGGTACTCAAAAGTGTGCTGAATTAACTTAATTGACTCTTCCATTTCCATACCTGATTCAATATTTTATTTAGAGAATTTTTTTTAATTGAAGAATTGATTCTGAGGTGTTCTAATTATATTAGCTCTCGGGATGAACCACCTTTGAACTATAACCACCTCTTCCCAAGGCACAGAACTGGCTAAATTCATTAATTGTCTTTTGATTTCATGGACCATTGAAACGTCAGCCTTTGTGGGTTCCTGCTGAGTGGCTCAGGGTCACTAGTGCCCTTAGGATTTACAATCTTCTTAATTTCAATTATTCCTTCCTTGTCTCCATAAGCTTTTATAAGGCCTCCTCCTAGGTTTGCTTTTGCTTAAAACTGAATTTCCTCTCCTGCTACCTCTTCCCCACTTGCTTTCCTTCTCTGTGCCTTATACTTTCCCTTACTAACTTCTGGGGGATCCTCCTGATACACATTCTTGAAATATATTTCACCCGTGGTAATCAAAGGCCAACCTTGCCATCCACTGTGGAAATAAGTCCTAGAAACATTTAATTCAGAAAAGATCTTGGCCTCTGGAGTAAAACTGCCTAGAATTCAAATTCCCACACCTCCACTTCCTGGCTGCATAGTCTTGGATGAATTCTTTAAATGTTTCTGAGTTTCTGTTTTATCATCTGAAAAGTAGGTGTGATAATAAAAACCATAAAAGATTATTGTGAGCATTTAATGAGATAATACACAGAAAGTTTATAGTATATAATGGATAGGAAACATCCCCTAAATGTCTGTTATTATTGCCATTATTAAAATCATCATCCTAGGGTTGCTGTGTAGTTTGTATGTATGTTGTTTGTATGCAAGAAAAGCAATGAGCCCAGTGACCAACACTCACGAAGCGTTCAATAAATTTCAGGTATTATTATTGTACTCATGAATAACCTAGAATCACAAGATAGCATGGAAGAGGAAAATAGAGACTATTTAATCCTCTAATTTTACAGATGAGAAAACAGGTTAGAGAAGGGGAATTAGCTGTGAAAGAGGACACAAAGGACAGCTCTGGACTCCACTGCAGCCTCTTTTCCAGGTCAACCCCCAGCCTGATTAGTAGGCAGTGGACAGAGGGGAGGATATTTAAGTTGGTAAGAAAGTGAGGAGCGGGAGAATAAAGAAAAATGCATAAAAGAAACTGCAGAATAGATCCAGAGATCAACAGAACAGACATTGGTGGGACAGTGGAGAATGTTTCCAAAAAATTGGAATCATAATCGGAGCCTCTGGGAAATCAAATGCTGACAGTAAAAATTGAGACAAGGAAGAGAAAAGCAAGAGGGAACTAAAAAGTTTAACAGAGAAGTACAAGGAGTTGTGTAAAAAAGCTTAAGGCTTCCCAGGTGGCTCAGTGGTAAAGAACCCACCTGCCAACACAGGAGATGCAAGAGACATGGTTTGATCCTTGGGTTGGGTTGATCCCCTGGAGAAGGAGATGGCAACCCACTCCAGTATTCTTGCCTGGGAAATCCCATGGACAGAGGAGCCTGGGGGGCTAGAGTCCATAAGGTCACAAAGAGTCAGGTAGGACTGAGCATGCAAGCATGCAACAGCTTGCACGTAGGGACCTAAAGTGTTACATTGTCCATGACTTTGGTCCAGAGGTAAAGGAGCAGTTTAAGCAGAAATGCTTTCCCAAAAGCCTAGGCCGATTTATCACCTGTGAGTTCCCACAGATTATTTATGGTGGGTCCAACAAGGAACTGCTATTGGGTGGCAGCTGTTGCTACCACAACTCTTACTTACTGTTGCTCCAAGAGTGTGATTTCACTTGGTTCAACACTGACAACACAGCACTGATAGGATAGATTGTCACTGGTGACAGCAATGGGGGAGTAAGTCTTGGACAAGGGCCAAAAGTGGGAAGGCCAAAACAGAACTGCCAACCCAGGGTCATGAAGGGATGCTAGGGTCAACATGTGGGTTTCTCATCATGAAAGGAGCATTTGCCTAGAATGCAAAGGCACAGACACAACATACAGAGGAAGCGGCAGGAATGGAGAGGGACACGTGTCTGCAAAGAAGGTGCATATTAACTGGAAGATTACAGAGGGCTTCATAACTTATAGTTTGTCTTCCCTATTTGACTCCTGTTGTATCTGTTATGGAGGTGTCCCTGGGGTGCCTGGGCCAGTCAGAACATAATTACTCCCTGCTGTTTTGTTATGTTATGGACTTCAAATGTCTTGCAAGGTCATGGAGATTGAATTGCTTCCCTGTAGCAGAATCTGCATAAGACGGAAAAAGGGTCAGGCAAAGGGCAAATATAAGCTGGGATACATTTGCGCTTGGCCTGGACAAAGGCTAAAGGGAAGACTCAGCAACATCTTCTAGGGCTTCGGGTTTCAGCTAACAATACTGACAACAGGGAGGAAACCACTCTTGCTACCACCACTGTCTTTGTCTCTCCCATGAAGGAGAGGATTGTCTTTCTAATTTATGTCTTTCTAGTCTGTTAGTATGTGCTTAATATGGCACTGGCAACGATTAAGGACAAAGAAAACTGGAACACAGACTGTGCCTCAAGGATTTAAGGATGTCAAGTCTTTTAGATCTTCAAACAGAAGTCCTCCTTTTAGGACAGTTAACCAGCTAACTTGCCATTTGCTCAGCGTCTTGGGAGAGGTCAGTGGAAGAAACACATGCTATTTCTCAATTAGACATGTCCTAGAATCTCCTATGTGAGGGCCCCATAGAGATGAAGTAAAGAAGGAAAGTTTCTGAAGTTTAAATGTTTAAATGGCCTTCCAGGAAGGGAAGTTCCTACAGCTGTCACAGCGCCCACTCCCACAGGTGCACCACTGAACCTAGATACGGCCTGAGCATCCTTCCTAGCACCACACTCCAGGCAGTGCTACCCAGGTAACAGGATGTGCCACAAGAGATGCCCTTCCTGGCTACTCCTCACTTTTTAAATATGAGTTATTAACGGATGCAGAAGTAAGACTAAGATGCAAGTTCTGTGACACCCAGCTCAGTGCCATCATACCTTGATTCTGCTTCTCCTCCCTTCTCCTGTGCCAGTGAGGATCCCCTGCTGCTCTTTTCCAGCAACAGCCTTTGAAATTTCACACATTCCAAACGTGTGTTCAATTTACAGGAAGCCCAGAGCTAGTCTTAGTGAAAGTGATATGAGAGGTGCACAAAGGTCCGCTTGCCCTGAGAGTATAGATCCTGGCAGGCTCGCCTTAGTGAGTCAAGACTATTCCTGTCCCCATCACCCAGCTTCAGTACAATGCACACATATCAGCAGGTCATGACTACCAGAAGTCAGGGTACCTACCTAAGGAGACATTTCTGGAAGAATAAGGACTTGAGAATCAGCTAAAGGCAAATGACAGTCATAGTCTTCCCCTTGCACAGACTTGGTGACCTCTCTGAAGCACAGTGCCTTTCTATGAAATGGGGCTAATATCACGCGCCTGGAAAACTGGTGAAGTCAAACGAGATAATGCATATGCAGTGCGTCATCTGTTGAGCTGGTAAAGAATCCGCCTGCAATGTGGGAGACCTGGGTTAGATACCTGGGTTGGGAAGATCCCCTGGAGAAGGGAAAGGCTACCCACTCCAGTATTCTGGCTTGGAGAATTCCATAGACTGTATAGCCCATGGGGTTTGCAAAGAGTGGGACACGACTGAGCAACTTTCACTTTCATTTTCATCCATATCGTAAGTGTGGCTTTCCCCAGGACTGCTGAAGACAAAAGGACCATTGAGGGAGTAGACTGCAGATAAATAACATACTGAATTAAAAATTAAGAGCAAGAGACTTTGTCTTACCTCTGAAGGGGTAGGGCAACCAGGGGAGTGGAAAATGCAAAAGGTCTAGGTGAGAGCACAACAAAGATCACAGCAACAGACAAAGCTGAGCACAGCCTGTTTGGCTGTAAGAGCTGGGCCTGGAGCTCGAGTGACACCAGGAGACAGAGCAACTGCTGATACTGAGGAAAAACCCAGCCTGGCAGGTGCTGCGGAGTATTCAAAGGGCTCAGCAAAAAATTGGGTCATGGAATAAGCAAGCAGCAGGCACCTGGGATTCTGGGAGAGGGAAGAAACTTGGCAAGGATCACCAAAGGGAATCCAGGAGGCAGTCTGTGTCTGGGGCATCTCTGGGCAGGCAGCAGGATCCCAGGGACAGACAATGGTTCAGAGACCTCAGCTTTTGGCAGGGACACTGTAAAATCTCATAAGGACCTCCACCCTAGAGTGGCTCTTACGGCAGGCAGGTTCCTGTGATATTGTCTCAGCTACAGAGGCAAGAGGCCAAAGACAGGGCTGTCTTACAGATGGGGATCAGGATCAGGTAGCTCCTAAAGGTGGGAGAAAGAGGAACAAGAGTGTTAGAACTGGGTAAGGTCAGATACGGAGAAGGCAATGGCACCCCACTCCAGTACTCTTGCCTGGAAAATCCCATGGATGGAAGAGCCTGGTAGGCTGCAGTCCATGGGGTCACTAAGAGTCAGACACGACTGAGTGACTTCCCTTTCACTTTTCACTTTCATGCATTGGAGAAGGAAATGGCAACCCACTCCAGTGTTCTTGCCTGGAGAATCCCAGGGACAGGGGAGCCTGGTGGGCTTCCGTCTATGGGGTTGCACAGAGTCGGACATGACTGAAGCGACTTAGCAGCAGCAAGGTCAGATAAGCATTGTAAGAACAGCAAAACCAGAGAAATCTAAGGTAAAAACTATAGCTGGCTTTTTTATCATAGGATCTGAGAAACTTTGGACAAATGAACATTTCAAAGCCTCCAACCGTTCATCTGTAAACAGAGAATAAAAACTAGCAAATAGCATCATTCTAGGGACTACATAAAATGAACATAAGACATTTTTTCTTCATAACTTCATCCAAATCTGTCTTAACTCCCATGAACATCTCACTAACTATATAGATAAAAGCATATAATATATGGTAATATACAGAACATTATAACTGTAGCATGGGCTTCCTTGGTAGCTCAGTTGGTAAAGAATCTGCCTGTAGAGCAAGAGACCGAGGTTCGATCCCTGGGTCAGGAAGATCCCCTGGAAAAGGAAATGGCAACCCACTCATTTCTTGCCCGGAAAACCCTATGGACAGAGAAGTCTGGCAGGCTGCAGCCATGGGGTTGCAAGAGTCAGACAGAACTAAGCGACTAAACCACCGCCGCCGCAGCTGTAGCATATCCGACGATGGGAACCACAGCGGGTGGTGATAGTAAGAGCCCGTACATGTACATATCACTTTTCAACTGATACTCTTTGCATCCATTTTCTTGCTTGATCTTCACACTTTGTGATGTAGGCACAAAGAGTAACTATGAACTGGAAACAGCAAAATGTTCGGCAAATAGAGAAATATTTGTATTAATGATATTTTTACTTTTTGTATTTTATAATGCTTTAATATCCTGGGGCCTTATGATTTGGGGATGGAGTGCCCCTCCCAGGGTTATGCTTGGAGATTATAAACAACTTGACTGAAAGTATGCCTTTCATATGCAAACCAACAAATTCAAAGCCCATACTTCAACCACTTCCTTTATCGGATTCTCTCACACTGAGTCAGTACTCTCTCTGCCCTAAATCACTCCAGGGCCAGATGCCAGACAAGTGGGGGCTACCCTACCTCCTAGACTCCACTGACAGCATTCCAACACGCAATCTTAATCTTGCTGAGTGTGCCTACCCTGCCTTGTCCCTTCCTTTCCACAAAAACCTCAGTGAAGACGACATTTTCTTATACTCCGTCTGCTTTCTGACCAACCCTGGTACTTCCATACGTGGCCCTGCGTTGCACAGTGTAGTGTGTCTCTTCTTGGGAACTGCAAGTAACAAACTATCAGTTCAAAGGCAGTTATTTAGTGATCTGTTGACCTCACCACCCCTGAATAAAAATCATATCCCAGGTACATTTTAAAGCAATGCTAAATCAAATATGGTAAATAGCACCAGGGTATTTATGCTGCTGCTGCTGCTAAGTCACTTCGGTCGTGTCCCACTCTGTGCGACCCCATAGACGGCAGCCCACTAGGCTCCCCTGTCCCTGGGATTCTCCAGGCAAGAACACTGGAGTGGGTTGCCATTTCCTTCTCCAATGCATGAAAGTGAAGTTGCTCAGTCATGTCCGACTCTGTGCGACCCCATAGACGGCAGCCCACCAGGCTCCCCGTCCCTGGGATTCTCCAGGCAAGAACACTGGAGTGGGTTGCCATTTCCTTCTCCAATGCATGAAAGTGAAAAGTGAAAGTGAAGTCGCTCAGTCGTGCCAGACTCTTAGCGACCCCATGGACTGCAGCCCACCAGGCTCCTCCATCCACGGGATTTTCCAGGCAAGAGTACTGGAGTGGGTTGTCATTGCCTTCCCCGAGGGTATTTATAGGTACTTTAAAAAATTTTACAAAGAAATAAATAGAACCATTATATTACATTAAAATGGAAAGATCTCAACATTTCAAGTGGAAAAAAGTCATAGAACAGATTTTATAATATGATTCTACTCATGGAAAAAAGTTAATTTGTTTCTCTACATGCACATACGCATGCACAGGAGGATAAAGGATTTATGCTCAGCTACTGGCCGTGGCTATAGCTGGAAACAGGGGTGGGCTGAGGCAAGTGGGAGAAGAATGTTGAAGGAAGAATTTCAAACTGTTTTATACATATGTCTTTACTCTTTGAATCTCTAACAAAATTAGATTCATGTTTTATTTAATAATGATGGCATAAGTGATTATTCAGCATCTGATTCTTAACATGTACATAATACAGTAACATAGAATGGATACTATTCAATAATAAGTATTATCTGGATATTATCAGAGCAAATCTTTCCACCAAAGGGCCACTAGGAGTTAGCAGTCAGGGGCACAATGAGCTTTTTAGAGCTTCTAAATCAACTCTGATGAACTATTAGAGAAGGGCTTATGTCAAAACCCAGAACTTACTAAAAGCATTTATCATCATTATCTCTCTATCCCCTAATATACAATAACTCATTTTTCCAGCATCCATAGTTTGCAAGGGATTTTAAAATCAAACCTTAAAAGCTAAATTTTTCTAGAATCCGTCTGGACTTAGCACTCAGTGCCAATGGAGAAGCTCAGGATAATTTGTTTTCCTCTATAATTTCAGCGTAGATCAATACAAGAGTTCTTTATTGCCTCTACAGTTTCTATAGCACTTGGCGGTCAATCACTACAGAAGGAGCAGTCTGGGATCCACAGATTGGAGGTGGTCAGACTCCATTTTTCATGTGGTTTCTGTGGTTTCAAGTGAATTTGGGGCAGAAAGAAGAGAAGCTAGCTTCTTACTGTGTAGTCCTCAGAATTGAAGGTATGGGCTGCTGAGACTGGAGGGTAGAGAAAGGATTATAGTTCAGTAATATTGCAAAGGATAAGACGTAGGCTGTGAAGCCTGCCTGGCTTCCGATTGTTGTTCTTGCCCTTGGATGTGTGACCTTAAGCAAGTCACTTCACTTCTTGAAGTGTTCATTTCCTCATTGGTCTAACAAGGATAATAACTGCATCAACATCATATAGTTATTATAGGGAATACAAATTCCTGAAAAACAGTAAATGTTCTGTATGTTATTTGTTTTCCTTATATTTGAGATAGTACACTCTTAGTTTGGTAGACTCTGTGCCTTCAATCAAATTCATATTAATACATCAACCACATGATAGCCTCAATCTCTGCTCACAGGGGGCTTACAGCATAATTAGAGAGGTCAAAGATATTCCTGCAAAAAGTTAGATAGCCATACAAAGTTTATCTAGAGATTTAGGGCAAACATTGGCCACTCGTCATTCCATCTTCATGGTCTGAATAACGAAAGCTATAGGGGTCTCAGAAGAAGGAGAAATTGCATTACAGAAAATTTCATAAGAGTTATGATTTGACCAAGGTTTTTGGCCAGGTTTGTTTGGACAGAGAACAAGGTAGAAAGCCTTCTGGATGGGAAAACAGAATAAGAAAAACCATGATGTATTGTGAGGGTTCCCAAAGCAAAAAGTAAACAGTTGATGTGGAGAATGGGTTTTGAAATAATTAGTTGCAGCTGATTATGTTCTTTTTGAAGATTTCAACCTTATTCAAATTTAACTCTAAAACCTTGCTGTATTAAAGATTATGTCTTAGACACTTGCTACAATTGAGAATGAATTAAAGCAAAGTTCTAAAATCACCTTGAAAACAAACAGTAACCACTGCAATAAAATCTGAGACCTAATGAAATATGGCAGGGCAAGACCCTAGCATAGTTATACCTATAATGAGGTCCCCAGACCGGCAGCATGGCCACCACCTTGGAACTTGTGTGAAATGTGAGTTCTCAGGCTCACTTAACTGATTCAGAAACTCTGGGGGTGGGTCACAGAAATGAACGTTTTATACATGCTGCACTCATGACAGTTATACCACAATCCCAGTACATACATTCCTTTCAAGCTCACTTATTTAATATTTGTATACGGCTTAACACAGTAAATTTCTCTATTATTACTTGCAAAGAGCTTTTTGCAGGTGTCCTGCCATCCACTATTTTAGAGCAAATTCTTGGAAAGAAAAAATCTTGAGGAGGTCTTAGTTTTCTTTTTTCCCAACAGCAAAAAGAAAAAAAAAAATCAAAAGTAATCAAACGGTCATTTTAATAATATAATTTATCTTCTTATAATGTGACTTAACAGAATCACCATGGAGAATGTTAAAAAGAATATCCTGTGCAATTGGAGCTTTACATTTTGTTTTTCTGAAAATGCTTTAGCTGTAAATGGGCCAGATCCCATTAGCAAACTTACCGTGGAGCCCAGAGGAGCTTTCTGACAGGAATATCCTGTCATGGTGGTAGCAAAAAGCATAAAAATTGATTTTAATCATTTGATCTCCAGGTGAGGAATTGATGCTAGAAGGTTAAGATGTTGCTAGTACATTCAATGTCCCTTTGGAAAATTTTCTTTTTAAAGGAAGATTTTTACCTCAAAACATCAAAACACATGAAAGAATAAAAAAGAAAAAGAAATCCAAAACTCAAAGGTCTAGAATAAATACAAGTTTAGCTGGAACCCACTATTAAAGCCCCATGGAATATCAAAGGACTATCCCAAAGATCTTTCTTCCAGTTCTAAGTACTGGGACTTGAAATGTTTTCCACAAACACCCCCTTGAATTGCCTGTACCTGAACACCATTAGTTCAACATTTCTTGTAGATAGTTTATATTTTGAAGCACACTTTGAGGCCAGACACATACCAGCCTGAGTGAGCCAGCAGTTGAAACTAAGTCCTCACAATGGCATAGCAGTCCCTCCATACTGTGACTTCTGACTATTTTTCTATAACATAGCAGCCCTGACCTAATCACATGAGGCCAGTTGAGAGCTTTCTCCGGCTGATAGCACAAAAGGAAGTCTGAGAAATTCAATGCACAAGAATGACTCAACAGCATATGCACCTTCACTGTTTTGAAAATGGAGGGGACCACGTGGCAAGAAACACAGGCTGCCTCTAGGAACCGAGAACTGACAGCCAACAAGGAATCGCGGGCCTCTGTCCTAGGGCCACAAGGAATGGAGTTCCCCTAAGAATTCATCTTTTTTGAGAATAAACATGGAAACAGATATCTACCCAGAGCCCCCAGATGAATACTCAGTCCAGCCAACATACTAATATCAGCCTTCTGATACTCTGAGCAGAGAGCCCAGCTGAGCCCACTTGGACTTCATACCTGCAACCCTATGAATGAATATGGGTATTGTTTTATGCCACTAAATTTGTGGTAATTTGTCACACAGTAATAAATGAAGTGAAGAAATAGGTACAGAAATGTCTAATCTAGTGATAAAATCAGATGCTATCCCTCAAGAAATATTCAAATAATATTTGATAAAAAGTATGGTCACAAAGAGTTGGACACGACTGAGCAACTGATCTGATCTGATGGTGTATTTATCTATACTCTTTTCTGAAACACCTTAATATTTCTTTACTTTTAGTTTCCAAATCACTACATGCTCAAAAATTAATACAATAGTACAAGCATGTCAAAATTAGACACTGAAATAATAAATCCTAATGAGGCATTTAAGAGAAATTAAACCATGACCATGTCAATTTTAGGGAAAAGAAACTCCTTTCTATGGAGATGAGGGTGGGAGGAATAAGTCCAATAGTGCAATGTCTCTTAATGTGCCATCCTATAATTAGGATTTGATGTCTACATGAAGAAGCCATGAGGTCAGGCAGGAATGTTAATCTCTCAGCTTGCTCTGGGTTTACAAATGATTCCACATTTGCAGAAGCACTGAAAACTATACAATTTACTTCATGTCAACTTTCCCTACTTTTTTTTTTTTTGCACATCTTTGTAAACATTTTATTGAACAGTCACACCCAGTTTAAAAGTACATCTCTAATAATAACAACAAAAGAAAACCAAGAGAAGAGAATGGTGTTTTGTGCAAAACAAGTATTATTCCAATTGAAGGATGTGGCAACACAATTATTTCTCATATACTTATTTCTCCATTTTCAATGAAAATACAATGGATTACATGAAGGAAATATTTTTCTACTTTCATGAGTGAGGAAATGTGTCTATAAATAATCATATTCCACAAGGACAACAATGTGACTATTTTGCATCTTAACACGTATTTGTCCTAGCGAGTCCAACTTTTAGAACAGTGTTTTTGTTTGAACACAACAGATTCAATTTCTATCTGGGTCAATTAGCTTCAGCGGCTACAATCTGCTCCAAGATTTTATTATGAAATGAATTCCAGCCAATCATTTAACCAAAGTCACTATGGGTTAAAGGAGGGTGGATCAGAAACATATCCAGTGTATCCTAATCCACCAATAATGAATCTACCTAAGACCATTATTATTTCATATATTCAAAAGGTTTCTCAAGTATTTTTCCCTCTGCCCTAAGTTGTTCGATGATACAATCTGCTTCAAGTATTTGGTGGTAAATTTGGTGTCTGGAGAAGGAAATGGCAATCTACTCCAGTACTATTGCCTGGAAAATCCCATGGACAGAGGAGCCTGGTAGGCTACAGTCCACGGGGTCGCAAAGAGTCAGACACGACTGAGCACACTTTCTTCTTTCTTTCTTTCAGAGAGGCCTGGATCACTCAACCACATAATATTAGTGTGCAGGAGCACTTGGGAAGGAATCTAGCATTAAAGACCTTTTTTTTCCTCTTCACTAATGTGACTGAGGCTCAGAGAGGGAAGGAACTTGTCTGAGACAACAGGGCAACGGAGTGACAGAGCCAGGCCAGACACAGACTCTGTTCCATTTGCTAGGTAATAGCATTTCTTCTCAGTTTTCTCTGACTTTTCGGAGCACTGATGGGACCACTCTTCCATCCACCCCACCCTACTCCATACAATCCATGTTGCTTCACAACCTTAGGCATTCTCTGGACGATATCTGAAATCTGAAACCCTACTTGAAGGGCAGAGAAACTGAAGAAAGAAGTAGGACACACCACACGGGTAGGTTTAAGAAGCAAAGAACTCTCATAGGAGGTTGGTCTCCAGCAGCCGTGGAAGAATCAGATCTCTGCACCCACCTGATAGAATCTTAGAAGTTTATACAGAGGCCTTAACTGAGTTTAGTCATGTATACCAACCAGACGATCTCAACAACAGCTTACTCTTTTGAGGCTACTTTCTTGAAATGACGACTAGCATGGGCGTAATAGCAGGGCGTATATTCCAAGGACAGGGAAGGGTTAAGGAACTTCCAGTTGCCCAAGACCAGCTGGAACATCAACCAGCCTTCACATCCTCTCAATGACCTCCTCCAACAATCCATCATACAAATAGCTGAGAGAGTGGTGCTTTAAAATATGCATCATATCACGTCACTTCTCTGCCTTAACCCTCTGGTGGCTTCCCTCCACATACAGAGTAAAATCCCAGGCATTTGAAACCTCCGAGCTTCCAGGCTTTGCATTATGTGGCTCCTGCCAACACCTTGGCCTCCCCACACTACTTTCGTTGCTCATAGCACTCACTCCCCCTCACAAGGCCTTTTTTCTGCTCAGTAAGCCCATCCACCCTGCTTCTATCTCAGGGCATTTGCATTTGATGTTCTCTGTATGTTGAAGATCTCCCAGAACTTTATTGGTTCTTTCTTGTTTGTATCTCAACCCTAGTGATACTTCCTCAGAGAAGCCTGCCCTGACTACTCAGTCTAAATCAGGCCCACCTTCCTGTAACTACTTTCTAATTCCAGGACTCTGTTTACTGTCTTCAAGCACTTTTCACTACTTGAAATCATCATATTCATCGGTGAATGTATGCGTTGTTTTTTACCACTCTGAGATCCCAAGACACCAGGGATCTCAGCTATCATATTTACATGCTTCTTATATCCCCAGTATCAATCAATAAAACTGCTGGGAAAGATTGAAGGCAGGAGGAGAAGGGGACTACAGAGGACGAGATGGTTGGATGGCATCACCAACTGGATGGACATGAGTTTGAGCAAGTTAAGGGAGATGGTCAAGGACAGGGAGGCCAGGTGTGCTGGAGTTCATCGGGTTGCAAAGAGTCAGACACAACTGAGCAACTGAACAACAACATCAATCAATAAAATGGTGTCTAATACAGGGAAAATGCTCCAGAAGCCTTTCCTGGGTGGGTGAGTGAATGAAGAAGGACCACAGCTACCATCTGCCACCGCCTATATGATAACCTCTATTAATCAGAATGTTTAACTAACCAAAAGAGCATAACCCCTTTCTGACTGTACCAGAAAACAGAATTTCTAATATACCAATTAGTGTTACAGCTGCATTAATGGAATCATTAAGTGCCCAACTGATCAGGCCTATATATAACAGAAAACAAGAAAAATCACATGTAATTTATATCCACTGGAAATGGACCATCCAGGATACAGATGGCTGACAGGAAGAAACCCACTTACCCTTTCCTTTGAGTTCTGCAGAAGAATTATTTTATTTTCCCCCAACTACGCTAATGCAGTGTGCTTCAGGTTCCTTCTTGTGTGGAATCCATGAATTTGCAAGGGAGATAGGATCTCCCTCCCTTTGTTGTTCCTTTATGGTAAAAGATGAAGCTTTTTCCATTCATGGAAACTCACAAAATCACATGTCTCATAAAGTTCATAACTGTCTCACTGAGTGACATAGTCAGAAAAAAAGCTCACTTCAAAATGTTTCCTACTTGATGCCAGTGCCCCTTAATTCTAACAAATTGTGTTTTTTCTTAAATTAATGTATATAGGTATTATAGTCCCAGCCAATATTATTATTATCATGTGTTTATGTGAAAGAAAATGTGCAAACTACTAATATGTTTCCCAATTCCTGACAAGTTATACATTTAGCATATTAAGGGTGGATTTAAGTTTTCTTCCAACAAAAGCGTTTTAGTTGTATCAACCCCGTATCTGGAGACAAGCACTAGGCAGATACCAGCAGTTATTTTTGCTTCCTACTCATTTTTTGCCCTTCATAAGAACTCAACCCTTGGGAGCTGACAAATAAAGATAAATTACCAGTCTGGAGCATCCTAACTAACTAAGCCACTATAGTCACTTAAATGAATCTTGAAACCCTTTTTTTGCTATGTTAGCAGAAATTTCTCATTGTCTTGTACTCTGTGACTAAGAATTACATAACACCAAGAAAAGGTTGTAAAAGCCAGGTTCATTATCACACTGACTCTACCTTCAGACTTAATGATACTCCTTCACTGGAAAAGGGACTGCTCTCTGCCTAGGGACGTGTGTGATAAGAGTTTTGTATCTTACAAGCATAAAACCTCTTTTTCATATATAAAAAGCATATATATGACTTTCAATTGATTCTAGACAATGTTATAGAGTATGATCAAATTAAAAATCCCCTAATTTATTTTAAGCACTGATATTATTTAATGCAAAAACATATTTCTAATTACAGCAAGAATAGTAAGAGCTGACATTCACTGGGTTTAAAAAAAAAAAAAAACTCCATGTATAATACTTCCTTTAATCTTCAGAGTGATCCCACAGGGAGGTATTTTAATTGTGTAGTGATGAACACACTATAAACAAGGCATTCAGGAGACAGATGGCCTGAGTCTGTACCCCAACACTGTCACTTACTTGTCACAGGACCTTGGACAAGTTATTTAATCCCTCTAGGCCTCAGTTTCTTAATCTATAAATTGGGAATATTAGTAGTTAACTACCTCATAGTGTTTTGTGAGAAATAAATTATAAACATATATAACAGACTTAAAACAGTTAACCTCAATACAGAGGACATGATACTAGAGTTTCTCAAACTTTGGTCATTTTTATACCTTGTAAAGGGTTGGTCCATATACGTGTGTACCAATTTAGTATTAATACTGCTCTTTACTTAATATTGCCTTTTTGCAGTGCAATTCTGACACTTACTGCCTAGAGCTAGGTCATAGTTCAAATGTGAAGGGAAGAATTCTCCACAAATTCACCTCATTTCAGACACCAGCCCCAAGCTCCAGGACTCTCAGACTATCCACAAATTCAGGGATTTCCACTACCTTTCAAGTTGGCTAATTTCCTGGATGAACTCACAGAACTCAGGAGATTTCTATGTTTATGATTATAGTTCTATTATAAAGGACACAATCAGGACCAGCCAAATGCAGACACATACAGGGTGAGATCTGAGAAGGTCTCAAACACAAAATGTCCATGTCCTTAGAACGCATTACCCTCCCAGCATGTTAGGGTGTCTCACCAATCAGGAAACTCAACCTGATTTGAGTTTTTTGAGAGATCAGTATTTTCCTTGCAGCTTCAGTACACAGGTATCAGTGAAGCATTGGTCACATGATTACATTTAGTCTTCAGTCTCCCCAGAGGTCAGGTTGATGTCCTTGGCTCAAAGCCCCAACCCTTGAATTACACGGTTGTGATTCAAGCATGGCCAGCTTCTATCCTGAAACGATCTAGGGGTTCACCATGCATCACTTTGTAGTATGAACTAGGAAAAGCCCAATATGGATAACAGAAACACTTCTATCACACTTGGTAATTCCAAGGATTAAAAGGTTACTTCCCAGGAATCAGGGACAAAAGCTAGTCAAAATATTTACTAACACCTTTAAATCAACTCACTTTGGGCCTTAAATAAGCTTACTATTTTTGTAAGCAGTAACAAGGTTACCACAGGCTTGATATGCTAGATCAAGCACATCAAGCATATGCTAGGTCACACATTAATGTGTATTAGACTTAAAATTTTAAATGTTTATCTGCATATCACCCCAGATCATCTCAGGTCATCATACACTCATTCATTTTAACAGTTAAGTTTGTTATTTCCCACCCACCCCCAAATCCATATTCTTTTAATTTATGTGTCTTCGAAGTGTTCTTTTTGTCTTCGAAGTGTTCCATGTGAGTAAAATCAGATTGTGTGAGCTCCACAGAACTGTCAGAGTCTCATCTGTTCATTCTATAGGTAAGGAAACTGATGTCCAGCAGAAGAAATTGACACACCCAAGTCCACACAGCTAGGCTCCCTCTCAGTCTTCTGGCCTCCAGAAGGGCAGAGGTTCTTTTACTACTTTCAGCAAGCTTCCTGGCTAGTGTGGAATGGCTCAGAGGGGTGCCTGTAAAGGAGGGAGGAAACGGAGAGTCTGACATGCCTCTTTTCATACTAAATGCTGATGGCATCATCAGGAGTATGCAGGGTATCAAGGCTGAGTTACACTGACTGGCTTTCTGAGCCATGAAGCAAATTCAACCTGGTTTTGGGATCTGGGTTTGTGGTCACTAATAGCTGGTTTATTGCCATCCAGGCCCTGAGTGCTACTTTTTCTCTGGTATTTAATGGACATTTTTGTGTTATATCCTGACCCCAGCCTGCAGGTATGGGAAAACACAGTTGCTATCCTTACTATTTGTCTATCTCAACATGAACCTTAAAAAAATAAACACACTGTGTGTCACTGTGAAAATAAAGTGAAGAAGAGCTATGGTAAAGCAATTGTATTTTTAAAATGGACTCAGTTTTAGGGACTTTCTTCAAGCCTGGTAACAACTCCACTCTGCACAATGTTGACTTGTCATTTGCCTAATGGGAATGATAGAGTGAGGGCAGAGACGGGTGTCTATTTGTAAAATTCAACATTGATTTCCCCCGTCCTTGTACATGTGCCCAGACACAATTGCGGCAAATGGTCTTTTAAAAATTTAAAAATACATTAAATAGACTAATGAGCCTCCAATAAGTGTGTATGTGAATAGCTTTTTTCCCTCAACGTGGCTTTCTACCATGAAAACTAAGTGCATTCCGGGAATACATTGCAAGTAATCTCTTGACAGCTACTATTTTGGATGCTTATATTTTATACCTTCATTTAAATGGACTTTGATACTCTGATATGTTTTGACTCACTGTTCTTTCTTTTGTTCTATCCAGTAGCAAAATCCTGTAATGTTCCTTTGCAAAATCTCTCATTGTCATCCTTCCCATCTCTCCTCTTGCAATCATACCAGTCTAGCCCTTCTTTACTTTGTTCTGGGATAATGGAAGTGAATTCTGAGCTGATCAGTCAGAATCCAGGGTCTCATCAGTGTGTAGCACCCCTCTCTGTGTACTGACATTCGTCATCAGTCCCTTAGGATCCCCAGATCTTTACTCTAGGTAGGGAAGAGGATAGGGAGTGTTAGGATTCAGGCTGTGAACCTGATTCCAAACCCCAACTCCCATGGTCATTAATTCTGTGACTTTGGGCAGCTGAATTTATCTTTCGGAGCCAAAGTTCACATATCTGCAAAAAGAGGATGAATTGCATACCTCATAAGGTTATTATGAGAATTAACTGAAACAATCCATGTAAAGTACTTAGCACACTGTCTTGCATAATGTAAATGTACAATAAATGGTAGCTGTAAAAGATGATGCAATCTGTTGAACAAACCTAGAGTTTCTTGATTATACTGTAAAGTCCTGCAAAACCGAAACCATTTCCCATGCTTTCCAAGTTTTTATTATTTGTTTCTTAAACAATATAACCAATGAATGATTCAGTCCAATCCTGAAAACCCTGGATTTATGAGCAATCTATCCCCCAGAAATTGTGCTCCTGTTGACAAGGTCAGGCAAAGCACCCTGAAATACCACTTTATTAATTTCCATTCAGCCCCAGGCTGGCAAAACCTAATTACCAGGTTGAAGGAGTCACCACTCATCACTCCAGATTAAGTTGCCTGGTACTCATATTGGTAGAAATACAAACCTTATGAGTCTGCTACTCATCTTACCAAAGGGCAAGCGCCAAGATCACCAGAGGGCAGAGTATTTGCCCTGACTACTGAGACTTAAACCTTTATATTGTCTTGTTTGCACACTTACAATT
Organism: Bubalus bubalis; assembly: GCF_019923935.1. Taxonomy (NCBI): domain Eukaryota; kingdom Metazoa; phylum Chordata; class Mammalia; order Artiodactyla; family Bovidae; genus Bubalus; species Bubalus bubalis. The sequence continues at coordinate 22,617,445 of NC_059177.1, read as the reverse complement.
TAATATTCTAAGTCTGTATCTTTGGCTAAACTTTGAGTTGCTTGAGGAAAGAAAAAAACCTCTCATATATTTTTTTGTCATTTTCAGGGACAAAATTCATTTTCCAAATGACATGAAATAGTTGTTTTGTTTCCGTTCTGAAGTACAGAGCTTAGTCAAAGATATACTGGACCAAACACTGGTTCTTACTCCAGATTCCCACTCACTTCACCTGGAAATTTAAGCAAAAGGACAAGATTGTGTCTGATGAGAAAACTTCAACTTCAAGTAACAGGAACCTGATTCAAAACTGTGTCTAATGAAAAATGGGGACTCACTGACTTGCTAATTAAAAATTTGATGATTATGCTACATTCAAGAAAGTCTAAGTTCTGATTCTCTAATGATGTCATTGAAAACTTATCTCTTCCCATCCACTGTCTCTGATATTATTTGTGTTGCCTTCCTCTCAAGCAGCTCTACTTGCCTGGTGTCCGATGACCTCTAGCTGCCCCCATCTTACCTCCTGTCCTCCTATCACCAGCAGTATATGAGTTCTCCTTCCTAGAAGTGATGTCCACTAGTTTGACTACATTCTGCAAAACTATTCATTGTATTTGGGGGTGGGCAGAATCCTTGGTTGACAGTCTCCTCAGGATTAGATGCAAATGAGAGAAGAATAGTTTCCTAAAAGACAACCTACGGAATGGGAGAAAATACTTGCAAATGATACAGTTGACAAGTGATTAGTCTCCAAAATATACAAATAATTCATAGAGTTCAATATCAAAAAAAACCCAAACAACCCAATGAAAAAATAAGCAGATCTAAATAGAAATTTCTCCAAAGATACATAGATGGCCCAAAACGACACAGAGATGCTCTATGTTGCAAATTACTAGAGAAATGAAAATCAAAACTACAATGAAGTATCTCATCACACCAGCCAAAATAACTAATGTTAAAAAATTGACAAATAATATATGCTGGAGAGGGTGCAGAGAAAAGGGAACTCTCCTATACTGTTGGTGGGGATGCAAACAGTTACTATGGAGAACAGTATGGAAATCCCTTAAGAAACTAAAAACAGAACTACCATATGATCCTACAATGCCACTCTTGGGCATGTATAAGCAGACAACCATAATTAAAAACATACATTCACCTCAGTGTTCATTGCAGTACTATTTATAATTGCCAAGACATGGAAGCCACCTAAATGTCTATTGACAGATGAATGGATAAAGAAGATGTGGGGTGTATATATGTATATATATTCCATTATATATATCTATATAGATATATATATATAATAGAATAATATTACATTTGCAGCAACATGGGTGGGCCTAGTGATTATCAAATAAAGTACATCAGTCAAAGAAAGACAAATATCATATGATATCACTTATATGTGGAATTTAAAAATGATACACATTTACAAAATGGAAATAGACTCACAGATATATAAAAGAAACATAGTGACAAAGCAGAAAGGTGGGGAGGAGGGACAAATTAGGAATTGGGGAGTAACATATATACACTGCTGCTGCTGCTGCTGCTAAGTCACTTCAGTCGTGTCCAACTCTGTGCGACCCCATAGATGGCAGCCCACCAGGCTTCCCCATCCCTGGGATTCTCCAGGCAAGAACACTACTATATATAAAATAGATAATCAACAAGGCTACTGGATAGCACAAGAAACTGTACTCAATATTTGTAATAACCTATACGGGAGATGGTGATGGACAGGGAGGCCTGGCGTGCTGCAATTCATGGGGTCGCAAAGAGTCGGACACTACTGAGCAACTGAACTGAACTGAACTGAACTGATATGGGAAAAGAATCTGAAAAAAGATTCATATATATGTGTATATGTCTGAGGTAACGAAATCACTTTACTGTACACCTGAAGCTAACAAAGTACTGTAAATCAACCATACTTCAAATAAATAAATAAAAGAATAACTGGGGCTGTTTCAGATAAAGGAGCAATTTGGCACTGGGTAGACAAAGACAGAAGATGTCTATTAGACCAACTAAGTGTCTCTAAACCCTGACTTTTGATGGGCACCTAGGTTTGGAGCCTTTTAGCAGCTTAAGGAGCCACGTTATTGCAGTGAAGAGCCCCATGGGCAACTTCCCTCTGCCCTTAGAGTCTGGTTTGCACTATACATCCTTTGGGTAAGTTGATCCTCCTAAGTTCCGCATCTTCCCTGTCTGTCTCATGGTATTCTTGTGTGGGTTCTCTGGTCTGTGAGGAACTTATCTGTTGAAGCTGGATTTCACAGGATGTGGCATTGACTGGTCTGAAGTCAAGTGAAAGAGGATAATAAATACTTCAGTTTAGTTTGAGTTTTACTATAATAAAGCCAAATGATCCCTCTCTTGATATCACAAGGCCATTTCTGTTTCATTCCGTATGTTTCACTCCATCCATCACCAGTTCATATTTACTAATTGCCTATATGTGCCAGCCACCAGATGAGGCACAGGTGTCATGAAGCTGGCATTCTATGTCCTTTTTCTAGGCAGTTTATGGCTCAGTGAGTAGCTGACGTGATAGTATGTGATAAGCACTGTAATGATGGGGTTATAAAATATCAAGGCGCATAAAGAAGAAAAGGGGATCCTCCTTTTCTTGTGAGGTCAGCAAAGCCTTCCTAAAAGGATAGGATCTGGAGTGATGGAGACCAAGAGTTTCTTGGAAGAGAGCTTGGAGGAGTGATATTCCAGGGTGAGGGGAAGGTAATGTGAAGACATGGAGGTGGGAAACCTCCAGGAGGTTTTTAAGATCTGCACGTGGTTACTCTGATGTGAGGGGAGCTGGGGGAGGAGAGGTTCTTTGGATGTGATGGTGGGAAGAGAGATGGTGTGAGATGGAGTCAGAGAGGTAAATGTGGGAGATTCGGAGATAGGCCACCCAGGCTGCTTTTTAAAGAAGGACTTTTTAAAGAAGGACTTCAGCTGCGGGAATGCAGTTTGCAGCCAGCCTCCAACTGTCAGCGCTTAAGTGTCAGCCTCAGCTGCAGAGAGTGGTTTTGTCTGAGGTTTTATTTCCAAGGCAGCCTGCGGGGTTTAAGGGCCCAGTCAGTTTGGCCCTGACACACTGATAGGCAGCACTCCTCCAGACCCGCTGGTAAGCAGGCTGGCTGAACGTCTGTCAAGGCGGGTATTGCAACTTCACTTATTTTGCTAAATACTTCCGCCTGCCTCTTTTTTCACTGGCATTGCTCTCCAGTAAATATACATGCTTGTGACCCCATGGACTGTAGCCCGCCAGACTCCTCTGTCTTTGGGATTTCCCAGGCAAGAACATTGGAGTGGGTTGCCATTTCCTCCTCCAGGAGGTCTTCCCAACCAACCCAATAAATATCTTGAGCCCCCAATTCCATCTCAAGCCTGCTTCATGGAGAATCCAGTCTTAGAGATCAGCTTGGATTGAACCACAGGAGGCTTTGTATATGAAGCTAAGGTTGGTTCTGTGCTTAGGAGTTTCAAAAGCAGAACCAATGCAGGAACTGTCCTCTGATAAACTCTCAATATCTCTCAAGTCTGAAACAAACATCTGAGGAAAACAAAATAGAGAAAACAAACAGCTCTATGGTGTTCATTCAATGGGCATTTACTGAATGCCTACTCTGTCATATACGATCTGAGGCACTGGAGACACAAAGAAGAAAATATGACCCAGGGCCCACCTGGAAGGCTCCTTGGAGACAGCCTCTGAGAAGGCCCAGGTTGCTTACAAGGGACACATGAGCCAAACAAGCAATGTGAATGTGAAGATCCAAAACTCAGGATTATAGAATGGGCTTTGTTGGTTTCCTAGGGCTGCCATAACAAAATACCAGACACTGAGTGGCTTTCAACAACAGAAAGCTACTCTAACAATTCTGGAGGCTAGAAGTCTAAAATCAAAGTGTCAACTGGGCCTGCTACCTCTGAAGGCTCTAGGAAAACATCAGTCCTTGTTCCCTCCAAGCTTCTGGTGTTATTGGCTCTGCCTTATCATCACATGGTGTTCTCTCTGTGTATCGGTCTGTGTTTCTGTTCTCTTTTCTTTTGAGGTTACCAGTCATACTGAGAATATGACCTCATCTTAACATGCTTACATCTGCAAAGACCCTATTTCCAAATAAGATCATATTCTGAGGTTCTGAGGGTTAGATTTCAACATTTCTTTTTGGTGGACACAATTTAACTCATAATAGGCTTCATCAAGAATGTCACTGGCCTGCTGCTGCTGCTGCTGCTGCTAAGTTGCTTCAGTCGTGTCTGACTCTGTGTGACCCCAGAGACGGCAGCCCACCAGGCTCCCCCGTCCCTGGGGTTCTCCAGGCAAGCACCCTGGAGTGGGTTGCCATTTCCTTCTCCAATGCATGAAAGTGAAAAGTGAAAGTGAAGTCGCTCAGTAGTGTCTGACTCTTAGCGACCCCATGGACTGCAGCCTACCAGGCTCCTCCAACCATGGCATTTTCCAGGCAAGACTACTGGAGTGGGGTGCCATTGCCTTCTCCGTCACCGGCCTAGGTAGGCAATAATCACAACCCTTTTATAGTCAGAAGAAGCAACACTCTTATAGTCAGAGAGTCTAATATTGAAATTGCAGTTTCCCACTTACCGTGTGACACTGAACAAGTTAGTTTCTCCTGTAAGTCTTATCCTATGTACAAACTAGGAACAATCATCAGTGTGTGCTCATCAAGATTTCTCTCTCTCCTCTTCTTCCAGGCATACTACCCGCTTGTTGTTTATACACGGTCATCTGACTTTCTCTGGCTAATTCAAGCAGAAATGGCATGCGTCCGTATGAGGCTGTAGTACTGAAGAGTTAGCACTCCATTCTCCCGGCTTTCTCCTCTGTCCTGGCTGGCCTTAAAGATTTCAGTTGAGGTGACAGGATCATCTTCCATCAGCCTGGCTTCCTGAATGACAGTGATCAGCAAACATTCCTCTTTATCTGCATTAGAACTGTAGTGTAAGCGGGAAAGAAATCTTTGTTCCTTTAAGACATTGAGATTTTGGTGTTCTTCACTCCTACATATAACCTTCCTTATATTGACAGATACATAGTATTGACCTAAGGGACTGTTGGGAGGTTTAAATGAGAAGCACATAAAGTGGTCACCCTGGTGCCTGACACATGGGAAGCCTCAAAAACAATGTACTGTTTTTATTCTGTCTAAAGGAGAAGATATATTGTAGCCTTTACACAACAAAAATTTTATGAGATTCATTCTCATTCTATCATACTGAAAATAAAATAAACTCTTGTATTTAACAGCTGATGTAGTTCATCCACATTGGTAACATTTATTTGATGCTTACTATGTGGAGAAGGCAATGGCACCCCACTCCAGTAGTCTTGCCTGGAGAATCCCATGGGCAGACGAGCCTGGTAGGCTGCAGTCCATGGGGTCGCTACGAGTCAGACACGACTGAGCGACTTCACTTTCATGCATTGGAGAAGGAAATGGCAACCCACTCCAGTGTTCTTGCCTGGAGAATCCCAGGGACAGAGGAGCCTGGTGGGCTGCCGTCTCTGGGGTCGCACAGAGTGGGACACGACTGAAGCGACTTGGCAGCATGTGGCGAGTACTAGTCTAACAGCTTTACATGCATTAACGTATTTAATCCCTGTAACTGTTGTGGGAAGTAGGTACTAGGACTATGGTTTTTCAAAGGTAAGGAAATTAAAGTACATATTAAATATAAGTTGCCTAAAGTCATAAAGTCAGGAGACGGCAGATCAGTAATTGAACTCATGCAACCCAGCCCCAGCCTGAGCCCTTCACTAGACTCGCATTCTTAAACAAACAAGGACAAAGAACACAGTGTGTTTGAAAACTTTCCAGGACTATCTTGGAAGGGAAAATAGGAGTAGAGGAAGAAGCATCTTGCTCTCAAGATGCCCCAGGGTCAAATCACTCATTATCCCGGGGGAGTAACAAAACGCTTTCAGGTCTCATCTGCTAAACTTGGGCAAGATGGATACAAGACATGTGCGACCCAGAGACATCGTTTTGTACTGCCATCATCAACAGACCAACACATTTGGTCTTACCTAGACATCTATAAACAAGCAGGGCACACTACCTTGAGGCTGAGCACACACAGGAGTGACAGATGCTGCTCACAAAGCCCTTCCTCCTCAAGGCTGCAGGCGAGACGGAGTCATTAGGAATTCCTCTGGAACCCAGAGTAATGGATTTCTAACAACCCCCTCAGACTGCTTCTGTCAGAGTTTGTGTGGGTTTGGCCCTAGTCCCTGCTCACTGTGAAAAGCCCTAGTGTAGCAGGTGATGAAAGCGCAAAGCCTTTGCTAGAATCAAGTTTTATTTCCTGAAAATACTCTAGGATCTTGGAGTCAGAAGACCAGATGTGCATTTTATGTTCTAAGGCATTCTACAGAGAAACATTTAGAATGACCCATCTCTATCGGTTTCTTAGTACTTTGCCATAACAAAGTACCACAGGCTGGTGGTTTAAACAACTGAAATTTCTTTTCCCACAATTTGGGAGACCAGGAAGTTGAAATCAAGGTGTCAACAAGGTTGGTTTTTCTGAGGGTTCCTGTCTTGCCTAGAAGATGGTGGTAAGAAACTGCATTTTCACAGTTTTCTCCCTGCACCTATGTGTGTCCTAATCTCCTCTTCTTACAACAACACAGTCATATTGGATTGGGGCAGCTCTAATAACAACAAAGGTATAAACCTAGAAGTTAGAAGTTACTAGAGAAAAAAAAACTGGAAAGTTCACAAATACATGGAGATTAAACAACATACTACCGAACAAAGCAATGAGTTAATAAATAACTAAAAAGAGAAATCAAACAATACCTTGAGACAAATGAAATATAACATATCAAAATTCATGGGAAGCAACAAAAGCAGTTCTAAGGGGAAGTTCATAGTGATAAATACCTACCCTCAAGAAACAAGAAAAATTTCAAATAAACAATGTAATTTTACATCTCAATTAAATTTAAAGCAAAAGAATGAAAAAAGTCCAAAGTTAGTATTGTTGTAATTGTTTATTCACTAAGTCATGAATGAACCCACTAAATCCATGGGTTGCAAAAAGGACTTTTGCAACCCATGGACTATAACCTGCCAGGCTCCTCTGTCCATGGGGTTTCCCAGGCAAGAATACTGGAGCAGGTTGCCATTTCCTCCTTCAGAGGATCATTCCAACCCAGGGGTCAGACCTCATCTTCTGCATTGGCAGGCGGATTCTTTACTACTGAGCCAACAGGGAAGCCCCCAGAGTTACTAGAAGAAGGAAATAACAAAGATGAGGCCACAATAAATGAAATAGAGTCTAAAATGACAATAGAAGGATAGAGAAAATTGAGAAGTTTCTTTGAATTGATAAACAGTATTGACAAAATTTTAGCTAGACTCACTAAGAAAAAGGAGCGAGAGCTCAAATACATAAAATCAGAAATAAAGGAGGAGATATTACAAAAGATACCATAGAGGGACTTCCCTGGTGGTTCAACGGTTAAGACTTTGCCTTTCAATGCAGGGTGTATGTGTTCAATCCCTGGTGAGGAAGTTAAAAGATCCACATGCCTTGTGGTCAGAAAAAACAAAACATAAAACAGAAGTAATACTGTAAAAAATTCAATAAAGAGTTTTAAAATGGCCCCCATAAAAAAATTTTTTTAAGATATCATAGAAATGCAAAGGATCATAAGAGACAACTACAAACAATTATATGCCAATACATTGAACAACCTAGAAACATACAACCCTCAAAGACTGTATCATAAAGAAACAGAAAATCTGAATAGGCCAATTACTAGTGAGGAGATTGAATAAGTAATCAAAAACCTCCAACAAACCAAAATTCAGGACCAGATGGCTTCACTGGTGAATTCTACCTAGCATTTCAAAAAGAATTAATGCTAATCTTTTTCAAATTCTTTCAAAACTTAGAAGGGGAAACACTTCCAAACTCATTTTATGAGGCAAACATTTACCTGATACCAAAACAAGAAAAGGACACCACTAGGGAAAAAAAATTACTGTCCAGTATCACTAATGAATAAAAATGCAAAATTCCTCAACAAAATATTACTAAATCAAATCAACAATACATTAAAAGAACCAAATGCCATGATCAAGTAGGACTTATTCTAGAGATGCAGGAATGTCTCAGCATTTGTAAATCAATCAACGTGGTACACAACACTAACAAAATGAAGGATAAAAATCACATGATTGTTTCAATAGATGCAGAAAAGATATTTGACAAAATTAAACATGAGTTTATGATAAAAACTTTCAACAAAGTTAGTGCAGAGAGAATGAACCTAAGCATAATAAAGGCCATCTATCATAGACCCATAGCTAACATCATATTCCATGGTGAAAAGCAGAATTCTTTTCCTCTAACATTAGGAACAAGATAAGGATGCCCACTCTTGCCACTTCTATTCAACAAAGTATTGGAAACCTAGCCAGTCCAATTAGGTAATGAAAAGAAATAAAAGACATCCAAATTGTAAAGGGAAGAAGTAAAACTGTCACCATTTGCAGATGGCATGGTATCAGATGTAGGAAACTCTTAAAAACTTTAACATAAACTGTTACAGTTAATAAATTCAGTAGATTGTAAGATACAATAGCACCATACAAAAATCTGCTGTGTTTCTATACACAAGTAATGAACTATCAGAAAAAGAATTAGGAAAACTTCCATTTATAATTGCATCAAAAAGAATGAAATACCTAGGAGTAAATTTAACATTTAATAATGTGAAAGACCTGTATGCAAAACTCTATAATATATTGATTAAAAAAACTGAAGGAGACACAAGTAAATAAAATTATGTTCATGCTCATGGATTAGAAGAATTAATGTTATTGAAATGTACGTACCACTCAAGGCAATCTGCAGATTCAGTGCAATTCCTACCAAACTTTGAATGGCATTTTTCATAGAAATAGAACAAACAATCTTAAAATTTGTATGGAACAACAAAAAATACCCTAAATAGCCAAAAATTCTTGAGAAAGGAGAACAAAAATGGAGGATTCATACTCCTTGATTTCAAACTCTATTACAAAGCATAGAGATAAAACCAGTATAGTACTGACATAAAAACAGACATGTGGATCAAAGGAAAAGAACAGAAATCTCAGAAATAAACCCATGCATACACAGTTGATTAATCTACAACAAAGGAGCCAAGAATATACAATGGGGCAAGGTCAGTCTCTTTGATACATGATGTTGGGGAAACAAGATAGCCATATGCAAAAGAATGAAACTAGACCACTCTGTTACATTATATACAAAAATTAACTCAAAATGGATTAAAGATTTGAACCTAAGACCTGAAGCCATAAAACTCAGACAGTAAACTCCTTGTCAAAATAAACAAGTAGGATTAACTTACCTAAAAGACTTCTGCACAGCAAAGAAAACAATCAACAAAATGAAAAGATAATTTATAAAAGGGGAAAAATATTTGAAAGCCATATATATCTGATAACATGTTAATATTCAAAGTAGACAAAGAACTTGTACAACTCAACAGCAAAAAAGCAATCCAACTAAACAATGGGCAGATGATCTAAACAGATATTTTTTTCCCCAAAAAAGACAGACAATAAATCAGATCAGATCAGTCGCTCAGTCGTGTCCAACTCTTTGCGACCCTTTGAATCGCAGCACGCCAGGCCTCCCTGTCCATCACCAACTCCCGGAGTTCACTCAGACTCATGTCCATCGAGTCAGTGATGCCATCCAGCATCTCATCCTCTGTCGTCCCCTTCTCCTCCTGCCCCCAATCCCTCCCAGCATCAGAGTCTTTTCCAATGAGTCAACTCTTCGCATGAGGTAGCCAAAGTACTGGAGTTTCAGCTTTAGCATCATTCCTTCCAAAGAAATCCCAGGGCTGATCTCCTTCAGAATGGACTGGTTGGATCTCCTTGCAGTCCAAGGGGCTCTCAAGAGTCTTCTCCAACACCACAGTTCAAAAGCATCAATTCTTCGGCACTCAGCCTTCTTCACAGTCCAATTCTCACATTCATACATGACCACAGGGAAAACCATAGCCTTGACTAGACGGACCTTTGTTGGCAAAGTAATGTCTCTGCTTTTGAATATGCTATCTAGGTTGGTCATAACTTTCCTTCCAAGGAGTAAGCATCTTTTAATTTCATGGCTGCAGTCACCATCTGCAGTGATTTTGGAGCCCAGAAAAATAAAGTCTGACACTGTTTCCCCATCTATTTCCCATGAAGTGATGGGACCAGATGCCATGATCTTTGTTTTCTGAATGTTGAGCTTTCAGCAAACTTTTTCACTCTCCACTTTCACCTTCATCAAGAGGCTTTTTAGTTCCTCTTCACTTTCTGCCATAAGGGTGGTGTCATCTGCATATCTGAGGTTATTGATATTTCTCCCGGAAATCTTGATTCCAGCTTGTCCTTCTTCCAGCCCAGCGTTTCTCATGATGTACTCTGCATATAAGATAATAAATAAGATAATAAATAAGCACATGAAAAGATGTTCAATACCACTAATTATCAGGTAAATGCAAATCAAATCCACAAGGAGATGTCAACCTCATACCTGTTGCACGCATGCTAAGTTGCTTCAGTTGTGTCTGACTCAGTGTGACCCCATGAACTCTAGCTTGCCAGGCTCCTCTGTCCATGGGATTCTCCAGGCAAGAATACTGGAGTTGGTTGCCATGCCCTTCTCTAGGCATCTTCCCAACACAGGGATCAAACCTGAGTCTCTTACATCTTCTGCACTGGCGTGTGGGTTCTTTATCACTAGTGCCACCTGGGAAGCCCTGTTAGAGTGGCTATTAACAAAAAGCCTAGAAATAACAAATGTTGATGAGGACACGGAACAAATCGGAATGCTTGTGCACTACTGCTGGAAAGGTAAAACAGCATCACCACTGTAGAAAAGGGTATGAAGTTTCCTCAAAAAATTTAAAGCAAAACTGTCACATGATCCAGCAACTCCACTTCTCGGTATTTGAAGAAAATGAAAACACTAATCAGAAAACACACATGCAACCCATGTTCATTGTATTATTATTTACAATAGCCAAGATCTGGAAACAACTTAAGCATTCATCAATGGATGAACGGATTTAAAGAACTGGTTATACATATACAGTAGAATATTATTCAGTCACAAAGAATGAGTGAAATCTTGCCATTAGTGGTGATAGGGATGGACATCAAGGATACTATGCTAAGTGAAATAAGTCAGAAACACAAATACTGTATGTTTCCATTTATATATGGAATCCAAAAATAACCCCACACATCATATATATATATGTATATGTGTGTATGTATATATGTGTGTGTGCATGTGTGTATATATGTATGTACACATGCATACATACATACGTATGTGTGTATATATGTATATATATCCAAGCTCATAGATACAGAGAACATGTTTGTAGTTGCCAGAGGCAGAGGTGGGAGATGGGTTATATGACTGATGGGGATCAAAGACACAAACTTTCAGCTATAAATTGAGTAAGTTATGAGGATGTAATATATAGCGTACTGACTATAGTTAATAATATGTGTCACATATTTGGAAGATGCTAAAAGAATAAATCTTAAAATCCTCATCACAAGAAAAAAATTTGTGTAACTATATATGTTGACAGATGATAATTAGATGGATTGTGATCATTTCACAATGCATACAAGTAGGAAATCATGCTGTATACCAGAAACTAATGCACTGTTAGTAACTAAGTTATATATACTTCAGTTTTAAAAACTGACCTACCATACTAGATGCTAAAACTTAAAATGAAGTATTATATAATTAATACATGGTACTGGCACAAGAACAGCCAAATAAATGAATGGAATAGGATGTGTAGCAATCATAGTTTAGTATATAAAAACATTAGTAGAAATATTAATGACTAATAAAGGTCAGAAGCTACATTTAATGTTATCAATACTTGCGAAGTACCAATTAAAACATCAAAAATACTACTTATGACTATCAAATAGCATATCTTAGGCAGAAGTTTGTAAATTATATTATTAACCAAGGAAAGCACTTAGGGAAATGAAATTATTGACTAGCTGCCTTTGTAATTAACTAGCTTCTGGATTTAGATACATAAAATATTATTTTAATTAAATAATAAAATATTATTAAACTAATAAATATCATTCATTTTTAAAAGTGTAACTATCAGACATGCTTATTATAGACAATTTTGAAAATACGAAAAAATACAAATAGTAACATTGAAATGATCTTAAGTTCTATCTCCCACACATAGTCACTATTAATAGTGTGGAATGGCAACCCACTCCAGTACTCTTGCCTGGAAAGTCCCATGGAGGGAGGAGCCTGGTGGGCTGCAGTCCATGGGGTCGCAAAGAGTCGGACACGACTGAGTGACTTCCCTTTCACTTTTCACTTTCATGCATTGGAGAAGGAAATGGCAACCCACTCCAGTGTTCTTGCCTGGAGAATCCCAGGGACGGGGGAGCCTGGTGGGCTTCTGTCTATGGGGTCGAACAGAGTTGGACACGACTGAAGCGACTTAGCAGTAGCAGCAGCAGATTTTTTAAATCCATATTTCACTCACATATATGATCATGGATTCTGTTTCATTCCCAGGCAACATGTTGATTAGTTCCTCATTTCATAAGATATCCTTTGAAAATACATTGATGGTTACAAAGCAGTTGGTATTTGCATATATTGCTGCTGCTGCTGCAGCTGCTAAGTCACTTCAGTCGTGTCCGACTCTGTGCGACCCCATAGACGGCAGCCCACGAGGCTCCGCTGTCCCTGGGATTCTCCAGGCAAGAATAATTGGAGTGGGTTGCCATTTCCTTCTCCAATGCATGAAAGTGAAAAGTGAAAGGGAAGTCGCTCAGTCGTGTCCGACTCTTCGCGACCCCATGGACCGCAGCCTAGCAGGGTCCTCCACCCATGGGATTTTCCAGGCAAGAGTACTGCAGTTGGGTGCCATTGCCTTCTACTGCTGCTGCTGCTGCTGCTAAGTCGCTTCAGTCGTGTCTGACTCTGTGCGACCCCTAGACGGCAGCCCACTAGGCTCCTCTGTCCCTGGGATTCTCAGGCAAGAATACTGAGTGGGTTGCCATTTCCTTTTCCAATGCATAAAAGTGAAAAGTGAAAGTGAAGTCGCTCAGTAGTGCCTGACTCTTAGCGACCCCATCCATGGACTGCAGCCTACCAGGCTCCTCCATCCATGGGATTTTCCAGGCAAGAGTACTGGAGTGGCTTGCCGTTGCCTTCTCCTACCTTTTACTAGTCATTATTAAACATTAAGACATTTCTGATTTTGCTGAAAATAAATAATGCAATAAATATACCTATAGGTTATTATTTGCATATATCTCTATTTCTTTGCATTTCTAGAAATCAAGAATCTGGATCAAAGGTCATGACTTTTAATTGCTGTTGATTCCATCTAGGATGGTCATATTAACTCATACCCCTTGTGCGGCAGTAAAAAAGAATAATAGCTTATCTTATTTTCCACCCACAATTACCATGTCTATTTTTATGATCACATCTTGAACATGATGACAGCAAACATTATTGTTTTAAAAATTCTACCAAATAATCTGTACCATAATAGATGAAAAATAGTATATTTTGTTAAGATTTTCTATTATTACAAATTGAATTCTTTTATATATTTATTTGCCATTTGTATGTGTATTGCTTATTTACACCAAAGCCTTTTCCTATGCTTTCTGTCCAAGCCTGAGCCACAGCATCCTATTTTGATTATAGGAACATCCTAATACATTTTAGTATCTTGGAAGTCAAGTTTCCCCTTCACTACTCTTCTTGCTCAAATTTTTCTTGGTTTATTACATTTGTTTTCCTCCCCAAAACACATCAGAATAACTATGGTAGAATCTAGAGAATGTTATTCAAAGATTTTAACTGAAATTTTATTAAACCTGTATATTTTTACAAGAAATTTGCTTTATGAGAACTGATTAGTTCTAATATTCAGTTTTTCTATCCATATGTTAAAGCACAATATTTGATCCCTTAAGTTTTTTTTTTCTTTAGAAATAATACATTACTTTCTAAGTTTATTCCAAGGACTTTAATATTTTTCTTGCTATTTTGAATATCATCTCTTATTTTAGTAAGTTTTCTAGCACATTACTGATACAGAGGTAAGTTAATTTTTTAAATATTTATTTCATGCAACACAATTTTGGAGTTTTGTTTTAGTGTCTCTAATAGTTTTTTTCAGTTACATTCCTTCCCTGTCATTCACAATAATTTCCTAGCTTCTATTTAACATTTACATAGATTAAAACTTGTATTATGATATAAACCATATCTTTTTTAAAAAATGAAGCCTAATTCTCATTATGTCCAAGAAGTGAAATGGCCAGTCCAAAAGAACATTCAACATCTATCCATCAGAGTAGAAAGTACAAAAAAGATCATTTTAATACCTCTGTTTATCCTTGAGGGCTACCTTCCTATTTTTTGTATCTCTTTACTATGGATTCTCTAAACCTATATTATTCAGGACACTCCTTCTCATTTCTGACATAACTTAACATTAATGATTAATATCAAGGGACTATCAGACACTCAGTCAATGTCAATATCTGCTTATTCTCTTAGCCTTTGAGCTAAATAACAAAACCAAACAAAAAGACCTTGCAAATGAAAAAGGCTAAGTTAAAAGAACCCAACTAAAGGACAAGTTATAATAGTGTATAAAAGTACTAATACTAAAATTGAAAAGGAAAAGTCTCGGTTTGAAAATTTCACTCCACTGTTTACTATCTGGGTGGCCTAAGATAATCCAGCTAAATTCCCTTAGCCTGTAACTTTCATCTACAAAATGCAGCAAAATGATAAACAAATAAATATCAATATTGATATTCATAGCAATGGTAAAAAACTCACCTTCAGATTCCTAATGCCCAACATATAAAAAGCATTCATATAATACCTGGCTGATCTGTCACCATTCTAATTGGCAAATGGATTATAAGTATTGAGCAAGTATTTCATGTCGTGAACCTCAATGGAGAAAATAGATATGATAAAACAATTATCCTCTAAAAATTTTTTTTAATAGATATGAAAACACCTTATGAACCATAAAGCACATATAAATGCAGGGGATTTTTATAAGCCCAAAGGAACATGTTAGTTTTTGCCATTAGGAGATATAAAGTACCAAAACCCTGTCTATCTTCCCATCTGTGACAATAAAACGGCAGCAACCAAAATTTCATTGTTGGGTTAGACTGGGGTTTAAGAACTAGGCTGCATGCCCAAAGCCACCGGGTGCTGAAGAGAGAGTGGAGGATCTTCCTGACTCAGCAAAAGGGAGTTGAGAAGCACTAAGTGAGAAGACAGCTCTTCAGAATTGTACTGTGACCCAGAGGCAGCCCTCCAGGCAAGCCGCAGACTCCCTCTGCTTCCCCCTGGCCCAGGGAAAGGCAGTGTCAGAAGACACAGGGAAACATATGGAGGGAGAACAGCATGCTGACAGCTGAAGCACTGTTGTATAATAACACATAAAAGTAACAGCTATGCTAGTTAAAAGAAGATTTCTTTAAAATACAAGCATATATATATATATGTACCTACACAGATGTGTCTTAAAAACTGGGATAGAGAGGCTTTCTGATGAGGCAGATTATATCAGATGAAGAGTCAGGAGTTTGCAAGCTCTTGTCCACAACACTGACATACAACAATGCTGGAAGTTGGGAGGGGGCCAAGACTCCCCTTCCTCCTAACCAGGGTCCTAACTAATGGATACAAGAAACTGTTAGAACACATCAGCTTTACCCATGGCTGGGCAAGCTCCCAATGAGCAGAGGTTCTGATAAGTAGTTTTGGAGAATTTGGATTTGAGCTTGGATTTGAGGTGAGTACTTCTTATTTCCTCTGGAAACCTGAATCTTGAGGTCAACCTGTGTAAGGAGAGTTGGGTCTGCGGAAGAGGTGTGTTTACCCACCCAGCCAGAGGAATGGAAGACGAGGACCTGCCTGAAACGTCATCACCAGCAGAACGCAGAGCACAACAAAACCCAGGATGGTCCAGGGTTTTCTTTTTTATTTAGTCATCCTGCCCTGTAGAAAATGTGGTTCAATGAATTTCCCCAGATTTTAGCAATCAGATTACTTTTTCCTTCTAATTTGGGGAAGAATAATAAGGAGGAAAATTATGGGGAGAGAACTTCCCTCTTAAATGGGGAGATTAATTAGGAGAGAGAAATACTACACTTTTCCCAACAAGGTATCAATGGTGTCATTACGTACTTTATATCTAAAGGATATACTGAAGGAACTCCATGTAAATAATATGTGAAATACAGAAGATTTCAGTGACTTCAATGAGTACTCTATATTTGGGGTGAAAATTCAACCAATTGGCTATTGCTTGTATACCGGTACAACTATAAAGAGCTAGTTTCAGAATCTAAGATGTGTAGTCATTTGTATGTGTGTGCTGAGTCCCTCAGCCATGCCTGACTCTTTGCAACCCCATGGTCTGTATCCCACCAGTTTCCTCTCTCCGTGAAGTTTTCCAGGCAATAATACTGGAGTGGGTTGCCATTTCCTCCTCCAGGGAATCTTCCTGACCCAGGGATTGAACATGCGTCTTCTGCCTCTCCTGCATTGGCACACAGGCAGATTCTTTACCACTGCACCACCTGGGAAGCGCTAGTCATTGGCCAAGGAGTAAGTTATAAATATGGTGTAAGAAGGTCCTAAGGAGAGAAAGATTATGCTCGTGTAATCACTCAGGTTTGCTAATATGCTCAACTATGATCACATTGTCCTCATTTAGATATCAATGATTTGTATTTATCATTGTTCTAATTGGATCAGGAGACAGTTTTCCTAGCCAGAGCATAATACTTGGAGAAGATATTCCCCATCTTAATGAAGTTCAAATATTAAAGATACCTGGAAGTACCTTTAGGCAATTGAGAAGCACTGAATTCTGTACATGATAAGGCAGAACTGAGAGCTTGAGAGGAACTTGTGATTTAATGAAAGCTACTCATTTTGTAGTTGAGAACAGTGAGGCCCTAGGAGGTAAAGAGACACCCCAGAGAAACGTCACAGCAGAACTAAAATCAGGTCTTCCAGTAGCAAATGAGAGTTTTCACACAATGCTGTACCTTTTTCCTGTTTTATTGATGATAAATAGCTCTTATCTATGAAGTAAATCCTTATATTTGTGTTTGGCCCATATTTGGCCACAGACTTTCCCTGCAAAGCTACATTTCTTGTGAACCACTCTACAATTTAGAATTTCAGGAAAGCAGGATGGTCTTCTCATCCAAACATCTGCACTAAGTTTGCAATTACTATTTTGTTTTACCATGTTGTATTTTTATTTTATATATATATATATATATATATATATATATTTTACTTCAGGACAGTGATTCATGAATGGAAATTTTAAAGATAAGGATGTTACTACATGTTTGTAAAATATGACATAACTCTGGAGAAAATGCCCACTATTTGTTTAGCTTCTTCTATGTAAATCTCAGAAGGGACACAAGGATTTTCCATGTGATCAATATGATCAACAATCTCTATAGTTACCCACACCAGAAAGAATCTTGGGAGATGAGAAGGTAGAGAAGAAGCAAGAAGAAGACAGAGAATTTCATGTTAAGGGGGCACACTAAATGAATATAGGTCAAGTTCTATTGTTTGTTTATCTTTTCTTACTCTATTCTTAGAAGCATGAAATCATAAAAATGGGGAAAAGTTGACTTCATATGGAACTGAAGAGCCACCCTGAATTTTGGCCCACTCCAATCCTGTGATGTTAGGCTCCTCATGCCCTAGTCACTTTCCTTCCTCTCTTTCACCTGAAAATCTCTCTAGTGGAAATAACTGTGTTTATTCTCCCAGCTCAGAAGCACTTCCTACTTATTATTTACAAAATCCTTTCACCTTTCAAAATCTAGCTCCAGGAAACCTTAGTCTGAATGCCAGCTTTGTGATTTACCAGCTGTGTGACTAAGGGCAAGTCAAGCAAATCATTTAATTTCTCTGACTCTCATTTCCCCAGCTGTAAAATGAGATAATAACCATATCTGCTTTGTAGGAAGTCACCATGCAAATCGTGTGTACATCACAAAAATATTCAACAGCATTATTTGGGTGATAGCAAGTGATGTTTTAAATTATTATTTTCTTCTTTCCACTAGTAACACCCTACGACTCCAGCAGGGACATTTTGCCCTATGTGAGGGAACCTGTGTTAGCTGGTTCTATAATTTCTAACTCATTCTAGTGATAGTTTGTAACTGCCTGTGGATTAGCTGAGAAGCTTTCCTGTTAAACTGCCTCCATCTAGCTCTGAGAACAGGGTGGTGTTGACTTCCTATAACTACCAGAAACAAAACCTGGCAGCAATCGACTGTCTCACAGTCCTGGAGGCTAGTTATCTGAAATCCATGTGTCAGCAGGACCACGCTTTCTCCATTGGCTCTGAGAGAGAATCCTTCCTTGCCTCTTCCAGCTTCCGGTGTGTGCCTGCAATGCTTGGTCATCTTGAGCTTGCAGATGCATCACTCCAGCTGTATGGCTCCTTCTCCCTGTGTCTTCACATCATCCTCCCTCTGTGCATGTCTGTCTTTATGTCCAAATTTTTTATAAGGACACTAGCTATATAGGATTAGGGTCAACCCTAATGAACTCATTTTACTACAGTTTTACTGCTGTAAGACCCTTTTTCCAAATATGGTCTCATTCTAAGGTCTTGGGAGTTAAGAATTTAATATAACTTTTGGGGGGAGGGGACACAATTGAACCCATAACAAGGACCAAACATAAAGTTGACATGATGACACAGAAAGTTGTCCATGAAAATAGACTATTACTTTTATTATATTATGAGCAGAATTACTCAATATAAACTGTATATCTTCTCTGTTTTATGTATATTAGTCCTTTCTCCTCGGCTAAACTTAACATCATTGAGAAGTGAAGCCATATTTTGTTTATTTACTTATAGATTATTAGCCTGCTAGGGCTGCCATAACATAATACAGACTGGGTGCCTTAAACAACATATATATATTTTCTCACATTTCTAGAGGTTGAAAGTCCAAGATCAAGGTACAAGTAGGGTTGGTTTCTGGCACTTTTCTTTTTGGGTTGCAGATGGCTGCCATCTTGATGTCTTCATATGGTAGTTCATCTGGGCATGTGCATCCCTGGTGTCTCTTTCTCTTCTTATAAAGACACCAGTTCTGTTGGATTAGGTCCCCACCCTTATGATCTCATTTAATATAATTATCTCCATTAAAAACCTTATTTCCAAATATAGGCACATTGGGGATTAGGGCCTTACCATATAAATTGGGGGGGACATAATTCAGTCTATAACAATGATATTTTATCCTAAGCAGAGGTCTAGCGATGTGATGATAATTAATCAATATGTTACACTTAGCAAAACCTTCATGGCTTCACTGGAAGAAAAAGAAAAAAGAACCCAAATGTCTGCATATGGGAATGGAAATGGGAGAGTATTCATCAGACATTCTATAGTTGAATTATCTGATTTCACATAGGTTACTACTTTGAAAGACAAATATAAATTTATAGATAAAGCAATCCCCAAAATGACCCAAATATTTGTTTCAGGTCAGGTATTTTGTTGAATCCAGGGGAGGATTCAAAAAAAAAATTATATTTTCAAACCTATTCCTAAAGTCCTTATTTTGGGGAGCAATCTAAGGCTTGAAGGCAAAGCATACTATCTTTTTTGAGTCTTCCAGAATGTTGCAGTAAGAGTGTCATGGGTCTCCCATCAAGTCAAGTGTATGAGGCTCAGAAACTCCTTTTTGCACAACACCATAAAAACTGACCTCTGGGACATTGTCTCTTTGTGTTCCAAAAGACTCAGGACCATCCACAACACAAAGTCAAAAAAAGAATCTTGAGATCTACCAACATCTTACATCCAGCACACCTGGTACTCTGATAAAGCTGCATGATCTCTTCTCTCAGGAGGGTCTGCGCAAACTTTGAGGAGCTGAAACTGTTTCACGTTATAACTACTGTACACTCTCTTACCTACCTGACGGACAGTTCCTAGGAGTTCTACTGTCACTAAAGTTCCATGAGTGGGGTGGTGAGGGTGGGCAGCTTAACCCCCATAGTCTTAATCTTACTTTATACTGTCTTGGGATGCAGGAGGAATGGGATCCAAGGCAGGATTTTCAGAAGCCTGACATCTTTTCACAGAAACTCCTCCAGCAATGATCATGCCTATATTCTGTGACTATCCCATCAGCATTTACATATTTAGTTTTAAGTAGGTTATTTTGACCTTGGGTAAGTGGCCCCATAACTAAATCATTCATCCATCCATCCATCTATTTCTTAGCAAATCATTTATTAAAGTTACTGACTGTACCAAGCAAAGGGATGCAGGGGTGAGCCAAAAAGACTGAGTCTTTGCCTTCAAAGCAGTATATTAAACTGTAGATGGCCTGCCTCTATCTGGAACTGAAGGCAAGGAAAAGGTCTCTGGAGATTCTGTGTGTGTGTGTGTGTGTCCCCACAGGGCTGTGTTCATAGCAGGTGCTCAATAAATAACTGGTGAATCAAGAACCAGATGTCCAGGGTCAGCTTTGTTGCCCGGGTAGCTACTGATTTATGGCTCCATATGGTCGGCTTCTCTAACCTTCTCATTGCCTTCTATGCCAAGGCTGCATCCTTTTTCCCTCCGTATCTATAACTCCATTTCTAAGAGCACAGAACATACTTTGCTTTTTGTTATCTGTCTTCAGATCCTGACCAGCCCAAGTAGAACAGAAAAATTGGAAGGAGTTGGAGGAGTTTTCTTCCTTTGCTTGCATAGGCTACCCCACAGACTGTCTGGGCTGTTTCTCCAGTTGAAATACAAAGTTAAAGCCATTCTCAATCACATTAACCATTGTCAGGAAGGAGCAGATTAGTTACAAAGCATGATGATGCAGAGAAAATTCTAATTAAGAGAGATGAGGGAATCTAACACATATCATCAGTCATTATGCTGTCATCCTTACCCATAAAACAAAAGGTGGTTTGTGCCAAGAGTCTGGCTATCACTTTTGAAGAGAACTATTTATAATTAGAGTTGTGTTGAATATTTAAAAGTTGCAAAATTACCAAGTCTCCAGGGAAAATGCCTGTGGAACGATGCAACAGCAAATCCAGAAAGATTTCTGATGCATTTAAGAGCTTTCAGTTTTGTATTAAACATGGAAAATGGGCCATAGCAATTAAAAGAAACATGCATTTCATAAAGCCATCCAGCTAATTAATTGTCATCTTGCAAATGCTACTAAGTTTATAGACTAATGATGAATGTCACAGTTTGTGATTATTCAGTAAATTAAAATTTAAGGTTCATTTTTTTTGCAGATTTTATAGAGTTCTTAATACATAGTTCTTTCTATGTCTGGAGCCATTTTTCTAGCACCTCTAGCTATCCCCAACACTAGGGAATAACACCTGATATAAAGCCCTAAGTACCAAAATAGCTATTGCAAAGCCCATGCACTTTTATATTCACTGTGAAGACCTCAGATCCTCACTGAAACACTTTTTTAACCTTATTATTAAAATTTTTCAAACTGTAGAAAAGCGGAGACTGTGGTATAATAGCTCCCATTTTACTCACCACATAGCCTCAGCACCTATCAACCCATGGCCAATCTAATTCTATTCATACTTATCTACTTCCCCTCTCAACCAGATTATTTTTAAACATATGCAAGATATAAAATTTCATCTGTAAATATCTTGTTTTGTACCTCTAAAAGATATAGACTCTTTAAAAAGCCTGTTAAAAATGACAATTATTATATCTAAAATAATTAGCAATAATACCTCAGTAACAGTGACCTTGGAGAAGGAAATGGCAACCCATTCCAGTACTCTTGCCTAGAAAATCCCACGGGTGGAGGAACCTGGTGTCCATGGGGTCGCAAAGAGTCAGACACGACTGAGCAACTTCACTTTAACAGTGACCTTTCTACTCATTATGGACGCAACTGTCTCAGAGCTACATGTGTGACTTTCTTTCCTTCAGTAGACTTGGAGCTGTAAATATGGGAGATACAAGGGTGGAGATGGGAACAGGGGACATGTAGCTACCTACTAGCTGAATAATTTTGGGAGTTCATTCACTTTCCTTAAGCTTCAGTTGTTTCAAAAATAAATATGGTTGTTATACTGGTTAAATCAGAGATGAAACAATATATGAAGAACTCAGTATAATGCCTTGCAAAATGTTTAAGTGTGCAATGTCAGCTATTATACCTAAAATAGTTAAAATAAAAATATTATCAGCAATGTGAGAAGTCAGTCATAGGTCCATGTAAATTCGCTTAGATGACTCATCAATGACCACATTGCTTCTAAATCAATAAAGGATATATTCTGAACCCATTTATTGTAACTTCACATTGAAACTACCATTGAGTACACTGTCTTTCTGGAAATAGTTTCTTTCTTGTCTTGGCTTCTGTGATACCAAGAAAACACTCTGGGTTCTCCTTATTAATCTTCACTGGGGGCACGTTCTCCATTCACAACTATTAAATGTTAGATTTCTTCAAAGCACTTATTCCATTTTGTGCTTTGTTTTTTTTCACTCTACATTCTTACTGATTTTCGGTTTGTTTTATCAACTTCCATGGCTAAAACATTATTTATATGCTAGCAACTCCCAAATTTATATCTCTAACCCAGATGTTACTTGTCAGTTCCAGACATTATAACCACCTTCCTGCTAGTCATCTTCACTTAAATGTTCCACAGCAACTCATGGAAATTCCCCGAACTGAAATCCTATCTCTCTCTGTTTGGGATATCTATGCTGTAAAATGAATCACTCCCAAACTGAAAGGTTTAAAGCAGTAAATATTCTTTTCCTCATGGTTCTGAAGGTTATCTGGATGTTCTTCTGCTCCATGTGGGGCAACTACTGGAAGGTCTAGAAGTCATATGGCAGTTGATGCCAGCTACTTGCTGGAACTTAGCTGGGGTGATCAGCCATGGTCCAGCTTCTCCTCTGTGTGAGCTTCTCCATGTCGCTGCCTAGGCTTCCTTGAAGTTGGCAATTGGATTCCAAGAAGAAATAGTGCAAGAGATGAAGGCAGAAGCTGTGTTTCTCTTAAGGTTTAGTCTCAGAAGCTGTGCAGCATCACTTCCACTGTGTTCTACTAGTTAAAATTGGTCATGAACCCAGCCCAGATTCAAGGGAAGAGGAAATAAATCCTACTTTTTAAGTGCTCATGGCAAGGTCAGACTGCTAAAAGCAGACAGGATGGGAGATCTTGCTGCAGCCATCATTGAAAACAAAATGCACGCCATTCTCTGTGTCTTCTTCCTCCAGAGTTCTCCCTTTCAGAAATCATCAAACTTGAGATGGTCCTACCATGATTATCCTCCTTTACCCTCAATCTTCATGTCTTCTCATCACTGAATGTTGCCATTTTTACCTCTGATATCTTTTCTAAGTCTATCTCCATGCATCCTTCTATATATCTGCTCGCTATGTCAGCTGTCACAACTTACTTCAAGACATCATCATTCTCTGTGTGGATTCCTGAAACAGACTCCTAATGGTCACCTTGCTTCCACTTTGTCTGTCTTAATCCATTCTTCCTAGAGAAGAAAGAATGATCAATTCTCCAAGAAAATACATCAGCATTTTCCCCTTACTATTCAGTAAAGTTCAAATCCTTAGCCTAGTCTATAGGTTCTATCTATGTATACAGTTTTACTTTTCATCACTCTCTCCTCCATATACACAATCACCATGGCCTGACTTTAGTCCTCAAACAGATCATACTCTTTCCTGCATCAAGAGCTTGCCTAAGCTGTTCCTTCTATCTTAAGTGCCCTTCCTCCCACTCTGAACACAGCTAATCCCTACATCTCTTTCATGTCATAGCTAAAATATAACTTCTTCAGGAAAGTCTTCCTTACTCTCTCTGAGGAAATCCCCCTACTATATACACTCTCGGGGTATGGAACACCATTAACTTGTAAAACTTATCATATAAGCAGTTAAAGAAGTTTTCATTAAATTATGGTGGGTTATTCATAGTATTTATATTCCATAAAGTCACCATGAACACTGCATTAAAGAATACTGAAGTGTTTGCTCCTAGAGAAATATAGGGTTATATTCTTGTGAATCTTTGGTCACTACATTTTTGTCAACTGCTCAATCCATAATTCTGTTATGTGTGTATCTGTTTAAAGTGCCTCTTAAAATATATATTGTTGATTCATTAGCACTGAAATCAGACCAACAGCACTATAGTCATGGCTGAAGGAAGCTGATCCAACACAAGTATTTTCTCCGTAAGGCACACCACAGCCCTCCTGTGCTAAGGAACACTAGACAGCAATAAGCTGGGGTGGGGCATCCTAAGCAGCAAACTGACCAACAAAAATATGAAAAACAGGGCACTCAATCTACCACGCAAGGGCCACTTGTTTACAGCATGTAAACTGCAACAAGAAGGCAGTGTTGTTTTTTTTTTTGCTTAATCTCAGCTGGGATCATGCGGGTTGGACAGCTCTAATTCTTTGCTGCTCTGTGCCTGGCTGCAGATGACTATGAAAGTGCTGTGAGTGTTGATTTGGGAGTCACAAATAAATTTTAGTCAGTTGGTGAATTTACAAATATGGAATCTGGGAATAATGAGGGATTGACTGTCCCAGTTAAGTGAATGCTTCCCTTGCTAGATCATAACCTTCCTGAGAGTAGGGGTCTTGTCCGTCTTGTTCACTGTATCCCACTGTGCCTGAGACGTGCTAAGTAATCAGTAAATATGTGTCCAAATGATTAACTTATATGATTTTATTCTTTCTTTAAGTTTATAAAATCAATTCCTAACCTTAACTGCCATACAAGCTACACAGAAGAAATGTGATATATTTCACAAGAGTAGATGAAATATACAGACTAAAGTTAGCTGAGTCCTTGTGAGATGGGTAGGCTTGGATACAGGGCAAGTAAGGACTTCTGTAACTGGGCTGATGAGGAGGAGGGGCGTGGTACAGGTGAAAATCAAGGGACTGAGGGGATGTGACCAGGGGAAGAGCCAGCTCTTGGGATAGTAGTTGACAGTCCAAAATGTAGGTCCAAAATTGTGCTTGGGACAGAGTGGTCCTCACAGAAGGGTAAGAAAACCAATGAACAGATATTTGAACTGGTAGATGTTTGAATGGCTAAGTAAAATAGAAAACTGAGGTGATCAAATTTAATCAGCATGATTCAATATCATAGATATGACATCAAATTCCTTAGGTCAAGTGTGTGGTGGAAGAATACTGTTGGTCCTAAATACATTCATAGGAGAACTACAGACAGTGGTTTAAGTTATTTGCATATGATTCAGCCCCTTGGAGAAGGAATTAGCATGATTTAAGCACAGTATCTGGAGAAGGCAATGTCAACCCACTCCAGTACTCTTGCCTGGCAAATCCCATGGACGGAGTAGCCTGGTAGGCTGCAGTCCCTGAGGTTGCTAGGAGTCGGACACGACTTAGCGACTTCATTTTCACTTTTCCCTTTCATGCATTGGAGAAGGAAATGGCAACCCACTCCAGTGTTCTTGCCTGGAGAATCCCAGGGACGGGGGAGCCTGGTGGGCTGCCATCTATGGGGTCGCACAGAGTCGGACACGACTGAAGCGACTTAGCAGCAGCAGCAAGCACAGTATCAAAACCCCAGCTGAGTAAGCCGGATCCTTAAACAAGCTGTAGTTGTAGTAAAGCACTGAGTTCTAATTATGGAATAAAATCAAGGCAAAGTCACAACCACACATCCTAGATACCCACAGAAGACGCCTGCTGAGGCTTAGTGGACATGTACTCTATACAACAGATTCCAAATTCAAAACAGTGACTCTAATTCCAAAGCCCACTCTTGGTTTGCATTAATATCATTTTACCTACTCCCATTGGGACTTTGTAAGCTGAGCTTACAATGAGATTTATAAGGCATTTCAGCCAAAAGGGACATGTCAACAGACAGTTTAACTCTTCTGAAATATTCCAGAGGGTTAACTGGACAGAGGACTTAAGGATTGACTTTGAAAGATTTAGAAGACATGTTTATTTCAACCAAGACTTATTGAATACCCATTAGGTGCCAACAACAGGAGGATGGGGAATTGAGGAGGGATCAATGCAAAATAAATGTGTCCTTCATCAAGTGTGTGAAACTTCTGGATGCAAGAAATAGCCAATTTTGTTAATTTCCTGGGAGATTCCAAAAGACTATAAAGGCTGATGATTTTCTAATTAGCATCCACAGGACGATTGTACATAAAATTGTTTTAAGATGTACTAATGGTCCTTGAGAAGTAGAAAATAGATGGGAAAATGCTTTGGATGAGAGTTCAATCAAAACAAAAGCAACTTTCACAGTCTAACATGTTTCATAGGATTCCATGTGTATGTACATGCAGAATGTAATCTACAGATGGCTCTATCTAGGTCACACAGGTAAACATACATAATTGCAGCATTTGCCGCCATAAGCACTGACAGACACCTGAACAATCCCAAAGAGAAACAACTAAGCAATCTGTGCTGAAGAGCTAAGTCTGGTTTTTCTCACTCTTAGTCTGGAAGTCTAACCTCACACGTGCTGATTTTGCTCCCCAAAATAACACTCTTCAAGAGAAAACTGAGATCACAGAACAGCCTCATGGGTTATGTTCAGGATAATCAGCTGAATTCCTAAGATGTCCTTCTGCTTCTGCATTAAATGAAGACTCTTTATTTGAAGTCTTTTGGTCTTCAGAGACAAGTTGTGTTTTTGAAAATAACTCTGAAGAATAGTGTTATAGGACAAATGGGGATCCATGGGTTTCAATAGGGCATTGAGCCTAATGCAAAATCTAAATAAGACAAATTACCCCTGATTTACATACAGTCTTGTGGATGTGTCTCCCAGCATCCACAGTTTGATATGTACACATCAAACAGATCCCAGTTTGATATGTACACATATCAAACATTCTCTCACTCATGCATGCACATGTGCACATAGAGAACTCTGAAGTGTGCATTCTTTCTTGGCCTCCAGAATTTCCCCAGTAGGACAAAACTCCCCGGCCCATAGTAAATCTGGCTTGATAAATACCATTCGCTGTGGGCTACCTTTCCTTCAGTGTCTTACTTCTCCCAATCCCTACTAGTTTCTACTTGCCACCCATATAAATTACTCACATCAAATGCTACCCCAATGTTTGCTTCTGTAGAGTTCATAGTAAGAAAGTAAGTAACATGAGTAACATAAGGCGGTAGTATATACATAGTTCAGTTCTTTCAAATCTGTTATAGCTGAGCAGGCACTGAGAAGAGTCAACATAGTTTTCAATGACAATGACTCTCCAAAGATCCAAGTGAAAATGCCTGTGGAAGAATGGGTTTCCATCAGAGTAAATTAAAGAGCATTAAAAGAAAGAATGGTAAAGGCAATTCACAAGGCTTCTGAGAATGAGAAACATTCAGTGGAAATCTTGTAAAATACCATAAAATTAAATGATCCACTCTTCAGAGCACTTGAAAAGCAAAGTTCTCAGAAAGAACAAATGCAGAATTCAAGGTTAGAAAGAACAGGAAAGGCTAATTAGCATTTTTCCTCAATAGTATCATAAAGGAAAAATTAAGGTAGAGGTTTGGTGAGATAGAAGTCAATGTTGATTAACCTCCACACACCTTTGCTCACCTCTACTAATACAACGATCTTTTTAAATGGGCCACTACCATCCTGTTGCTGGTAATTAGCTTCAGATTTTCTGTCACAATTGTAATAGATTATTGATTGCCTCTCAAAGAACTTTATAGCTCCCAAGGCTTAGAATTCATTAATGAATGCTGGAGCTGATAAAGTTGAGTTTAATTACATACTGTATGTCTTGGTGAACATTAAACTTGCATTTTTATTTTTTTTTTTTTCTTAGTTGAAATTTTATTTTAAGCCCTCACCAAATAGATATCTGTCTTAGCTGTACTTTATTCTTCAGAAGCCAGGGGGCATCAATGAAAATTTAATTTGGAAAAAAGTTAGCACATTCTTCTTTATGATGTAGTATTGTATGTAGTAGTAAAGCTGTATTTGTGCCTGACTGGGTATTTTGCAAGGAGATCCATAACCTGATCAGGTTCTCTGTCCTGAGAAGGCTTCTTCCTTGTTCCCCAGCTCTCTACTGCAGCCCCGTGCCCCATCAACTGTCTGCCTGAGAGGACACTGAATAACCCCCCATCCTTAGAAGAGGCAAATGTGCAAACGGCACAGTGGCCAGGCTGACCACAGTCTCATGAGCTTGAACAAAAATGGGAAAGCAAACCTTTCACCCCGGGCTACTACTGTCCAGGTTAGGGGTGGCTTGTCTGAAGAAATTCTGAAAGTTTCTTTTAAAGGGTCAGTGGACTTGATCTGAAACCCCAAAGAGTGTATGAAACACATTAGCAAAATAAAATACCAACACATCTTATCATTATTCATGATAATATGCTGGAGGGAAAGAGCAGTTTCTACTGGGAGCTCCACTCTCCCTAGTTTTCAAAACCCAGATCAAGTCTCTTCCTCTACTGATCATTCTTGGACTACACAAAAATTTCTCCCTCTGTTAAACTAAACACTTGTTTTCTTTTTATTCTTCATTGGGAAATAAACAGTTCATCAGGACAGTTCCTGGGGTCAGGGATGACCTCGACCTCTAAGCTTTCCACTAGGGCTGACTGCATTATTCCTGCGCAGGGAGGAATATTATTGGAAGCCTAAGGGGACACAGATCACATAAAATTCTCTTTGAGAAGTGAGGCAGGGGGTGGGAATATCAATAGAGCAGAATGTTTAAAACATAGCAGAACTGGTAAGATACCCCACAATCTCTGAAAGCTTCACAAGTAAAATTGTAATGGCTGATTTTTGACTGTTTTAGAAAGCAACTTTCCTTGTAGAGTATTTCTCACACCAAAAGCAAAACAACAACAAGAACCTGGGAAAATCTAATCAAAGTTTGACTACAAAAGAAAGCAGTAGCTTAATCAGCAGTATTAGCATATCTGAAGAAAGAACACATCAATAGGAATCAGGGATGGTCTGCAAGGAATATAAAAATAAGTGTTTTTTCAGGCCTATAGAGATGCAGTGACCTCTACCAGTCTGTCCTTATAGAGTCATTTTAAGGTCAGGAGGGACATTCTTTAAGACTGCCATCATTTCTGAAGCATGGCAAGGCAATGGGAAGAGAGAGGTCATGTGTTTCAAAATCTTCAGAGAGGAAATAAATAGTATGGGTCATTATAAAGAACATGAGGAAAAGATGAGAAATATATTAAACCATCTGTATAAACTATAATCGTAAGTCAGAATTCTATCTGAAGTTCAAGAATTAAAAATTGCAAAATTTGTTACCAACATAGAAAATAAATGAACAAATCCTATCATTACAAAATACTAAAACTAATGCATAGTTCTACTAATATGCACAAGCAAGTGTAGACAGACCTCTCCTAACACATCTCACATTTTGATCAACTCCATATTCTCCTAGGATTTTGCCTTACAGTCAAACGCAACTTTGTTACTGTAATTTCACTTCCCACAGTGAGAGTGAGTCTGCTTCGAGGTGTAGCATTTTTTAAGGGGGTCCTTCCCCCAACTAACTCTTCTTAGGACTTCATGAAACATAACTTACTCTAGGTGCCTAACCGGAGAAGGCAATGGCACCCCACTCCAGTACTCTTGCCTGGAAAATCCCATGGACGGAGGAGCCTGGTAGGCTGCAGTCCATGGGGTCACTAGAGTCGGACACGACTGAGCGACTTCACTTTCACTTTTCACTTTCATGCATTGGAGAAGGAAATGGCAACCCACTCCAGTGTTCTTGCCTGGAGAATCCCAGGGACGGGGGAGCCTGGTGGGCTTCCATCTATGGGGTCGCACAGAGTCGTCGCTAAAGCGACGCAGCAGCAGCAGCAGGTGCCTAACCGGGCACCAGTCACTATACTAGCCCCGCACTTCCCTTGTAACATTCAGCACATAAAAAATCATAGGCTCACAGTCCTGTCTCCACTGCGCTGTAATTTCCACGAAGTCAGGGTCTTTTTATAGGATGACCAACAGTCCTAGTTTGTTGAGGCTGGGTGGGTGGGGCAGGGGGTTGCTGAATGCAGAGATTTCAGTGCTAAAACTGGGACAGTCACAGAAATTAAAGGCAGGACACCAAATTGATCACTCTGTTACACACTACTATTTTCAGAATACCTACCACAATGTCTACAAACTAAGTTCAAAATATATATAGGAAAAATGTGAGTAAAAGTACAAGTTTGTACACTATATCATAATTCTGAAATATACAATCCCAGATTAAAAGGGAACATAAAGAGTAGTTATTTTGGTTGGTTCCATGATAGGATGATAGTTTTGTTTTATTGGGGGATCTTTACATTAAAAATTATGTTTATTATAATTTTAAGTTGGTATGATACTGATTCTTTTGAACTCCAAATCATATTCTACTTTTCTTCTGAATCTTTTCCAGAACCTTCTGGAAAAATATAATTTTTTCCTCAAAATTCATTCACAGGTGTTACCCATGACACTCGTTTATCACACACCATTTTAGTGACTTGAAGTTCTTTCCACCCCTTCTTTTGAGTCCTAACTGCTTATCTAGAATAGACTGTATTCCCCTGGAAGACAGGCTTATGTTTGAGGGCCTCCCTGAGGACCTCACAGCCTCTCTTTCACACCGGCCCCTCCCAGCCTCTTCCCGCCCTGCCGTGAACCCTACACTCCATAATCCGGCAACCTGCAATTCACAGCTGATCCTGCCATGCTGTGAAACTCAGACCCTCTCTGGAGTACAGAGAAATTCTCGTGGAAATGGCTGGACCATTCCTTCTTTATAATCCCCTCCTTTAAAGTCTTTATTGGCCCCAGGACAGCCATTGTGAGCAGAGTCTCTGTAAATCAGTCAGCCAGAGCTGTGCAATGTGGAGATTGAACACCAACTGGGCTCCAATTCACTTACGTTTCTGTTGCACTCAGAAGCAAGAAGCAGTTTGCTTTTCTAGGTGGAAGGGGAGGCAGGGGGATGTAACCTGGAGAGAGAGTAGCAGGTGTTTTTAGAGGCAAGATGAAATCTGGTTGGAGAAACAGATTATGTCTAGGTGGATGCCAATTCTAAGACTTGGACTAACAAAGTTCTCCAAGTTAAACCCAAGGCTTCAAAAGATGCAACTGAAGTCTCAGAGACCTTCCTTTGAAAACATCTGTTTTTCATGATCACATGCAAAATGTATAGAGAAGATGCACTGGCCACAAAATGATGTCTCTAATACCAGCTACACCGATGTGTCTCTGCCATGGTAGGTGGAGCTCTACAAGCAGGGCTGGCAAATTTAAATCAGAGAGGAAGATAATTTTGTCTCTAAAAATATGCATCCATCAAACCTATGACTCTTGAAGGCAGAGGAAAATGGAAGAGTGATATGGAGAGAGATTTCTGAGAAGTTCTCCATTATGCCTGTTCTGAGGTGAAGGGGGAAAAAATCCCTTTCTCCAAAGTAGTCAACCTAACACTGAATTCACATCCATTTACTAGGAATAAATGGAGCAAAAAAAAAAAAAATCACATTTAAAATGCTTTGTAGAAAGCCCTCAAACCTAAGCTAACTTTTCTTTCCTTCATTACTCCTCTTTCCCTCTTTCATTCCTAAGTGAGTTCTCCTGTCTGTGAATATTCAGGCAGGAACACAAAGCCCACTTGTCATGCTGGAGATGGAGAACATGGCAGGTCTAATGGCATTCCAGCCTGCGTAACTCCCATCATTTGTTCGAACATCTTATCACTTTATTCTGCTGTTCTGTGCAATTCTTCTAATCTGCGTGACTCCATACTGTGTCTTCAACAACACTGTGTCATTAATACCTTTAAACAAACCTTTATTCACTACCCTGCCCTAGTAATTTCCTTAAAAGCTTCTGGCTTATTCCTCAATCTTGGCTGAATTAATACACTATGAAAGCAAAGTCATAGGCAGAGGACAGGAACAATTACTGATAACATACTCAAGAACAAGAGAGAGCAGAGAGGAGGGATCCTTGACCTATGAAGTTATTAGATATAATTCATAATATCACAGAACAAGTTCACTGCTACCAAAAAAAACCCTAAACTCAAATGATTTATAAACCTGCATTTCTACTGCAATCTCTTTCCCTAGTTGGATTTTGCTTTCTTTGTAGAATGGAGGGATTTTGCTTATATATTTGATTTATCTGCTTATGACAAATACAAAGAGGAATATGTTCTGTATGATACGATAATGGTGGATACATGTCATCATGGCTGTGCTCAGTCACTCAGTTGTGTCCGACTCTTTGTGACCCCATGGACTGTTGTCCCCCCAGGCTCCTCTGTCCATGGAATTTCCCGGGCAAGAATACTGGAGTGAATCGCCATTTCCTACTCCAGGGGATCCTCCTGAGCCAGGGATTGAATTTACATCTCTTGCATCTCCTGCATTGGCAGATGGATTCTTTACCACTGTGCCACCTGGGAATCATAGTATATGTCATCATAAATACATGTCTAAGCCCATAGCATGTACTACACCAAAGGTGAACCCTAAACGATGGATTCTGGGTGGTTCCAATGTGTCAGTGTAGGTTCATCAGTTGTAAACAGTGTACCATGGTGGGGCTGGATGTTGAAAGTGGGGGGAACTGTGCATATGTGGGGGCTGAGGGCACACAGGAAATATCTGTACCTTCCATTTATGTTTGCCTTGAACCTAAATCTTTATAAAATAAAGTCTATTAAAATAAAAAAGGAAAAAAAAAGCAGGGGTGAGGGAGATGCAGCGGTAAGAGCGAGTGCAGTCAGAAAAGTCCTGTGCACTGTCTGGAATGCTCTCTGCTTCATTCAGCCTGTCCAAATTCTTCCTACCGATCAACGCCCATCCCAAGTTCCACCGCAGTCAGGAAGTTTCCCCGTGGTTCTCACTTGCAAGGTTCTGTTTTGCTCCCACTTGTGGATTCACTGTACTCTGATGACCTTGTGTAAGGCAAAAAGAAGTCCAAGAAAAAAGAAAAACTGCTCAGAATAAACAAAATACATGTGCAGACTAAACTCAGACCCCCAGCCTCCACGTTGTCATATCTGATCCTAGACAAACTCTCACTTTACAGGTGAGAAAGTCAAGGCCCAGAGAGGTCAAAATGTTTTTCCAAGGTGGCCCAGCTGGTCCGTAGCAGAAATGAGACTGAACTCCCTGTGAGTCTCCTATGACTTGGCTCTGGCAGCAACACTGCCTAAAGTATAATTTTGAAAGTTTTCTTCCTAATAGGAAAGCTAGATTCAATCTCTTCACAAAATAGCTGCCTCATAGGTTTTGTCAGAATAGAAAAAGCTCTCCTGGAAAATGACTGTCTCGTGGGAGTGACTGCTGGGTCAGGTTTATGAAAGGAACGACAATTTGATTTGCGGCACTCACCCGTGGGAGCCCGGCTGCGTCTGCTGCTTTCTGATTGCAGGTGGGAGGCCCAGGGACTCTGAGGTGAAGCACACAGAGGTAGCCACGCTGAGACACACTACCAGCCTGGGCACAAGCCATGCTTTCGGATGGCTCAGAAGATGTAGCTGACTTGGCCTCCCGGCCCAACAGAAGGTACTGCCTGGCCGAAGTGGAAATGGCAGTCCAAGACAAGAAAGGAGAGAAATCCAATATGATTCAGGTCATTCACAGGTACAAATTGATGTTTCACCTGTTCTTCTCTTTATTTTCCATTTTTTTAATGTCCTGTTTTTTTTTTTGTTTTTTTTTAACCCTTGGCCCAGATGGGTAAAAACATCTTTTTTTTTTTTTTCCACAGAAGAAAAGAAAATGAAGGCAGTGTGGGGAGAGTGAGGGAGCATTTGTAAATCAAAGGAAAATATTACAACAGGAAAATCAAGTGTTTTAGTCTGTTATAACAAAGAGCCATGGACTGCATGGCTTACATAACAACATAAATGTATTTCTCACAATTCTAAAGGTTGGAAGTCTGAGATCAGGGTGTCAATTTGGTCAGATTTCAGTGAGGAACCTCTTCTGGGTTGCAGACCATTTTATGCTATGTTCTCACACTGAGGGAAGGGAGAGGGAGCTCACAGGGGTCTCTTTTATAAAGGCACTAATTCCATTCTTGAGGATCCACCTTCATGACCTAATTATGTCCTAAAGCCTGCACCTCTAAACACCCTCCCTCATGTAGGGGATTAGGTTTCAGCACATGAATTGTGGCGACACACAAACATTTAGTTTATAGCGTCAAATATGTGCAGGAGTTCAAACTGCAACCGGCCTATGGCCTGGCTCTGCGATGAGTCAGTGGCCTTGTCACCCTCTCAGAGAGAATCCTCCAAGCATCAGTCTTTGATGGTCACAGCAGGAATGCCCTTGATCAAGGCCTAAAAGTCCCCTCAAGACTGGCATCTTTGCTCTTCACCCTAAAGGATTCTCAATACATATCTGGTGATGAAATTAATAGATAAATTGCTTGATTCCATGTTTTTTGCCTTGCACACACAAGAAAAGCACAAACACAAACAAAAATGATCTGATTAGGACACATGGAGATAATTAAAATGTTGGACACTGAGTGTATAAAAATCTAAAAGAGAACAGGAACATATGAGCAGCTTGGAAATGAATTTTAAAAGCCAAGCTTATATATTGTCACCCAGCCAGGCAGTCAATTCCTTTAGTCCACACCAGCACAATTGGGATGAAACTGCCATGTCTATTCCTTCTACAGACCTTTACAATCTTTTTTCAGGAATGAATGAAAGTGCTTGCTTAAGTTGTCTGTGCTCTATCTGAACTAATATAGAAAAATTGAAAAGCAAACACTTTTAAGACATGCATTGCCCCTGGGTATTTTCAGAGATATATACACTCAGGTAGTATCAGTTCCAATTACCACACTTTGGCTGCACAACATCCACCTACTTCCACACTGCTTTTAAATGTGACATTTTGGCACACATCTAATGAAAAACAGGAATATACTGTTCAGGTGGTCAGGAGGTCAGGCTCTGCTCTGGATCTGCTAAGAACTGAACCTGTGACCTCCTCAGTCTAATGTTTCCTCATATGTAAAATGAAGATTTGAGTATAAATTTACGAAATTTCTTTTAGCTTGATAGCTCCCTTTGCACTGATTTTGACAGTGTTTATTCATTTATTCATTCATCCATTTATTTTCATTCGTTCATTCAGCACATTTTATTGAGTCCTACTCCATGTACAACATTGTGTTGATAACTAAGTGTAAAGAAATGAGCAATGAAAACAGTCACTGTCTTTATGGAGTTTCCATTTGAGACAGTGAGACAGATGGTACTAAACTAGATATGGAAGCAAGAAAATATCAGCCTTGTTAGAAGGATGATCACCAGGAGGAGGGACAGAACCCGATGTTGTGTTAAAAAGTAAATGAAGCTAAGCTGACTGGGAAGACCTAAAGCAACAAGTGGTCAGAAGTCCTGGGAATAGCTCCTGGCTGGGCTATAAACTAGGTATGTGACATTAGCCAAGTCTCTTTCCCACTGTATCCATCTCCTATTGCTGCCAAAACAAACTGTCTTAAACTGAGTGGCTTAAAACAGTATAAACATAATACTTACATTTAGGTCATGAATCCAATATGGGCCTTACTGGGTTAATATCAAAATGTAAGCTGGGCTGTGTTATAGGAGGTTCTAGAGAAGAATTCATTTTTTAATTTTTTTTGCTCTTAGATTGGTGGCAAAATTTAGTCCCTTGCTGTTGCAGGACCAAAGTTCCTATTGTCTTGTTGTCTATAAGAGGAAGGTCACTTCCAGCTCCTGCAAGACTTACTTTCTTTGGCTGGAGGTCCCCTTAGAACACGATCAACCATGAGTAGAGTCCTCCTCACATTTCATCTCTCTGATCTACTCTTTGGCCTTCCTTTTACTTCTGTAGGGACTCATCATTAGATTGGCCAACCAGGATAATCTAGCATAATTTCTCCCCATCTCAAGGTCTTTAACCTTAATCACATCTGCAAAGGGTAGGGTTTGCAGATATGTTATCTGCAAACATACCTTGTTATGCAGGGTAACACTTTCACAGATTCTGAAAATTGTGATATGCACATCTTTGAGGGGCTATTATTTTGCCAACCACAATGCCCCAGTTTCCTTTTCAGTAAATGAAGACACTGAACGTTTCAAAGCTCTTTCAAATCCAAAATGTCACAACTCTTCTGGGAGCCATATTTTGTCAAAACTAGAATTCATGTTTCCTTTCCATAACAACTCATGAAGTTTGCTATAAGTGAAGGCAAAAATCTCTAGTCTGAAGAGGGTGTTCATCTAGGACCACTGATGGAAAGTAAGTTTGGGTGTTGTGGTTGTATAACCATTGGGAAGTCTCAAGGATGGAGCAGGGAGCATGCTCAGGGCTGATCCCTGAAACTAAGTGTTAGATGACTGCTTGTGACCATCCTGTATGTAATAAAATAGAACCACCCGTTAAAGGCACACTTTACTAGCAAGTGATCAAGTCAGTGTGATGGACTGTTTAAAGGTGTAGGTACAAGGAAAATACATGCCAAGCTTCCCCAGATAGACCTCTGAGCACGTATCCCAGGTGTGGGGACCTGTGTCATGTCTCTTCTGGAAATGTGAGCTATCACGGGCTTCACTATGGCCAGGGAAGCATGCACACACACACGTGGAAAGTGGAATTCCTACTTGGTCAAGCCATGGCTGGTAGCTTTGTGACTCTCATTCCAACTCTGCTGGAAAGATGTGGCTATTCTCTCCTGTTGTCTCTTTGTCTTTGTAAATTGAGAGAAAATCAGACTGGTGGGGGTGGAAACAAGAATCCTGGTATACAGGCTGGTAGCCAAAGTGGGTGCAAAAGAATCTACATGTTTATCTGGACCTTAAGTGGAGTTTTCCAAAAGCAGTGTTGGGTCTTGATAAATCAGGGTTAAAACCTCAGTGGCTTTCTTTGGTATTTGCAGCTGGCTTTGGGAGGAACTGGCTGGGATTAGAACCGCAGCCTGGATGTAACCTGGTCACTTAGTCTACCCAGGAATTAAAGCTAGAGCTTTGATCTCCTCAAATAATATTTGAATAAAGTCCCTTGAGAGACACATCCATTTCTAGAACCTCCCAGGTGAGTTTGGCAATTCCAGAAGTTTTTTAGAAACTTTTGTAGAAAGTTAGAAAAGTGTGTAGATCTTAAGGCAGAAGATGCTGCCTTAAGTCTTTTAATAAGATTACTCTTTGACCCTAAGTCATTCTAACTTTTCAGTTTCTGATTTCTGAGGTGGGAATTAGCAATATCTATACCATACCACCATTATAAGGTTCAAATAAAACAAAATAAATACAAGTGTTTTGTAAGAGGTAAACATCATATAAATATTACTTGCTAATGTTATTATGCATCACAGTTCCTTGAGCAAGGGTAAATTGAGGGTGTTCATTAATTTTCGTTAGCTGTCACAGTTTGTAATTGTATATTCATGACATTGTTGAATTAATGACTGCCTCCTGCCTCTTCCCTGACATCCTGTAAATTCCCTGAGAGCTGGGACAGAGTCTCTTTAGATCATTTTTTAATCTCTTTTGTCTTCATGGTCTTTGCCCATGTCATGCACTTAGTGGATACTCAATAATTATGAATGACTTGAGAGAGGTAAGAAAACAGGGACAGAGTACAATGGAATATAGAAAGAAAGGAAGGGAGAAAACGTGAGATTTTTGGAAGGAAAAGTGAACAGTGCAATGCAAATATCATTCCCTAAATTGTGGTCTAAGGTTATCTGTAATCTAATATTATACCTCCAAAGAGAAAGTTTAACATAATAATAATGAAAATAATAGCTAATAAATATCAACTGCATAATAACTATTATGTACCACGTACTATTAATTTTCACTGTTAAATTTTAGAACAGTCATTATGTGGTGGTATTAGAATTATCTCCATTTTACAGACAAGGAAATTGAGGTTCAGTAAGGTTAAGTTAACTTGCACAAAATCACACAGTAAGTGGTAGAGATAGATGAAAGTCACATTCAGATTATCTAACTCAGAGTCTGTATCATGCTGCTGATGCTGCTGCTAAGTTGCTTCAGTCGTGTCCGACTCTGTGAGACCCCATAGATGGCGGCCCACCAGGCTCCGCTGTCCCTGGGATTCTCCAGGCAAGAACACTGGAGTGGGTTGCCATTTCCTTCTCCAATGCTATACCATGCTATTGCATGCTAAATTTTATTTTAATTTTTAGCTCAAAAAGTATTAGGGAAAACCTGCTGTGAAGATAAATTACTGAAAGTACATTGTGTCACAGAAAAGTAAAAGGAAGTCTATGAATTCCTCCTCCTAAAAAGTGCATCTTACAGAAGGACACAGGGAGAAGTACAGTGTAAGGTCAACAGATGGAAGATACTGTAATATGCTACCAGGCTGCTTTCATATAAATTTTATAAATAAATAATTTAGCAAATATTCAATAAAAAAACAGGCATTATTTAAGGACATAGTCAGGTAAAATGACAAATGGCATGCCATTTCATTTTCTCTCAGGCATGCAAGTTTTAGCTGAATAAACATAAAAGAAATCAATCTACATGGTGCAAATGTGGGGGAAAAAACCAAGATCTATGTCAGCAATAATAAAAGGCATCTACTGTTCTATAACAGTCAGCTCATTGTAAATGGATGCCCAAGCTACAGAGAAATGCATGATGGGAAAGCCAAGAACCTCTTCCAGTTAGTTCTAAGCTGTCAACATTCAATTAAGTGCGTATCTATGGAAAAACAGTTTGCAAAAAAACCCCGCAAAACTCAACAGAGAGGGCCTAAAAAAGATAAACTCTTTGTTTTTGTCCTTCTGTATATGGTTAGCAGCAATTCCAGATGTTAGCATGATTTTAAAATTTTAATTAGCCTTCAAAAATTCCAGGAAGCAATACTTATGTTGTGATGTCATAGATCATATCTACATGGAAAATTGTCAACACAAACTTCATAAAAGCTGACTGAGAGATATTTTGGGAAAAATCAGATCACTCCAACATTAACTGCATTATTTGCTAAACTTCACATTATTAAAGAGATTCAGGAAAACAAAGAATTGGAGATTATTAGAATATTGATGATCATCTAGTCTACAAATAAAATACTAGTGACCCATGGGCCAGATCTGATTCAGAGACAGATTTGTTTGACTTGGCTTTTTTTTTTTAAGTTTTGAATTAGTAGCTAACATTTAAATGCTAGAAAACTCTGAAAAATTGAAAAATATGGATTTCTCTAGAAAATGTGAAAGATCTGCAACATTAGGTTCTTCTTCATGAATGGATTGAGAAGGGGTGCCCCACTTCCAGACTGGGAAGCTTTCTAGATTGTATCATCCCTACCAGCCCCCATTACCTTGCTCTCATTCTACTTTATTCATTTATATTGTCAGTATTGTCTCTGTGGTCTAATCTTTTCTTTTTTACAAATAAAAGCTATACAGTCTGTGTGGTTTGATCAAGGTCACAGAAATAGGTAGTATGTTAGGACTGGCTCTAGGACCCAAGACCTCTGCAGTTTAGGTTCTTTGGAATCTAACAAAGATCTGTAAACTCCCGGAGCATTCAGTCTGCTGTTCCCTATGGCTCTTACTACTTCTTACCTTATGTTGGAGGTGTTTCTACATACTCAACTGGTCAATTTATTTACTTAGTGGTTACTGAATATTGACTGCATGCCAGATATTATGCTAACCCCCAGGGAAATAGCGGTGGTAGTGATAGCTTAATCGCTCAGTCACGTCCAGCCCCATGGATTGTAGCCTTCCAGGCTTCTCTGTCCATGGGGTTTCCCAGGCAAGAATACTGGAGTGGGTTGCCATTTCCTTCTCCAGAAGATCTTCTGACCCAGGGATCAAACCTGCATATCCTGCATTGCAGGCAGATTCTTTACCAACTGAGCCACAGGGAAGAAGCCCCCTGGTGGAGGAAACAGGCACAAATCTTAGCTCCTCCACTATCCTGCAAACCTTTAAAGGCAGTTTCCAATCTGATTCACTTTTGGGCTAATACCTAATGTGATGGTATAAACCCTGCCCACTAAAATATCACTGCCCACTAAAATATAGAATAAATAAATGGATTTCTTCCTTGTTTTTCACAACAAACCTAAGATTGTTATTGGCAGAGATTATCTCCATTGGGCTGCCAGGGTGGCTCAGTTAGTAAAGAATTTGCCAGTGATGCAGGAGACTCGGGGTTCAGTCCCTGGGTTGGGAAGATCCCCTGGAGAAGGACATGGTAACCCACTCCAGTACTCTTGCCTGGAGAATTTCATGGACAGAGGAGCCTGATGGGCTACAGTCCATGGGGTCACAAAAAGTCGGACTTGACTAACACTTTCACTGCCACTTTCATCTCCATTAGCCAATAAGTAAATCATGACAAGAGACTAAGTGACTTATCACAGCTTCAAAGTGGCAGAGAGAGATAGATATTTGTTCATTCATCCTTAATTAAAACAAACATCTTTCTCTAAAGAGGTTTAACCAGCAAAAAAGCATAACGGTATTCTATGAAGAACATGACTTCCGGTTAATGTATTTCACTTGTACTCTAGAAACACATGGATTCTAATTTTAGATCAATTACTATTAAGTGTGTGATTTTGGATAGATCATTTAGCTTACTGATTCTCAATTTTTTCATTCATAAAATATTAGTTTGGACAAGATGAAATACAGTGCTTTTATTTGGATAAAATTCTACAGTCTTTTAGAAACAAAGAAAAGGCTTTCTCTGTTTATTGAAGCAATGCTATGGATTTACTTATTTCTTGCTAGATTTATGCTCTTAATAATAATCTCCCTAGAGCTTATTGTGTGCTGGCAGCTTAAATAAACTATAGCTAATGTGGCTCCATAATTGGACCATGACAAATTTTGACAGATACTCAATGATGATTTGTTTTTAACAGAATAATAATGGTTCCAATGTGTTGATCCTCACCTCACAGGAGCATCATTGGAATAAAAATATCAGTATCTCATTTTACTGTTTCAAGTATCTTGATTTCATTCTGACTTATAATTAAAATGAAAATCCTAAACTGCTAAGTCCGTTTTAAATCATCCTAGTGTACATAATGAGCGACTTCACTTTCCCTTTTCACTTTCATGCATTGGAGGAGGAAATGGCAACCTGCTCCAGTGTTCTTGCCTGGAGAATCCCAGGGACGGGGGAGCCTGGCGGGCTGCCGTCTCTGGGGTCACACAGAGTCAGACACAACTGAAGTGACTTAGCAGCAGTGTATGTAAAGACCACTTCTTTTCATCTTGGAGCTCTTCAGTGGTTGAAATGTTGCCAGTTTATTATAATGGCGTCCTTATTAAATTGCTCTAGAGGCACAAGAAAAAAGGATCCAATTTTACTTAAAGGCTACTTAATATTATATTTTATATGAAAATTAGAGAGTTATATAGGTTCTGGAACTCTTGCTGCTGCTGCTAAGTCGCTTCAGTCGTGTCCGACTCTGTGCGACCCCATAGACGGCAGCCCACCAGGCTCCGCTGTCCCTGAATTCTCCAGGCAAGAACACTGGAGTGGGTTGCCATTTCCCTCTCCAATGCATGGAAGTGAAAAGTGAAAGGGAAGTCACTCAGTCGTGTCCGACTCCTAGCGACCCCATGGACTGCAG
This sequence comes from Bubalus bubalis, assembly GCF_019923935.1. Taxonomy (NCBI): domain Eukaryota; kingdom Metazoa; phylum Chordata; class Mammalia; order Artiodactyla; family Bovidae; genus Bubalus; species Bubalus bubalis. Next base: position 22,575,655 of record NC_059177.1, on the reverse strand, counting down.
CCCACCAGGCTCCTCTGTCCATGGGATTTTCTGGAACTCTTAGAATACTGTATTTTATTATGCACAGTGAAATGTTTATAGATAGTAAAGTAGCTGAAGTTCCTTCAATTCAGTTCAGTTCAGTGGCTCAGTTGTGTCTGACTCTTTGCAACCCCACGGACTGCAGAATGCTAGGCTTCCCTGTCCGTCCATCACCAACCCCTGGAGTTTGCTCAAACTCATGTCCATTGAGCTGGTATTGCCATCCAACCATCTCACCCTCTGTCGTCCTCCAGGTCTTCATTGTAGGAGACTTTCAACTTCCAGACAATTTGAAACAAATGCCACACTTACATATCCCATGCTGTGTCTCGTGTGCAGTTTTTCTCTTGATGCTTCATGGGAAGGGCCTGTGTAATCCTTAGAGCAAAAGCGCTAATGAAATATGATTCTCCTCAAGTTTAAGGTCAAGTAGTAGATGTCTAGATGGAGAAGGCAATGGCACCCCACTCCAGTACTCTTGCCTGGAAAATCCCATGGACGGAGGGGCCTGGTAGGCTGCAGTCCATGGGGTCGCTAGGAATCGGACACGACTGAGTGACTTCACTTTATTTTTTCACTTTCATGCATTGGAGAAGGAAATGACAACCCACTCCAGTGTTCTTACCTGGAGAATCTCAGGGACGGGGGAGCCTGGTGGGCTGCCATCTATGGGGTCGCACAGAGTCGGACACGACTGAAGCGACTTAGCAGCAGCAGCAGCAGTAGATCTAGATAGGTACATGGGCAGCTTCTGTGAAAGATACAGCTGAAGCTCTCTCAAATTATATACTCTTTAAATTAGGCCCAAGTTTTTAGTGTTGCTACTTTGTTTACAGGACCTTTTCTAAACAAAACTGTATTAAAGTTTGTTTTCTTTCCCCCCTCCCCAGGACCACTTTTCATCCATCACCAATCCTTCTGGTTGTCCTCACATTCCAGAGTCTTAATCTGACTTTCCTAGTAAATACCCAACTCCTTTGCCATATGTGATATTATCTATGTTTCTTGTTGAAAATGAGTTTCTCTACTTCTGTGAGGTTCTGCATTTTGACATCAGACCACAGGAACTGAACTCACAATAAATGTGCCCTTCATTCATGAATTTTTCTAGTCCTGCCACCACTGTCTTAGTTACAAGGTAACTTAGTTGCAGGTAACAACCATGATAGATTAATTGTATGGCAGTGTTATAACTCAGCATTTTCCCTCAGCTCAGACTCAACCAGAAACAAAGACTGAAATAATTAGCTGACAAAAGTTAGAGGCAGAAAAGTTTGCAGAATTTGCTTTTCTATTAATATAAAAATAGACAAAACTGGGCTAGAAGTGGGGAGGTGAGATTAGAAATATAACTCAGAGTAGAGAAAGTGGGGTACTTGAAGCAAGATTGAGGAAAAAAGGTTACACCTAGAGAAGGAAAGTGGACTGAGAGCTGAGTGATGACCTCCACAGGTTAGCCTGTTGGACACAAAATATCCCAAGTCCCCATCTTTCTACAAATCCCAGGGTCTTCATCCCTTGTTATCCCCAGAGGATGGGAAAGTAGTAGGAAACTGAGCCCATTCCCCGCCACAGTGTGAGAGGACAGAGCCCATTCTATATGGCCCATATAAAGGAGAATACTGGTAAGCATAGCAGTATCATTTCACGTGTCATTTCTTTCAATGGCCTTCCCCTTTCCCCTCTTTGAGCCCTTGCTCGTGTCTTCTCCAACTATTGTATTTTCCCTCCAATGACTAGAGTGATCACACATCCTAGTGTTCCCAGAAAATCCCACTTTATTCCTATTGCATCACTGTAACCAGTATAATTGTCTCTTTTGTTCAACTATGAATAATAAATTATCACCTTATGAAGGTCCATTTTTAAGTTTAAAATTTTCCCTTTCTTCAAGGTAGAGCATTACTACCTCTTACGGGGAGAATTCCCTAATTTCATAAGTCATAGTCTCTCCCTTTGCCAGGACTTCATAGCTATTTGAAGGGATATCATGATATTCTACCATAATAAAATAGTAATTTGTGAATATATTCTTCCTCTGCTAGACTTGTAAAGGCCAGGACAACATTCCTTTTTTAGTGCTATTACCAGTGATTTGTATATAGATAATATTTCTCAAATTGGTTTAAAGTTATATGTAATTTCAAATATCATAATCTTTGAATGTAAAAAAGGAGGGATAGATTTTCTTTTAAAGTAAAATGAATTAACTGGCATTTTCTCTGCTTCACCATCACAATTTGTCTACACATCTATTACAGCATTTTTCATGTTATTTAGATATGCATCACAGCATAAGTGCAAGACACAGATAATAGACAAAGATAATGTTTTGTAACAATTTTAGCACAATGCCTGGTTCATAGTATAGCTGAAAAATAAAAAAGATATTTAATTTGATTTTTGTTGTATATACAACAAATTCATTACTGTAATGAATTAACGTACATGAGCATAAGCTGATGGAAATGTTCTAAAACTAGATTGTGGTGATGGTTGTATAACTACAAATATACTAGAACTTACTGACATATACACTTAAAATGGATGAACTTTATAATATGCAAATTATATCTCAATAAAGCAAGGGAATATACAAAGCAATTAAAAGACAACCTACTAAATTGCAGAATAGTTATGCAGAAAACCTAGAGGCATCTCCAACTTGCTAGTCACCTTTTGCCCCAGTTTCTCAACCCATGAGTGTTCTCCTTCCCTCTGCTAGGAAGGTGTGACAGATGTAATATACCTTTGATAGTTTAAAAAAAAAAAAAAAAGGTGGTGTGGTGGTTCTATTACTGTCCATCAAGTCAATAACTGGTTACATAACCAAGTACAAATCACTTCCCCCACAGGTGTTCATTCAGTTCTCTTACCTTTAAAATGAAAGGCTTGCAGACCTGGTGTGCTATGCTTGCCCATCTGCAACACTGGAGAAGAAGTTGGCCCAGGTGGCGACAGCTTAGAGGATGAAGAATAGACAGATAACTCAAGCTGAGCCAATTAGATTCCTCTTCTAGAACTGTGGGCTTCTGGGCCAGTAACTAGGACAAGTTAAGCGAAAGTCATGTCAACGCCTGTCGTCAGCCCAGTAAGTTGGACTGTTGACAATCGGAGGAATGCCAGAGGGAAACAACTTAGAGTGAACAGCAAGCAAATGAAGGAAACCTGAAGCAGAGTTGAGAAATGGTGGCAAAGAGCCTAGTTGCTTCCAGCATTCTGTTTCCTGTGAGATCAAACAATGCTCTGTGTGGTATTCTTGGATTCCATGAAACCTGTTGAATCCCTTTAATAATGTCCATTCTTTTCTTGCTCTAACTATTGCTATTCTTAGCAATTAAAAGAATCTTGTCTAGAAAAGAAGTCATTGCACTGATTTCTGTGGTGGTTCCCAGCTCTTCTACTGTCTTTAGATTTGATGTCACTGCCCAGCATGCCTTTGGCACCCATGCCTAGCAATGAGACAATGACTTCCTTGCAGATGAATCAGTAATTTCCCCATTAAAAACCACTTTCTTTCTCTTGAATAAAATTAACCTTGAATTCACCAAACTAAAATATGCAAAGCTGAAACTTACATCAGTGTTTATCAAGATTGGAGCACTATACAAATGAGTTAATTTTTTTTTTATCTATACTCGTCTAAAATGTTTTGGCTAATGATATGACTGAAATAGAAGAGTTTCTAACTTTCAAATCATGAAAACAGTGTTATACGTTAACATGAACAAAAGTGGATCCTTGAACGAGAGCTAAGGAAGATTTCTTCTAGATTGTCAAATACATATTCGGAAATAATTGTTGGATAAGTTTAATGCAATTATGAGGCTCTTCCACCTCATTTTCAAACCCTGTATTTTAGTGTAAGCTTGCACTAAAAATTAAGATAGCCAAAATAAGGTGTGAGATTCTGTGGTCTACAACTGTTAGCAAAAGCTTCCTAGCTTTTAAAGAACACTCCTTCCAGCTCAGTCACCTCTATTCTCTTGCTCTCTGCAGTTTCTAATCTTTGAAATAGGATAATAGCTCCCATGAGGGGAAGTCGAAACTCTAGTGATTAAAATCCAACTATACCATTCTGCTTCACTCCCACTTCATAAAATGGATTTTGAAAATGGCATGCAAATGCAAATCACCACATTATCCCATTTTACAGGGCCTAAATGATTTTATGTGCCTTCCAAAGAAGGAGCTAATATGCCCCATAAATAAAACAATCAAATTGTTTTTAAAGTCTCCAGCCTGTTTTCCCACCAGACCACCCACTCTGACTTTACAGCCAGACCAGAAGTAGAAAATCAGACATCCTATCTAATTTACACAGAACCCATGAAACCACCTCTACCATCTTATTTTGTTGTAAGAATTTAGAATGACCACAGGACTTTTCTGGGTATCATACAAGAATAATTGGAACACAGCACACTGGACTCAAATGAGCTATCAGTTCCCTACTTAGCAAAGGTTCATTTATGCTCTGGAGCAGCAGTTCTCAGTCAGGGGTGATTTTGTCCCCCAGGGGCACCTGGCAATGTTTGGGTACATTTTGGTTGTCCCATTGTGGAGCGGGTTGAGTTCTACTGGCATCTATGGGATAGAAGACAGGGATGATGTGAAGTATCCTATGTCTGAAATTTGGTTCAGATATCAAGAGTGGTGATCACATACACACAGACAACCCAGAGGGTGTGAAAGGGTTATTGCTCATACAATAATGCTTCCTGGAGAAGTGCAGGTGCCCAAGTCAGTCTGAAAATGGCTTGGGTTGTATTGTAGTTAGGAAGTAAATCTAGATTTAGGGTTCTTGCTCCCAGGCCTGGGTTTGCCTGATTTGAATTTCCCTGCTACTGCCGACAGTAATCCAAGATGGCAGAGTAGAAGAACATGCGCACATCTCCTGTGAGAACACCAGACTTGCAACTAGCTGCTGAGTAATCATCGATAGGAGAATGTCGGAACCCACTAAAAAAAGATACCCCACATCCAAGAACAAAGGAAAAGCTGCAACAAGATGGTAGAAGGTGCACAATAGTGTTTAAAATCAAACTAGAGCCAAGGGTAGGAACACCCTAGCTTTCTTAGGACTGTTCAGATGTGGGACAAAAAGTCAATGGGAAGTGGTAGGGTTTGGAAGTTGTCAGTTATCATCAAAAATGGAGTCAGTTTCTTTATCACATCCTACAACACACAGGACAAAAATACACAACAATACATTTCCAAGCTTAAATTTCAGTAGTGCTAAGGTTTTAAGAGCCCCTGCGCTGGAGGTGGGGTGGTCTGAGTTAGGCTCTATCTAGGTAGTGGCTGAGTGGATGTTGTGAGTGCTTCCAAGATGCCTCCTCAGCACCCAGCACTCACTTTTCCAGCTGTGCAGGCTGCTGACTGCTCGGGGCAGAGTTCCTCTGCTGGAACTGCCCTTGGCCAGCAAACGAAGCTACGTCACCTGAGGCAACTCCCCTTCCTTGGGAGCAGCCTACAAGCGGGTATCAAGCTGTGGGGATATAGCTGCTCCCCATCCTCAGCTGAGAACAACTCTGCTGGCCTTCCAAGCTCCCCATAGGGATCAACTAGACCTCTGTCATAACTGCAACTCTGTTCAGTTTCTCCCACCCAACCCTGCCTCCCTGTCCTTTACAGGCAATGTGCCTGCACTGCTCTTCCTGATAAACCTTCTGCACAAAAATCTCCATCTCACAATACCTTTCCCCAGGAACTTGACCTTTTTGGGTTCTTTTATCTTTCTTATTTTTAAAATTATGAAAATATGATAATGCATTTACAGGAGACTTGGAAATTACAGAACAGAGTTACATATAGGTTCACCATATATTACCATCATTTAAGTGGGTAAAGTAAGATTTTTAGTTGGAGTTTCAATATCAAACTCTCAGAAATTAATAGAACGAATGTACAGAGAAGTAGAAGAATATAGTAGACCTGAAAAGCATTATGAACCAATTGAACATAATTAAGATTTATACAATTTTCAAACAACAGTAGGATAAAAAGTCTATTCAATGAACTTGACCTTTTTGTAATCAGACTGAGAGTGAGAAATAAAATTTACATTGTGACCAGGAACATATATGCATGTATATGTGTTCCCTCTGTGTAAGTAAAATTAAATTTCACAAACCAATACTACTCATTATTATGATATACTCTGATATTTTCTGTTCTGTTTATTGCTTTTAAAGCTGTCTCTGACCAAAGCATGGATCGCATAACCTGCTAATCTGTCTTGATCCACAGGCTGAAGTGTCTTTATTTACGTGTACAACTAGATTAACTTTTTTGGCAGTCTATACTTTTTTAAATGTAACTAATTGTTTTTCTTTTCCCTTTGCTCAATTTGATAGGCCAATTTGGATTCAAAGGCCTAATTAGTTCTATGTGTATAACTACAGAGTAAAAAGCGTCTACCATAAACCACTCTTAAAGAAATGAGACTCGTTACTTTCAATTATGTTTTACAAATCCAACTAATGCTAACAGACTGTAAGCCTTTGCCAAAACCTATTCCATTTATTTGTTTGATTATCACACCATTAGAACAACTGGCTGCAAATGCTTTAAGAGTTAATTTTCTTAAGGAAGTCAAACATTCCCCTTGCAAACCTGATATACATACTTTTAAGTGACTGACACTTTCTTTTTTGGATGGGAACAAAGAAAAACTTTGATAAGGTTACAGCAGAGAAAGTTTTACAAGTTTTCAACATGCATAAAAAGTGATTTAAAACATGAAGAATTGATATGCATGTCTCTTACCTTGTAAATATCATTTGCAAGGGTAGATGGAAGTTGTGTCTCATAAAGATATAGTGCCTCTGGGAGGCAGACTCATGAAAAGCCTGGGAAAAAACAGTAAGATAGGACACTGAAAGATGAACTCCCCAGGTCAGAAGGTGCCCAATATGCTATTGGAGATCAGTGGAGAAGTAACTCCAGAAAGAATGAAGGGATGGAGCCAAAGCAAAAAAAAAACACAAAACACCCCGTTGTGGATGGGACTGGTGATAGAAGCAAGGTTCGATGCTGTAAAGAGCAATATTGCATAGGAACCTGGAATGTGAGGTCCATGAATCAAGGCAAATTGGAAGTGGTCAAACAAGAGATGGCAAGAGTGAATGTCAACATTCTAGGAATCAGCGAACTAAGATGGACTGGTGGGTGAATTTTACTCAGATGACCATTATATCTACTACTGTGGGCAGGAATCCCTTAGAAGAAATGGAGTAGCCATCATGGTCAACAAAAGAGTCTGAAATGCAGTACTTGGATGCAATCTCAAAAATGACAGAATGATCTCTGTTCGTTTCCAAGGCAAACCATGCAGTATCATGGTAATCCAAGTCTATGCCCCGACCAGTAATGCTAAAGAAGCTGAAGTTGAACAGTTCTACGAAGACCTACAAGACCTTCTAGAACTAACACCCAAAAAAGATGTCCTTTTCATTATATGGGAATGGAATGCAAAAGTAGGAAGTCAAGAAACACCTGGAGTAACTGGCAAATTTGGCCTTGGAGTACAGAATGAAGCAGGGCAAAAGCTAATAGAGTTCTGCCAAGAGAACGCACTGGTCATAGCAAACACCCTCTTCCAACAACACAAGAGAAGACTCTATACATGGACATCACCAGATGGTCAACACTAAAATCAGATTGATTACATTCTTTCTAGCCAAAGATGGAGAAGCTCTATACAGTCAGCAAAAACAAGACCAGGAGCTGACTGTGGCCTAGATCATTAACTCCTTATTGCTAAATTCAGACTTGAAGAAAGTGGGGAAAACCACTAGATCATTCAGGTATGACCTAAATCAAATCCCTTATGACTATACAGTAGAAGTGAGAATAGATTTAAGGGACTAGATCTGATAGACAGAGTGCCTGATGAACTATGGATGGAGGTTCGTGACATTGTACAGGAGGCAGGGATCAAGGCCATCCCCATGGAAAAGAAATGCAAAAAAGCAAAATGGCTGTCTGGGGAGGCCTCACATATAGCTGTGAAAAGAAGAGAAGTGAAAAGCAAAGGAGAAAAGGAAAGATATATGCATTTGAATGCAGAGTTCCAAAGAATAGCAAGGAGAGATAAGAAAGGCTTCCAGTGATCAATGCAAAGAAATAGAGGAAAACAATAGAATGGGAAAGACTAGAGATCTCTTCAAGAAAATTAGAGATACCAAGGGAACATTTCATGCAAAGATGGGCTCAATAAAGGACAGAAATGGTAGGGACCTAACAGAAGCAGAAGACATTAAGAAGAGGTGGCAAGAATACACAGAAGAACTGTACAAAAAAGATCTTCACGACCCATATAATTATGATGGTGTGATCACTCACCTAGAGCCAGACATCCTGGAATGTGAAGTCAAGTGGACCTTAGGAAGCTAAATCATCAGGAAAGGACATACATGAAAACACACCAGTGAAGCCTTAGAAATGGCCCATTGCCCTCCTTCTACAGAGGGAGAAACTGAGGCACAGGTAGGGTAAGTGATTCACCTCAGGGCACTATCTGACAGGCAGCAAACTGGAAGAAGAACCTAGAAACTCTATTAACTCATCCTCATGCTCTTTCTGCTACATCATGGGGCTTCTATCAGAGCAATTTCCTTTTTATCAGGAAGAATTTATGCTTTGTGATTTCCCAGGAGATTTATTCAAAATAAGCTCAAAGAAACAGGTGGCATTGTTTTCCGTTCAAAGTACACCTACCACAGGGCTTGCTGCCAACATTAGGAATATTTTGACATCTCTAGAGTCATCTCTAATAGAGGCAGAGGTTTATGCTATTGCTTTTCTTTTGATAAATCAGGCAATACCCATATCTCTTCTATTCTTCTGGAAATCTAGAAAAACTGCTAAAACCTGTTGTGTTTCAGTCTCTGAAACATTAACTGAGTCCTTGGCAGTGAAAAGAAGTTAGCAAAATTTTGGCTTAAAGTCTTGGGGAAATTATGCCTTATTTGCTCATTTTGCAGGTGTTTGAGCTAGTGCAGACTCTTCAAGTCAAGATCTTAAGGAAGTTCTTATTCTAAAGGAGCCTTATTTCAGAATTGCCCTTTCCAAATTCCTATCTGATTCTTTAACAGGCTTTGTAAGGAAATCCCTTTATCTCTTTTGGATTTCTGGAAATCCTGCTGGTTGTACCCAGAAAAGCGAACAATTTTGGTTAAGTAAATTTCAGATATTTTAGCACACACTAATGTGAATATTTGCTATTAGGAGCATGTGTAAATATTTTATGAAAAGCATGCTTGCCTAAAATAAACATTTCAAAATGATCAAATGAAACTTTCATTTAGAAAGTACCTTTCTCTAAGGGCTTCAGAAATGCTTTATAAACACTTGCTTGATCATAAATCAAGATTTATTTTTAGCTTGAATCCATCAAAATACATTTCTTCTGTTGTGTCTTATGCCTGAGTAGAGTCTCTCTTTAGGGAAAAATGTCCATGATTTCACTCAAAAAATAGTCTTACTATCTGGAAATCTAGAAGCTTGGCCTTTGGTCCTCTCTGTGCTATTAACCAGGTTGTTGACCTTGAGCAAGGCAGTGCCTCACTCTTTGTCTAAGACCAGGAGGTTGGCTGTGAAACTTGTGGAAAGAACTTTCTAGTCTGATTGATAGGAGCTCATCTAACCCTAAACTCTGAGAATACTTTGAGTGATATCATCACCCTTTGAATCTCATTGTTTTTGGTCAATTGTACTAAGGAGCTTTGCAATTTATTTGACACAGATAAATCCCATTCAAAACAAAGCCCAATTTTCCATTTGTCTTTTTAGCATGTTTACAGTTTCAATCCAAAATTCTAGTTGACATAAAAAGTTGACCATGGGGTTAAGAAAAAGAATTGGGTCTAAATTCTAGCTCCTCCACATCCTAATCTGTAAATTGGGAATAATAACACCAACACCATAAAATTGGCAAGATTTTTAAAGGAGATAAGATATGCTGGGCTCCTGGCTCATAGTAAGCACTCTAGAGATGGCAGAGAGTCTTAGTATAGTTAACATTGACACTTTTATCCAGCTCATGAGAGGACTAGAAATAAGTATATCCAGATGAGTTTAGGGAAAGAGAAGAGTGATTAGAAAGCTGAAAATAATAATGTTCATTTTTTAGAATAAAGGAAATATACAAAGAGAACCTTCTGGAAGCAAGAGGACTTCTTAAATGAGAAGGATGTATTGTGCAGTTCAGAATAATGCAGGTTATAACAGATGATCTGGACTTTAAAAGGATCCTACTTGATTTGGAGAATAAAATAATGGATTCATTGTAAATTCTCAGTAAATCCACAAGCCACTGAATGTTTTATAAAACAACAAAAAGATCGATGTGCTCCTGAAAATGACTGAGATTTTCTTTAAATAACAGGCAAAAAATAAAGGATGCTGAAAAAAGGTAATGTCAATAGCATCATCAATGAAAATGGAATTGGAAACAATGATTTCTGAACTCTAAATTCTACTTCTTTAACTCATAATTATTAATGTATAGTCATAGATGATAAAAATCTCTCATTTATTTATTTGATACTTAAAGACCACCAACCATATGCCAAATTCTGTACTGGGCACAGAGGAAAAAAAATATGGTAAGAGTTCCTGTTCTCTAGAATTCTAGAATCATCTATCCATACTCCCAAAAGATATCAGAAAACCCTATACAGTTTTGTTTACTGACTAAGCATCAGTAAGACCTCCATGTACTATGCTAAGTGCCTTCTACATTACATCATTTACCCTAACAGACGCAATTCCATCTCTGTTGGAAAATGACAAGACATTCTCCAACCCAAGTCCACACTCTCCACTTGAACAGATGCAGTAACCAAAATCTTCACCCTTATAACTTCTGCATAATCCCCCTGGAGCCACACAGTATCAGGCTAATTCTTTTTCCACATGCCAGCTGTTCAACGGATGTCAGCTAACAAGGACCCTCATATCATTTCCAAATAAATCACCCCCTTTCCAGATTCACTGTGTTTAACTCCTGTTTGCTGCTATATCCCTAGGAGAGTGTCTAGTACTTAAGAGGAGTTCAGAAACATTTTTTCTGATAAAATCCTAGCAACATACCTTAGATATACTACAGTTCACTGATATTCAACTCAGAAGCTAAAAGTCAGAAGTGCGCACACTCTTCCAGGTATCCTTTGACCAGTACAAAGTACAGTACAACCCAATGAAACACTACCTTTTTGGCAAAAACCTTATCCGTTCAGCTTGAGTGTGAAATTAACTCAGACCCTCAGGTCATGCTCATGGAAACATATTTTGAGGCACCACCTTGCCAGTCCCTCATTTGTTTTGCTTTGCTCTTTTTAGTTCTAAACCAAGGTCTTTACATGTATTTTTGTTTATTTTTAATCTTGTTAAATCTTGCCCAGTTTGCCTATCTGACTGATTGTATTTAAATTTCTCATGTGGTTTCTAAGCTAACCTGCTGCTGCTAAGTCGTGTCAGTTGTGTCCAACTCTGTGCGACCCCATAGATGGCAGCCCACCAGGCTCCCCCGTCCCTGGGATTCTCCCGGCAACCCTCTCCTAATTTCAAGCCTCTCAAGTCTAATTGGTTAACTTTCTATATGTTATCTAAATTATTAAAATTTTGAATGCAGCAGAGCCTCACAGAATGCCACTAGTAACCTGGCTCAAAGTTGCTGCTGCTGTACCACTCAACTTTTGAATCCCTTTAAATCACTAACATTTGGCAGACATTTTCCTCAAGGACATTATGTAAACTTTATCAAATACTTTGCTCAAATTTAATTACCCCAGAGAGCCTAGTTCACACTGTAGTAATTCCAGCTTAAAGCCAAAAATGCTGGAGGGTATCCTGTATTTCAGTTCATCTAATCTATTGTTTATTGCATATATATAACACTCTGAATCCTTTAGGACTTCATATTTTAACACTAAGCCCAGGGTCTTGAGACTTAGTGCCTTAGTTCTGGGTACCTCTCTGCTTTTCTGCCGTACTTCCCCCTTACCTGCACCAATGAACACTTATTAGTAAAGAAGAGAAGAGTAATTTGCTCAAGAGAATGGACAATAAAAGGGTCCATTTTAAGTGAACTTTAGTTAAAAACCTCAAAACACTATCAAAATATTGTCTAGCTTATATAGATTTAGAAAGCAATTTCCCTCACAGTTGTTTAACTTTTCTTCCTCATGCAAGAATCTCAATACATGGACTAAATGTACATGATGACCTTCTATCCAACTGTGAATAGAGTAATTGAATAATCACAAGAGGAATGTTTCTCAGTATTGCATACTGATTGAAGACTAACATGTAGATTAAAGTCTGCATGAAGTAAACTGGCCAGGAACTTTACCAGAAAGAAAAGTGTATGTTTTTTATAGAGAAAAAAATATTATTTTGCCTTTAGAACAATTGACAAATCTAGACTTCTAGAATATGCTGTCTTGAGTTGTTTTGGTTTTACCATCTGTTAGTATAGAACAACTTATTTTTTTTGAGAGAAAGACAAATATCTATGACATATGTTTGCTTTAAAAGATGGTTTGTTTGAATTGTTAAAACAAATTGCAATGTCTTTTTTTCTATTTTTGTCCTTTCACAAGGATTTCCTTATAAAATATATTTTTTAATAAAGGGAAAATATCCATTCAATGGATAGTTGAAGTTCTGTCATGTTTATTCATCAATGCTAAAAATTTATTCTGGAGGAGCTTAAAATATTATATAATAAGGATTGACATTAAGGTCAATCAAAACTGGTACAATAAATATCTACTGCCAAATTTTAATAGCTTATTTATTTATTTATTTAATCTAACTGGTTATGTTAGTGGGATGCTAGCCTTTTCTTTTTGGACCTTGTAATATGAAATAATGAGTTTCTTGCTATTTTTAGTGCTGTTGAAAAGTCCCATATCAACATTTATGTTCTTCCTAAAACATCTTTTGTGCTTGGATTCCTAGCTATAGTAGGCCTGTCACATTTTTCTTTATTTGATTCAGCATATATTTTCATGAAAAACAGGGTGCCCAAAACTCAATAATACGCGATTAGTAGAGTGATTTCCTAAAAATAATATCTCATGACAGGAATGCTTCTGATATAAATTATTTTAAAACACTCTTGTAAGCTCAGCCTTTTCATTGCTCTTATGAATATAATATCACTTATTTTGGTCTAGAGCAAGGATGATAAATAGAAAATTAATAAATTTTTAACCATAAATATTCATTAGAACTTGTTCCTGGTCAATCTGTGCATCTTTATTTTAGCTCACATTGTTCTTTCAGTTCTTTCTAGTACTTTGGCTAGAAGCAAAATAACATAGTCATAATTCTGCAGGATTTGTTTTTTCTTACTGGTGAAGCTATTGAATGTGCATAACTGTGAAGGAAAAAGATTAAATGATAGACGAAGAACTGATGATGAATATCTTACTGATTCTAGATGAAAACTGGAATAAATTATTAGTTTAATAATATTGCTCAAGAACTACTAGTCTTCTGAAAATAAACAAAATGACATATAAGTACCAGAGTGAGTTCCTTCTCCAGTTGAAGATATTTAAAGACTGTAGTCCCTTGAGGATAAACTAATTTGAATTCTTCTGAAAGTCTAATACATTTATTTTAAAAGACTTAAGTAAAACAATAAAGAAGGAGTCTTCAATTTATTGATAATTTCTCCATATCACTCATTGTATTGTCATCATTTACAGATGAAAGATTTGCTTGCAATATAGTCTTAATATTTATTATAGACCATGAAGTATAGGCTTGGATTTTTTTGGGAAAAGGTGCTAAAACAATTTAAAAAGTATAAAACATTTTCTTCTGTGGTTCAATAAAAGGAATGGTGTAGTCTGGCTAATCAAGTAAGGGATGTAATATTAAGAAACCTGTAAAATCCTAGTAGAGTTTTTATTTTTTTAAAGAATTTACTACATTGAGATTTCTATGGAACAGCGATGGTTGCTTTTAAACATACTTTAAAATTTTACAGTGCCTCACAAAGATTATTAACGTCATTAAAATGTAGATCAACTTACTCGCTCATACAAATATCAACTGAGTATTTATTAGGTGTCACGCTACATGTTAGAATACAAAGATATTATATCCACGATCCCTTCTGTAAAGGAGCTTCTAGTCGGAGAAGGCAATGGCACCCACTCCAGTACTCTTGCTTGGAAAATCCCATGGATGGAGAAGCCTGTTAGGCTGCAATCCATGGGGTCGCTGGGAGTCGGACACGACTGAGCAACTTTCCTTTCACTTTTCACTTTCATGCACTGGAGGAGGAAATGGCAACCCACTCCAGTGTTCTTGCCTGGAGAATCCCAGGGATGGGGGAGCCCTGTGGGCTGCTGTCTGTGGGGTCGCACAGAGTCGGACACGAATGAAGTGACTTAGCATAGCATAGTCTGAAAGGAGGAGACAGACAAAAAAATATACATCCAGTGATAAGTTAAATATGGTGTTTTAATTTGGATTTCCCCCAAAGCAGACTCTGTTACAAATACATGGGTAGAGGTAGTTTATTTGGAAGGTGATCCTTGGATCACAAATGAGCAGTTTACCATGTGGGCAGCTGAGGTTCACTTCCATGGGTCTTGTGAGGAACCATGTGCCACATACCTCAGAATCAACCCAGTAAGGGGTGGATGGGCTGAGCTTTCCATTAGACACTTCCTCATTGGTTGAAGCTTGCCTCTGGAACTTCTAGGCTATCAGCTAGAAAACACCTTTAGGCAGAGAAGCAGAATAACACAGGTTCTTAAAGTGGGAAGGCATTGGCATACAGGTGAAATTATTCATCATAGATTCAGATAAGCTCTGAAGTAGCCAAGAGGGGATGGAATGTAGTACCCACAGCCTGTGCTATGGATGATGTTGTTACAGTCCATCATTGTGCACTGGGGTTACAGAAAAAGAAAATATTGGTTTTCTATCTGGTGAATCAGGAGAGACTTCAGATGACAACAGATGCTGAAGCTGTGTAGGTGTTCTCTGGGCAAATGTAGGGGAGAGTTATGGAGGGCTGCTGTGCTGTGCTGTGCCTAGTCAATCAGTCATGTCCGACTTTTTGTGACCCCATGGACTATAGCCTGCCAGGCTCCTCTGACCATGGTGATTCTCCAGGCAAGAATACTGGAGTGTAATCAAAAAGAGTGGGAAAAATACCTAAACATGCATTTCTCCACAAAAGACATACGGATGGCTAACATACACATGAAAAGATGCTCAATATCACTTATTATTAGAGAAATACAAATCAAAACTACAATGAGATTCTACCTCACACCAGTCAGAATGGCCATCATCAAAAGTGTACAAACAATAGACACTGGAGAGGGTGTGGAGAAAAGGGAGCCCTCTTTCATTGCTGGTGGGAATGCAAACTGATACAGCCACTATGGAAGATGGTATGGAGATTCCTTATAAAACTAAGAATAAAACCACCATATGACCCAACAATCCCACTACTAGGCATATACCCTGAGGAAACCAAAACTAAAGAAGACACGTGTACCCTAGTGTTCAATGCAGTACTGTTTGCAATAGCTTGTACATGGAAGCAACCTAGATGTCCATCAATGCTGCTGCTGCTGCTAAGTCACTTCAGTCGTGTCTGACTCTGTGCGACCACATAGACAGCAACCCACCAGGCTCCACCATCCCTGGGATTCTCCAGGCAAGAACACTGGAGTGAATTGCCATTTCCTTCTCCAATGCATGAAAATGAAAAGTGACAGTGAAGTCGCTTAGTCCGACTCTTAGCAACCCCGTGGACTGCAGCCTACCAGGCTCCTCCATCCATGGGATTTTCCAGGCAAGAGTACTGGAGTGGGGTGCCATTGCCTTCTCCACAATAGATGAATGGATAAAGAAGCTGTGGTACATATATACAGTGGAATGCTACTCAGCCATAAAACAGAACTCGTGTGAGTCAGCTCTAATGAGGAGGATGAACCTAGAGCCTATTATACAGAGTGAAGTAAGTCAGAAAGAGAAATATAAACACCATATACTGATGCATATATATAGAATCTAGAAAGATGGCACTGATGAATTTATTTGCAGGGCAGCAATGGAGAAACAGACGTAGGGAACAGACACGGGTGGAGGGGAGTAGGGGGAGGGGGAGATGTATGGAGAGAGTAACATGGAAATTTACAATGCTATATGTGAAATGGATGGCCAGTGGAAATTTGCTGTATGACTCAGGAACTCAAACAGTGGCTCTGTGACAATCTAGAAGGGTGGGATGGGGAGGGAGATGGAAGGAGAGATTAGAAGGGACGGGACACGGGTGTACCTATGGCTGATTCTTGTTAATGTATGACAGAAAAGCACAAAATTCTGTAAAGCAATTATCCTTCAATTAAAAAATTAAATAAAGTGGGAAAAAATAAAACAAAAAATGGATACTGGAGTGGGTTGCCAAGCCCTCCTCCAGGGGATTTTCCCAACCCAGGGATCAAATCCAGGGATCAAACCCAGGTCTCCTGCACTGCAGGCAGATTCTTTACCATCTGAGCCACGAGGAAAGCCCAAGAACCCTGGAGTGGGTGGCCTATTGCTTCCCCAGGGGATCTTCCTGACCCAGGAATCGAATCAGTGTCTCCTGCATTGCAGG
This sequence comes from Bubalus bubalis, assembly GCF_019923935.1. Lineage (NCBI taxonomy): Eukaryota > Metazoa > Chordata > Mammalia > Artiodactyla > Bovidae > Bubalus > Bubalus bubalis. Next base: position 22,558,986 of record NC_059177.1, on the reverse strand, counting down.
CAGATTCTTTACCAGCTGAGCTACCAGGGAACCCCGAGGGCTGCTGTTTACTTGCAAATAAACACAGTGGACTATCAGATTACAGAGAAGCCAGCGAGCATGGAGCCCTACCTATGCAGTGGCTGGGATTAAATTCACTGCTTAGATAAATACATATGTGCTTTGGCTTGTGCCAAATGGAGCCAGTTTTCAAAGTCAATGTAGATGTTTCAAGCTATTCACAATGTAATAGGCAGTTTCTTATGAGAATCACAGAAGCAACTGCTTTACTTCTCAATCTTGTATTTTATCAGAAGATATGAAGGTAGAACCAGGAAGCTGGAAAGAGACAGACTAGAGTTTGACTGCCTGGAGCTCTGTAGGTAGTGAGACTTCAGGAAAGAGACTAACTTCCAGGAGGACAGAAGAGGGCAGGGCGGGGCCTTGACCTCATAGAAAATAGGGAACTGGATGAGTTTTCATGGCAGAGACTAGACTGCAAAGTATGAGGCAGAGACCAGAAACACAGTTCTTGAAATTGTGCTCCAAATAAGGACAGAGAAACAAAGCCGGATTCTTCCGACTAGAACTGAGATGATAAGTCAGAATAAGAATAGCAACAAGAGTGATAGATTCAGAGCACCTAAGCTATAAAAGTGTGATTTCTGCATTTCCTTATAGACCGGGTAAGTAGTTTGAAAACATTTATAAGAATCATTTGGCAGGTTTATTTTAAATATGCAGATTCCCTAAGTTCCAACTCTACCCTGCCTGCCTATCACACTTCTGTAAATTTGTAGAGAAGTCAGGAATCAGTATTTTTAACAAGGGTCCCAAGTGACTCAAATGCTGGTGGTGTGTGCTCTATTAGATTAATTGTGTGCTCTATGTGATTAAAAACAAACAAACAAACTCTGTATTAAGGTAAGGTTGATTCCAGGATTTGGGGAAAGAAGTGAGCTTCAACTGACTGCAAAAAATGCATAAAGCAGAGTGATAGACTCATCCCAGTAAACCTAGAACTTCCCCAGTTTTAGCATGAAAAGTCCCATGTCCCAGAAAACCAGTCCTGCACAGTCAGCCACCCTAGCATAACGGGAATTTCCACTGAGCCAGGTAGCGCATGGAACACCTAAGCATCATCACCTCACATATCATATTACTTCTTTCTTGAGTCAAATTTATCATTTTTATTAAGGCAAGATCTTCTGTTTAAAACCTCATAAGATTCCTGGGTTGAGGTCCTGCTCCCAGAGGTTACATACCTACCCCAAAGTCCCTTATCCTTATGCCTGGAAATAGAGGAACTCTAGAAAATAGAAGGGAATCAAGAAAAGCAAATATAAGAGCACACTAGCTTTGAATGACTATCTATAGAAACATCTTAACATCATGTGCAAGACTGGCTCTGGGGCCAGATACCTGGGTTGTATCACTGCCCCATCACTCACAATGATATATGAACTGGGTCAAGTTCCTTCTAGTCTATGGCTCTGTTTCCTCATCTATAATACAGATATATTAATATTAATCATCAAAAGATTTATAGCAGTGTCTTATTCACAGAATCAAATTAGTCAACACATGTGTTGCCCTCAGGACAGTGTCTGCCACATAGTAATCACTCCACAAATACAAGTTACTGTGTTTTTTAAAACCCTAAAATTGAACAGGACTCCAAGTTATCCAGTTTCTTGCAGAAATAACCCTAGTCTTTCAGGACTTAAACAAATTAAGTTGTAACATTCAAAGTTACTTCATACAAAGAAACTTCTTTTCCTATCACCTAAGATACCATGTGGAAAATTTTACCCTGCACTTCAGCTTCTCTCTGGCACTGGTGGAAGGAAGGATGAATCAGCCCCTCACAGGATGTTTATTAGGGCCCCAGTTGGGCTCGAGCATCCAGAAAGCTCACAAGCACAGGGAGGAGGCTTGGAAACGCTTCAAAGCCTGCAGACTCTCAGATTGCTTCCTGAGGCAGGAGGCTTAGTATTGGTGGTCTGTCCTTAACCACACACTTCACCTCCATATGTCTCAGCCCTCTTCACCTTTCCCTCTGACTGTGACAATGAGAATATTGAAATCAATAAGTTTGCCCTCCTTGCTCCAAATACTCAAGTGCTTCAAAATGAAAAATGGTTCAGGAGGAAGGAGCCAAGGCAGAGGCAGGGAGGACATGGGTGAAGTTAGAACTGGCAATGACTACAGGCTAAAGGGACAGGGAAAGAGGACACTGGACAAGAAGTGAGAAGACTCGGGTCTCACACCTGTTTTCTCACTAGCAGTAAAGGGGACAGGTAATTTTAACTCAACAGACCCTGCAAATTCTCCTCTGTAAAATAAAGGCATTGGTCCAGATAAGCAGCTATTATGCCTTCTGGTTCTAAAAATCCAAAATATATATTGATGATAAAATGTCAGTTGGTTTTAGCTTTAGTCATGTCTCTCGTAAGTCCTCCTTCAGTCTCACCCTGTTAGAAAAAGCATTCTTCTAACATCCATTCTCAATTTGAACAAACTTATGTGTTTGTCTTTTCTGTTAGACTAGAGGTTCCTCAGGGGAAGATATTTTATTTTAATCCTGTTTTTATCCCCAGTGCTTAGAGCCTCACCTGACACGTAAAGATGTTCAGTGAGTGTTGTGGAACTGAATTACCGCACTAGCCTTCAAATGTGTATTAGTCAGGATCTTGGCCAGAAACAGATTGCCCACTCACACTGAGTAATTGTGGAGAACTGACTAAAAGGGCTGTTTACAAGGTCTAAGCAGATTTAAGGTAAATTTACCATCACTCTAGGGCTGCAATAGCAAAGAGTTACACCCCTTCTAGCTCTGAAGGGGTAAGGGAAGAGAGCTATTTCAGAAGCCCTGAAAAGGTTGCTAAAGTCATAAATACTGTGAGAGTCCTGCCTGATTGGAGTTGGCATCTGCCTGATGGGAGTTGGCATCCTCTTGAGAAGAACGCAGCCGACCTGCATCCTAGTAGGAAAGGAAATGGGGGTCCCAACCTCACCCTCGGCTGCCCCTCAAGCCTCTCTAGCTCCCGACAGTGCCTTCATTGCCTGAACACAACAGGACGCCGCCACGACGGCAGAAGGTCTATGCCATGCATCAAGGGGCGCCACCGGCACACAAAATGGGGTGATGAGGGTGAAGAGCAGACCCTGTGAGGTGAGCAGAGAACACCCAGAATACTTGTTCCCTACATCACCACCTCCTCCTTTCAGAATAACCCTGAATGACTGTCCTTTCAGGTAACTTCTTTTCTCCACAAATATACGGACATTTCTTCATCAAGTATGTATACACTATATACAGACAGTCCCTGACCTACAGTGGTTTGACTTCATTTTTCAACTTAATGATGGTGCAAAAGTCATACACATTCAGGAAAAATCTAATTTCAGATTTTGAATTTTGACCTTTTCCCAGGCTAACAATAAGTGGAACAATCCTCTCTCACGGTGCTGGGCATCATTTTCCAGCCATCCCAAGATGAACACCTGTTATACTTACAATCATTCTGTACTCATACAACCATTCTGTTTTTTGCTTTCAGCACAGTATCCAATACATTACAAGAGGTATTCAATACTTGACTGTAAAAATAATAGGCTTTGCATTAGATGATTTTACAAAACTGTGGAATAATGTAAGTTGTTCTGAGCACATGTAAGGCAGGCTAGGCTAAGCTTGATGTTCAGTAGTTTAGGTGTATCAAATGCATTTTATCACTTAAGACATTGTAAACTTACAATAAGTTTGTCAGGATATAACCTGACATCCAAGTCAAGGAAGACCTATACACGTGTTTACACATTACTTCATAAGTCTTGCTTAGTTTCTAGCATAACTTTTTTTTTTCCCTCACCAACCAAACTAAGCTCCCTAGGGGCAAGGATGATTCATTCTACCTCTAGAGACATCTCTAGTGTAGTTTTGCTATACTTACAAAAGGCACTAAATATGTGTAACTTTAATGACCATCTTTAACAATATTTTCACACATCAAATTATGCAGTCAGTTACCTCTGTCATGTTAGCCAATTTCTAAATGTCTAGAAAGAGCCCAATAAAATATAAGGTGTAGCTAATTGTCTACTACAATGTTTCTACTAAATAATGCTCACGGTGGCAAGTTATGAGTCTCCTTCCTTAGAAGGTAGGCTTTGCCTTTCACTCCATAGCAGTTCCTGGAACTCATTCATTCAACATGTCTTTATTAATATTCACGAGAAGAAAAGTGCTATAGAAGGCAGTGTGAGAAATCAAAGTTCAATTTGACTTAGATTCTGTCCCAAGAAATTTAGAGTCCACTGGAAGAGAGAAAGTATTGAAGCAACTAGGTGGAGAGCAGGAAAAGACAATTCTTTTTTAAAAAGATGAAATGCTAGGGGAGTTCTAAGCAAGAACAACATTTTGATGGAGAAATTCAGTATAGGTTTAAATTAGGTCTTTAAGAACACAGGCTCTTCAGGCAAGAAGAGAGGAGATATTTTCTCCCAATCTGTAGGTATCTTTTCTTTTTTTTTTTTTTTTTTTTTAAATTTTATTTTATTTTTAAACTTTACATAACTGTATTAGATTTGCCAAATATCAAAATGAATCCGCCACAGGTATACATGTGTTCCCCATCCTGAACCCCCCTCCCTCCTCCCTCCCCATTCCATCCCTCTGGGTCGTCCCAGTGCACCAGCCCCAAGCATCCAGTATCGTGCATCGAACCTGGACTGGCAACTCATTTCATACATGATATTTTACATGTTTCAATGCCATTCTCCCAAATCTTCCCACCCTCTCCCTCTCCCACAGAGTCCATAAGACTGTTCTCTACATCAGTATCTCTTTTGCTGTCTCGTACACAGGGTTATTGTTACCATCTTTCTAAATTCCATATATATGCGTTAGTATACTGTATTGGTGTTTTTCTTTCTGGCTTACTTCACTCTGTATAATAGGCTCCAGTTTCATCCACCTCATTAGAACTGATTCAAATGTATTCTTTTTAATGGCTGAATAATACTCCATTGTGTATATGTACCACAGCTTTCTTATCCATTCATCTGCTGATGGACATCTAGGTTGCTTCCATGTCCTGGCTATTATAAACAGTGCTGCGATGAACATTGGGGTACACGTGTCTCTTTCCCTTCTGGTTTTCTCAGTGTGTATGCCCAGCAGTGGGATTGCTGGATCATAAGGCATGTCTATTTCCAGTTTTTTAAGGAATCTTTTCATTTTGTTTATTGTTTACTTTGCTGTGTAAAAGTTTTTGAGTTTAAGTAGATTCCATTTTTTAAGTATTTTTGTTTTTATTTTCATTATTCTGGGAGACAGACCAAAAAAAGATATTGTTGTGATTTATGTCAGAGTGTATTCTGTAAATGTTTTCCTTTAGGAATTTTATGGTGTCTGGTCTCATATTTAGGTCTTTAATCCATGTTGAGCTTACTTTTGTGTATATTTTAATTTTGTTTTATTAACATAGCTGTCCAGTTTTCCCAGCACCATTTGGTGAAGAGACTGTATTTCCAACATTGTTTAGTCTTGCCTCCTTTGTCATAGATTAATTTACCATAGGTGTATAAGTATATTTCTGGGCTTTCTATCATGTTCCACTGATATATATTTCTATTTTTGTGCTAGTACCATACCATTTTGATGACTGTAGCTTTGTAATATAGTCTGAAGTTTGGGAGCTTGATTCCTCTAGCTCCATTTTTCTTTCTCAAGATTATTTTGGCTATTCAGGGTCTTTTGTATCTCCATACAAATTTTAAGTTTGTTTTTTTTTTTGGTTCTAGTTCCATGAAAAATGCCATTTTTCATGAAAAATTCCATGAAAAAAGCCTTTGATAGGGATTGCACTGAATCTGTAGATTGCTTTGGGTAGTATAGTCATTTTGACTATATTGATTCTTCCAACCCACAAACATGGCATCTTTCCATCTGCATCTTCCTCAGTTTCTTTCATCAGTGTCCTATAATGTTCAGAGTACAGATATTTTGTCTTCTTAGGCAGGCTTATTCCTAGGATATTGTATTCTTTTTGATGTGATGGTAAATGTAATTATTTTTTTTTAATTTCTGTTTCTGATCTTTCATTGTTAGTGTATAGAAATGCAACAGATTTTTGTGTATTAATTTTGTAACCTGCCACTATCAGATTCATTGATGAGTTCTAGTAGTTTTCTGGTAGGATCTTTAGGATCTTCTTTGTATAGTATCACGTCATCTGCAAAGAGTAACAGTTTAACTTGTTCTCTTCCAATTTTGATTCCCTTTACTTCTTTTTCGTCCTCGATTTCTGTAGCTAGGACTTTCAAATGATGTGACCAACAAGGGATTAGTTTCTAAAATTTACAAACAGCTCATGGAGAAGGCAGTGGCACCCCACTCCAGTACTCTTGCCTGGAAAATCCCATGGATGGAGGAGCCTGGAAGGCTGCGATCCATGGGGTCACTGAGGGTCGGACACGACTGAGCGACTTCACTTTCACTTTTCACTTTCATGCATTGGAGAAGGAAATGGCAACCCACTCCAGTGTTCTTGCCTGGAGAGTCCCAGGGACGGGGGAGCCTGGTGGGCTGCCATCTATGGGGTTGCACAGTCGGACACGACTGAAGTGACTTAGCAGCAGCAGCAGCATGATGCCTAATAGCATCAAAGCAAACAATCCAATGAAAAAAATAGGCAGAAGACTTAAATAGACGTTTCTCCAAAGAAGACATACAGATGGTCAATAAACACATAAAAAGATGTTCAACATTGATAATTATTAGAGAAATGCAAATCAAAACTGCAATGAGATATCACCTCACATGAGCCAGAATGGCTATCATCAAAAAAATCCACAAACAATAAATGCTGGAGAAGGAGAGGAGAGAAGGGAATCCTCCTACACTGTTGGTGGGAATTTAAACTGGTATAGCCACTGTGGAGAACAGTATGGAGATTCCTTAAAAAACTAAGAATAGAGCTACCATATGACCATGCAATCCCCCTCCTAGGCATATATCCAGAAAAAAAAAGAAAAGAAAACTAATTTGAAAGGATACATGCACCCCACTGTTTATAGCAGCACTGTTTATAGCAGCCACAACACAGAAGCAATCTAAATATCCATTGACAGAGGAGTGGATAAAGATGTGGAACATGTATGCAATGGAATATTACTCAAACATTAAAAAGAATGAAATAATGTCATTTGCAACAACATGGATGGACTTGGAGATTGTCATACTGAGTGAAGTAAGTCAGACAGAGAAGGAGAAATATCATATGACATCCCGTATATGTGGACTATAAAAAGATAATACAAATGAGCTTTCCAAAACAGAAATAGGTTCACAGACTTAGATAATACACTTATGGTTGCCAGGGGGAAGGATGAGGGAAGGGATAGTTAGGGAGTTTGGGATAGACATGTACACACAGCTATATTTAAGATGGATAACCAACAAAGAGTTACTGTATAGCACAGGAAACTCTGCTCAATGTTATATGGCAGCCTGGATGGGAGGGGAGGTTGAGAGGGAATAGGTACATGTATATGTATGGCTGAGTCCCTTCACTGTTCACCTGAAACTAACAACAATGTTAATCAGCTATACCCCCAAAATTTTATATTTATACAAAATAAAAAGTGGTTTTTAAAAAAGAGATAGGGAAAAGGATACACTATATGCCTTGAGGGTTTCAGAAAAAAAAAATTCTCTTGGTTTTCCTGTAAGTTAAAAGAAAGTGTCTAGGAGAACAAAGTGCTGAAAGCAGATAAGAAGGGCCTTGGATCGCAGGCTGAGTCTGAACCACCTTTCTACTGGCAGGAGGGAACCAGTGAAAGATTTGAGGCAGTAATGAGACCAGGAACTTCAAAGAAAAATATAATGACAATGTATTGAGTGATAATGCATTGAGAACTTTCTGTACCAAGCACTGCTCTTAACACCATTTCCCAGTTGTGTAATTAAGGGTCAGGGTGGAAGGAGCAGTCCACTCTTGGACTGATATCATTTGGAAATGCAACCATGTGAGTACAGGAAAAAACTTCCAGACTTCCAGATGGTTTCATTATTCTTTCTAACTCTCCATGGACAATGCATCCCTCCCCTTCTTGCCTGCATCTAGGGCAAACCAATATATACATATTAACTCATTTAATCTTCAAAACATCCCTGTGAGGTAGATACCTTTATTATTGCCAGAGAGGCACAAAGAGATAAGAGATTTTTTTCAAGGTGACAAAGTTAGTAACCGGCAGAGCCAGGACCTAAATGCTGGCTGTATGGTTCCTAATAACTACTCCAACCACAAAGAAGATAACTTCTTTGAAATCAGAAGTTATACCTGCTAAAGATAGCTTCATGTAATTCCATCATAAATAGAAACTTAAAGTTTTTTGTGTGTGTGGTTGATGATTCCAGGCCTAAAAAAATTGATCCATTTTTCCATATACACATAGGATCCTAAATAACTCTATCCTGATTTTGAGTTGGTTCTATTTTGAGTCCCAGTAGACATAAAGCAAGGTATTTACTAAGATTCCAGGTGTATTTGACAGGAACCACATAACTACAATTGTCTAATCAGGCAGGTGGAGATTAGTGCTATGTCAGCAACTATATGGGCAAGTCAGGGAGTTAACATTCTCAATGCTTAAGTGAAATCACTTCTTGTTTTCTGACTGGACAGGCTATGAACATTTCTTTTCAAGTGGTCCAAGCACAATTATTCAAAACGGTTGCTCTTGATATTAAACCCTTCAACTATTATAAATGCCAAGGGCAGAAGCTCCGTGTCAGAGTAGATGTCAAGTATGATTAGGCATACAAGAATTTCCTATTATTAGTTTTTACTCCACACACTGCACTTTGGATAAGAAATCCTTCTCATTTGTGGATTCAGTACTCGCAGTTTTGACTGTGTGGTGCTTCCTGAATCCAGGTGTTCACTGAGCCTCCTCCTCTGCACCATGCCTGCTCCCCCCAACCTCTCTTCTCTCCCTCTCAGTCACCACCACCGCCTCCACCATCACCGTGCACTGTTGCCACAGTACCCAGTGGGACTACTGGCAGAGCTACAGAAGTTGGCAAATTCTGAGGGCCTGAGCTGGGATCAAAGCCCTACAGATTAAAAGAACAGCAACAGTAACAATAATGACCATTGCTAATACCCATTTAGTGATTACCACTTCACCTGCACAATTTCATTTAATCCACAAGTAACTCTAAGTAGGAACTATTCCTATCCCCGTTTTCTACATGAAAGAAAACAAATAAACAAAATAAAATGAGAGGTTTTTTGTGAAATAGGTTCAGTGAAATAGTCAATATTATATTGTTCATAAGTTGTTGTACCTAGATTTGCTAGGAGGCCTGTGTAACTTAAGAGTCCTTGCTCTCAGCTCCTTTACTGCACAAAGGATTTCCCCTGCAGTGGTACAATTCCAAGAAATAAAACAGCAAAGGAAAGATGGAGAGTCTGGGGAAAAAATGGAATTGTTTGAAGCAATTTCTGAAAGAAGCAAGAGTCTTAAGATAGTTGATTCTTTGGGCAGGTAGGGCAAGTAGAAAGGGTTTCTTTTTTTTTTTTCCTCTTGGGCTGAGTTGAGCATTTACAAAATTCTGTGATTCCCCATAGCTGTGAATGGCTGACACTCTTACTGTTTTTCTCTATTAAGAAATGATTTAAGAAAATTAAATCAGTTTCTCCAAAATATGAGAATCCCAGATCTCTCACCCTCCCCAGTGAGACCTTGGTTTATTTATTTAGGGCATAGAACTCTTTTGCCTTGCATTAGCAAAATAAAGTTTAAAAAAAACAAAATGAGATTGTACCCATAATATGTTAAATGAAACTCTCCAAATGAAGCTCATTTTTAAGGTAACTGAATGCTACTTTTTTTTTTTGTTTTACTTATTTAAAAGCAATTCCACCCACTTTGCCAATTAGCATATGAAACATCTACCAGCACACTGTAAATAGTAGGGTGCTTCACCTAGTCCATTCTTCCTGTAGTCACCACGTCTTTTTAATCAGAGAAGATGGAAAAAAACACACACACCAAATTTCCCTGCACAGCAATACCAGACCTGAAGGCACATTGTAATGGCAAACATGTCCTCAACCCAAATGAACATGCTTCCTTTCCCCCTTGGCTTATCTCATTTTAATCTCATAATATATGTGTAGATCCATCTGGATCCAAATAAGGCAGAGTGTCCGCAGAGCTCTTTTTTAACCTCTTCCAGCTCTGCATTCCAGATGCTCAGATGGCCTGGTATAGGAGAGAAAGATAAAGGGATAGAGGACTTTGTGCAGTACATTTTTTCAAAACGGCAAGATAGCAGGTAGACTTTTTTCATGTGGAATAAAACTGAGCAGTTCTTAGAGGCTGTGTGGAATAATCCTGAGCAGTTCTTAGAGGCTGCTTAGAAAGTTGATTTAGGAATGTTGATTTGAAAATGGTTCTTTGACCATGCCAGGGCTCAGAAGGAGAGTGCTGTGATCGATTAATGGTATCTTCCATAGGTGCAGAAAGGAGACTCAAAGCGAGGCAGTTTAGGGGCCGGCATAAAATGCAGGATAAGATGATGATGTAATCAATCTTGGTCAACTTCTGCTGATACTAAGGCTGGGTTTACTATAATCCATTTTCATTATTTGCCTCTGGGCTGTCTTATGTATACATGTCCTATCTAGGACTTGGAGTTATGGATGCAGTTTAAAGTATTTAAAAGAATGCTGTGTTAACTCCTGCATGTGTATCCAACCAGTCCCTTCATCACGGTCTCCACTGACAGTATTATATTGCAAGGCACCATCACTTCTCACTTGGCTTTTGGAAACAACTTTCTAAACAGCCTCCATGAAACAACTCTTCTTGGCCCTACGCACATCTCCTCACTACTGACAAAATAACTCATTTCAAAATATTGACTTGATCAAGTCATACTTTGCTGAAAACAATTTTGGGGCTTCTCGTAGTTTTCAAGATATCGACAAGCCCAACATACTCAGCTCCCAAATCTGCTTTCCAGCTTTATCTTTTATTGTGTTCCACCTAATTCCTTCTGACTCCAGCCACATGGGCCTTGCAGTTCCTCAAATGCACCCTACTGCCCTCACTGTGGGCTTCAGCACACACTGTTCCACCTGCCTGCTATTCTCTTTTTTCACAGACAATCCCCTCCACATTTGTCAAGTCTCTCACCCCAATCATCCTTTCTCTGGGAAGGTCTTCGTGAAGCGACTATGTAACCTGGTATCCAAACCAGAGTACTTTTGAGAGCTAGAGTGCTATCAAAAATTAAGGTGGACCACTAAATGGGCCATTCGTATAATACGTGCTCACACTAGCTCATACCGTTATATAGTTGTCTATCATGAGGGATGAAAAAGGCTGGAGAAGAGTGCTAAAAAACTCTCTTGCTTATTGAAGCTCAAACCACCTCCCCCATCCCTATTCCTCTAATGATCAAATACAACTCAAACTGTGGCCACCATATGTTTAAAAAATCAAAGATATGGCCTTTTCTTCAAATTCTACCATGGGAGAGATTCAGTATGGAAAAGAGAATACATTCACCATGTGGGCACTGGGTAGAGAGAAACAAACATGGTTATTTGGACAGATGTCCCAGTTTCTATTTTCCACTTAGAATTATTGCTTGTTTTGCTTGTAAAAATTATATGTGCTCATTATTTTTTAAAATTTTCAAACAAAACAGACAAGAAGAAAGTAGAAAGTTAAAAAAAAAAAATCCCCCAATCTAACCTTGTTTCATGGATCATTGTTGATAATGAAGAATCTATTCTTCCAACCTTATCTCTATGTCCAAACAAAATAGGTGTTGCTATTTCTGCAGTGAGATTACATCATAAGTAATGTTCTGTAACTTGCTTTTATTTTTTACTGAATATAACATGGGCATCTTCAGAGAAGGAGAAAAGCAACCTCTGACATCTGAGAGCTGGCCTGGTACTACAGTTAGAACTTGATGTTCTTTTGTTAAACATAAATAGTTTCACAGAACATCAACAATTGACAAGGCCACTCTGTGACTATGATGGATCAAGATGAAAACAAGACAACCTGTACCAGGACTGAACATGGATGAAACATGGACACTGTCCAAGCCACCAGAAAAATAACCAGACATTCCCGTTTCCTGGCTAGTATCAGTGATTGCTGCTTCTTTATCTTTTATAACTTTAACTTTGCTCTACTCTGTCTTCCTTCTAGAAAACATTAAGATATACATTCACAGAATTGCTCTACTGCTTGACAGTATCCAATCCACAGCAAAGCCTTGCTTCCTTAAACCCACCTCCAGACCACCCGACATAGGAACAGATGCCCTGTAAGTCCCTTCTAACTTCCTCTAACTCAGATGTCCCACCATTCTCTATGCTATGCTTTCCCTCCTTGCAACAAGGAAGCCTAACTTGTTAAACTACAGGTATATCCTGGTGAACATTAGTTGGAGAGAATTTGGTGTCAATAGGCATACAACTGTTTATTTTTAAAGATAATTCTCTGGCACTCTATTATATGAATTCACGGGTGTGTACATGGTCAGCCGTGTCTGACTCTTTGCAAGCCCATAGATTGTAGCCCACCAGGCTCCTCTGTCCATGGAATTCTCCAGGCAAGAATACTGGAGTGGGTTGCCATTTCCTTCTCCAATATGAATTCACTATATTTTACTTAACTGAAGATCTACTGATAGATATTTAGGTGCTCCTAATGGCACTGCAATGAATATTTTTCTTTACATATTTGTGTACACTTGTTTAATTATTTCCTTGGATACATTACTAAAAATAATGCAGAGTCAAAGACCAGACTCATTTTCATTTTATTTCAAACTAGTTTTTTTTGTAATATAAAGGTAATATATGCTCTTGGCAAAAAATAATAAATCAAAAGTTGAGATGAGCATAGAGTTATAAATAAAAGCTCTCTTTTTCTCCATAGTCATCTGGTATCATTTCATAGAGGTAACCATGTATATAATTCCATAACTTTTATCCAAAGAAAAAATAGATAAAAATATAATTGTGTATGTATGTGTGTATACAGATGGTATCATTTTTTTAAAAAAAGATTATGTTGTACTTAATTTTGATTTCAGTTGCAAAATTATTACAACATTTACATTCCTACCAACAATGCAGGAACATGTCTATTTTTCAGCATTTAAATTTAAGATGTATACTATTAGGAAGAAAAACCTATGGCCAAATTTTCTCAGCTTTGCTTTCTTTATTTTTAAAAGTGAATTAAAATATCTGTTCTGCAAGGCTGTTTTGGACATTACATAAGAGGATATATAAATAGAAATCCCATGATTGTCTGGCCAACAAAATATACATAAATAAAATAATAACTTTTATTTGTTATTATAAATTATTATTTATTTATTTGTGTTTATTATTATTGTTATCTGTTTATCTGCCACATTAAACTAGCTGTATGTAGCAGTCCCAGTTCTATTATTTAATGTTAAGAAAATAAATCTAACATTTCTAACATAAAAACCTTGACTTACTGTCTTTAATAACAGGGGGCTAAGAAATTTAAATGTGAGTCGGGCTGGCTACAGTCTCTAGGAAAGAAGAATATCTTCCATGCTATCTTGCTAATCAGTCCTCTGGCTACAATTTTCTATTGATCTCTCCCTTGGAGAATTTGAGAATATTCTAATACTGAGAACTCTGGCACACAGGCACTTGATAAATGTCTCCAGATTCTATCTTAAAGAGCAATAATGCAATTTGCGTGAAAATAAAGAGGCAGCCGGGCAGAGGCTCTGCAGGATGAACGGATAGATTTCACGGCCCCATTACAGAAAGAGATATTTATTGCCTGCTGCACAGCTGAGGGACTGCATTTGGAAATGCCATAGACAGTGGTCTGTGGCTGAGGTCCTGGGGCTCAGCCCAGGATCAGGCATTTGGCAGGTTTAGGCCCAGAGTGGCAGGAAGCTTGCTTTCCAAACAGCAGCTGCAAAAAGAGGCAGAGTTTGTTAAAACTTATTTGGCCTCATTCTCATCTCCCTCGGCACCCTTCGGCACTCTCCCAGGCACAGTGCCGTCTTTGTAATCCAAGACAGGGAAGCAGGAGGGGAAGAGAGGGGGTGAGAGGAGAAGGACAGGGTAGGGAGAAGGATGAGGGAAAAAGAAAGGAAGAAACAGAGAGATAGAGAGGGAGAAAGGGGAGAAACCTGGAGAAAAGATTTAGAATTCACTTACTGATCATAAGAACCACATTCAAGATAATACTAACAAAGGGATCTTTTCCACAAAGGAAACCTGAGGTCTTCCTGCATTCAGGTCTCTAATCTGAATCTACACGTGCATTATGTTTATCATGATTATTTCCTTTGTTAAAATCCTTGATCGATACCTATTATTTTAACTTCTATAATAAATAGAAGTTTTAAACTTTACAGAAGAAACAGCACAGAAATATTAAGTCACAGTCCTAATGTACCTTCAGAAGTTGATGACCAAGGGGATATAAAGAAAAAGATTTCAAGGATTCCAACCAAATGCATCCTATCTATACCAACTTTTTGATTTCTCTGTTTCCCCATTCATTAACAGACTGATCACACCATTACCTAATGTCACCTAATCGACAGAAATAGTTTGATAAACTAGATCAGCTTCTATAAACAAATCGTCTCAGTATGTGTTTGGATTTCAAGCATTAGCTTTGTCACTACCACTCAAGGTCCTTATCTATCTGGGCTATAGTTTCCTTACCCGTAAGGCGATACCTGTAATGGGACAATAATGCCTATCTAAAAGGGTTATTATAAAAATGAAATAAGACAATGCTCATAAAGTGCTTAGTGCATGCCTGACACATAGTGAGGACTCAGTAAATGTTAGGGGAGGTACTGGGAGTTCAGTACTCATGAATTACTATCAGATTATATCAACTGCATTTCCCACTTACAAGCAGACCCTGAAAGAGAATTCTCATCATTGCCACTAAATTTATCATGAAAAATGCAATTACGATTGTCTGGGCCTAGGGGAGAGAGTTGTTCTAAGAGAATAGAAGCAGAGGGCAAACTTTAGTCTTTATATAGCCAAAGTGCCCAAGTTTCACAAGATTGGAGGGTGAGAAATACTATGAATTCTATACTTCATTAGGGCAACCCTAGGAATCAGTGCCATGCAGAAAAATCAGCCAAGCAAACTGGTGGTTCTTTACCTTTATAAAGAGCAAATTTTATCTTTTCAAAGCTCTGATGAAAGCTATAGAGAAAAATTCACAACATGCAAAATGTTGCATCCAGTTTTAAGAATTAAGCCCCTGCAAAATGCCAAGCATGCCTTGACAGATGAAAAGAGATAAAAGATATATTAGTCAAAAACAGCTTTGCCTTTCTGCATTTATGATTTGCAACACAGTAGAGTTTTGATCCTAGATTATTCTCCCTGCTGGCTTGATGCTTCAAAGCATCAGCATCTTCTCTAACCTATTTAAATGCTAAGTGTATAAACGAATATTAGGTCAGGAGCAGAGAAATAGAACAGAAGTAGGGGAGGAGATATAGCAAGTATATAGATAAGAATCTAGAACTTTTTATCATGCCTCTCCAACTTTTTCAGATGATAAGGGGGAAAAAAAGAAAACCAAACAACAAAAAACCTGGATGATTTTACTCCTGTAACAAAGAAAGGTCTCTTCTAGTTCTATGATTCTCTACTGAGAAAATTCAACCTCCTCCACACTTTTCATAAGGCATCAGACTCTTCATAGTTTTAGACAGCAGTTTATTATTAGTTCCATGGAAAATATTGAACCACAGTTGTTCTTGAGAATATCTTGCTGTTTAAGCATAAATATCACAAGATATTTGATCACAGATACCAACAGGGAAGGCAAAAACCTACATACATCCCAAAAAGAGAAGAGCACAAAGAAATGACAGAGGTGGGCACAAAAATGGGTCTGGGGATGTCAGAGGCAGATAATACATTCTTTCTGGGAGTGGTTTAGAATGTGACATGCAAACCTCTAGTTGTCTTCCTTTTGTTCAGTCAAGGTAGCCTTTCCTTGATCCTGAGATTATAGTGTTTCGTTATCACGTATTTGATAAAGCGGAGAACAAGAAATTTCCAGCACTGGGTTGGTAGTAGATGTCACCCTCTTTCTTTCACCTGGTCTCCCTATGAAAATAAATTCAACATACCTAACAAAGATTTTCTAAGGATCTATTCAAAATAAAATAAAAAAGTGTGACTCATTCTATGGATATTTTATATATCCTTAAAATGTAGTTGATTCAAAGAATCAAAACATATTGGTGTTGAAAGGATTTTCTAAAGTCACCTGCTGCTACTGCTGCTGCTAAGTCTCTTCAGTCGTGTCCGACTCTGTACGACCCCATAGACGGCAGCCCACCAGGCTCCCCCGTCCCTGGGATTCTCCAGGCAAGAACACTGGAGTGGGTTGCCATTTCCTTCTCCAATGCATGAAAATGTAAAGTGAAAGTGAAGTCACTCAGTCATGTCCGACTCTTAGCGACCCCATGGGGTACAGCCTACCAGGCTCCTCCGTCCATGGGATTTCCCAGGCAAGAGTACTGGAGTCGGGTGCCATTGCCCTCTCCAAGACTGATTCATTTCAGATGGAGCAGAACGATAGGCAATAAGGAAAAGGACAGAATCAGATTTCCTTCCTTCCTCCATCCCTCACGTCCTTCCTACATTTTAAGTAATAAAGTTTCATTAGCTCAGGCACCCTATGTATACTTGATAAAATAGAAATAAATTGGCACAGTGTCCCTGAACAGAGAAACAACTGTAACATAGCTAAGGGTTGATAATCGTGTGTCAGTTTCTTCTGTACCCATAGACTTAGGATTTCCTAACGGACTTGAAGATACTATGTTTTTCAGTCTCCCCATAAACCTGTTCACCCCTGAGTCTGCTAACCACTTTTCTTCTTTCCACATATAAGACAAAACCTCCTTTAATCCAGACTCTACTCCTAAAATTCTGAATTAATGGGGTCTGTGCAGGTTTTACTGTACATGCATATCTGCTCCCATGCCCCTAATTTCACCTTCAGCCCAGCCTCTCTTCTGAAATCTGTAGCAGTCTTCAAACCGTAATACTTGTACTGGCCCTGTGCACAGACTTGAAGCAAGAACAGTCTAAAGGAAATTTATTTTCAGACCTTCAGTTTCCATGTATCCTTGTCTCTAAAACTCATCTGCCTAAGAAAGTGCTTCTAGTCAGCATCCTGCCACTTTTCATCTCTCCACTACCCCCATTTTCTCCTCTTTTACAAAGAAAAGAACAGCTCTCACCTATCCTGATTTTTACTATCATAAGATACATGAAATGGTTTCCAAATCTTTGATTTTCAGTAAATTTGAAGGAAGATTAAATTAACATATCCATTAATACATTATTAAAAATAACTTGATAGATTACTATCTGACTTTTTTGCAAATATCTTAAAAGTATTCATAGCATTGAGCAACACACTTATTTAAACACATAAACACAGAAATCAGACAATTGATGTTGTATATATCTCATCCTAACAATAAGTAATTTTTATCCTTGACACAGAAGATAAGTAAAAAAGAAACCTGACCCCAATTGTTTCATCAAAAGATGTGTTTCCAGTACAATTCTACTCAGTGTTTACTGAAATTTGTATTATGTGTTATTTTGATCAAAGTGTTAGTCACTCAGTTGTGTCTGACTCTTTGTGACCCCATAGATTGTAGCCCACCAAACTCTTCTGTCCATGGATTCTTCAAGCAAGAATACTGGAGTGGGTTATCATTTCCTTCTCCAGGGGATCTTCCCAATCCAGGGACTGAACCCGGGTCTCCCACATTTCAGGCAAATTCTTTACCATATGACCCATCAGGAAGTTGTCAACTAAATGTAACAAATAATTTAAACCAAATGAAAAATTTAACATTCAAACTTTATCGACATAAGAAATTTTCATTTTTAAAATATTTCGATTTATATGCATTTTTGTGGCCGCTAAGTAGATATTGATCAGTAAAAGACTCCAACAGAAAATTTTATCACTTAAGGATAAGATTCTTTGGGAAAGAAGAATGAAAATGTAAGTCCAATGAGAAAAAGGAATAGTGCATAATTTTTAACTACATAAGAAAAGCTTGTTCAAATATACTGTTAAATAGATTATGATGATCAAATCACTATGGTTTATAGGCCTGAGGACACATTTAAAAGAGAGATGTAATGGCTTACCTTAAAATATGAATAGTGATAACACACTGAAATTCATATTCTTTGTAACTATTTAAACTCAATAAAAAATATTAGATGTCAACTTACAAAGGTGCTAAAAGCTAGATTTTCGAAATGCTTTAGATGGTTCAGAAACAAAAGTGTTAGAAGTCCTTTGCAGTAATGTCCAAATCTTTGTGATCCCGTGGACTGTGCCCACCAGGTTCCTCTGTCCATGGGGATTCTCCAGGCAAGAATACTGGAGTGGGTTGCCAAGCCCTCCTCCAGAGGATCTTCCCGACCCAGGGGTCAAACCCACATCTCATTATGTCTCCTGCATTGCAGGTGGGCCCTTTACCACCCATGCTACCTGGCAAGCCCCTGTTCTTAAAGCTTGCTATTGAAGCATTACCCAAGGACTCTGTCAGCATTGCCTGGGACCTTATTAGAAATAGAGATTTCAGGCTGCAACCTGAGACATGAAGAATCAGAACCATTGTATTAAGATATCCAAGTGACCCACATCCCATTAAAGTTTAAGAACTGCTGTATAGGATTCCTTCACCTGGGAAGTAGCTCCAAGTTAACCTACTATCCCCTTAACCGTCAACATTTCCTCCACGGTTTTCCTATCCCAGTTGGTAGCAGCAACATTCAGATAACCCTTGCTAAAAAGCTCGGAGTTATCCTCAAATCTTCCTCCTTAGTTATCACTCCTCACATCCAACCAGTGAAGGGACCCAATCAAGTTTACTTTCGTCATTAGTCACTGTGAACCAGGGAATAAGGATAGAAAGTTAAATAACATATATTCTGGGCCTAGCCTGAATATCTGTCTTCCAATGCTCTCTTTAGAGGACAGACTCTAAGGTGACACACCCAACTGAACCCCACCTTCTGGCCTTCACACCTTTCTGGAATCTCTTCCCTTTGCTTTGTAGGGGGGTGGGGTGGGGCAGGGCTCAATGTGTGATTTGCTTCTAACCAACACACTACAACAAACAGGTCACCCTGTGATTACTTTGTGTTCTAAGACCCTTTGCAGGCTCCTTCTCGAGTCTCCCTCAGCACTGCTGGTCTTGGCAAATGGACCAAGAGGATATAACCTGCATATGGAGAAGGCCACGTGGCCTGGAATTGAGAGACGCCTCTCCGAGCTAAGGGCAGCCTCTTGCTGACATCTGACCAAAAAAATACTGAGGCTCTCAGAACTACACCTGCAAAAAGAAAGAAATACATAAATGCTGCCAATAACCTGAAAGCACTTAGAAACAGATTTTTCTCCAGTCAAGCCTCCAAAAGAGAATACAACCTGACCAACATAACGATCACAGCTCTGTCAGCGATCCAACTGGGAGAGAGCCCAGCTAAGCCGTTCCTGAACTCGGGAAGGTAAAATAGTACACAGAGACTGTGGGGTCTTGGTATGTGCTAGTGTCAGCTGCTAAGTCTACAATAATTTGTTAGGCACTGTAGAAAGTTATGTCTGCTCTGACAATGCCTTAGCTGGACAGGTACAAGATGAGTCTCCTCACTGCCATCAGCCCATAGTCTCTCTCCCTTCTTCATCTAGCTTGACACTGCCAGCAGGGTAACCAAAAATTAAACCTCACATTTCACCATGTCAAACCCACGCTTAGAACACTTTAAAGGCCTAAAAACAAAGATTTTCAATAAATATGTTAAATGAATAAAAAGATGAAAGTCCTTAGAAGTTACCTGTAATACAATCTTATTAGAAGCAATGAACCCTTCTACTTAAAAATGCACAGTGCAGGCCCTCCAGATACATGAAGGGAGATGATGAGGTCAGGGTAGTGGTTATTCTGCTTTATTTTATCTTTACAGCTATCCTTCACACCCTTTGCAAAATAATCTCTGATATGATTGTTCTTTTCTTTGGTATCAAAAAGTAGGCAATCTTCCACAAGTGCCGAATTTATGTATTTTAAAGCCACGTCCAATTTCCAACTGCAGCCAGAAGAGAACTTTACCAAACAGACTGTCTTGGTGTACATTTCACTGGCTCCCCCTGATTTGGGGACCCAGCACATGTCCAGCCTATACATACCCAGCAGACATGCTTCCTCAACATTTCCCTCCATTTTGCTTTATTCATTCACGGAGAGCTTTGAGTTGCCAAGTTCAAAATGTGTTGCTAAGAGACAAACCTACTCTGTGGATAAGAAGCAGGAATCAAAGGCAACTTGCTAATGGATTCATTACTAACCCATTTATCAACCTTGGAAGACACAAAGCTGCTCTGCCTCTTGGTTTTCCCAAATAGTAATTAGAAAAAAAGAAAAAAAAAAAAAAACTATAAAGATGGATGTTCCATGCAGGGATAAATTGCTATTTAGTCTCATTTTGACAACACAGCACTGGGCTGCAGTTACCACACCAACCGCCGGTCTTACCTCTGTCCAGTCCATGCTACACACCAGTGGCAGGTTAACATTCAGACAGCACGCCTCTCATCTTCTAAAGCCCTTCAGTGACTCCCTACTGCTTTAAGGACCCATTCAAGCTGTTCAGTGAGAGCCCTTTAGGATCTGGCTTTATCTTTCTGCTATAATTTTCTGTTTATCTTGCATGTTCTTTGCACCTCGTCCTCCTGACTCCTTAGTTAACCCATGCCTTCCTATCCCAATATTTTTCTGCTGCCATTCTGCCTGGCTTAGAATTAATCCTTTAATGTTTCTGCCAGTTGGAATTTTCCCCACTTTGAGATGCCTCTCTTGACAACATGCCCCCAAGAAAAGTAGTCCCTCCTTCCCCTACTTCTTGTCACTTTTCTTTTTGCTGTCTTCACTGTAGTGGTTACAGTGTGTGTGACCATGTCTTTCCCCCACAACTGGTCTATTGAGCTATTTGGTTCTAGGTACTGGGTCATCCACACTTCTTTCCCACATGACAGCTCATAAGAGCAGACACTCAATTTGCTTATTGAAAAATAATATTTGTTGAGTGTCTTATAGTAGGTTCAATGCTAAATATTTTACATGCATTCTCTTCACTGAGATTCATAGTTCCATAATGAAGTTTCATTATCAGGAAGTTTGGGAAATGTTAAGTTAAAGCAATTTAACTAAGATTTCCTTTATACAGGATGTTTTAGAATTGTTAATAGTGAAAGACTGTTGTAAATCTACAAGAAAGGAGTAATGCAATAAAATGTAGCTTTTAGAAAGCACTTTGCCAAAAATAAATCATTCTTTTTTAAAAAAGAGATTTTTCAGGTAAAATAATGTTCAACCTTTAGCAAACTCTATTCCAGAGAAAAACTTAGGGAAAGCACCCCAAACACACAAGATCTTAATGATCTGATGCTGTCAAGCTTTCTATCTCCAGCACAAGCTCACCATTCCTTTTGCTCCATCCTAACAAACTCCTGGAGGTTTTTAGATTTATTCATCTTTTCTTCCACCCTTCTCATACTTTTTGCTAGACAAATTTCTACTCTTCCTTCAAACATCTACTCAAAAGACAACTCCTCCAAGAAGCCTTCCTTGCCCATCTTCTTACCTCTCCCACCTGCCACATGCCCCATAATTTCACTTTGACCACAGTAGTGCCATCCTGTTTATTTGACTTATACTCAGAGAACCTCATACAAAATGCCAGGCTGGCTGAGTTACAAACTGGAATCACTATGGCCGGGAGAAATACCAACAACTTCAGATACGTGGATGATACCACTCTAACGGCAGAAAGCAAAGAGGAAATAAAGAGCCTCTTGATGAAGTTGGGGAAGAGAGTGAAAAAGCTGGCTGAAAACTCAATATTAAAAAAATAATAATAATAAGATCATGGCATCTGGTCCCATCATTTCATGGCAAATAGAAGGGGAAAAGGCGAAAGTAGCAACAGATTGTCTTTTCTTGGACTCTAAAATCACTGAGCATGGTGACTGTAGCCATGAAATTAGAAGACGATTGCTTCTTGGCAGGAAAGCTATGACAAACCTAGACAGTGTGTTAAAAAGTAAAGACATCACTTTGCTGACAAAGGTCTTTATAGTCAAGGCTATGGTCTTTCCAATAGTCATGTATGGATGTGAGAGCTGGACCATAAAGAAGGCAGAGTGCTGAAGAATTGATGCTTTCAAATTGTAGTGCTGGGGAAAACTCTTGAGAGTCCTTTGGACAGCAAGGAGATCAAACCAATAATATTAAAGGAAATCAAGCTTTGGAAGGATTGATGCTGAAGGTGAAGCTCCAATACTTTGGCCACCTGATGCCAACAGCTGACTCATTGGAAAAGACCCTGATGCTGGGAAGGATTGAGGGCAGAAGGAGAAGAGGGTGACAGAGGATGAGATGGTTGGATGACATCACCAATTCAATGGACATGAACTTGGGCAAACCTTGGGAGATGGTGAGGGACAGGGAAGCCTGGCATGCTGCAGTTCATGGAGTCACGAAGAGTCAGACATGACTTGGCGACTGAACAACAACAGTGTAATATCTAATTCACTTATCAGAGTCTATCAACAGAATTCAAAGCCCTCAATAATGAAGGCTTAAGCAAACATAGAAACAGAGTGTAGAGTGCTAGTTACCAAAGTGGCTGTGGAGTGGAAGAAATAATGAGATGTTGGTCAAACATTGCAAACTCTCAGTTGTAAGATGAGTAAGTTCTGAGAATTGGATGTACAGCATGTTGACTAAAGCTAATAATAATGTTTTATACACTTGAAATTACTAAGAGGGTAGATCTTCAACATTCTCAACACAAAAAGAAATGGAAGTTATATGACATGATGGAGGTGTCAGCTAAAGCCTATGGTGGTGATCATTTTGCAATAAAAGTGTACCAAATCAATACTTTGTATACATTCAACTTAAAAAAACTAATAAAGCTAGGGAAAAAAATATGAACATAAAATATGGCATTAATAAATGCATACTGGCAATGGAAAAAAATAAAATTTCTAACAAGAAAAAATAATATTTTAATGTTATAAAATCTTAAGTATCATTTGTTTTTGTATGTTCAAGGACTAAAATACCTGGAATATAGGAGATAGTATTAAACATACTTTTGGATGAAAAAGTGGATGAAACTAACAATAAAAGAATGTCTTTCTTTACAATGGTTACAAAATAAGAGAAAATCACTACTATATTGCTAGCAGAAAAATTATTATTTAGAAGAAAATTAAAGTCAAGAGTTCTTTACAGGAAGGAGATTTGATGACTATAAGTATGGTTACATTAAGTATGGTTTTGGAATTTCAAATGGTTATCGTGAAATAAAAAATTTGAGTTGAATGCTTATTTCTCATAATCATAAATCCTACTACACATTTTCACATTAGGATGTAAAATATGCCTTGTTTCCACTAAAAAAGGTCCTGTCAGCAAACATGTAGGAAGTTGTTGTGGATTGAATTATTTATCCTAAAAATATACATTTAGTCCAAATCCCCAGTAATTGTGAGGGAGACCTTATTTGGAAATAGGGTCTTTATAAGCTAAGTCGCTTCAGTCGTGTCCGACTCTGTGCGACCCCATAGACAGCAGCCCACCAGGCTCTGCCGTCCCTGGGATTCTCCAGGCAAGAATACTGGAGTGGGTTGCCATTTCCTTCTCCAATGCATAAAAGAGAAAAGTGAAAGTGAAGTCACTCAGTTGTGTCCAACTCTTAGTGACCCCATGGACTGCAGCCTACCAGGCTCCTCCATTCATGGATTTTCTAGGCAAGAGTACTGGAGTGGAGTGCCATAGGGTCTTTATAGATGTAGCCAAATTAAGATGGGGTCACACTTGATGGGGGGAAGGGGGCTCTGATGCAAGGTGACTGGCATTCTTGCAAAAAGAGGAGATATAGAAAGAACACCATGCAAGATGGAAACAGATTAGAGTGATTCATCTACATGTCCAAGAACTTCAAGGGTTACCTACAATACCAGGAACTAAGATAAAGGTATGGAACAGTCTCCCCTGGAGCCTGCAGAGAGAGCATAGCCCTGCTGACACAATCTCCTGGCCCCCAGAACCAAGCAAGAATAAATTTTTATTGCTAACACCACCTAGTTTGAGGTACTCTGTTATAACAGCTTAAGAAATTTACACAGATGCTCACTGCTCCATGTAATTCATTTAAATCAATGGCTCTCAGAATTCTGATTTCAGGTTAAATTTCTATAGCATCAGATTGAGTAGATCTGGGACAAAGTTCAGAAACATGTAATTAATAAATTCCTCTGGTAATTCCAATAATGATGGATTACAGAGAAAATTTTACAAAACACTGATTTAAACTGCCAAGGTGTTTTGTTTTTTCCCTGACTTTTATCAAAAGCCAGGCTCTCTCTCCTGTGCTTTTTCATAAATAATCTGGAGAACAAAAAGCATACATGTGCCTTTGGGTCAATACTAACTCAAAATGGTCAACAAAGATTTTAATGATAAAGCAGTGCTAGCTGAGCTGACATACCATGTCCCAAATTATAGACCAGAGGGAAAAGAGTTAGCCAAATGACTCTCCCACTGAATAGGGGAAATAATGGAAATTCTGATAAACCCTTATTTTGCACTAAAGGGAGCAGGTGTTGCAACAATACAGATGACTTGTGTTGCCAAAAGCTGTCCCTTCTCGTCCTGATGGCTCACTTGGAATGTTTTAGAGTGTCCTCTCACTCACAGACCGCCTGCAGCACAGCCTGCATGAGAGTAGAAGGCTATCGGGGGCTCATCAGAGATTTGTTGCTTCCACAAAGCCCTGACTTAGAAGCTCAGAGCATGGTTGGCCCCAAGTTCCTTGCCTAAAACTAGTCCAACTGACCAGATCCTGAAGAATGTGAGAACCATATTTTAGGTTGAGCTGGTTAAAGCTCAAAACTAACAGCATCAGGACCCAGATTTCAGTACTGAGCAGATCAGTTAATGTGCATGCATGTGCTCGGTCATGTCCAACTCTTTTTGACGCCATGGACTGCCAGACTCTTCTGGCATTTTCTAGGCAAGAATACTGGAATGGGTTGCCATTTCCTACTCCAGGGGATCTTCCTGACCCAAGAATCAAACCTGTGTCTCTTGCATCTCTTGCATTATCAGGAGGGTGCTTTACCACCACACAACCTGGGAAGCCCTCCAATTCAAATCAAACCAGTCTTGACGGATCAATTACAGGCTGTAGAGCCTGGGACTTGTCTTAGGCATGTCTGTACTTGGTGTTTGTCTTTAGCCCGTCATCTAACTCTTCTGAACCTCAGCAGCCCCATCTATAAAACAATGATAATTCCTGCCTCCCAAGGGTTACTTGGAGATTGAATAAAGCAGTGTATGAAAAATTATTTGTCAAACACTGGTTAGTATGGGTAGGCAGTTGCACATATTTTATTTGGCCATGGAATACACCATCAGCTGTAGGTGCCTACTTCAGAGAGTGAGCTCAAAAACACCTGCTCAACCCACCGCCACCACTGGCTGTTCCCAAAGAGTCTGTGCTGTGGATAGCAGGTGCATCATGTATCATGGTAGGTAGCTCAGACAGCAGAATCCCTCTACTGCCATCCATTGTGAACAGACAGGTGGTGGGTCAATTAATAAAAGAATATAGGTTAAACTGTGAAATCCTTAAAAATGATGCACATATACCTTACATTTATATTGCAATTTAAAGGAACAAATTAGATTCACTTCTAAGCTCTGCATGTAGGGCAAGTTTTGTTGCTGTGGTTGACTTTTAAAACAGTACAGGGATCAGAGTTCATGCCACCTCTCTTGCATAAACAACTCAAACAGTGCATCATCTATTAGGATTTCCAGGTTTACTTTCTATAAAGCAGAGTGAAAAAGTAAAGACCTTTGTGAAACAATCTCAGTGCAGGCTCTTTTAGTTTTTATGATTCCCTCCACCCCTAAGGTTTTTCGAGTTGTCTCACCCACATCTAATTCGACAGCACTTTTAGCAACTCAACCTTACTGTTTCCAAAACATTCACTGAGTCAACAACTCTCTTTCTGAACTTATATTAAATCAGTTGTGAAACATTTAATTGAAATATGTAATTACATAACAAACAGAACTGGCATAAATAGATATGGGCAGCAACACAGCTGACTCTTGGCAAGTAGACAACTGCACAGCCGGGAACAGAAGAACCAGGATGAAGCAGAGAGCAGCCCACTAGAAGGGAGCAACCTGCATTCTTCAGGCCTTAGGCAACGTTTTACAGTAGGAATAGAAAGCTCTGGTAGATCAAATGGGTAGAAGGAGATTGGTTAAGAATTTCTGATACAGCAATCTGTCTAATAGAGAAGCACTAGACTGCCAGCAAAGAGAGTCTCTGAGGCCAACAGAATTGCATGAACCTGACAGAGGCCATGGAGAGCTGCCTTCCTGGGATCTTTTATCAGAGGTTAGGCAGAGAGCTCTGGAGCTCTTTGTAAATTCTGTTTAACAAATGACTTATTTCATTAGATCCCTGGATACTGAGAGATTTGGTCCTTGATGAGGGTTCTGCCCATCCTGACCCAGGAAGAAAGAAAGCCCTGAAGCATCCTGAATATTAGACTGTGAGCACTGGCAGACAGCTGAGCCTCCCTCCCTCTTACGTGCAGCCCCAGAAGGAGTCCCCAGGAGGAAACCCACTTGCATTAGACCAGAGGGCTCGCTCTCAACCCAGGGCCAGACTAGCTCTCTCAGGACAGCTTCTTTAACAAACAAACATCACCAGAATCAAAAACAAGAGCTCTTTCTTATGTTCAGTCACAACACTAAGTGCTGTAGATACATTTTCTTACCTAAGCTTTACGATAACCCTATGAGTATACTATTTACTCTGTCTCACAAATAGGAACACTGAGGATCAGGAGAGCAAAAACTTATGAACATACAGCTGGTATATTTAAACCTTAGTCTGTCTTACAATGGGACAAACGTCTTTAATCACATGACAGAACAAGGAAGGGACAAAGGTGTGGTGATTTATTGGAACACATTACTCTTTTAAAAACAACAGTTGTACATTTGTAATTATTTAAGCAACATCCCTGAAGGCAGAGAGAACCTTAAATTTCTAAATCTTCAAACTACAGGTGATGCAAAACTACAGAGTGTCCTGGGCAAGACAGGGCTGAACATCATTCTCCTGATGAGGAAATCTGGACTAATCAGTTTGGAATGATGATGATGACATAGTGGGGGATAAAGGTACATGAAGAGAAGGAAATGTGTGTGTGTGGGGGTGGTGTTCAATATCAGGCAGAAAAGTAGCCATTCCAATGTATTATATTTGCTTTTCTGCCTTAAAGTCTCATTATAAAGTGTTGCCCTAAAACAGCAGCTATGAAGCAGGCCAAACCTTTGTCACTCTCACCATAGCATCTCTCTCACTATGATCAACAGAGTGGACCCTTATCCCTGGAATCACATCAACCACAAGTTAAATGCTTTGGAAAAAACTTGGTCCTATGCCATTGCCTTCTCCGATTTAAAGAAAACGCATACATATACTGTATCACTTTCTTTCCCCAATATCCCAGGGAGAATGGGAGAGAAGGTATTAAGTGAGAAGCTCCATTTTCGCAAAGACAAGATTTGCTCAATTTCACAAAGCTACTTACAGATATTAGAACCAGTTGTTTTCCCTAAGTACTCATTTAGTTAGAAATAAGAGAGCACAGGAGGGGAAAAAAAAAAAAAAAGACTGACCCCAAATGAATATTTCCTACTGATATTTTCCTAATTAAAACTAAACTTAAATAATAAAGAGATGACCACGTTAACATTTTGAGATGCTTGGTTGAAAGGTACATCACAGAAATTCAGTCTAATTTGGCACACTCATTAAATATGTGTTCATTAAACATCTACTACATACCTGCCAAGGTGCAGCCCATCAGGCACACGGTGGGAAACATGAATGCAAGAGCTCTGCCCACAACCCCCTCACTGTCTGCTCTGCGTCGTCCAGCTTGTTCCAACAGACCAAATTCTCTAAGGCAGGTCCATGACTGGCGGTCCATGGCATCGATTAACCTTCTGAAAATAAAGAGAGATCTTTGGTTATCTGTGTATTTACTTTTCTAAGGAAAGGGTTCATAGCTTTTATTCATTTCCCCGATTCTTCACTTTAAAAGTTAACAACCAATAGTAAAAGAACCATGATTGAAATCAAGGAATGAACAAGCAGTTAATATAAGTGGAGGACCACTCTGCTCCTCTCCCTGTCTCTTCATCCCATCGCAATCTCTGGTCACATCTTATTGAGAAATCCCAAGAGCCACTAGAGTGTAACTGTATGATACTTGCCTTGAAATCGCTCAAGTACTACACATAAATACTAGTTAATGCTATGGTCATTATTGCTAAATTTGTAGGTTTCTTCTTCCAACATTTTCCAAAAAAGTCAAATATTTCATGACCACCTACTGTCTTTCAAAGACATTACCTTGCAACACTGGTCATTTATGAAGTAAGAGAAGAAAAAACTGGCATTCAAGCCACTGCACTGGCCAGTTAAGTTTGATCTGCTTTTCATTTTCTCTTCTTACTTTCTATCCTGCCTTCCTGACTATGTTTCCTTTTGAAGGATACAAAGACAATGAAAAACTTAGGTTTTACAGGATTTTTAAATGGTTATTAATTCTGAATATTTTTAAATGATATTAGTGTATCCTGATGTTAAATGGGACCAAGTGGCTTTATGAATACAATAAATAAAGAAAAATGCATTCCCAAAGAGCTGGGAATAAATACCTATGTTCCAAAACCCTTCTAGGAACTAAGGGAAATAATGTTTTTCATCATAAGAACCCTGGGCAGTGTTCAGACTACACAATGGTTGGCTAGATTTATCCTCCTCCTCCATCATTTGTTATACACCATATTAAAAATCCTCAGAAGAATTTAAGCAAGCATTGTCAGATAATTGCAGCCTTTAATGACAGACACCTAAACAACAACCGCATACACACACAGGCACACACATACACACATAGGCACACACACACACACTGCTTTCTACAGCTTACCTTTCCAGACTGCATTGCCTATAAAGATGGCTTATTTTTTAGAAAAATCATACATAATTTGACTAGTTTTGCCTTTTTAAGACAGTGTAGCTGTATTCATTGCAAAAGCATTTGGAAATGATTCTATTTGTTTCTTCTAGCTCAGCTCAGACAGTATGAGTTCATCTTGTGATTATGATAGAAATAAACACTCCACAGGAATCCTCTATTTTCAAAGTCAGGTAGGTGGGTAATGTCTCCAGGTTTTTCAGGATTCAAAGCCAAGTATAGGGTCGCAAAGATGTGGACACAACTGAGCGACGAAGCACACAGGACGTATCTAGAGAAAGTGCCCCTGCCTTGTGCTGCTGTTAAATGGAAAGGAAACACGGTTATTTGGCTTTGCAGAACACAAGCAGTTCCCTTCCTCTGACAGCTCTTGTAACAGTGGCTGGGATAGAGGTAAGATCCTCAGGACGTGAAAATCAAATTCTATATAATCCGCTTACAGGGGAAGCAAATTAAAAGCTATTTTTGTGAGTTTTTGAGCCCAATACATGGTCTCCTCCGCAAATGGAATGTGACACTCAATCCATCCCTACCATCGACCCGAGGGATGTAAATCTGTCAAGAAGCTTAAAATTAGCTAACAAGTCCACATGAGCAATAGGCTCCCCTGCCCAAATTTAAAATATTTGCTTAAGTAGGAAACAAAATCCATTTCCTACTTTTTGTTGGTAGCTTTCCTGCAAATCACTTAAACATTCTGGGTTACTGTATTATCTCAAAAACAGCATAATTTTCTGCCTCTCTCTCTCTCAGTCATAAAATATTACAAAGTCAAGTCTAAGCCAAAAACATGAGCCTGTCTGAAAGCAGCTCTCTTGAGATGCTGTTATTTTGTTGTTGTTGTTATACCCTCCATGGAGGAGGCAGCAGATGAGCGCTGCGGCCTTCCTCGTGAGCTCTGGCCTTCTTCATGATGACTGTCTGCTGCTTCACTCTGCTGGCCATATTGCTACAAACCGCACTAACCACTTAGAAACACAAAAGGCCAGTTGGATTATTTAAACCAAGGGGAAATTTAACTGGAGATATTAAAGATTTATTTCATCTTATTTCATTGGGTACATACTGAAAAGCAAATGTTTCTAAGGGTATAGCCTAATGGTTAAAAGTACAAGTTTTGTCATCAAATAGAATTGCTTCAACTCCACCTCTGTCACTAGTTAGCTGTGTGGCCTTCGGAAGGTTAACTACACTTTGCTGTGCACAGTCTTTTATTTTTATATGAGGATAAGAAAGGTATCTCTCTCATACAGTCATTGTGAGGAATAAAGTACATGATTCTATAACCCCTCCTTCTTGGGTTGTCTTTGGAAATTAGACATTCTCCAGCCTTATCAAAACAGCTTTAACATCAACAGAGGAATTAATAAAGAATATGTGGTACATATATATGCTGGCATATTACTCAGTCATTAGAAAGAATGAAATAATGCCACGTGCAGCAACATGGATAGACTTAGAGATTGTCTTATTGAGGGAAGTAAGTCAGACAGAGAGGCAGAAACATCATAAGAGCCTTTATATACAGAATTTAAAAAGAAATGACATAAAGGAATTTATTTACAAAACAGACTCATGGACTTGGAAAATGAACTTATGGTTGCCAAGTCACAAAGGTCCATCTAGTCAAGGCTATGGTTTTTCCTGTGGTCATGTATGGATGTGAGAGTTGGACTGTGAAGAAGGCTGAGCGCTGAAGAATTGGTGCTTTTGAACTATGGTGTTGGAGAAGACTCTTGAGAGTCCCTTGGACTGCAAGGAGATCCAACCAGTCCATTCTGAAGGAGATCAGCCCTGGGATTTCTTTGGAAGGAATGATGCTAAAGCTGAAACTCCAGTACTTTGGCCACCTCATGCGAGGGGTTGACTCATTGGAAAAGACTCTGATGCTGGGAGGGATTGGGGGCAGGAGGAGAAGGGGACGACAGAGGATGAGATGGCTGGATGGCATCACTGACTCGATGGACGTGAGTCTGAGTAAACTCCGGGAGTTGGTGATGGACAGGGAGGCCTGGCATGCTGCGATTCATGGGGTCACAAAGAGTTGGACACGACTGAGTGACTGAACTGAACTGACTGAAGAGTTATAGAATCGGAGAGAAGAAGGAGCAGAGGATAGGAGTAGGAATCAAGGAATCCACTCTGCTGATGGACAGTATGATGTCAGAGAGGTGCTAGATCCCTCCAGTATTCACACCATATCAAAATCTCTGAGAGGGTCAAGTGCATGGCCAATGTTCTTGTCTCCCCTATTCATCCATGAATCAATATGATGAATCCTTGGATCCTTAAGGTAGCTTGAGTGTCTCTTCCCTACAATCACATGCTTCCCAACACACTGGGCATTTTGTCCTCATTACACAAGTGACTTTCAGGGAGCATCATTGGACTGTATCTGCACTTCTTCCTTACAAGGTAGCTGTGAACCATGCAGTCATCTTCAACTGTGAACACATACATGGCTTCAATCGGAGCCCTAGCAGAGGATGTCAGCTGGCATACCTCTCTCCTTGAAACTATTTCCCTAACATTTCTCCACTCCACTCAAAAACAAGAACTAATTGGGAAAGAGTCATGTAATCCTTGTTGGAACCCTTGCTTCTCAAAACTGCTTCCTCTAGTCCTAAGGAACAGTCCCCAAGGAGAATCACTTGAGCTGTCCCAGTCTACAGAGATGCCTACACCTTGATGACACAACTCTCCTGCCCTATTCTCAATCAATTCCTGAGCAGTTGGAATGGTGAGCTTGACTTCAACTCACCAGTTCTTGACTTCTTCAGCTGTTAACCACAGCTTTCCGACCCTGGAACCAATTGCTCTGTGTTAGTCTTAGCACATGTCTGCAAACTCCACACCCCAAAGCTTGCTGTAATTCAGCCTTCTCTACTGTCTGAGCCTAGAATACCTATTCAGGTTTCTTCACCTCCTTCATCCCAACTGGAGAAGAGGATGAGATTCTACTCAGCTTCTGCTCTAGATACTCCTCAGCTGCAGATAATGGCTCATATGCTCTTACCCAGCCCTGGCACCAATAATCAGTCGAATCTGAAATTTTCACATCACTGCACTAGGAATCAGAAAATCCAGGGTTTAGTCCTGAATCCATTCTTCTAGGATCTCCACAGTGGCTTCTTGATATGAAGACACTTCCTAAACCTCATTGATGTTTTAATTTGCTAGGGCTTTTAACAAAGTGCCAGAACTTGGGTGCCTTACAATGTTCCTCAGCTTATAGATGACTATCTTCTTCCTATGGCTTTTCCCTCTCTATGTGTTTGTGTTAAAAATTTCCCCTTGAATAGGACACCAGTCACATTGGAGTAGTGACCCATCCTACCCCAATAGGACCTTGTCTTAACTAACGACATCTGCAGT
This sequence comes from Bubalus bubalis, assembly GCF_019923935.1. Taxonomy (NCBI): domain Eukaryota; kingdom Metazoa; phylum Chordata; class Mammalia; order Artiodactyla; family Bovidae; genus Bubalus; species Bubalus bubalis. The sequence continues at coordinate 22,526,349 of NC_059177.1, read as the reverse complement.
GAATCTATTTTTGAATAAGATCACTCGCTGAGGTCCTGTGGTTTAGGGCTTCGATTTGTGAATTGGTGAGGCTGGGGAGGGAACAGGAGAAACATAATTCTACCTATACCAACTGGTGAAACCTGTTTTATCTTCTTGCAAGATTGACATGAGAGAGACTGAATATAAAAGCATTTTGCGAACTGTAAAGTACTACACAAACACAAGGAATTATTAAGACTTAACAGTAGTTAATGGAGTTTGTTTTTTGAGAGTCACAGCACATGGCCATCCTACTGATTATTCTGTATACAACAACAGCCAAGAAGTGGCCGCGCTACTTCCATGAAAGAAAATTTATTTTTTCTGCAAGTGATGTTTCTTTCTCATTTATTGATTTGCATAAAATGCTGCTTAATGGCTTAAATATTTATATTATATGGACTTAGTAAAAGCTTAATTTCCACAAAATAAAAAGGTACATTATCTCTCATTGCAGACAGTCCTTTTTTCCAAGACATTTGCATTTCCTTCCCCACCCTCCTGCCCCACCCCCCCACCAGAACTTATGTAAATGTATGAGAAGCACAGAAACAAAATATAGTCTTTGCAGAGGAAAATTTGACTGGAAAAAGGGCTTGTACTTTGAAACCGAATCTTCACTCATAAGAGTTTCCCCAAAGCATAAGTGGGTAGAGGAAAACTTGAAAATCAAACTACCTGAAATGACAGAGATTTATTATTTCCCCTAAGGAGGAAAGAGAGGGAAAGCTTTCTGATTCTATCTGGGTGCTTATCCTAGATGTTAGTTTTGGCTTCATCTTCTGCCTAGAGAAGGAATGATAATAATCAACCACCATTTTCATAGAGAAGCTACAGAATTTTTTTTACACCTTTCAAAATGGTTTTTTAATTGTACAGTAGATTAGGTCCCTGCAGCTGCTGCAACAAGTTACCACTAAGTTAAAATAACAGAAATTAATTTTCTCACAATTCTGAAGGCTACAAGACCAAAATTTTAGCAGGGCTATGGTCTCTCTAGGGGCTTTAGAGAAGAATCAATTCCTTGTCCGTTCCAGCTCTTGGTGTGTGCCCCAGCTTTCCTGTGGTGATATCACTCCAATCTCTGTCTTTGTCTTCACTTTACCTTATCCTCTGCATGAATGTTTCTTCTCCTCTTCTGTCTAGAATCTCCCTCTTCTCCCTCTTGTAAGGACGCTTGCGATGGCGCTCAGGGCCAATAGGAATAATCCAGAATGATGTCCTCCTCTCAAAATCCTTAATATAATCACACTCACAAAGGCCCTTTTTTTCCCAAATAAGGTAACATTCACAGGATCCAAGAACTTGAGGTGGGTATTTTCTAGTGGCAGTGGGGCCACTTTTCATGTATCACACGCAAGTAGAAAAAGGAAAACTGCATCCTATTTTTCAGTTCATTAATTTGCAAGCTTTCCCCAAGAAGCCTTGTGGCTGTGAGATGGAAGAGCAGGAGTTGCAGAGGAAGGTGAGCTGTGAGCAATCCTGACCCCCTCTCCCCTCCATCAGACTGAATATTTCTGCACTTCTGTTGAAAAATGGCCCCTGTGAGAAATACTATCTCAAAAAAGGATTCAGGGGCTTAAAATCAAGGCTGAAAACCATTGTGATACTGAAAGTGCTTTTCTGGCTACATAAAATTCACATGCAAAAGAATTTTTGTAAACAAAACATGTACTCCATTGTGGGAGAGTCTTCCTCCCTGGTCAGATGGGGAGCCGTGCAATCTATATTCTAAGAGGCACCACAGTGACTTGATTTCCTCACCAGGATTAGGGGTCATACAGATCCAGGTAAGTCAAAGTCTTCATGGGCCTCTTCTTGATCCATTATTTGACATTTTTGGCAGTAGTGAGAGGGATCTCCAGCACCTGGGAAGAATATGAGAGGACTGGGGAGGCCATTTCTGTGATGTGAACATTTCAGGGTACTGCTTCTTAGAGGAGTATTGCCATTTGTTTAAAAACATTACAGTTCCCCACAAGGAAAAGTACTGTACGATTCCATTTGTAAATCGGTACTTAAAACAGTCCACATTCATAGAGAGACAAAGAAGAAAGGTGATTGCCAAGACCAGGGGAAAGGGAAGACTGAAAAGCTCTAGTTTCATAGGCACAGAATTTCAGTTTTGTAAGATGAAAAGAGTTCTGTGCATCAATGGTGGTGATGCACAACAATATGCTTGTACTTCATGCCACTGAACTGTACACTGATTAATGGTTAAGATGTTCAATTTTATGTTATGTGTATTTTAACACAATTTTAAATTTTTTCTTCTGAAGCAAGGTCAGGGACAATGCTGGTGCTCCACTTAGATCCCACTTGATTCCCGTTTAACCTATGTGCACCCTTTCCTGTAAGATTTGGATTCTAACAAGCAGCACCCATAGGTTATCTTTGGAGAGCTTCCCTTAGGCTACTGTGAGCCACTCTTCACTCATGAATGCCCAGAAAGTGAGTGGGTGGCTCTTATCCAAATCAAGGGTACTCACTGATAAGGACAACTCTAAGACACAGTTTCTAAGCCAGAGTTCACTTCAGGGTCAGGATGAATGAAGCCTCTGCAAGATGCTGCTTGAGATCTCACTTTTGCCTGACTTCCTCCCATAACAAGTCCCTATCATACTTGAGAGCCTTTCCTTATGTACTTATGCACATGGACACACACACACACACACATATACACACATGAAACAACATTACTGTTTGCATTCTGCCTGAGTCTGAGAGAACAATTTCATGCATCAGGACCAACCATGTGACTCACTCACTGAAAAGTATAAAGAATTATTCTGTCTTTTAGAATTTGTTGAGATTTTGTTAACATTCATAAATGTCATCAGGAAGTACATTAAGAACGCCTTAGGAGTGATACAAAGTGTTAAGGCACTTCAGTGCAGGAGGTAAGTAATTCAGGCTAGACTAACCAAGAATGGCTGCATGGAGGAAGAGACTGGCCCTAGGAAGATAAGAAGGAATTTGGTTAAGTGAGGATTGGGGGATGACAGCTCAGAGAGTAGACAATCATCCCAGAAGTGAAGATGGGAAAATAAGAAACATGTTAGCGGAAGGTCCATTAGAGAAATCATGTTACATGCCATGCTTCCCTAAGCTACTCAGCCCATAGGCATTATGGAAGAAGTCTGAGATCAGAAAGTAGTAGGTTATTGCAATATTGAGACTTAAAGGTGCTAAGCTGGAAGAGAGGGAAAAGCCCAGGGCTAGAATAGACAGTCCACAGGGGCTAGATGCACAAGTATTTGAAGAGACCAAATTCATAACAGACTTGAAACAAAATGAGAATTTGAGTATGAAAGGGTAATTTTTAAAAAAGAAAAAATCATGCTTCTCCTACAAATATAAAATTAAAATGTTTCAAAGATTTTATTTCATTAAATAATGAGAGAACAAGTAAGATGTAAAAAATGAGTTCAAAAGAGAATTCAAAGAACATATATAGGCTTTCAGGAATACAGAAATAAAAATGTTAGCAGATGCATCTATGCCACTCCACCAGAAAAAAAAAAAATTTGTACTTCAAAAACAAGAATCATTTGCATTACTATTAGTTGTCAACAATTTACAGATCTATAAAATAGTTTGGTCAAAGACAGTAAAAGACCTAGACCCCTATAAAATCAAATAATCCAAAGGCTAAGAGGGTTAATGCATCATATTCAATTGAAAGGACATCCAGAAATCTTGTGGCCATTTCAAAGCCTTTCAATTTTTCTGACAGTGATCAAATAAGTTTGAGAAGCACTGAGTTAAACAAAGCTATCAAGTGTCTTGTCTCAGTCTTTAATGGGTAATATACATCTAGAAACAACAAAAAGAGAACGTAGTAAAGACTATTTCCCAAATGTATTTGTTCATGAGACCCTTTATCATGGTGTTCTTTTTAAGATATTTAAAAATATCAATATAGAGCTGCTTAGGAAATCTGCACACACGTGCTTTAAGCTCTTGAAGCTAACAGAAGGAAACGGTGGAGGACATCACTTCCTTAGCCTGAGGATCTTCATGGTTTTCAGAGTTTTTTACCCATTCCTGAGTGCGCAAATAGCTCCAACAGGTTTCCTGTAACTTGCCCTTATCTTTTCTTGCACTCCCACCTTCCCATCCCACCACATGGTACACAACACAGCTTCAAAGTAGCACATGAAGGACAGAAAGGATTAGATTGGAGATGCTGGAGAGAAGGTATGCTTGTCCTTTCCTCCTCCCCATCCCACTTTTATATTGACATCTGTTATTTGTGTCTGGTGTGACTTGGGCTTGATAACAGATGGAGACATTTCTCAAAAGAAAGGAATGGTGGCTGGGTACACCTGCCACATTTCTATCAACTTAGCTGTCTATTTTGAGTCTGTAAGAGCACTCACTGAAGAGTGAACAACTGTTCTCATCAGCAGTAAGCTGTTTGGATTCAAGGATATCCTCTTCTAACCTGGCTGAGAAAATAAAGCTAAAGCACCAAGCCTTCTTTCTGGGCCAAACAGAATTCCAGGGGACAAAGCTTGGCATTTGAAACCAGAAGACTTAAATTCAAGTCCTAAACTCCTCATTCATTAATTGTATAACTTGAGCCCCTCTTGGAGCTTCTATTTTTAGAAGTTTGCTTTATACATCAAAAAGTAACTATGAAAATAACACTGAGTTCAGAGGGTTATTGTGAACATCAAACTTGACATCGAGAAAACATATATGAAGCACCTACTGTATATCTGGCATATAATAATAACTCAATAAACAGCCCCCCAACTTACTACATTTACTTAAATATAATAAAGCATTGTTATTTAGAGAACAGGCAGATGGTGTGCCACTGTTGATGGTACACAGATGGTTTTACTTGATATATATACTTATTTTTATACATAATGTGAAAAACAATACTTACCCTTTAAACCCATAGTTTCACAGATAATTTTGTTTAGGAAAAAAACTAAAGTATATAAGTTAAAAATAACCAAATCAACTATTAATAAAAAGAAAATATTCAGTTGATAGTATTACAGGTAGAGCATAGGTAGAGTACAATTGCAAAAGCAGTGAATCAGTAACAAAATTTTGGGAAACATTGATATTATACGTGCTGAGTGGCTCAAGAGTTCTAGAAGCAAAAGGTGGAAGCTTCTGGAAGAACACTTCACTACAGAAGAGGTTTCTAAGATACCTGGACAAAAATAGACTGGACCAGATAAGTATTCTGCTCTTAGAGACATTCCAGTGGAGATGAGCAGACTTGTTGGCAGAAATGGCATAGCAGGGATTCACATGTCGGATGGACGATTAGAACACACGCCCATTAAGGCCCTTTTGAACCATGTGTGTCTATGATTAGAAGGACTTCTGCTGTGGAAGCCTACAGATCACAAACAAAAATACTTAATAAGGGACTCCTTGGAAAAGGTAGTCTTCGGAGTTGAGGGCTTGGAGGTTCTCTGTTGTGTCCTGAGGGCCCAGCTGATGCAGTCACTATGGCCTGCCTCCATCTCTCTCTGCATGCCAATTTCCTGTGAAGGTTCTGCACTTTCTATTCACTGAATGCTTCCTTTGAGAATCAAATCCAGATCCTCTGCTGCAGAGATTTCCTTTGGGTAAGAACTATGAGAAGGCACAGGGTAATTAAAGCCCACACTTGCAAGCCTGTCTGACTGACTGATGTGTACTCCCCTTTGACTGGGGTCTGATTTGAATAAGAATGCCAGCTGGCAGAGCCAAGAGAAAGCAAAGGCATAAGGAAGTCTCTTTAAATTTTAAAAAGGAAATGTCAGACCAGGACCAGGTTGGCATCTTCAGCCACACTCCTCCACCTTCTTCCCATAAGACCGCACACACTCAAGACTGAAGATTTGTATAGCATTCCTGGGAGAGCCTCTACAGGGGAAAAAAAAAAAAAAAAAAAAAAAAAATATATATATATATATATATATACACATATGACCTCCTGACCTAACTATCCATACAAAACACGTTTTATAGATTGTCAGAGTAGACAACTGCCCAAGTGGAATGCTTTCCAGGGAGCTAGAAAAACCCCTCAGATATCCCCTCCTGGCTGAAATCCCTTTAACAGCTAACCACGTCTTTATAATGCAACTGCCTCCAGAGAAAAGAAATGTCATGATTGAAATTCAGGCTAAGGTGGAAATGACCAATGTGATCCTAGACCAGAGAATTTTACATCAGGAGTATTACTGCCACTGATGCTACTACTAAGAGGACATGCCAGGGACTATCCTAAGAAATGCTTCCTTTGCACTGACCCTTTTTGCACCCCTGTCCAAGAGGTACAGGCTTTCATTATTCCCACTTTACAAATGAGGGACTTCAGAATTGGGGAAGATGAGGGCTTATCCAGGTTCACACACCTAGAGATTCTTAACACGACCATCTGCCTATAAATCTATCATTTTAAACTAAGAAAAGTTAACAGATTATTCAGACCAGCCCCTTTCTTTTAAAAATGAGAAACTGAGACGTGAAACTCTAGCATTAATGTGTCCACCAGGGTGCAGCCAGTAAGTGGAAGAGCCAAAACCCAAATCTAAGTATTTCAGGAAAATCCAAATTCCAGGTTCTTTCTAATAAGCAGGTGAAATGTGGTGACAGGCAGAGACATCAAGAATTCTGGGTGCCTGAAAGTTAGAAGACAGAAGAGTGACACTGAGAACAATCAGCATGTAACGCATCGCCTTCACGGTTCTGCCTTGATGGCAGCACGGCGCACTGGAGCTGAACCTTTTGAGCCTTTACTGTTACATGGCAGCACCTTTCTAAGAGGAAGCGTTGTGTTTTGATATCAACAGAGGCACAGGATAGAACTCCAGGCGTGCCACGTTATCCTCAGGGCCTCAGATAAAGTACTTTCCCCACTTGCCTGCAGGGGGAACAGAGGCTGGCACAGCGGAGGCCACTGGCCCACAGTCACAGGACCAGGGACCCGTAGAAGACAGGTTCATATCTAGGTTTTCTATTTACAGCAATTGGGAAAATAGAATGGAGTAAATCATCAGAGTTTCAGTTGTTGCTGTTTTGGTTTTTTGTTATTTTTGCTCATTTTTTTCTGAGAGGCAGGAGAGGAAGAACAGTGTGTTGGGCTTCTAGACACTATGTCCTGGCTGTGCTCTCCCGGAATGGCAGAGCCCTGGGGCCCATCAGCAGTGAGCCTGACTCCCTGGCCATCCCCAGGCACCTGGTGCCACTCTCCCCACCAGGCCAGCTCTTGTAAGGAGCAGCCTTTCTGACTTTCCGTGGGAAAGGCTGCCCCTGTGACCTGGAACAGACAAAAGGGTCACTTGGAGAATGGAACAATTAGCTGCTGGGGTTGAACTGCTGTCCTCAGTGACCTGGGCCAAAGAGCCCTTCCCCCATCCCAATACTTCAGCCTTCAGGAGGGAGGCTGGGCTCGGAGGAGGTCTTAAGCTCTTGGAAGCTGACAATCCTAGCATGTGCTGTTACCCACGATGCCAGGTCCACCCAGGTCTTGCTGGCATTTATGGGGGGTGGATTTGCTCTAAGTAAGCAGCTGGGTTGGAGGGATAAATGCCTCTCGGGGCCTAGGGCAGGTCTAGGTCCCAGGGCCTCACTCCTCTATGCCAGGGTCCCATGTGAGGGACTGTAGCCATTAATTAGACATCTGGACGATGTTTAGGGCCCATGACTTCAATCCCTATTAGGTTTTTTTTTGTTTCTTACTTTTGTTGATTATTTTTAAACAAATCAAACCCTTCTGAAACTGTCTGCAAATGGAGAAGAAAAAACTAAAGGAGAGGCAGGTAACTAAATGGCAGAGTTCTGGCTCTGAAATCTTACAAACCTAGGTTTAAATCCCTAGTACCTCTCAACTTGTGTTGCTGCTGGGCCACTTCTCAATCTCTCTCTAAGCCTTGGTTTCCTTATATGTAAAATGAGAATAATAATACTTCTTATTCGTATTAGAATTGTTTTGATACTACACAATAAATGTTAGCTATTATCATACTGTAATGCAATTCCCTATTCTTTTGTCTGTATTCCCGTGAGTAGTGAATCAGGTATATAAGAATAGAAACCACAGCCTCTCTGCTCACCACTTGATGTAGGCTGAGTTCCCCTAAAAGTCATCCCCTAGACAAATATTTGAGAGCAAGTAGTTCATTTGAAGCTAATCCCAGGAAGCACGGGTAGGAAAGTAGGAAAATAGGGAAATAAGGCAAGAATGGGGGAAGGAGCTGATAATGAGAACATGTATCATCTAACCAGGAACTGACAAGGGAAGCTGAGGTTCCATCCTATTAGGAAACTCTAGGAAGTCAAACCTCCATGTCCCACGTCTCAAGGGGTGGGATTGGGGTGCTTATCCATCAACCACCTTTGGATGAAGGGAAGGGCTAAGCAGATGAGGAAACTGAGCTGTTTATGCACTAACACTTGTCCACCACTGAATGAGAGCTTCTCCCAAGAGGCATTAATTCCCTGGCACTCTCACCTGCTCTGGGCACTGGGTAGAAAACCCTGGGGCAGAGAGTTATGGAGCTTCATATGACAGCATCAGCATGGATTGCAGCAGTGGATGCTAGAAGGACATGAGCAGGGCACCAGCAGTCCGCAACTCCTCTGTCACCTGGCCTTTGGTACAATGCCAGACACATGGGTGGTGTGTGGTAAACACTGAATGAACGAATGGCAGAAATAGACACAGATATTGACAACTGTAACACAAGACAGTAACTGATCAGAATCATAAAAGAGGCAATTAAATTAGCAAGAGAGGTCAAAGGGAGATAAAGTTTATTTTTATCTAGGAGTTATTTGAAGGTAAAAGGAGAATGGGGCAGCAGAGGATGAGATGATTACACAGCATCACTGACTCAATAGACGTGAATTTGAGCAAACTTCGGGAGGTAGTAGAGGGTAGAGGAGCCTGGCATGCTGCAGTCCAAGGTGTCACAAAGAGTTGGACACAACTGAGCAACTGAACAACAACAACAATAGGAGTTATTAATTTCAAAGAAGAGATAGCAATTGAGTGGGGGTACTTAAGGCTATGTTGGGCAGAATTGTATCCCCCAAGACATTCATATGTGAAGTCCTAGTGCCCAGTACAGCGTGTGATTGGATTTGGTGATAGAGTATTTGAAGAGGTGATTAAGTTAAAATCTAATCTATCATCAGTCTAATCTATTATGACACATGTCCTTAGAAGACAAGGAAATTTAAACCCAGACAGTTACAAATGATAAGGCCACGTGAAGACACAGGGAAAAGACAGCCTTCTATAAGCAAAGGAAAGAGGCCTGGAACATATTCTTCCCTCATGAACTTCAGAAGGAGCCAATCTTATTGACACTTTGATCTCAGACTTCTAGCTTCCAACACTGTGAGGATAAAAACATTTCTGTCATCACACTGCTCAGTTCCTGGTACTTTGTTACAGTAGCCCTAGAAAACTATGCAGGATTTGTAGCTGAGATTCTGCAAGGTTGGGTCTCAGCATGGCAGATTGCTTACATATCATAGAAGCTAAAAAACTTTATTCTGTGATGAATTTAGCTGAGTGGCAAGTGGAGGAGAGGGATTCTAACCGAGACAAGTGCAAGCATAACGGCATGGAGAACAGAAAGTGTGACAGCTGCTAGAAACAGCAAGTTCAGTTTGGCTAGAGCCTGAGTGTGGCATGGTGTTGGGATGCCAGATCGTGTTCAGAGTGAATCAGTACCGTGTTAAAGAGTGTTGTTTGGCCCCTAGGTCAAGTTCAACTCTTTGCGATCCTGTGAACTGTAGCCCACCAGGCTCCTCTGTCCATGGAATTCCCCAGGCAAGAATACTGGAGTGGGTTGCCATTTCCTTCTCCAGGGGATCTTCCTAACCCAGGGATCAAACCCGAGTCTCCTGCATTGGCAGGTGGGTTCTTTACCATTGAGACACCAAGGAAGCCCCATTAAGGAGTGTGGACCTCATTAAAGGGTGTTGTAGCAATGATCCCCTGCAACAATTACAGCTTCCTGGATCCCTCTTTTGATTCTGGGCTTGACCAGGTGGACATTAGCAAGTGTGGTGCAAGCCAAGTCTTAAGAAACCCTGAGACAGGTGCACTTCAGACAAGCTGTGCCAGGTAAGACTCCTAGACCCACCCGCCTACTCACATCCAGATACATGAATGAAGCCATCTTCAGACATTCCAGCCCAATGGAGCCAACCTAGACCAGAAAAACAACCCACCAAACTGCTAAAAGTAATAAATAGTGATTGCTTTAGTCCACTAAGTTTTGAATGGCTTACAGTGAAAGCCACTTAATATAATAGGGAAGTCACTGAAGGTTTCTGGAGGTGGCAAGGGGGTATAACTGAGGTTTTATGATTAATCTGGAAATAGTGTGCATGATTTAGAAGGTAACTGTTATAGCTATTCTCTAATAGGATTAGGTAAATCAATCTTTTGCTCTGCCTTCTGTGAATTTCTCTGGCACCAAGACCAAGATGGGGCCAAGCACTGGAAACCTTGATTATATAATGGATCTGTCATCTAGAGCTACAGTTCACAATGACTGTGAGATCTGCTTTTTTGCACCTAAATTTCTCGAGCAAGAAGCAAATGTCAGAGGTGGACTTCCAAGGTAACAGAGCAATAGAATTATTATCAAATGCCAAAACAAGAGGGAGCAAAACAAAATAATGTAAAATTCATAGTGTCTGAACTGCAGGGGAAAAACAGTCTCAGCTGGAGTTTGGGTCAGACTAAAAGAATGGCTCTCACAGCTGAGAGACGGAGCACATGTCTGAGCTGACTGTGGCAGGTTCTGACTCTTGTGCTTGGTCCTGACTCTTTCAACCTTGGGAGACAGCCAGCACCACTTGGCATAACTGGAATGTGATGAAGATTTGGGGGATTATTTTTACTTCAGAGCTATGACAAAAGGCTAAGTGAGAAAGGAGATGGGGACTTCCTAAAGACTCTGCCTGCCAATGCTGGAGATGCAAGTTCAATCCCTGGGTTGAAAAGATGCCCTGGTGAAGGAAATTGCAACCCACGCCAGTATTCTTGCCTAGGAAATTCCTTGGACAGAAGAGCCTGGTGGACTAGAGTGTATACAGTTGCAGAGTCTGACATGACTGAGTGACTGAGCACAAGAAAGAAGGTAGAGATCATTTCCTGATATTAGCCATCATATTCTTCTCCCTAACTTTTCTGAGAACTTGATGTACTGTGTCATGCAAACAAACTCTACATAGAGACAGGATTCCATAACAGTGCTCTTCATTTTTGAGGAACACCATATTTCCAATCTGGAGAAGGCAATGGCACCCCACTCTAGTACTCTTGCCTGGAAAACCCCATGGACAGAGGAGCCTGGTAGGCTGCAGTCCATGGGGTCGCTAAGAGTTGGACACGACTGAGCGACTTCACTTTCACTTTTCACTTTCATGCATTGAAGAAGGAAATGGCAACCCACTCCAGTGTTTTTGCCTGGAGAATCCCAGGGACAAGGGAGCCTGGTGGGCTGCCGTCTATGGGGTCACACAGAGTCGGACACGACTGAAGTGACTTAGCAGTAGCAGCATATTTCCAATCAATCAGAGTACCCCTCCCAGCAACTTTGTCCTGCAGCACTGGGCTATGTGTTTCTGGTATTCACAAGCAACCCAACCAAAGCCATGGGAACAATGTGACTTCCCAGGGGGTCAAAGCAAGCCAGAAGCAGAAGCTAAATCAGAAACCATACCTTCATAAACCATACCTCCTGTGTGACTTTATCCACAAAGCCAGTTCTACCCCAATTTAGCTATTCATAATTCCCCCAAAGATGAGAATGAGGATAATTCATGAAACTAGAGAAACTGCATGCTTTGTTTTCCACTAAATTCCAGTGTACTCTTTAGCATGTCAAACCACAAGAGACTTCAGCTGAGATACAGAGCAGAGAGACAGTGAAAAATTTGGGTCTAGCTCTGCTAAATTTGTTTCACCATAAAAAAAAAAATCATAATCCACTTTAATTATGATAAAGAACCCAGAAATGATTCTCTTTCTACCCCAATTCCCCCTACACACACATTTTTTAACTTCAAAGGAAGTTGATCCTCTGATTTCTGGTAAGCAACATCACTGACTCATGTGTTGAGAGCGTGAATCTTTGTGTCTCTATGGAACCAATTATCTGCAGGGCTGGAAAATTAAGAAGTTGAATTATGTTTCCGTGGATGCATGTTCAGATGCTAGACATTAGTGCAGAGTTGAGAGCTATAATAATCCTCTCCAGATAAATCCTCATCAAAACACAGGACTTCAACAACCTGCTGTCTTCACTTGCTGAGTATGTAGGGCTTCAGGTTCAGGCCAGTATTATGCACAAGACCTAAATTTAGTGACATTTTCATGAATTTTCTCTAACAGAGTTTCACACATGTCTCACACAGATTGTTAAAGGCTGCTGCTGCTGCTGCTAAGTCACTTCAGTCGTGTCCGACTCTGTGCGACCCTACAGACAGCAGCCCACCAGGCTCCCCCATCCCTGGGATTCTCCAGGCAAGAACACTGGAGTGGGTTGCCATTTCCTTCTCCAATGCATGAAAGTGAAAAGTGAAAGTGAAGTCACTCAGTCATGTCCCACTCTTAGCAACTCCATGAGCTACAGCCCACCAGGCTCCTCCGTCCATGGGATTTTCCAGGCAAGAGTACTGGAGTGGGGTGCCATTGCCTTCTCCGATTGTTAAGGGCATATTTCCTTTAAGTGGGACTCACTGGTTTCTGAACTTGGCCAGCTGCTCACGTATAGATATTTGATATCATACTCAGCTTTGAGTGAGATTGATGGGTTTTTGAATCTGTGACAAGCAAGCCCCAATTGAAGCATGTGCTGTGCTGAGCTTAGTCGCTCAGTTGTGTCCGACTCTTTCTGACCCCACGGACTGTAGCCCATCAGGCTCCTCTGTCCATGGGGATTCTCCAGGCAAGAATACTGGATAGCCTTTCCCTTCTCCAGGGCATCTTCCCAACCAAGGGATTGAACCCAGGTCTCCTGCATTGCAGGCAGATTCTTTACCAGCTGAGCTACCAGGGAAGCCCCAGATGAAGCATAGTAGAGGGATAACAATAGAGTCTTAGGAGAAAGGAAGCAACAATAGCCCCAAGTTTTATTATTAATATTATAACATTAAATAGTATGGCTAATGTTATAAATAGTAATAGCAGATAATCTTTTGAGCTCTTGGTAGGTGCCTATGTCCAAATACCAGCTTCATCACTTACTGTTGGTTTGACCTAGAAAACTTACTGTATTAGTTTCCAGAGCTGCTGAACAAAGTATCAAACTGGGTGGATTAAATACAAATTTATCTGACAGTCCTAGAGGCTAGAAGTCTGATATCAAGGCGCCTTCAGGGCCGCGATCCATCTGCTGGCTCTAGGGGAGAATCCTTTTTGGCCTCTCCTAGCTGTTGGTGTTTGTTGATGATTTTCAGGATTCTGTGGTCTGTAGATGCATCACTCCAGTCACATGGCTGTCTCCCCTCTGTGTTTGTTGATCTCTGTGTCTAAATTTTCCCTTTTTATAAGGACACTTGTCATATTGAATTAGGGCTCACACTAATGACCTCATTGTAACTTGATTAGCTCTTCAAAGACCCTATTTCCAAATAAGGTCTCATTCTGAGACACTAAGACTTAGGACTTTAATATACCTTTGGCCGCAATGGAAGGGGACACATTTCAACCCATAATAGTTACCTAACCTCCCTTCTACACTCATTTCCCCTTCACAGAATGAGGATGCAATGAGTACTGACCTCCCAGGGCTGCTGAGAGGATGAAATGAGATAATGTATGTAAAGTGTATCTACTATATGCATAATGCCTGGCATATAGCTGGAAGGCAGGAAATGTTAGCTATTATTATCATCAAAGTGGGGATATAGATCCTTAAAGCTCAGTTTGTTTCACTTTGCTTTACAGAGGAGAAGCCCACGCTGATAAGATTTTCCTCCGGCTCTAAAGGCCATAATGATTTTTCATAACAGTATGAGTTGATTTTGACATCTCATATTTTACCAATGTGTTTGCAAAAAAAATTTACTTTTTATTTGAATAATGCTATCTATTCAAACTATGATAAAATCACTTTGAATAAATACCTTACTCCTGGCAAGTAAATAAACCTTAAAGGTTAAACCTCTAATCAATTTTGAAAAGGTTAGTAAATCTTCTAGATTATCTCTAAAATATGAGAAATAAAGGCTCTGAAATGTAATATTAAGGACTTCCATTCTCCTAACAATGCTGATACAGGTTAAATATGTTGCAGATACTGGGAGACTGCCTCACAACACTGAAAAGAGCATGACTTTTGGATTCAAGTATATCTGTGCTCACCCCGTAACGCTACTGCTAAAGGCTCTTATGGGACCAGGGGGAAGTTGCTGAACATTTTTCATTTCTGATTTCATCATCCATGAAATGAGGATAATAACGTTCTCTCAAAAGTAAGACAGCCTAGCCACTGATGGATAATGGATAAACAAAATGTGGTGTATACTTATAATGGAATATTATTCGGCGTTTAAAAAGGACATTCTGACACATGCTACAACATGGATGAAAGTTGAGGATATCATATGAAGTGAAATAAGCCAATCACAAAAAGACAAATACTACGTGATTCCACTTACAGTATTCTATATAGATAATCAAATTCATAAAGACAGGAAGTAGAACGGTGGTTGCCAGAGGTGGGGGAGGGGGAGGGGGTTGGGAGTTATTATTTAGTGGGAATAGAGTTTCACGTTTTCAAGATGAAAAGAGTTCTGGAGATGGATGGTGGTGAAGGCTACACAACAGTGTGAATATACTTAATGCCACTGAATTGCACTCGAAAAAAATACTTAAGAGGGTACTTTTTATGCCATGTGTACTTTACTACAGTTTTTAAAAATATGTTTTCAAAAATTAAAAAGAAAATGTTAGAAAGTCTAAGTAAAGCCACTAATTAGTATCTGGCATACATTTATAACAGGTAGCAATAGACACATCCCATGATTAATACTCTCCTTCCTTCCTCCCCCGAGCAATCCTTGCAAAAAGAAATGGTGTGTGTCTGCCCATAGCAATTCAGTGTAAAAGACTGCAGATAATCCACTAACATTTGATTTTAAAATGAACCTAATTAAGTAGGTAGAAGACACTGGATGAAGTGATAAGAAAACTAGTCCATGTGCTACTATCACCTTGTCCTGTGACTTTGAGCAAGTCACTTAGCTTCTTCGAATCTATGTTCTCATCTGTCAAATAAGAGGGTTGAACTAGGTGACCCATATTGCATCCCAGTCCTTAGAAGTTTTCATTACATAAATAAAGCCAAGACATGGTATTTACAAATGAAGAGTCATAGCTTAGTATGCTAATATGTCCTCTTCGTGACGAAAATAGGAGAGGGGAAATAGATACCTTTTGCCATGCCAGCATGGTAAATTGACCAAAGGGAGAGAAATTGATTTAAAAACAGGATGAAATGAGCAACCAACAGCAAAATGTTACGCTATTTCAATGTTACTGTATTTAAAAGAATACAGCTTTGCAAGATGAAAAAGTTCTAGAAATCTTTACCCAAAAAAATACATATAATAAAGACTTTACTGTGCACTTAAAAATGGTAAAGATGGTATATTTTTTTATTAAGTGTTTTTTTTTACCACAGTAATAAAAAAATAAAAAGGGTGGATTCATTTTGATATTTGGCAAAACTAATACAGTTATATAAAGTTTAAAAATAAAATAAAATTAAAAAAAAATAAATCAATAAAAAGAATGTGGGCACACGATTTTCAATTTTCTTTCTTTGACCTCCCTTCTCACAAACAATACCAATGGCTTGCAAATTGTCTTAGGCAGCAAATTCATTCTTCAAAGGACATTTTATGGGAAAATGACTGTTAAAAAAAAAACAAACTGAAAATGGAGTACTAGATGGAGGGGGACTAAACTTCCCAGGCGGGGTCTCTCCCCCTTCTCTCACCTACCCCTGAGCCCGCTGAGGACTCCTAGGTCTGCAGCAGGTGAGTCTGGAAATCAATGCTGTGTCCTCTATAAAGAAATGTAGATGCCTTCTCAGTGCACTCAGTTTGTAATTAATCAATAATGGTAGAGCTTTGCCAGTCTAAGCCCTACAATCCATCTAACCATTTACTATAAGTAATGATTAAGTGGACCTGAGAGGAGGTATTTCATCTGTTTCCATGAAGAGAGTTCATGGATGTAATAGAGGTTGAAAGAAAGCATCAGTGTCTGCTGCGTTCACTAGTACCAGAGCTTAGCACATGCTCAGTAAAGATATGCATAAATGATTACATTCCAGAAGAGACCCAAGCTCTAGGAAAGATATATCTAGAAAAGAAGTGTATTATTCATTAATTCATTCAAAATAAATGATTTCTTTACCATCAACTATATTCCAGTCCATTGTACATGCTAGGGATAAAAACATAAATCAGTTTCTACACAGAAGGAGCTCAGTGTCTGGTATGAGAGACATGTTTCAGCAGATCATTCTAAAAAAACTGTGGGAAATGAAGGAGAATTATGCACAGAATGTTATGGCAATGCCAGACCAGCTGAGAAGGAGCCAGACAAGGTTTGCTGAAGTAAGGAAAGGAGAGCTCGTAGGCCAACGACGGGAAGAAGATTGGGCAGCAAGCCCTAAACGTGAGTGCATGTGAGAGAACCACAGAACATACACAGAAAGAGAGAAATGGGAAAGACGAAACTGAAGAGCTGGGTCGTGGTGAGTCTGTGCATGAGTAGGGCTCTGACTTTGCCTGGCCTCTTTTATCCATCCTAGGGAACCTCCAAGTGATACTTCCATGAAAACTCAGAATTCTGTAATCCATAGTTTACTTGTACTCCATGGAGGAGGCAGGGAGAAAGAGCAAAGAAGATGGCTAAAAAGAAAAAGCAAGGAACATTTCACTTCCTCAATGGAAGCAAACATAAAAAAAAAAAAAAATCACATGACATTTTCCCAAAGAAGTTTGATTTACTTGGCATCCAGAAGGACTGATCAGGTCTCAGATCGGTCCCTTCAGGTATTCTCAATACTTTCCATTCTTGCGACATGTCACTTCCCAGCTCTCTTTAAAAAAGACATTCACTTATGATCCCATTTTCTTACCAAACGTTAGAAAACTCAGGCATCGTTTCTCTGCAGGGCAGTGCGAACACCTGAGTAATCTTCCTCTGGTCTAAAGGGCTGGGCAGTGACAGGCGGTGGTGCTCTCCAGAGTTTGAGTCAAAATTCTGGCTCTAAGCGAGGGACTTCTTGGTACCACTTTTCCTTTCCTATATGAACGGCCGCCACTAAACATCAAACGAGCACAGAAAATGAAAATAACCTAGGGAAGACTGGAATTAAAATCTGATAGGAAAGACCTCAGAATTCTCACTACTGTTTCTAAGAAAAAAATATGTATATCTTAAATTTTAAAATTATCCTTTAGTTGATAAAAATCAAAGTGCTGTTTTGTTCCATGCCAGAGTACATGCACTGTTCTCGTGTCAAGGCACACCTCAGGAACCCAACAGTCCCATTTGCTATACGCAGATCACGGCTTACTGGGAGAATAGGGATTTCAGAATCAATGCAACTCAAAAGCAAATATCCTTTTGGGGTTCCCAAATCAATGTTCTAGAATCTGAATTATATTGGTAACCAGGGAGAAGCAAGCTTTCTACTTCATTGCTCAAAGTCCTAACACTTCCCTTGTGGATTCAATTCTCAATTTCAATTAATTAAAGAAGGAAGAAAAACATATTGAAGTCTTAGACTCTTCTAGTGTCCCCCTTTTTCATTGTCTGAATAGCAAAGTGAAAGTGAAAGTCGCTCTGTCCGACTATTGGCCACTCCTTGGATTGTATAGTCCATGGAATTCTCCAGGGCAGAATACTGGAGTGGGTAGCTTTTCCCTTCTCCAGGGGATCTTTCCAACCCAAACTACTTTATTATTCAGGACAATAGATTTTGCATATATTATCAGATAAACCTAAATCATTTTTGTGACTAAATTTAGATTATTGATTAAGTGATACTTGGGGGAAAAAAGTTTGATTTTGGTACCAATACTGGGAAAGATGGAGGGCAGAAGGAGAAGAGGGCTTGAGAGAATGAGTTGGCTGGATGGCATCACTGATGCAATGGACATGAACTTGGGCAAACTTCAGGAGATGGTGAGGTACCGGGAGGCTTGGCGTGCTGCAGTCCATGGGGTTACAAAGAGTTGGACACAACTGGGAGACTGAACAACAACCAATACTCAAGAAGAAAAATGCTTCTACATTTTCAGTAAAACTACAACAAACTTTTTTTGATAAAAATGGAGACATGGTTAAAGTTTGAAAATAAAAGTTTGAAGCTTTACATTGAAAAACAAAAGGTGAAAGATCCACTATTCTATGAATTGGTGTAACAACTTATTTTTGTAATGCTTTGTTTTTTAGAACAGTTCTAGGTTCACACAGTTTTAGGTTCATATCAAAATTGAGCAGGAAATTCAGAGTTCCAAGGTACTCCAAACCCTGCCACATGCATGACCTTCCTCACCCGTCCCCCACCAGAGTGCTATATTCATTGCAATCAGTGAACCTATACTGACACATGATTATCACCCAAAGTTTATATTAGAACTTGCTTTTGGTGTTATACATTCTATGGGTTTTGACAAATGGATCCAGCACTACAGTGTCATACAAAATACCTTCACTGTACTAAAAATCTTCTGTGCTCTACCTATTCATCCCTCCCATTCTTCATCCCTCAGACAACCACTGATCTTTTTACTGTCTTATAGTTTTGCCTTGTCCAGAATGTCATGTAGTTGGACTCATACAATAGTAACCTTTTCACACTGACTTCTTCCACTTAGCAATATGCATCTATGTATGTTTCCTTCACATTCTTTCATGACTTGATAGCTCATTTAGTTTTAGTGTTGAATAATATTCCATTATCTGGATGCATTATACCACATTTTATTTATTCATTCACCTATTGAAAGACATCTTGGTCATCTCCAAAGTCAATAATTCATTTTTAATCTCCAGTTTTAAAAAAAGTAGCTATCTTAGATCAATTGTTATCTTTATTTCCTCATTGAATTTCTCAGGCAGCTCAGCCATACTCTTAACAGATGTGTGAATTCCCAATGACAAACAAGCCTGCATGATTGGCTTTGCTTGCTTCCTCTGAAAAGTAACTCACTATTTTCATAAGGCAGCCCATTTCATTACAGGATTTCCCTAATTATTATTAAACAGTTCTTCCTAATGGCTTACTCATCTGCATCTCTCAAAATAGTCCTTGTTCCTTTCCATGTATATTTCCAAATGTATTTTTTAATCAAAATCTCAGTATTTTTTCTATTGTTTAAAGGGGAAAAACAGAATTGTTGTTTTATTTTTTTATCCACTTTTGCAATTTATTTTCTTGGAATATTCACAACAATCACAGATTTTCAGACAACTAACGTAACCACTGACACACTTTTTTCCTCCTAGATAAGCACTGCTAACCCTTGAAGCTTCCTCTCACAACATCATTTTGAGTCTCCCACATCATTCTGGCCATCCTCTAAACATGCTTCTTTTTTATTAATATATTTTTTTCTTCAGACTTGGGCACAATCTTCCATGAGTAATTGGGGGGATGCCGAGGAGAGCGAAATAATTATCTCTTGTGTGAAGAATATACATTCCAATTACTGCAGTTGGAGGCTGAATCAGCTTTTCTGCCACACTATTCTGAGACCACATTACACCTACAGTTAATTAAAACTCACTCCTTTTCCATCTGCTCCACGGTACCTCCTCACTTCTTTGTCATATTCTCCATCTTAAATTTTGTCCTGTTACTTTTAGACCTGTTATATTAATCTGGAAAGATAACTTTAAAAACTTTCTCTACTATCCAAAGTATCAGCCCTCTCACTCTGTTTTATGGTACTTGTGGTTTTGATCAATTGCCTTTAATTCATTCATCCACTCATTCATTCAGCCAGTACTAAGTGTCAACTATGGTGTCAGGCTCTGGGCCAGGTTCTGGGGCTACGTGACACACGTTAAGTCTCTATTCTTAGGAAACATATGGTGTAGTGTAATAGCAGATTATAACTGATCATACTAATACATGTGTAGTTACAAACTGATGTAACTGTTCTGAAATGTTTTTAATGAAATTTTATTAATGATTAAAACAAAGTAACCTAGTATGCAGGGAAGTGGTAATGAAAGGCTTTCCTTGAGAAATGGCGGTCAAGCTGAGACCAAAAGGACAAGTAGAGGTTAATTAGACAAAGGTGTAGGGGTGGAAAGTATTTCAAACAGAGAAGTCCTAGAAGAGAAGGAAGCATATCATTATTCAGGGATCAAACTGAGGCCGGAGTGATCTGGAATACAGAGTGATGGTCACGGGAGAATCATGCCACAGACATACGCAGGACCAGATCCAGTAAAGTCTTTGTAGGATGGATTGATGACTTGGCTGTACTCTGTGCTGTGCTGTGCTTAGTTGCTCAGTTGTGTTCAACTCCCTGTGACCCCATGAACTGTAGCCGACCAGGCTCCTCTGTTCATGAAACTCTCCAGGCAAGAATACTGAAGTGGGTTGCCATGCCCTTCTCCAGAAGATCTTCCCAACTCAGGAATCCAATCCAGGTCTCCTCTATTGCAGGCAGATTCTTTACCATCTGAACAACCAGGGAAGCCCAAGAATACTGGAGTGGGTAGTCTATCCCTTCTCCAGGAGAGCTTCCTGACCCAGGAATTAAAGCAGCGTCTCCTGCATTGCAGGTGGATTCTTTACCAGCTGATTCTTTACCAGTTGCTGTTTGTTTGTTCTTGTTACTCTTCTTGAATGCTACTTAATTCTCTACAATTTCTACACACAGTAAATAGCCAATCCATGTTTATAGGTTGTATAAGCAGCCACCTCTAAGAGTTCCCTACCGAATAAGATCACTGTTTATGCTAGCACTGAGCTCTATGTAGTAGGCACAACAGGAACACCCAGTGATTATGAGACTCGGTTTCCTTAGAAAGGATGCTGTGGAATCTTCTGTGTTAGGAGTTCTTATACAATGCAGAAACCAAACTAGGGCATGTTCCCTAATGTTTTAGGACAGCATTTTCCAAAATGTGTTTCACACTACTTGTTGTTGTTCCTTCACTAAGTTGTGTCTGACTCTTTGTGACCCCATGGACTGCAGCACGCCAGGCTTCCCTGTCCTTCACGGTCCCCTGGAGTTTGCTCAAACTCATGTCTGTTGAGTCAGTGATGTTATCTAACCATATCCCGAGAAAAAGAAATGCAGGAAGGCAAAGTGGTTTTTGAGGAGGCCTTACAAATAGCTGAGAAAAGAAGAGAGGTGAAAGGCAAAAGAGAAAGGGAAAGATATGCTACTTCTGAGTTATATTCAAAAAAGTTAATTGAAAAGGTGTCCCTTGGCCATATTTGCTTCAAAATATCAGGTTATGTATGAATTCAATTTGCAGAACTTCTCAAAGCGTTAACCTATTGTAGGTATTTTGATTGTCCAGAAGACAATACGTCATTTGTTTAACAATACTAAGAATGTAACATATGCCATACAATACGCTAACAGAGGTATGCTGGCAAATGTTTAAAAGCCAGCTCTCTAAGGAAAAAGAAATCAGACACTCCAACTTGAAGTGTTTGCCAGTCTCTATAATGTATAGATTCCCACATGGTTGATTTCAAGCTATCAAAGTTGCATCACTGAACTTGGAGTAAGGTTGAAATGCATGCACACCATCAGCTCTTTCCAGCCAATTCAAATTGGCTTCAGCAGAGTGGGTATTAACCAATGATAAATAAAACAGCCATGGTAGCTACACTTGTATAGCTTACAGTTTAATGCAGGCAACAGAAAATAAACAGATTAATAAGCCAATATATAAATCTGAATTGTAAAGGGGATGGCCAAGGGGAAACACAGAGCCCTATGAGACAGGGAAGCTCTGGAGACTCAGGAGGTGTCACATGAGTCCCCTCTAAACAAGACTTGTTAAGAACTAAGTTATTAGAAGAAGCTTGTCAGATGGAAAGGGAGGATAAAAGCATTTCAGGTGAGAGGAACAGCATGTGAAAAAACATTATCCTGCAAAGAATATGGCCATTTAGCAGACTATGAAAGCCACTGTGTCTGGATCAAGAGAGAAGGGGAGAATGACAGCAGACAAAGCTGCGATGGTAAGTGGGCTCCACATGCATGACCTTGGACCTCCCAGTAAGGAGTCTGGATATTAAAAGGCAAAAAGAAGCATCTGAAGATTATTTCTGTTTTAAGAAGAAGGGAAATATCCTTAGAATTTTACAAGCTCACTTTGACCGTTGTGTGGAAAAGGGCCTGAAGCATTTCCCATTGGTAACTGACAGGGATCCATGCTTTGTCTCGGGTTCCTTCTTGGAGGACTCTTAAAGTGCATTTTGGAAAATGTTATACTGGGAGTTTTAAAGATGTGTGTAATTTTTTGTTGTTCAGTTGCTCAGTTGTGTCCAACTCTGCGATCCCATGGACTTCAGCATACCAGGCTTCCCTGTCCTTCACAACCTCCTGGAGCTTGCTCAAGCTCATATCCACTGAGCTGGTGATGCCATCCAACCATCTTGCCCTCTGTTGTCCCCTTCTCCTCAACATCAGGGTCTTTTCCAATGAGTCAGGTCTTTGCATCTGGTGGCTAAAGTATTGGAGCTTCAGCTTCAGCATCAGTCCTTCTAGTGAATATCCAGGATTGATTTCCTTTAAGATTGACTGGTTTGATCTCCTTGCAGTCCAAGGGACTCTCCAGAGTCTTCTCTAACACCACAGCTCAAAAGAATCAATTCTTCAGCATTCAGCCTTCTTTATGGTCCAACTCTCACATCCATACATGACTACTGGAAAAGCCATAGATTTGACTAGATGGACCTTTATTGGCAAAGTAATGTCTTTGCTTTTTAATATGCTATCTAGGTTTGTCATAGATTTTCTTCCAAGGAGAAAGTGTCTTTTAATTTCATGGCTGCAATTACCATCTGCAGTGATTTTGGAGCCCAAGACAATAAAGTCTGTCACTGTTTCCATTGTTTCCCCATCTGTTTGCCATGAAGTGATGGGACTAGATGCCATGATCTTTGGTTTTTGAATGCTGAATTTGAGGCCAGCTTTTTCACTCTCTTCTTAATTAGTTAACCTTATTTTTCAACCTCTTATGTGGCAAGGAACAAATTCTTAAGCATGATTAATAGAAGCTTGTTCTTCGCTGCTCCATACCAAACCATCCCAAGCTTTCCCCAAAGGCTCACTACAATCCTTACTACTTCTACACATGATTAAAATGAAAACAGCTGTTAAAAAATGTGAACACAAAAACCTAGAGACACTGTAAGTTCCAAGTCAGATGACACTGGCTGTTGATGGTTATATCTAAAGCTTTGTTGTTGTCAAAAAAACAGACGAAGCTGGTTCCAAAGGGGCACCGCGCAGCAGGACGTTCTGCGACAATGGAAAGTTCTGTTTTTTCTCTGTGCAGCATTGTCGCTGCTAGCCGCATGGATCTCCTGAACTCTTGAAATGTGGTCATGTGATTGAGGCACTGAATAAATCTAAAATTCTATATAAACTTTGAAGCTTTATGTAGCTTTAATTCATTTTTATTAAATTTAAATAGCCACACATTACTTTAGCTACGGCAAGAGATGCTGCAGTTCTAGAAGATACTAATGGTAAAGCAAAAAGTGGTGACATCTCACTTTTTATGGCTAAATGAAACCCCTGCCCCCAAATAAAGTCAGTCCCACAGGAGAGTGGTAACACACTGAAGGCATTGTAAAGGTCACTGCAATTTAATCTTTGAATGCTGTTTTCTGCACACACCCCCCATCTTTCCCTGTTTAAAGCCATATATACACAGGAGACCTTATTAATATCTCTAAATAATAGATTAGTGTTATTTATTACTTGTACTTGTGTGCTCATTTTCTCCTAAAAATATCACCACATTTTAGACATAAAGCCTTCCTCTTTGATGGAAGACAAAAGTTGGAAGGCAATAGAGAACAGAATTGTCTGTGACTTTGCTTTGTCAATAGGTAGCTGCAGCTGACGGACACAGCAACTGTCACCTGCCCTCCTATTTTTCATGTCAGTACTCAGAGTTCCTTTAAATCTGCTTTAAGCTCCCCAAGCCCTTTTAAATTACATCATACCAAGTCAACACCCAGGATAAATGGCTGGGAATATATAGTCCATTAGAAATTCCCTACTGACCTTTTATTACAAGGTGTTTCTCAAAACATTCTGTTATTTGGTGAGATAAATCTTTCTTATTGATTTCACTCTTTAGCACCCCAATCATGAAGAACTGAACTTATAAATGGTCCAAGGCAAGGGGTTACAATTGGCTGTGTTCAAATGATGCTACCTGTCATTGTTTATTGCTTTCCTTCATTTCTTCATTTTTGTCCTTGCCTCCTTCCTCATCTGTTCAACAGATTTCTCCTGAGAGCATCTTATGTGCCTGAAACAGCAGCAGGGGCTGGGGACACAACCAGTTAAGACAGAGAGGTCTCCATCTACATTCATGGAGCAATGGATCACTACCAGACACAAGGCAGCATGCTGGGCAGCATGGGGATGTCATCAAACAGATTTGGGAAAGAGATGAACATACGTGTCTGAAAAAAGAAAAGAGGAATAGAGATGGGCTTAGAGGACCAGCACACGGGGCTCAAATTTCATCCAGAAATTTTGCCTTTGTAACAAGGAAAAGAAAACTATTCCCCAGAATTATCTTTAAGGTTCACAGAAAGAACTAGTTGAAAATTATTGAAAATAGCATCAAGACAAATCTTACTTCATCATCACATAAAGCGGTTATCATACAAGAGAATGGTAGAACAGACAAAATCTCTTTTAAGAGGTTTATGGTTTAAGGTTGATATGTGGACCATTAAACCATCCCTAACCTAATGCTGACCAGATAGTCTAAAATCCTTAACCAGGCATTCAGGACTCTCCAAAATTTAGCTCTTACTTTTCCAAAGTTGCACCTCTCTACCCTTCTCAGGAACCTTTAGCTACAGCCAGATGGGTCTATTCACTATGTCCTGAAATGTTTGAGCATATCTTGGTTTTCTTCCCAGATTCTTAGCAATTCTTCAAAGCCTAATTTATGTCATCTCCTCTATATAGCTATATCTGATCACCCTAGCTTCTAAAGGATGATTTCTTTCTCCTCAGAACTCGTAAGGTACCTTGTGAACATGATACATTTTTGACAGTGATAATTTATTACTTTGCAGATAGCAAATTTAACAGGTATGTACGTCGAAGTCATAGGAGCAATGTGCCTCAGAGCCTACTTTTCATTAGTAACGCATTTGCCTATACATTTATGGTGTATAAAGCATTTTGACAAACGTTACCTCATTAAATGTAAGCCTCACTATAATCCAGTTATGTTAGTATTTTCTTCAACAGTGTATAGAGGTGGATCCAGAGGCCCCAAAAAGAAAGCCAATTCATCTGAGGTTGCACAGTGAGTAAGATAATGTGTTAGTCACTCAGTTGTGTCCAACTCTTTGAGACGTCATGGACTGTGACCTGCCAGGTTCCTCTCTGCATAGCTAAGGACTTTTGCCTCTAAGTCAAATGCTCTTTCTAATAACAGTGAACAGTTTTTAAACCTAGGACCCTTGTAAATATGCCTCTGTGTGCTCCAGATAGTTTTGGTCACAAAGTAGGTATTTTATAGGTACATATGGAAAAACTGATTTATTTCTGATTAATGAATAAAATGAAAGTGGTCTCTTTCAAAATCAGCTTCTTCAGTACCACAAAAGAAGTGGGTATGGGGGTTCATCTTTGCTAGTGACATCCAGGATAATTTTTGAATTTAAAAAACAACTACAGAAAGAATTGCCTGTGATTTCAACTGTGGCTGCTCCAAATACTTCTGAGTCACCTAATCGTTAGATCTGCTTTTTCCTAATGGTTTCAGGACAAACTATCCAATCCTTTATGATTTAACAGCTCCTTCATAAATGGAAACAGGTCAGAACCAACTATAAATACCCAGGCAGATACAGAAACCACCCAGATGGGTAATTTCAATGTTAATACAAAATATTTAAAAGAGCTACAGAATGTCACATAGCGGATTAACAATACAAAAGAGATAGAAGGCATTTTTGATTTTTTTTTTTCTGTGTATCACCTGCACATTTTAAATAGGGCTTCTACAGCTTACACATGAATTCTACTTTCTCTGGGTTAGGCATGCTTAATCATAATAGCTTCCACTTGCCAAATGTGTGAGCTCTGTGTTATGCCCTGTGCGGGAACTGTTTTACTCCTCACAATAACTCTGTACGCTCCATGTTATAAGACTACTCCTGAGGAGGTGTGTGGGCTTTCCATGCCAAGCAATTCTGACACTAACTGCCTGGAATTAGGGCAGATCCCGTAGGTTACAGGCTCATTCCCACAAGACTGCCCCCCACTACAGATGCAGATCTCCCTCTTCAGATAGAATCTAAGTAGTGGGTCCCCAGATGACTCATATTTCTGCTCCATTTGGCTACAGATGAGTGATTCCTACAATCTTTACCCTCGAGTTCTGTCATTCACCAGAGTGGTTCACAGAACTCAGGAAAAGTTTATTTACTACTGCTGACTTAGTACAAAGGATATTTTAAAGGATACAAATGAATAGCTAGATGAAGAAGTACATAAAGCAAAGCCTGGAAGGATCCCTAGTGAAGAGCTTGTGTGTGGATTTGGGGCACACCATCACCACCATCCCTGTATACAAACGTGTTCACCAACATCGAAGTTCTCCAAACTCCATACTTCGGGGGTTTTTACAGAGACTTCATTACATAGGTATAATCAGTTGCTAACTCCATTTCTAACCCCTTTCACCTCTCTGTAGAATGGGAAGCTTCTAATCATGGCTTACTCTTTCTGGTGACCAGCTCTCATCTAGGGGACCACCAAGAGTCACCTCATTCAAATAAAAGATGCTCTTCTCACCCAGGAAATTCCAAGGGATCTAGAAGCTCTGTGTCAGGTAGTCAGGTACAGGGGGAAGAGATCAAAATATACAAATATTATTATTTCATGGGAGGAAGAATTCCCAAAGTGACTACAGACTAGTTGAATGTAGGAGTATAGAAAGATTGTAACAGAGATTATACAATTACAGTATGGTTGAGGAGATTTTTGAGGTTTGATTTTTATGGTAGAAGTTGCTTTATTTATTTATTTTTTGATGTGGAGAAAATTACTTAGAAAATTATATTTAAGGGAAGAATGTGTGACATAATAGCTAAATTGGAAAAAATGATAAGAACTCAGTTTTGTTTTGTTTGTTTTTTTTCTCTTTTAACAGTGTCAGAAGCCCTTTGATTCCATCATTTCTTTAAGTGGATCTCTAGGGCCCAACTGTTAGCTTCTAGTAAGTTTCTCTTAAAAAGAAACCTGATTACTTGCAGAGTAACTGATCCCCTGCCTTGGAACTCAATAATAATATCAAGAAGCCTGGAACACTGAAAGTTTGCTAAAGAATGATGGTGCTCTTGAGACCATCAGGACAAATGGCCAGTTTAAAGAGACTCTTATCCACCAAGTTAAGGCAAATTGAGCATCAAAAAGAGAAAAATAATTTTGGCTAAATGGAACAAGTTTGAGTCTATGGGAGACTGTGATTCTACCCCAATAACAAATGGGGAAAGTTAACAGAAAGTGAACTACAAGGTAGTTCTAATGCAAAAATAAGAATGGCTATAAATATATATATTTACTTTTAAACTGGTTATAATAATTAAAAGCAAAACTATATGTAGGTATGTTGTTTCTTCCATTTATTCTCCTGTACAGCTGCTCATAAGGTATAGCTATGTACTTGTTGTCCAAATAGAGAAAGGTAGATACAGAAATACTGGATTAGTCAAATAATTTTTTAAATAAACCCCTAAATAAGAAATACTCATTATGGCCACAGGTAACCAAGTAAAATGAGGTTAAGTCAACAGTCATACTCAGTGACCAAAATAGAAAGAGGGTTCAACAGACAATATTGAGATGATTAGTTAGCCAAATGTCCTCAGAGAGTTAGACGACCCTACTGATAATAAGATACTAATAAGGCATAGATAAGTTGCTAATAATACTTATAGGATAGGAAAATGTATAATTATTGGCAGGATAATTGATGATTATCAATTTGCTGGCCATGCAAAACTTAAAGACTGTGTCATTCTAGGGAAAAGACACAAGTTGCAGATATCTAAACCTGTGGGGGAAACACAGAATTACAATCATGCCATTAATATAACTAAGTATAGTTTTATAAAGGACTGTGCCAAACAGTCAGTGGCTCAGGTTCAAATTAATTTGGGACAAGCAATCACCCCATTCATAGATCAGATATCAGCTTGCATTAGGTTTGTTTTGTTTTGGGGTTTTGGAGGGGGTACCACTAAAGAGCTTGCAGTCTTGGGAACAAGTCAATATAAACTCTACTATAATCTATAAATTAACTTAAATATTATTGTAACCCTACAAAGGTGTTTAAGAAGATATATATATATATATATATATATATATATATAAAATAAACAAATCAGAAGAATTGATAATTTTGAACAAAGTTCAATTACAGAAATAAGTTTAGTACCCATTTTAATTGTTTTGTCTTTAAGGTATTTATAGTGTTCTAAAGCTTGTCACATTAAAATTTTAATTGTGATTTGTATTTTCTATGAGAGTTTAATTAACTGCATATATAATAAATTTTAAATGATCAATCTTACGTTTCAAGTTTTGTACGTTGCTGCTGCTTCTAAGTCGCTTCAGTCGTGTCCGACTCTGTGCGACCCCGTAGACGGCAGCCTACCAGGCTCCTCCATCCTTGGGATTCTCCAGGCAAGAACGCTGGAGTGGGTTGCCATTTCCTTCTCCAATGCATGCAAATTAAAAGTGAAAGTGAAGTCGCTCAGTTGCGTCTGACTCTTCGCATCCCATGGACTGCAGCCTACCAGGCTCCTCCGTCCATGGGAGTTTCCAGGCAAGAGTACTGGAGTGGGTTGCCATTGATAGAAGTTTATGTTCCTCTCGGAGAAGGCAATGGCACCCTACTCCAGTACTCTTGCTTGGAAAATCCCATAGATGGAGGAGCCTATTATTATTATGTGACAAAACTCAAAAGGAACTTAGTTACCCTTGGAAGATGGAGAAGGAAATGGCAACCCACTCCAGTATTCCTGCCTAGAGAATCCCATGGACAGAGGAGCCTGGCAGGCTACAGTCCTTGGGATTGCAGGAATCAGACACAACTTAGCCACTACACCACCACCACCCCTGGAAGGGGCACTTACATCCAATTTTCCTCTAGGTGCATATAAGGTGCTATTTTTATAGCAGACTTGATATACTGAAACCAACTGCACAGAGACCCTCAAGTATCTGCAGGCTTGTAGAATTTGTCATCAAAGGGGACTTTTGATAGTACCAGGCACAATACAGAAATGCAACCTATTTTAAGACCTTAAAGACAATGTTTCCAGTTCTAAGATGCAGATTCTAGAATCATATATAACCAATCAATATGTTCTCCTAACATGGAATTGGATATACAGATTACATAAACACACACACAATTAGACACTGAGAGAATAAGAAAAAGCCAGCAAAGGGACACGGATGAAGAGCGGCCAAAGAAGTCAAATGAAACTAGAAGACTTCATCCATCCATTCATCTCTCCATTCATTCATTCATTCATTTACAAAGGAGCTCTGCCAGGTGCATGAGAACCTTATAACTCTTTCCTGAATCCATCATTCATTCACCCAGTGGTTTTCAGTGCCCACTTTGTTCTAGGTTATGGAATATGCACAGGGCACACAGCAGTAAACAAAATGCATAGGATCCCTTCCATCACCTAATAGACCCTAAATGGTTAATCACACAAATAAAACTGGTAAATCTTGTAAAAGATGCTTAAAAGTTTGTATCAGTGGTTGCCTACCGTAATTTAGGGAGTCAGAGAAAAATTTTCCAAGGACAATATATTAAATCATTAAGGCCCATAAGCCATTGACCATCCCTTTCTAAACCCTGGTTGTCTTCAATGTATGTTCACTTGCCAAATGAATAAATGATAGAAGTAGTTAACATAAACTAAGGACGTATCAGCTGAGCTTTGTGGTGAGTGCTTTACACAGATCAACTCTTAACCCTTAATTCTATTTTAAGATAGATACTCTGACTGTCTCCACTGTGTAGATAAGGAATCAAGTACAGTACTTGCCCAAAGCTGGAAAACTCAAATCCAGATCTGCCCTTTTAGAGTTGCCATACCCTTAACCCTGGACTTTCTTTCTTTTTTTTTTAAGGAGCATTATCTGAAAAAGTTAGTCTAACTGGTAAATAGTTGCATGCGATTCATGGGGTCGCAAAGAGTCGGACACGACTGAGTGACTGAACTGAACTGAACTGAAACACACACACACACACACACACACATGCACACACCAGAGTAGCATTTCCTGAAAGAATAAATATCAATATATCTTAATCCATCTTTATAGTAAAGAGTTACTCCAGCAAGAACAAGCAAATTCTTCCTATAATACCTCTTTATTAAGGACAAATATGAGCTAGGAGACATGGTGCAGCATCCAATCTCAGAAAGCAATTTTCAAGGATGGAGTATCTGCACTTTCTGTTGCAAAATAATGAACACATGGACACCACAGAATGCTTATCCAACATAGTTTGCCATGTTAGCATTTAAAATAGGAGAACATGTGCTGAGAGATATAAAGAAACGTAACTCTACATATGATTTCTTCCCTATTTGGCTCAACATTGATCATTTGCTGTTAAGTAAACACTTTAAAGTAAAAAGAGTCAGTGGGAATTTGGATCTTTCGGAAGAAATTTCATGACAAAAGCTCACCATGGGGAGATTAGAAAAAAGAAAGCAAAAGCCTTTATTGCTGAAGAAAAAGTAAGAGAAGCTGATAACTTTGGCTGAGAAAACTCTTTGAGATTGAGTCATATCCATATGCAAGGAAGATCACTTTTTATGCAGTTGCATTGTGAAATAAGGAGAAAGCTTTCCCCCTTTATCCAAGTACAAAGAAAGATTCCCTAGATTAACATTAGAAGTATAAAAATATTTCTCCCCAACTTTTCCTCCAGCTCCCAGCTCCAATGTCCCTTCTTAACACTTTGACACTCAAATTTTTGTAAATATTAATTCCTCAGAAAGTTTTTAATGTAGTCTAAATTTCTAATTCTTGAACACTCTACAAAGCACAGGGAATATCGCCCCAAAAGATAACATACAAGCTTAAATTTTCTCTACATCTTTCAAAGTTAGAAAATCTGGACCTATTAATATGGTTAACATGACATAACATGTATACATTCTGTCTAAAATTAATGACTATATGAAAGAGTTTACAAAAAGCTGAAGAAGTATGACAGAACAGTTTTTGTTTGGGGTTTTGGAATTTGTTTTTTTTATATTGAGAGGGTGAGGAGAAAGAAAAATTTTTTGAGTGCTATGATATGGCATGATAAATTAGAGCAATATTTCTGAAGTGCATTTAATTACAAATTGGCTTAAGCTTTCAAAAGGATAGACCTTGTGGATAGACATGTCCTGAATATGAAACATTACTATATTAATGATGTATTAAATCATTTTTATAAAACAAAAAAAACACTGCTTCTAGAGTACATTAAAAAATGTCCACAGCTCTTTGTACATAGTATGCGAAGGAGAGAGAGGAGGTTTTGATAAATTTAAAACACCAATGAGTTGAAGGGAATGGGATCATCTGACCAAGGCTGTGTCCTCATTCATTTGTCCCACAGATACTTACTGAGGGCTTCTTAGGGCCCAATACTCTTCTAAGTCTTGAGGACCCCAGAGAATGAAGCAAAGTCTCTCTTATCCTAGGGTGGGTGTTCTATTATGGGGAAACATAATAAACAGAGCAAACAAACATTCAACTAAATGTCAAGGAGGGACACGGTCTTTGAATATAAGTACAGCAATTAAAGATAAGGGGCTGTGGAGTGGAAGGAGAGTGGGGGTAAATGAGGGAAGGGCTTATGAAGATAGTTTGCCATTGTCTCTAGCCTCAAGAAAGGGAGTGGTAAAACTGTGAAAGAGCTCTGCATTAGGAGCCAGGAGACATGGACTCCAGTTATGACCTTCTCAACAAGGGTTCATTTTTGTTAGAAACTCTTATATTCAAGATCTTATGCAAGTATGGAAAAATGAGGAGGACTGAGAAATTCAGAAACTGGAAAAAGATCCTATGGCACTGCTAGTTTGAAGACCAAGTCTGTTGCTTTATTGGAAAGCAGAAAAGAAAATAGGAGTTGGAAGCAGAAAGGCTGAATTCAATTTCTTCTTAGTCATGTGATCTTGGGCAAGTTGCTTCATCATTCTAAGTCAGTATCCCCATCCATCAAAGAGAGATATACACCTACTTCTGGAAGTTTCCATAGGATTAAATGAGAGCAAGCATGCAAAATTAGCTCAATGCATGGTTCATGGTAAGCACATAATAATTGGGATATGTTATTAATTATTTGTTGTCGGTTGTGTTGTTTAGTTGCTAAGTTGTGTCCAACTCTTTGCGACCGCATGGACTGTAGCCTGCCAGGCTCCTCTGTCCATGGCATTTCCCAGGCAAGAATATTGGAGTGGGCTGCCATTTCCTTCTCCAGAGGATCTTCCTGAGCCAGGGATCAAACCCATGTCTCCGACATTGGCAGGTGACTTCTTTACCACTGAGCCACCATGGAAGTCCAATATTAATTATACTCGATAACAACACAACAATGCCTTTGAAACAGAGCCAAAAAGTCCTTTCATTTTCTCAAGATGCCCCTTCTTATTCCCAGGTGAAACAATCTGATTGTGATAAATTGCTTTCTTTAGGCTGAATGATATCTGTCATGTTATGAACTGGTCCACTAAATACTGAGTTGGCCCAAAAAGTTCATTTGGGTTTTACCATTATATCTTACAGGAAAACCCAAATGAACTTATTGGCCAAACCCAATATTTTCATTTTTAAAATAACAGAACCTACTTGCAGCTATTCAGATAAGCATAAGGGGGAAAAAAATTCACTGGAAACGTGTGCTAGTCATTCAGTCACTGAGTCTGAATCATTTATAATTGCAGGGCCTGGATTTCTCCAGATATGGACTCCTATGCAGACACTGGCCATGAGGAGAGAGGAGCCCTGGCTGAGTATTGAGAAGGTACATTTATATGTGTCTGACTGGTTGCATCCTAAAAACAAATATAGAAATTAACTTTGATTTCTTCATGGATTATTATTACCCAGAGTCCTCTACTAAAGCTGACATAGATATTTAAGGGTTTACTTGAACTATATTTTTGTTATTTATATTCCCTTCTCAGAAACAAAAGAGAAAGAATGAAATACAGAAGAAGAAAAAAATTAAAGCTTTGCAAGTAAACAGCTAAGAGAAGATTAACCATTTGGCAAATGAAGGCAGCTGGGGAAAGCTTATGTCAGGAATGTGGACAGAATATGACAGAGAGACATGGTGTATTGGGATAGAAGCTGTTCCCAAGAGGTATCTCTTACACATGATCCATGAAGCGACAGGTGTTTTTGGAAATAGGATCCTGTCTTTGTCTCAGGCCACGTCCTCGGTCACAGAGAGGACAGAGAATTGGAAAAATCACCACCACACTGACAATCCTCATTAATCTCTGGCATGGAATAACATGTTCTTATCTACCAGCAATGGCTGCCCCATCTGCAGCCCGCCTCTTATCTCCATTTGCAGGCTGTGAAATTATCCCAGCCTCTGAAAGTGCACCAACAGCAAACACTGCTACAACCTGAACCTCTTTGGTGACTAAGACCCTCCTGAGGCCCAGCGAGGAGGGATGAGGATAAAAGTTTACCTTGTCAAGTACACATCACACTGCCTGGGCTTTTGAAGGAAGGCTAGAAATTATTCCTCTTTGTTAGGAAAACTCAACAAGGATTGAACATCAGTCAAACTAAATGAGGAAAGGAAAAGGGAGGACAGGTAGGTAGAAGGCTATTGTCATATGCCCATGGCCACCCTACTGCCTCAGCCAGAATGTGAGTATACTTGGGAGAGAAGTCACATCCTTCTGTCACCTGTAAGAAGACTCTAAAGGAGGAATGGCCAGTCTAGGACACTGCCCAGTCTCTCACCTACAAAAGGCAACCCTGATCAGTGAGGACTGTTTCACTTGGGCAACCATAAATAGCCAATTTCAACCCAGTAGTTCATGCACTCACAACTGATCAGAACAGACACAGAAGAAATGTGCTTCATATATTTTAGATAAGAGTGTGGTATAATCACCATGCACCCTTCTCCCTATAGGGGATGAAATCCTAAAAACCCTAAGCTTAGGAATTAAAAAAAAAAAAAAAAATTCCTGGCTAGATTTCGACTCACATGACACCATTTTAGAAACCACATGATCTATAAAGGAAAATGTTATCACAAAGTAGCAGATGTGAAGTCTTAAAATGTCAAGTGGATTTAGAAGAAAACTATACTTCTAAATGGCAACAGGTGGTCTTGACTTCTCATACTCATTTTAAGAGAGAAGATAACAAAAAAGAACACATTTTGCCTGTCAACATGAGAATGGATAATCAGGCAGGAAGTAAAAACTTAATGTTACAAGTCAAAACATTTGAAAGAGTTTTTAAAAATGTGTTTTCCATGGCAGTTGGAAGTTTTCAATTTTGGGCGGGGGGGCAGTACATAAGCATATATTGAGTCATTTCCAACATGATTCCTTTTCTCAAGCAGAAAAAATCTTTGCAGAGAATGGTCAACTTGTATTTTACAAGCAAAGGAAATGGAGTTGGTAGAGAATGAATGACAAAAAAATGCTCAGGTGACAAATATTACATATGTCTTCTCTACAGCAGTAATCAAATTCTTTGATGAAAGAGTTGAGTGTATTCACATTTCAGTATATTCATAGCTAATATCCTACCTGGAAGAAAACTAAGCCTTGCATTTAGCAAGGAGTCACTGTGCAGCTAAGGTCATGAGGTTTTGTGCACAAGCAATTGTCTCAGAGTTCCTTATTGGCTGCATTTTTCAATTGCTCAATCTAGCCATTGCACATAAGCAAAAATTGTCTCAGTACATGATACGATGAACTAATAATGTCTTGTATTACCAAATACAAGAATTTCAAGATGGAAAA
This sequence comes from Bubalus bubalis, assembly GCF_019923935.1. Classification (NCBI taxonomy): domain Eukaryota; kingdom Metazoa; phylum Chordata; class Mammalia; order Artiodactyla; family Bovidae; genus Bubalus; species Bubalus bubalis. Next base: position 22,491,031 of record NC_059177.1, on the reverse strand, counting down.
CTCTACAGAAGAATCTAACCCATCTTCCTGCCAAAAATGGCAGTCTTGCAAGTGCTTTGCTTGGTCTTGTTTTAAATATTTCAAGCAAGGAGAATTTTTACTCCCTAAAACCTCTCATTGTTCAAGAGGTTTCTTTTCTTACCTTTAAATGTGCATGGGACTATATTCATCCCGTTATGCCTTTTGGCTACTTCTCATTAGTGTCATGGCCTAGGTGTGGGCTGGAAAAGAATTTCCAGACATGAGACAGAATGAGAGGGAAATAAAGTTTATTAGAGTGGGAGACACCGTTAGAACAGCGGGCCAGCTCAAGGAAGAACCGACATTGAAGAGCAGTCCTTAGTACACCCTTAAACCCAGGGCACAAGGAGTGGGACAGGGGTCTTGCGGGTCATTTGCTGATTGAATGAGGCACATATACTGGGTGGTGGAGGGGGGAGTAAGGCAAATATCTTCTCCCTATGGAGTAGGAGGGGAGACAGGTTATACTGCTCAGGAGGACCTGAAATCCATTAATAGTTACAACATGGGGGAGGCAAGGACAGTAAGGCTCTGGTTTTTCCATTCGGGCATTCCAAGACCCTCCTTGATTTTATCTGCTCTTTTGTCCTTGGGTCACCACAATTAGCCCCTACTTTGTCCCCAAGAAAAGTATGTGTGGAGAGAGGGGAAAAAATAGGGAGACAAAGCATTGATTGTGATTTCTCTTGGAAGAGAAAACACATACAGGAAAAGGCAGTTCAATATGCTGGTAGGGGAAAATCCTGAACTCACCCCTTCTCCCCAAACACAAGTCTACAGCTATAGATGGAACAATTCCCTCTGAAAAGAAGCCAAGAAATAGCTGAACCGCTCCTCCACAACAGCAAATAAAAGTGACACACTGAGATAGGAAGGAAAGGCAGAGACCCTGATTCACCCAAAGCCTCACCCACTGCACTACCATGTGCAAGCAAGAGGGATCTCATCAGTACTGAGCACTGCTCTGAGGAGCGAGACACTGGTGCTATGTTCTGATAGCTTTATTAGTTCACCCCTCAACTCACTGAGTCCATACCACCATACTGAGGGTTAGAAGAGCATTTTCCTAGGTGAAGAGGCAGACATAGTGGTTGAACTCAGGTTTTTCCATTTGTAAAGACTTCTCCTTTGACCCCAGCTACTCACAGACAGCATGATGGGAAGTTAAGCTACTGGGTCAGGGGAAGGGCTTAGATACAGTTCATATTTGCTTTAGCAAAACATTTCACACAGAATCTTCCATAATCACCAGTTGTTAGGGGGAGTGGCAATTATTTGAACCAATGAGTGCTGTTTAAGAGATCAATATTGAATTGGAAAGACGTCTCTAGGATAGTGCCACAAAGTTATGTTTAGGGTCTAATACTCCAATATTTTAATCAATACATATGGTTAAAATGTAGAATGTGCACCTGGGTTGGTGGGGGGGTGGATCTTTAGAACAAAACAAATCTGGAAAACAGCATTAAAATGGCTGACAAAATCATGTTTGAAAATCACCCCCACAGACAGCAATGCTGGGCTGAAATAATCACAAGAAATTTAACAAATATGAAAGTAGATTCCTAATATTGAAGTTAAAAAAAAAAACTATATGTAAGAAGAATAAGACCCAGATAGAGAGTCTTTTTTAAAAATTCATGATTTTCATCGTTCTACTGTCTGAGCTCCACTTTTGAACAACAGCACACATGGAATGATGTTATGGACTGAATAATTGTGTTTCCCCAAAATTCACCTGTTGAAATCTGAAATCCTGAGGTAATGGCTTTAGGAGATGAGAGCCTCTGGGAGTGATTAGATCATGAGGGTGAAGTCTTATGAATGGGATGAATATCCTTATATAAGAGAGCCCAGAGAGCTCTCTGACCCCTTTCCACCAAGCACAGAGGGAGAAGGTGGTCATCTGTGAGCCAAAAAGTGGGTCTTCAAGTAACACCACATTTGCTAGCACCTTGAGGTCGGACTTCCCAGTCTCTTGATTTGTGAGAAGTAAATATTTGTATTTAAGGCCCCCTGTCCATGGTATTTTGTTATAGCAACCAGAGCTGACTAAAACATATACTATACTGGCAGTTGAACTGGAAACAGGAGTGCGTGAGGCTAGATCATGGGTTGTAGAGATGTCTTAGAAGGAACACACTTGGGATCTGGCCATGCAGAGCCTTGTTGAAGTGTCCCACAAACAGGAGGAGGAAGAGCCAGAGAAAAACAGATGCAAGGCCATGGGACGTGACAGGGATGTAGGTCTAACGGTACTGCTGGGCAATTTGGATGTGAAAAGGAGAAACAACCTTGAGTCACTGGAATGACTGACCATGGGTCTTTCCTAGGCCATTAAAGGAGTAAAGTTGTATCCCAATAAAAGTTTATGTGGACACTGAAATTTGAGTTTCATGTAATTTTCTTGTGTAAAAAAAAATATCATTATTCTTTTGCTATGTTTTTCCAACCATTTAAAAATATAAAAAACAACAACACACACACTCAGCTTTTGAGTAGTACAAACACAGGCAGCAAGCCTTAGTCTGTCAACTTGAGTGGTGGGCTCTAGTTCAGTGAACAAATAAATGAAAATGATTTCTTAGGTTTTCTAGGGAACAGAGATAGCTAAGAGTAGGATTAATGGAAGATGAACTTCAAGAGGAGAAAATAATTCTATGATAATCTAGACACTTTAAGAAAATTCCGGGGATAATGCTAATTTTAAAATACTAAAAATTCACAACCATACGGCGGTTATCTGGACCAAAAATTCACCTCAGGAAACGTGAAACTGCTTCTTTCAAAAGAGAGGAATGTCATCATTCCATTCAGTTCAGTCACTCAGTCGTGTCCGACCCCATGCACTGCAGCACGCCAGGCCTCGTTGTCCATCACCAACTCCTGGAGTTTACTCAAACTCATGTCCACTGAGTCGGTGATGCCATCCAACCATCTCAACCTCTGTTGTCCCCTTCTCGTCCTGCCTTCAATCTTTCCCAGCATCAGGGTCTTTTCAAATGAGTCAGTTCTTCGCGTCAGGTGGCCACACTATTGGAGTTTCAGCTTTATCATCAGTCCTTCCAATGAATATTCAGGACTGATTTCCATCAGGATGAAATGGTTGGATCTCCTTGCTGACCAAGGGACTCTTAAGAGTCTCCTCCACCATCATAGTTCAAAAGCATCAACTCTTCAGCACTCAGCTTTCTTTCTAGTCCAACTCTCACATCCATGCATGACTACTGGAAAAACCATAGCTTTGACTAGATGGACCTTTGTTGGCAAAGTAATGTCTCTGCTTTTTAATAAGCTGTCTAGGTTGGTCATAACTTTTCTTCCAAGGAGCAAGCGTCTTTTAATTTCATGGCTGCAGTCACTATCTGCAGTGATTTTGGAGCCCTGCTTTATTGACTATGCCAAAGCCTTTGACTATGTGGATCACAATAAACTGTGGGAAATTCTGAAAGAGATGGGAATACCAGACCACTTGACCTGCTTCTTGAGAAACCTATATGCAGGTCAGGAAGCAACAGTTAGAACTGGACATGGAACAACAGACTGGTTCCAAATAGGAAAAGGAGTATGTCAAGGCTGGATATTGTCACCCTGCTTATTTAACTTATATCCAGAGTACATCATGAGAAACGCTGGGCTAGAAAAAGCACAAGCTGGAATCAAGATTGCTGGGAGAAATATCAATAACCTCAGATATGCAGATGACACCACCCTTATGGCAGAAAGTGAAGAGGAACTAAAAAGCCTCTTGATGAAAGTGAAAGAGGAGAGAGAAAAAGTTGGCTTAAAGCTCAACATTCAGGAAACGAAGATCATGGCACCTGATCCCATCACTTCATGGGAAATAGATGGGGAAACAGTTGAAACAGTGTCAGAATTTATTTTTTTGGGCTCCAAAATCACTGCAGATGGTGATTGCAGCCATGAAATTAAAAGACGCTTACTCCTTGGAAGGAAAGTTATGACCAACCTAGATAGCATATTCAAAAGCACAGATACTACTTTGCCAACAAAGGTCCGTCTAGTCAAGGCTATGGTTTTGCCAGTGGTCATGTATGGATGTAAGAGTTGGACTGTGAAGAAAGCTGAGTGCCAAAGAATTGATGCTTCTGAACTGTGGTGTTGGAGAAGACTCTTGAGAGTCCCTTGGACTGTAAGGTGATCCAACCAGTCAATCCTAAAGGAGATCAGTCCTGGGTGTTCATTGGAAGGACTGATACTGAGGCTGAAACTCCAATACTTTGGCAACCTCATGCAAAGAACTGACTCATTTGAAAAGACCCTGACGCTGGGGGGGATTGGGGGCAGGAGGAGAAGGGGACGACAGAGGATGAGATGGCTGGATGGCATCACCGACTCTATGAACATGATTTTGAGTGAACTCTAGGAGTTGGTGATGGACAGGGAGGCCTGGCGTGCTATGATTCATGGGGTCACAAAGAGTCGGACATGACTGAACGACTGAACTGAACTGAACTGAAAATAAAGCCTGTTACTGTTTCCACTGTTTCCCCATCTATTTCCCATGAAGTGATGGGACCAGATGCCATGATCTTAATTCTCTGAATGTTGAGTTTTAAGCCAACTTTTTCACTCTCCTCTTTCACTTTCATCAAGAGACTCTTTAGTTCTTCTTCACTTTTTGCCATAAAGGTGGTGTCATCTGCATATCTGAGGTTATTGATATCTCTCCTGGCAAACTTGATTTCAGCTTGTGCTTCATCCAGTCCAGCATTTCTCATGATGTACTCTGCATATAAGTTAAATAAGCAGGGTGACAATATACAGCCTTGACGTATTCAAGTGATGGGAATCCCAGACCACCTGACCTGCCTCCTGAGAAATCTGTATGCAGGTCAAGAAGCAAAAGTTAGAACTGGACATGGAACAACATCCTTCCATAGCTTATGACATTAACTGAAGCTGAGGTGAGGACAGATACATTTGAGTTAAATATATACAAAGGACAGAGAATAGCTTCTCCAAGACAGGACTGGATTCCCAGTTACATTTTCTGACTGGCAACACAAACCTTTTCTCCCCAGGAGAAAGGCTTTTTAAAAATAAATACAAACTAAATTATTTTTTGAAACACTTTGGATGACCATAACATTAGTTTTTGGTTTTGTTTTTTTACACCAACTGATCCATTTTGATTTCATTTTCCTTGCACTTAGCAGCTGAAATGGCAGCTGCCTCTGTTGAAAGAGAAATATGAGAACAAAGCCAAGGGGTTTCTATCAGATGTGTACTTTACATGGAAAAATATGCTCCTGAGTACCATAGACTTGCTCAGAATTGAAGATTTTCCAATGAGTCATGTACTGCAACTAAACATTTGAATGCTATTTCCAACCAGTATTGCTTTTATGTCAAATATGATGTTTGTAAATATGGCGTGTAGTTTACTAGTTTCTAAATGAACTATGTTAATACACATTCCAGGGCAAGAGTGGCAGTACGGTTGCATATTACACTGCACAGTTGGCCATCATTCTCTTCACATTAAAAAATAATGAGTCTGGTCTCGTTTGCAGGTTTCTTAAAAGCAAGCATCACGTGGCCACATGAAAATATGATGCCACAGCTCATAAACAGTAAATGTAGACAGGATTTTCTTACCTTTCTGAACAAGTACAGCTGAAAGCTTTCTGGTCCTCAAGGGGCCCAAACTTATTAACAAAAGTTTGGAAGTTCAAGGGGAATTTTTTTTTTTTCAGGTCTTTAAGGAAAGTGGTAAAGTAAGGATTTGTTTCTCCTTCATTCTCTGGAAACCTACCATTCTATACTTTAATCATTTTTAGGATGGAAAACCTCAATTTGCTTATGTTTATGATTAAGTATCACAACAGCTCCCTTTTTCCTAGAGTAGCTTTATGAAGTTATGGTCATTATATTTATCATAGTACTTGTATCAGTTTCCTATGACTGCCATAGCAAAGTACCACAAACTGGATGGCTTAAAAGAAATTAAGTATGTTCTCTCACAGTTCTACCAGCTGTAAATCTGAAGTCAAGGTGTCAGCAGGGCTGTGCTCTCTCTGAGACTCTGGGTGAGTTGTTTCTTTGCTCCTCCTAACTGCTGGTGGTGACTGTCAATTCTTGCTGCTCCTCAGCTTTCGGGTGCCTCACTCCCAGCTCCACCTTCATCGTTGCCTGGCATTCTTTCCCCTGTGCCTCTTTCTTCTCCTCTTACAAGGCATTAGTCATTCTGGATTAAGTACTCATCATACTCTAGTTTGACCTCACCTCAACATCTAAAGTGACCTTATTTCCAAAAAGATTACATTCTGAGAGTCTGGGGGTCAGGATGTCTTTTGGAGAGGGGCATAATTTAACCATCACAGTACTTAAAGAAATTTGATCCTAAAAGATTTCAGACTCTATGAATGAAGAATAATGAACATAAACCAAGACGATATCAACAAACATTTGTGTTGAACTTCTGTGCAACAATAAGTCTACCTACTTCTTCCTGGGCATCTTTTCTATCACAGGCACTATATAATACGTCCCTCACACAACCCTGTAGTAGTTAGTTAACCATACTACTACACTGCAGGGAAGATTTTTCTCTTCTGGTTTCTAGATGAGTGAAATGAAGGTCTAAGTGGTACAGTCAAGTCAAGATAATAAGAGAAGCAAGCAATGAACATTCAAACTCAAGTTTGTCTGACAGGCAAAGCAGTGAGTAAACTTAAAGGGCCACGTGGTTAAATAACAATAAAAAATTATTATTAATTGGCAGTGGGGTAGTATGATTTAGAAGGATTGTAAATGTTGAGAAAAATCAGTGTATAGTCTGGAAGTCTTTATAATGTTTTATTCCAAAGTCTATTACAGATTAGAACTACATTAAGAATTACCAATCTTTGAACATTTATTATCTACTAAGCCTTGCAGTAGACACTTGAGATATGAGATCAAAGAAGATATAGTGTCTTCCTTCAAGATGCTCATTGCCTAGTAGGTGAGAAGGACAAGTAAATGGACAATTAAAGTTTGGTATAATCAAATAATAATAGGTAACATTTATCAGGTATTTATTGCATTCTTGGGTCTATTATGACGGCTTCAGTTCAGTTCAGTTGCTCAGTCGTGTCCAACTCTTTGTGACCCCATGAATCACAGCACGCCAGGCTTCCCTGTCCATCACCAACTCCCAGAGTTCACTCAGACTCACGTCCATCAAATCAGTGATGCTATCCAGCCATCTCATCCTCTGTCGTCCCCTTCTCCTCCTGCCCCCAATGACTCTCAGCATCAGAGTCTTTTCCAATGAGTCAACTCTTCGCATGAGGTGGCCAAAGTACTGGAGTTTCAGCTTTAGCATCATTCCTTCCAAAGAAATCCCAGGGCTGACCTCCTTCAGAATGGACTGGTTGGATCTCCTTGCAGTCCAAGGGACTCTCAAGAGTCTTCTCCAACACCACAGTTCAAAAGCGTCAATTCTTCGGTGCTCAGCCTTCTTCACAGTCCAACTCTCACAGCCATAAATGACCACTGGAAAAACCATAGCCTTGACTAGATGGACCTTTGGTGGCAGAGTAATGTCTCTGCTTTTGAATATGCTATCTAGGTTGGTCATAACTTCTTTTCCAAGGAGTAAGCGTCTTTTAATTTCATGGCTGCAGTCACCATCTGCAGTGATTTTTGAGCCCCAAAAAATAAAGTCTGACACTGTTTCCACTGTTTCCCCATCTATTTCCCATGAAGTGATGGGACCAGATGCCATGATCTTCGTTTTCTGAATATTGAGTTTTAAGCCAACTTTTTCACTCTCCTCTTTCACCTTCATCAAGAAGCTTTTTAGTTCCTCTTCACTTTCTGCCATAAGGGTGGTGTCATCTGTATATCTGGATATTTCTCCCAGCAATCTTGATTCCAGCTTGTGCTTCTTCCAGCCCAGTGTTTCTCATGATGTACTCTGGATATAAGTTAAATAAGCAAGGTGACAATATACAGCCTTGAGGTACTCCTTTTCCTATTTGGAACCAGTCTGTTGTTCCATGTCCAGTTCTAACTGTTGCTTCCTGACCTGAATATAGGTTTCTCAAGAGGCAGGTCAGGTGGTCTGGTATTCCCATCTGTTTCAGAATTTTCCACAGTTTATGGTGATCCACACAGTCAAAGGCTTTGGCATAGTCAATAAAGCAGAAATATTAATATATTAACCCTCACATGTGCTCTGTGAAGAGGTGCTATTTTGAATCTCTGTTTTACAGATGAAGACAGGAAGGTTAGCTTAATGCAGAGCAACACTATCAGAGCATGGCCGAGCTAGGTTTAAGCCCAGAGAGACTGGCTCCAGAATCCATACCCTTAACTTGTTAAACTCTACTTGTTTCCCAATACAATATGAAAGAATAGAAGTAAGTAAAGATACTAAAGAAGCTCACAGGAAAGAAGTATAATGAAGACTATAAATTAGGCAAGGAGTGCCTTGCAGGGTAACAGTACATGAGCAAAAACCTAGAAGCAAGTGAGATCACAACAAATTCAAAGATTTATGGTAAAATATGTGTACAATAATCTTATGTAGTTTCTGAGATTGTTACACATATTATATGGGACAAATTAGATTATGCCTTAGTTCAGTGCCTAACAATTAGAAAGCACCTGGTACATACGGTTTCCTTCACCGTCACCAACATTATCCCCGGGCGGACCACCAAGAGGTGTGCTGCCAGAGGGAATTCAGGCACCAGGTGGGACAGAAGGAGGTGAATTTGATCAAGATTTCCCTAGCCAGAATGGTTAACAAAAGCATTTCAGGAGACTTTTAAAAATACCGATTTTAGAGACCAACAACAAACTAATAATCCAGAACCTCTCAGCAGTGGAATACAGGAAGTGCAATTTGACAAAAGAGTCAGGTATGAGATTTGGGAACCACCTAACTCCATAAACTTTATCTTTCCAAGCCTGACACTCTATGATTTCAACCTAATGTTTGATCTGGTATCTAGAAATTTGGGAAAAGTGATTCAAGTGGGAAAGAGTGAGGTAAGAATATTAGAATGTATCAAAGAGTAAACAACATGCTTCCACAGTTATCCTGGTACGGGATTATTTGATGCTGCTCAAAATAGAAGTCTTCAAATGTAATTTTAAGAAAATCGCTCCTCAAAAACATGCTGGCATATTTATTATGCTAAATTTCAACCAAGGGCTGATACTCAGTCCACCCTGAACCTGACCTCACCTCCTACCACATACTTGACTCTCTCACCATTCTTGACTCTCAAGCTATCTTTAACCTCATGCTGTTCTTTAATCTTGTCCACAGTAAGGGTGGGATCTTGTCCACAAAAGGACTCGGGGATAAAGTATGCCCAAGCATATCTGTTATGAATAATCCTTAGTAATTACATATAATATTTTTTATGTGTGACATAGCAGAGCAAAAATTATTAAAGTGTGAATATTCCAAGCCTTACCTTCCTCAGTAGTCCTCTTGTGAGAATTCTGTCTTCGATAACTTGCATAGACAGGATTTTGTGATGGAGAATTTGGGCAGTATCTAGGCAGAGGCCAGATAGAAACAGATAATGACTAGATTAAAAAAAAATTTTTTTTTCATGGTAGAACATAAAGGGAAAACAAGGACTTTCTTAAACTAAAAGAAAAAGTTTGGAGTGTTTATGGTGAGGCGATAAAGAAAATGTTAAGGTTAGCTACTGGATTAAGACATATTTAGGAAAACCAGGGAAAGATGATTTAAACAAAATAACAAATAAACAAAAAAATTGGGAGTTTCAGATTGTGTCTGCCTTGACATTATTCAAGAGATACCAGTAAAGATGCAAAGGGTTTAAAGTAGTTTTTATTTATGCAGTGTATTTTTCTTCTAAGGCTACACTGACAAGGACTGGATTATGTAGAATACTAGCTTTTATTGGAGTTACACATATTTCAAGACAGTCTTTTTGAAGAGACCAGATCTAAATAACTTGCCTAAAAATTCCAGAAGCCCAGGAAACTGAATGGTCTCTTTACTCAAGCCTCAGTTTAGATCTTTATAAAGTAAGAGCACAGATCCAACTGCCATATCTTCATAATGAGGAGAATTTCTACTTAGTTATGTCAGTTAATTTGCCTGAAGACACAGACATCGACTGCACTCCTGTTCAATTTTTAAATTTAATGAAAACCTCGGTTTCTATTAGTTCTTTGCTTCTCAAGTGTTAACTTGCAAGTTTAAATGTACTTGCTAAAAAATATCTGAACTCAAATTAATTATGTTTTGGGTAGAAGTAAATATATTAATCACAGTAATTTTTCTGAGACCTAAACAGGCCACGTAGGTATTTCATAGCTGTCAATGGAGCTTCTATGAAAATAAGACACAGGTGGGTTCAAATCTTGGCTCTATCTTTAGCATGATACAGACAGCAAGTAAAGAGATGGAACCTGGTTATAGTCCGTGAGGGAAAGAGATTCCATCCAGGCAACTCCAGACGTGATTCAAGAGCCAGTGACCCATTAGCTGAGCACGTGCATTTCTTTCACCAGGACACAGAGAAGGCAAGCTCCTGTGAAATGTATCTGATGCTCTGGACAGAAGTTCAAAGCATCAACAGAGAATTCAACCTGAGGTCACCATAAATCCACTCTGAGAAATCTCAGAGAAATAGCTTTCATCATCTTTAAATTAGCAAATGGAGTACAGGACCTTTTATTCCGCTCACCTGTCCCAGGGGAAATGTGAAATGCTTTCAGGTCACAGGCTGTTGAATACACTAAAAGTTTCCACTGCGATTGGAAAACCTACTCCTCCCACCAGAATTACGTAAAACCCTCATGTGCCATTCATTTGTCTTCACCTATTGATTACAGTAAGTAAGCTGAGTCTTTCTTATTATAATATATAAGTGACTATTTACTGAAAGTGTCAAGTTAAAGAATCCCTCTAACTACTGGCAAATACACCTTGACTGGGGGGATCCTACTGATGGGAGCAGAACTCTCCAGGGGCACGGAGGGTTCTACAGAGCTCTTATTCATGTGAGTTAGCTACTGTCTTGACAATATTTTTAAATTAAATATTTCATGTAAAATTCTGGATCTCCAGTTTCTTTTGGCAAAACCCAACCCACATTCTCACCAGATGACAGTCTAATATTACGGACTAGCAGCTGCCCAATTTAAACAGGGCTGTGCTCTCTAATGTGCACAGTCCCTACCAGGCCATTTTACTCACTTACCATCCAGTCTCCTGTAGACAACTTGGTTCGAGATTTCTGTAGTAAAGATTATGACAACCTTTTGAGTCAAACCAGAAAAGCAGCAGCCCACTCACAGAATTCTCATTTAGTGTTCTTTTTACCTATCTCCCTACACTACTTGTATTTGTATCTTTTACAGCCCAGTGCCTTCCACAGAATAGTTGTCATACATTTTAGTCTAATAAATGAATAATTTAAACTGAAGACAGTTGCTAGAACTTCTCCTCCTTTCTTTTAAACATAATACTTCTTTTAATACAGGTTGAAGTCATATAAGCTCTTTTAGAAATTAGAAACATTCTGTTGAACTCCCCCCTTCTCAGATCATAAATATGAAACACTGGGAATAACCTCTTATAATCTATGGGCACAAACTCAGGAACATCCTTCAAGCATCAGATGGTTCTAGTTACGCAATTTTAGTTCTCTCCAGGTTGGTTTAGGGAATATTCCCAAAAACCTGCTGATGAGCCATCTTTCAGAATCTATGGTGCCTTTAGTCATAGGTGTATCTGAAACATCTGATCCAGTCATCAGAAGACACCTAATGTGAAGACCAACACAGCCATTGCACAATACCATATGTCAAGATGCTGAGTGAACATTTGGCATAAAACCAGTGGCAGAAACTGCCTAATGTGAAAGTGATGGAGGAAGGCTGAATGAAAAGAGAAATGGGGGATTAATACTGGAAGAGTCAAGCTAACTGCTAATGGATGACAGTTTCTTTGCTAGCTGCTGCTACTGCTGCTAAGTCACTTCAGTCGTGTCTGACTCTGTGTGACCCCATGGACGGCAGCCCACCAGGCTCCCCGTCCCTGGGATTCTCCAGGCAAGAACACTGGAGTGGGTTGCCATTTCCTTCTCCAATGCATGAAAGTGAAAAGTGAAAGTGAAGTCCCTCAGTCATGTCTGACTCTTAGCGACCCCATGGATTGCAGCCTTCCAGGGTCCTCCGTCCATGGGATTTTCCAGGCAAGAGTACTGGAGTGGGGTGCCATTGCTAGTATTCATAAAGAAAACTCCTTAGAGTTTCCTAAATGGACAGAATGACTAACCTATTATGTTAACAGGGAATTAGAAATTACAGAGAAGTTATATCCCCATTTGGCTAATATGGGGTTGTATATGCTGGTTTATCACTGCTTATAAACTCCAGAACCCACACTGTTAGGTTTGTCAAAACACAAAATTCAAACTGTGTTTCAGCATCTCTTGTGGAGGTACAGGTCAGCAGTGGACTGCCGCAGGGGCAGGGGCTCTGGGTACAGTAGACCTGGGTATGGCATAAGCCCTCTTGGAGGAGGTCACCATTAACCCCACCACAGAGCTGCCAGAACTTACACAGGACTGGGAAACAGACTCTTGGTGAGCACAAACAGAATTTGTGTGTACCAGGACCCAGAAGAAAGGAGCACTGACCCCACAAAAGGCTGACCCAGACTTTCCCAGGAGTGTCCAGGAGTCTCCAGCAGAGGCATGGGTCAGTGGTGGCCTGCTGCAGGGTGGGGGCACTGAGTGTAGCATAGGATCTTTTGAAGAAGGTTGCCCCTATCTTCATTACCTCCACCATAGTTTGGGTCCACATAAATAGCAGGGAGGAAACACAGTTCTACCCATCAACAGAAAATTGGATTAAAGATTTACTGAGCATGGCCCCGTCCATGAGATCAAGACCCATTTTCCCCCTCAGTCAGTCTCTCCCATCAGGAAGCTTCAATAAACCTCTTATCCTTCTCCATCAGGGGGCAGACAGAATGAAAACCACAATCACAGAAAACTAACCAATCTGATCACATGGACCACAGCCTTGTCTAACTCAATGAAACTATGAGCCATGCTGTGTAGAGCCACCAAAGAACCCAAGACAGATGGGTCATGGTGAAGAGTTCTGACAAAATGTGGTCCACTGGAGAAGGGAATGGCAAACCATTTCAGTATTCTTGCCTTGAGAACCCCATGAACAGTATGAAAAGGCAAAAAGATAGGACACTGAAAGATGAACTCCCCAGGTCGGTAGATGCCCAATATGCTACTGGAGATCAGTGGAGAAATAACTCCAGAAAGAATGAAGAGACAGAGCCAAAGAAAAAACAACACCCAGTTGTGGATGTGACTGGTGATGAAAGCAAGATCTGATGCTGTAAAAAGCAATATTGCATAGGAATCTGGAATGCTAGGTCCATGAATCAAGGTAAATTGAAAGTGGTCAAACAGGAGATGGCAAGAGTGAACATCGACATTTTAGGAGTCAACGAACTAAGATGGATTGGGATGGGTGAATTTAACTCAGATGACCATTATATCTACTACTATGGGCAAGAATCCCTTGGAAGAAATGGAGTAGCCGTCATAGTCAACAAAAGAGTGTGAAAGATAGTAGTTGTAGGCAATCTCAAAAATGACAGAATGATCTCTGTTCATTTCCAAGGCAAATCATTCAATATGACAGTAATCCAAGTCTATGTCCCAACCAGTAATGCTGAAAAAGCTGAAATTGAATGGTTCTATGAAGACCCACAAGACCTTCTAGAACTAACACCCAAAAAAGATGTCCTTTTCATTATAGGGGACTGGAATGCAAAAGTAGGAAGTCAAGAAATACCTGGAATAACAGGCAAGTTTGGCCTTGGAGTACAGAATGAAGCAGGGCAAAGGTTAATAGAGTTTTGCCAAGAGAATGCACTGGTCATAGCAAACATCCTCTTCCAACAACACAGAGAAGCCTCTACACATGGACATCACCAGATGGTCAATACCGATATCAAATTGATTGTATTCTTTGCAGCCAAAGATGGAGAAGCTCTCTACAGTCAGCAAAAAGAAGACCAGGAGCGGACTGTGGTTCAGATCATGAACTCCTCATTGCCAAATTCTGACTTAAATTGAAGAGCGTAGGGAAAACCACTAGACCATTCATGTATGATCTAAATCAAATCCCTTATGATTATACAGTGGAAGTGACAAATAGAGTCTAGGGATTAGATCTGATAGACAGAGTGCCTGAAGAACTATGGTCAGAGGTTCACGGTGTTGTACAGAAGACAGGGATTAAGACCATCCCCAAGTAAAAGAAATGCAAAAAGGCAAAATGGCTGTCTGAGGAGACCTTACAAATATCTGTGAAAGAAGAGAAGTGAAAACCAAAGGATAAAAGGAAAGCGATACCCATTTGAATGCAGAGTTCCAAAGAATAGCAAGGAGAGATAAGAAAGCCTTCCTCAGTGATCAGTGCAAAGAAATAGAAGAAAACAATAGAATGGGAAAGACTAGAGATCTCTCCAAGAAAATTAAAGATACCAAGGGAACATTTCATGCAAAGATGGGCACAGTAAAGGACAGAAATCATATGGACCTAACAGAAGCAGAAGATATTGAGAAGAGGTGGCAGGAATACACAGAAGAACTATACAAAAAAGATCTTCATGACACAGATCACCATAATGGTGTGATCACTCACCTAGAGCCAGACATCCTGGAATGTGAAGTCAAGTGGGCCTTAGAAAGCATCACTACAAACAAAGCTAGTGGAGGTGATGGAATTCCAGTTGAGCTATTTCAAATCCTGGAAGATGATGCTGTGAAAGTGCTTCACTCAACATGTCAGCAAATTTAGAAAATTCAGCAGCGGCCACAGGACTGGAAAAGGTCAGTTTTCATTCCAATCCCAAAGAAAGGCAATGCCAAAGAATGCTCAAACTACCACACAATTGCCCTCATCTCACACGCTAGGAAAGTAATGCTCTAAATTCTCCAAGAAAGGCTTCAGCTATATGTGAACCATGAGCTTCCTGATGTTCAAGCTGGTTTTCGAAAAGGCAGAGGAACCAGAGAGCAAATTGCCAACATCTGCTGGATCATCAAAAAAGTAAGAGAGTTCCAGAAAAACATCTATTTCTGCTTTATTGAGAATGGTAAAGCCTTTGACTATGTGGATCACAATTAACTGTGGAAAATTCTGAAAGAGATGGGAATAGCAGACCACCTGACCTGCCTCCTGAGAAATATGTATGCAGGTCAAGAAGCAACAGTTAGAACCAGACATGGAACAACAGACTAGTTCCAAATTGGGGAAGGAGTATGTCAAGGCTGTATATTGTCACCTTGTTTATTTAACTTATATGCAGAGTACATCGTGAGAAATGCTGCGTCGGATGAAGCACAAGCTGGAATCAAGTTTGCCTGGAGAAATATCAGTAACCTCAGATATGCAGATGACATCATCCTTATGGCAGAAAGTGAAGAAGTAAAGAGTCTCTTGATGAAAGTGAAAAAAGGAGAGTGAAAAAGTTGGCTTAAAGCTCAACAGTCAGAAAACGAAGATCATGGCATCTGGTCCCATCACTTCATGGCAAAGAGATGGGGAAAAAGTGGAAACAGTGACAGACTTTATTTCGGGGGGCTCCAAAATCACTGCAGATGGTGACTGCAGCCATGAAATTTAAAAATGCTTGCTCCTTGGAAGAAGAGTTATGACCAACTTAGACAGCATATTAAAAAGCAGAGACATTACTTTACCAACAAAGGTCCATCTAGCCAAAGCTATGGTTTTTCCAGTAGTCACATATGAATGTGAGAGTTGGACTATAAAGAAAGCTGAGCGCTGAAGAATTGATGCTTTTGAACTGTGGTGTTTGAGAAGACTCTTGAGAGTCCCTTGGACAGCAAGGAGATCCAACCATTCTATCCTAAAGGAAATCAGTCCTGAATATTCATTAGATGGACTGATGCTGAAGCTGAAACTCCAATACTTTGGCCACCTGATGTGAAGAACTGACTCATTTGAAAAGACCCTGATGCTGGGAAAGATAGAAGGCAGGAGGAAAAGGGAATGACAGAGGATGAGATGGTTGGATGGCATCACTGACTCAATGGACATAAATTTGAGTAAACTCCTGGAGCTGGTGATGGACAGGGAGGCCTGGCGTGCTGCACTCCATGGTGTTGCAAAGAGTTGGACATGACTGAGTGACTGAACTGAACTGAACTGAAATGTGAAGATCTAATTTGCTTCATTTCATGATTCATGCATCAGGCAGCATCCCATCTTAGCAGACTGAAAGGGGCTCCAAGTACCTGTACAAAATGAAAAACTTCCACAGGTAGAAGGAAACAGGGCACGGAATCTATTCTAGCAAAAAACAGATTGCCTCAGGTAAGATCACCTTCCTTTGGGAAAAGGCAGGTGTCTATCAGGCAAGTTATGTCACTAGTACCGACCAGGTAATTCCAGATTGACTTGTTAGAGGTCATATTTCTGGGAGAGGCCAAAACTGCAATCAGGTTAGGTATGAAGTCTTGGTTTTCTGACAGGGGACTTAGCACAAGGGAGTCCATTTTGGATCTGTTTCATTTTTTTTTAAACAATTTCCCCCTTATGATCATATTCTCAGTTGAACTGACAATGTATCAAAGCTTAAGGCATTAGCACCACTCTCAGCTACCACTCTGTGTTCTTGCAGTTTTTGCCGCATGGTACTCATAGGTCATGACATTTTTGCTAAATCTCTGTGGTATCCACAACTCATGATTTTAGGTGTATTCTCTCTCTCTCTTTTGAAGTTGGTCACTCTCTCTGTTCTTTTTTTTTTTTTTTTTTTTTGATGTTTCAGTCTTAAGATCATTTTTTGGTGATTAGCACCTGCAAACATTCATTTAAAGATTCTGAGAGAATATAATATACCAGGGGAAACATTAAGACTATTATAAGCAGGATAATTCCCAGTATCTGGAATGTATTTCAGAGCCATGATTCCCAAGGCCCAAGCCAATCAAAATCAAGTAAGTCAAAGAAAGACTCTGTTGAAGGAGTACATTTTTAAGCCAAGTGGATTGCTCAGTGATCTAATGCAAGTGAGTTTCAACACCCCCCCCCCCACCCCGCCCCAAAGTGTTAATCCAGGTAGAGCAGGTTGTGTTGGCCAGAGAACAGATACTCCCTAACTCCCCTAAAAGATAGTCAAGGGCAGTCCCGTTATCAAGAACAACTTTGACCAGAGAGTCCTAGGATTTTTGTTTGGCAGCTATTATTTTAGCAGTGGATTCCACAGTACTTTCAAGAGTTAGGGAGAGACTCCTGATCATAGCCTCATGTGTATTTACTCCTAATCAGGGAAATAGAGGCCTGTGAAAGGAAGCAAATATTGATTTACGAAAGCATCCTGGTAAGACAGTTCTAACTCAATGATGTAAAATCAAAGGAGTGGACTAGTGCGGTGTCTCAGTCTGTCTGTGAAGAGTTAGGGGCACAGTTAGGTAACCTAAAAGCATTGCTGTATTATACACCATTCACCCAAAGAATGGATGCTTTTGAATTGTGGTGCTGGAGAAGACTCTTCAGAGTCCCTTGGACAGCAAGGAGATCAAATCAATCTTGAAAGGAATCAACCCTGAATATTCACTGGAAGGACTGATGCTGAAGCTCCAATGCTTTCACCACCTGATGCGAAGAGCCAACTCATTGGAAAAGACTGCTGTGCTGGGAAAGATCGAAGGCAAAAGGAGAAGAGGGTGGCAGAGGATGAGATGGTTAGATAGCGTCATCAACTCAATGAACACAAATCTGAGCAAATTCCAGGAGACAGTAAAGAAGGAAACCTGGTGTGCTGCAGTCCATGGAGTCACAAAAAGTTGGACACGATTTAGTGACTGAATAATGTCACATAGCCATTCATCAAAAAAATATATATAATTAGAGCCTTTTCAATTGTATCCAGCTTGTTCACACATCAACATTTCTTTCCACAGATTCTTTTTCCACAAACCTTCTACAACTTTTTTTTACATTCAGATTCTATTCTGTTTTTTTCCCTCTTCCCCACTCTGAAATAATCAGTCTCACATTAGAACAAAATTACCTTCTTTTCTCTCAGTAAAATGCACCTCTGTTCCTCATTTCTTCTCTTGCCAAAAACACAATCCTACTTTCCATGTTGCCCTTTTCCTTTCTAAAAGTATTAAACAGTTGTGAATAGTCTGTTACTGACAAATTTATAAATACATTCCATTAATTCCCCAAAGTATGTTTTCCTCATAGTACATTTTCAATGTGGCACAAAATATGTTTACCATTAGATCCAAATATCTTTAGTTCCTCTGTTAAAGGAAGCCAAAAAAATGTGTAAACTTGTTTTTAGTAATATTTCAGTGTTTTATTTGGAAATAATCTAAATATTCAATAAATTTGACTTAACATCATTTAAATTAACTTAGCAAAACCTCAAGGCTACAAGTAACCAAAAGGTTTTGGAAACTCTGTTGAAAAGTTAACCTAGAAACTCTGATCCTATTTAGACCTATTATATTCATTACATCTTTAAACTACTTGCTCTTAATCATGTTTTGAGTATCTATGAACTTCATTGGACATTAGACAAAGGTAATCATCTTCTTAAGCTATTTTTATCACCAACAAATGATGCCGGAGGTAACATTAATTTATTTAATTAGAAAACCCAGGTAGAATGAAAGTATTATATTTCATGCTAATAACTCCAAAGACGTATCTGTTTTAATTAAACCAACAACCTTATACTAACCTTTATTTTCTAAAGAACTTATTATCAGGTTGTCAACTAAAAAATAGTCACAACCTAAAAGTTAAGAATTATGTTTTTTATTTGATGGGAATTTTTAGGACTTCAAGCCCCAGGCGACAGCATCTCAAGTGATTCTGAGAGAACTGCTCTGAAGGGAGGGGGGTACAAGGGACTGTGTGTGATCAGGTTAGACAGGATTTTGTAACAAAGGGCAAGTACTCTAAACATGAAAAGTATTTTTGTGAATTAAAGAAAACCTGATCTCTCAAGTTAAAGAATTTAGTGCTTTTCTATGTATGGGGCTTCCCTAGTAGCTCAGCTGGTAAAGAATCCGCCTGCAATGCAGCGGAGACCCCAGTTTGATTCCTGGGTCGGGAAAATCCACTGGAGAAGGGATAGGCTACCCTGGAGAAGGGAATGGCTACCCATTCCATTATTCTGTTCTGGGTCACAAAGAGTTGGATACAACCAAGCAACTTTCACTTTCATGTATGGGAAGATGTAACAGTCTGGGCTCACTGAAATCATTCCTTTCATATCTCAGCTATCTGGCGCCAGCATCCAGTGATCTTTCCCATCCTAAATTCCTCAGTTCTCACTGTAGGGAATGACTGCAGCCTGATGGTTGCCTGATCGCAGGTATTGTTCTCCTTCCTGCTTGTCCTTAGGGCTAGAAATTCACATTTGGAGGGTCAGAATCTCTGATGACTGTGACATCCTTGTTTACTGATATGGCAGGAAGTACTCTGTTTCTCAAGGTGAACTTGAAAAACATCTGAGTTATATTTTTGCATTTCCAAGAGTTTTAAGAAACTTTCACCCGTATAAGAACTTGATTTTCTTCAAGCCAATGAAATGGAGCTCTTTTACAAGTCAATTTACAATAATATCATCATATCATCCAGAGGTAGAAATTAATATACATCTACAACACATACACATAGATACAGACACAGATAGACATCTTATAGTTTCTGTTTAAACATTTTAGCCTTGAATTAGATACAATAATACAAAACTCACTAGTTATAAAAATGATTGGATTCAAACTACATTTCTGACAGATGGAATAATTTAAAGTTACCTCCTCAGATGGCTAAAGGCCTTTATTAATATTAGCGGAGAAGACACTTAAGATTTTTCATTTGCCTAAGTGTCAAAATAACCTTTCCCTCTTTAGTTTTTCTTCTGATAAGAATTACCTCCCTGAAGTTTTCATTTCAAGATGATGGCCTAGATAAGAGTTCTAGGACAGGACCAGGTAAAATATTTACAGCTCAAAGGCACAGTGAAAGAATGTAATTCCTCCAAGAAGGACTTTTGTTCCCTAAGGCCAAAATTTTTATAATACCTACGATTTGTTTGTAATATTTTACTAAATCTTTTCACAAAAGCTTCAGGTTTTTCTTTCCCTCTGGGCACATGGTTTCATTTTAGCTTAGGGGTTCAGCTCAGCTCAGTCGCTCAGTCATGTCCAGCTCTTTGCGACCCCCATGAACCACAGCACGCCAGGCCTCCCTGTCCATCACCAACTCCTGGAGTCCACCCAAACCCATGTCCATTGAGTCGGTGATGTCATCCAACCATCTCATCCTCTGTCGTCCCCTTCTCTGAAGGCCTTAAAAAAAAAAAATTCCTATCAGGCTATGAATATCAGCTTCAAATTTAGCCAAATTCTGATGTGAGAGATACTTTAAAAAAAAAAGAAAAAGAAAGACATTCTTTCAAACATCTTGTAACTTTTTAGCCAGGACGAACAGTAAATAATTTTGGTAACATAGAGTAATCCTTTTTGGATTAAAGAGGTATCCCCAAAAAGGATGCAAGAGAGGTTTTCTTTTCCTTTCTCTACCTGGTATTACAGAGATTCAAGAGAGCAGATTCTGGTAGGAATTCTCAACCTTTACTGACTTCTGCAGGATCCTACCTGCAGGCTACGACTGGGGTTTAAAGTAGAGTGTAGCTATGATATCACCAGAATTTGGCAAGATTTTTTAATTTTTAATTTTAGTTTTCCTTTGACGGTTTAAAAATATTACTGGTAGCAGTTTACTAGTCCCAGAGAACCCCATGAACTTCTTAAGAGGCCCACATAGGGCCTGTCCTTTGAGGGTAGAAGCAGCAGATTTGGAGATGACTGTGAAGATTTTTCATAGAGCCGATGAGGACAAACTTTTTTCCCCAGTGTCCTAGTTGATTGCAAGTGAGACATAAATCCCTGGGCCAGCATTTTGATGATGCTTGTGAGGGTGTGATGCAGAGGACCCAGCTGTTGCTTTAGATGCCAGGACTTGAAGCTGTTGTAGTTGTAAGGTCAATAGCTTAGCCGACTTTTGCTTGTGGTCTTGTTCCAAAATACTTTCAAAGTGCACAGCATTGGTCATGAATTCAGTCAAACCAATAGTCTCCCACCCTATTTTCTGCCCTTTTATCAGTCCATTTATCTTAGGAGATAATTTATTTACAAACAGGGCAGCTAGAGCAGGTTATGCTCAGGCAGTCAGGTCCAACTCTTTGTGGACCTATGGACTGTAGTCCACCAGGCTCCTCTGTCTATGGGATTTTCCAAGCAAGAATACTGAAGTGGGTGGGCATTCCCTCCTCCAGGGGATCTTCCTGACCCAGGGATCGAACTAGCGTCTCTTGCATCTCTTGCACTGGCAGGCAGATTCTTTATCACTAGTGCCACCTGGAAAGCCCAGAGCAGATGAAGTGACTTCATTTATTGAATGAAAGTTGGAATGCCTTAGGTAAAGCACTTCCAGACAGGCTTTAAAACTTGCAACAGAATCATTTTTGTTTTGTTTGCATCTTTGAATAATACACCAACCTACATGGGCAGAGAAGACTAGGAATGGCTTTTAAAAGATTGGTTGCTATTTCCTGAGCTTTATTTTTTGGTTCATGAGGGAACCATGTTGATGGCTGAGGATCTCATTCTCAGGATTATGTCTTTGTGCTTCCCATATCCACTTTTTAGCATCATGAGGTCCTACCAATATGTGCACCAGCAGAGTACTTTGGTAAAGGATAGAGGGGAGCAATAGGAGTTATGTCAGATTTATTTTCTCTATTTTAGGTACCTCTTGGGTCTTTAATTTTCTACTAGTGTTTCACAGCACATTTTTTGGTGAGGCTATTTTGGAATCTAGAAGACTTTTGGATGCTTGTGCACACCAACTTAAATAGGTATCCCATTCTGTTAGGATCCCATTCAGAAACACTTGCTTTCAACCACACTTTTTAAATGACCGATCTTGTCTAATTGGAACATTCACCACAATGGTCATTGTAATTCTAGACTGTTTTTAGTAAGATTTTGCCATTTTTGTAGATATTTTTAACTTCTGGGACCATAGTTCTTAGACATAAAATAAGCAGGTGTACCAGAGACGGCATGCTCAACTTTTTTGGAATTTAAGTATCCCATTTTATTGCTGTTATTCTATTTATTTATTTTAGCTAAACTTCTGAGTCTTTTGGAGCCAAACTATACCTAACAGGAATGTGCCTCTGGGTTGGGAATTGTGTAATGTTTTTCAGTGTACCTTGTCGCACAGAAATTTTCTTGAGATTGACAGGTTAGTGTCAATCTAACCCATTGTGTGACCAACTTAATGTAACACAGGTGTGTTAGGTGATGAGCACTCTAAAGGCTTTTAAATGCTTAACTTATGTACATTTCTGTGACTTTCTGAGATCCTGACTAGCAGTACTTTCTACTTCATGTGCACATTAACTTACCAGCATTATCAATGTTACTGTGGAATGGCCGACAGAAAGTCCTGTGTCCATCAACAGCAATTCCCATGAAACTGGGGGCTAGATAAAGAAGTGAACCAGTGAATCCCGAAGAATGGGGGCTGCAGGACTGGTTTGTACAACAAACCATTTGCACAACCAATGCTGGTGGTGGTGGGGGCTGCAGACTAAACTGCCAGCAGTTCCCAATGTGGATCTAGAGACAGAAGCAAAGGTTGTGGTGTTCCAATGAAAAGGGGAATTGTGAACTGAACCAAAGGCTTGGGTTCTAGATGGAGCCATCTGCTTGCTCATGCTGACCTACCCTGGACTGGAAAGCCAATTAGATCAGGGGTTCAACACAAAGAGAACAGAGCTCAGAACCACAAGGAACTTACCCACAGCCCTCAGAAATGGAGAAAAAGAGAACTCAGAAGATTTTCCAGGTACCAGGCCTCTATTTCTCATTTTCCCTGAAACCACTGGAAGTGTTAGCTGCTCAGTCATGTCTGACTCTTTGCGACCCCATGGACTGTGGCCCACCAGACTCCTCTGTCCATGGGATTCTCCAGGCAAGAATACTGGAGTGGGTTGCCATTCCCTTCTCCAGGGAATCTTCCTGACCCAGGGATTGAACCTGGGTCTCCCGCATTGCAGGCAGATTCTTTACCATCTAAGCCATCAGAGAGGCCCCATTGGGAGTCTCCTTCAATTCCAACATGGCCACTAAATTTGTTTAAAAAAACAAATTCAACTGAGTAAATCTGAAGATCTAATTTGCTTTATTTCATGACTCATGAATTGGGTAGCATCCCATCTCAGCCAATAGAAAGGGCTCCAAAGATCTGTACAAAATGGAAAATTTATAGGCAGAAGAAGGCAGGACAAGAAAGCTATTCTAGCAAAGCATGGATTGTTTCAAGTGAAGTCACTTCCTTTGGGGAAAGGCAGGGGGCTTTCAGGCAGATTACCTCAGTTATACTGACCAGGTAATTCCAGATTGACTGATTAAAGGTCATATTCCTGGGAGAGGTCAAAGTTGCAATTAGGTTAAATATGACATCTTGGTTTGCTGACATGGGGCTTAGCATAAGCAACTCCATTTTGGATCTGCTGTTTTTCTTTCCCTTTTTTTTTTTTTTTTTTTTTGCATTTTAACTGTGTTTCTCAGGCTCATGGCACAGAAAGATTTCTGCCTAGTTTGCATGGCAAAATGTATATATCTATCCTGTCTTTGTCACCTTTCCTTTCCACTAAATTTGCACATGGCAAGGAAATGGGATTAATGCGCATTCAGATAATGGGATTAAGATGCAATAATTTAGGTAAGGGAGGAGGCTTCAGAAGCATATGATCTGAGCTACCTCCTATGATCTATATAAAAATAACATTCATCATGGTAGACCTAACATTTAAAAAAGTAGATTATAAAAAATAAACAGAGTATTTGCTGCATATTTTATCCCTAGGGCATTACAAACTAACCTCAGTATTTTGCGTTCCCCAAATTTTATCATGTTAAGTTCTAAAAGCTTTCAGGAGATACCTAAGACATAAAAAGATCACAGTTGCACTTGAGAAGGTTATAGTTTTATTAGTAACTTGAAATTCAACTAGTGAAAACATTTAAAGAGAATTTCCAGAGCAATACAGAAGCACAAATGATGGAAGACAAGCACATGTATATGAAACTTCTTATTTTAAAGCCAGTATATATGTTTCCTTAATTTAAGATAGAAAATTCCTAAAATATTTTATTTCCTTTCTGTGCTATACATGTGCACTATCTCATTTAACCTATTCAAACATATATAGAGTAGATATCTAAATGACAATTGCTTCTATAGATGAGGGAGCTAAGGTTTGGAGAGAGAATTAATTTGTCAAGGGTCATCACAATACCAAGAGCTAGGACCAGAATTTCAGCTACCCTTTTGAATCTGTTCCAGACCACTTTGGACCACAACACAGCTACATCCCAATGCAGTTTCTTATTTTAAACTCAGGGAGTTAAATTCCTCAAATGTAGAAAGGCTGCCTAATAGTGGATATAAAACCTGCTAGAGTGATCAGCTTACTCTGGTTTAGCCTGACTTTACTGATTTTAGGCATCAAAATATTACATCCTGGGAAATTCTCCCTTTAAAAAAGAAGTTTTCTGCACCAGTAAACTTTTGCACGCAAACTTGACAGGTGGCCATCTTACTCATGGTTTTGCCACATACATAGGGGTAAAGTCAGTCCTAACATCATTCTCCCAAGTCACCACCACAGCCTACATCCGATCCCCTAGGGCCTACCTAAAGCTCAGAGCCAAAAACAACCTCTAAACATAGGAGAAACTCAACAAATATTTGCTGAATTAGTGTCCATGGTTGTCAAGTTCTCCAGTTCATGGGCCACAATGTTTTGCCTCCAGTCATTGTTCATCAATGTTTGCTGAATCATATATAGATGAAATAAGTCTGAAATAAACTTTAAGGGCAATCTGAAAGAGGTAAAGAAAGTTCCAAGGAAGGAAGAGATCTGTCTCTTCATCTTGATGATGGTGTAGGACTTGGGGCTTGATTGCACATTTATGAATATCACATCTCTCTCCTCTAGAAGGTCAATTGGTGGAGCCACATTTCCTCTCCTGACCAGCAACCTCCCCAAATAGCTGCTTGATTGCCAACACCCAAATTGCTGCTTGACTGCCAACACCAGCTGGGCTTCCAAAGGAGCCAAGGTCAAAGTAAGTGCCCCAGTGACTGTCTAGACAACATTCCTCAAGTCTCAGGCAATGTGCTCATAATTAGCCCATCTAATGCTTGCAACAACATGACACCGTTACTATTATTATTCCCATCTTATGGATAACTTGACCAAAGCTTCTAAGGGGGCTGAATCAGAAACCAAGCCCTTAGACACAAAGACAAAGAACATTCCATGTAATCATACAGTTGATGGACATGTCATGCCTAATCATGTGGTACCTCACCGACATCTATTGTCTTTGAGTGTCGAAAATAATCAGAATAGTTATTTTCTGGTAATTGAAAGATATTAGGGAATAAAAGATTATGTAAACAGAACTTTGTATAATTTACAGTGGCTTAACTTTGCTTGTTCTCTCTTCTCATTTTTGGAACTTTGTACTTGGAATCTGTAGGTCTGAACCTGTGCCTAACACTATAAGCAGTTTTCCTATGACTGCATCTGCAAGTACTAGCAAAGGTAAAATTCTTCCCTTGAAAAGCCCAAAATATGTCCCTCTGAAAAACAAACAAACTATACATCTTCGTCAAATATTCACCTTTCTTTCCCTTGCACTCCTTTTTCTTTCCTTTTGTGTAAATTGGATGTTCTTGTACAGATATATCTAACTGAGGGAATCAACCAAATGTAAATGTAAATGAACCCATAGGCCATGGCTTTAATATCCTTAACTACTGAAAATTATAGAGAATATATTGGAACTAGCTGAGTCCAATAGGAAAACACTTCTTTAAACTTCTCCACTTTAACCTTGGAAATGCATGGAATCAAGGAATTTTACAACTGGAGAGATCTTAGAAATAATCTAACTTGGTGGTTTTCTAGCTTTGGTTTACAGAGCCATGGGAGCCTGTTTGATGAGTGACTGTTCAACAGGGTCCCGTCAACATCAAGGAACAGTGACAGAAAAAGGTTAAATAGGGGTCCTGCTCAACTTCAGTGTGTACTGATGGCATGTATTATGAGTTGGCCCACCCAGCACTTACTTCAACCCCTTTCTAGCTCTCCTCCTGCCCTGTACAGGGCCTGGGTTCAATCAACAACACACACACATAAAAGCGAGCTACATGAAAGGGCAGCCCAGAGGCTGGGGGCTCAGATCTTCTGGCAAGGACAATGGCAGCATCATTAGGCAGAGCTGTGTGCAGTTTCTGGTTTCCAGTCCATAGTGCGGTAGGTATCAAGTGATGGGCAAATGACAATGTTGCTTCCACCAGAAGAGGGGCATTTTGGAATATTCTTTAGCTCTTTGTTCCTTTGCTGACAAAGGTCCTTCTAGTCAAATCTATGATTTTTCCAGTAGTCATGTATGGATCATAAAAGAGTTGATCATGAGAGTTGGATCATTAAAAAGGCTGATGCCAAAGAATTGATGCTTTCAAAATGTGGTGCTGGAGAAGACTCTTGAGAGTCCCTTGGACAGCAAGGAGATCAAAGCAGTCAATCCGAAAGGAAATCATTGGATTTCCTTTCATTGGAAGGACTGATGCTGAAGCTCCAACACTTTGGCCACCTGATGCAAACAGCCAACTTACTGAAAAAGACTCTGATGCTGGGAAAGATTGAGAACAGGAGGAAAAGGGGACAACAGAGGATGAGATAGTTGGATGGAATCACTTACTCAATGGAAATGAGTTTGAGCAAACTCCAGAGAGAGTGAAGGACAGGGAAGCCTGGCATGCTGCAGTTCATGGGGTGCAAAGAGTTGGACACAACTTAGCGACTAAACAGTGAACAACCTCATGCCTGTGCCTGAGGTCATGGTCTATGGGAACCTCATGCTAGAAGCCCCATGTCTCAGAGACTCTTCCAATCTCCTGGCACAAGAAAAAAAAGGCTGACATATTCCACAGATTGCAAACTGCTTCATTGAACAGTTTGACTTGATTCAAAAAAACAACATTCAGGATGGACTTTGCAGGGGGCACATTTAAACTGGTGGTTGGCACACTGAGAGGGACATGACTGGTCAATGGCACACTCACATCCTCTGACTGTAGTCCAGGACTCTTTAGAGATTTCTATACAAGTAACATTAGACTAATATATTTGAATCAGTTCAGTTGCTCAGTCGTGTTTGACTCTTTGCGACCCCATGAACCGCAGCACGTGAGGCCTCTCTGTCTATCACCAACTCCCAGAGTTTACCCAAACTCATGTCCATTGAGTTGGTGATGCCATCCAACCATCTCATCCTCTGTCGTCCCCTTCTCCTCCTGCTCTCAATCTTTCCCAGCATCAGGGTCTTTTCAAATGAGTCAGCTCTTCGCATCAGGTGGCCAAAGTATTGGAGTTTCAGCTACAACATCAGTCCTTCCAATGAATACCCAGGACTGATCTCCTTTAGGATGGACTGGTTGAATCTCCTTACAGTCCAAGGGACTCTCAAGAGTGTTCTCCAAAACCACAGTTCAAAAGCATCAATTCTTTAGCACTCAGCTTTATTTCTAGTCCAACTCTCACATCCATACATGACTACTGGAAAAACCATAGCCTTGACTAGATGGACCTTTGTTGACAAAGTAATGTCTCTGTTCATATATTTGAATAGCCAGTTCTAAACCAATTTATAAATCATAGGTTGTACATTTCAAAACCAAACAGATCTAAGTATGTGACTCAAAACTGGTGTAAGGTAATAGGCAGGGTGGCTTCTGAGATCATCTAAAGTCCCTACCCCTTGAAAACAATCACCTTCAAGATTTGTTAATGTGTAGGCTTACTGCCACACTTACACACTGTTCTGGGAATAAAAAATTGTACCATCACTTTGGAAAACAGTCTGGAACTTTCTTAAAAAGTAAAAAAAAAAAAGCCCATGTACCATATGATATAATCATTTCATGCTTGGCTATTTACTCAGAGAAATAAAAGCATATATCCAGATAAAGACTTGAACATAAATACTCAGAGTAGTGTTATATGTAAGAGGCAAAAACTGGAAACAATTTAATCGTCCATTAACAGGTGAGTGAATAAACATATTGTGATATAAACACAACAGAGTTCTACTCAGCAATAAATAACAGAGTATTAAAACACAAAATAACATGGATGAATCTCAAAATAATTATGCTGAGTGAAAGAAATTCTGAAAAGTATAAATGAACTTAGAGAAAGAAGATGAGTTTACTGAATCTAGATTTGGGCAGCAAGGAGGGGCACAGAGGGTCGGAAGGAATAAAATACAGGAAGACACAAAGAACCCCTTGAGGGTGATGAATCTCTTCTTTATCTCCATTGTGATGATGGTTTCATAGGTGTATACAGAGGTCAAAATTCAACAATATAAATAAGTGAATTTATCATATGGCAATTGTTTCAGTTTGTTAGGGCTGTTAAAACTAAATACCATAAACTGATTTAAACAACAGAAATTTATTTTCTGATAGTTCTGAAAGCTAAAAGTTCATGATCATGGTGTCAGTAGGGCTAGTTTCTTCTGTGGTCTGGGAGGGAGAATCTGTTTTGTGACTCTCCACTACCTTCTGTGGCTTGCTGGCAAACACTGGTGTCTCTTGGCTTGTAGAAGCCTCACCCTAATCTCTGCCTTTGTTTTCATTGAGTGCTTTCCTCATGGGCATGGATGTCCAAATTTCTCCATTCCACCCTACTTCAGCAAAACTAATCTTAACTAATTACATCTGCAATTATCTTATTTCCAAAGAAAGTCACTTTCGGAAGTCCTGGATTAGAACTTCAGCATACGAGAAGACAATGCAACTCATACAAGCAATTATAACTGAATAAAGCTGTTTAGGGGAAAAAAAAACAAAAACAAAAAAAAAAACTTACCAAACCAGTTAAACTCAAATTCAACCATCAATTTTATGTAAGAGTTGAACTTTTCCCATTTTTTCCCTAAAATTAAGTCACCTCTAAAGTGTGGACATGGTGCTCACCCTGTCTCTCTCTCTAGTTTAGACTACTCCATGTTGTGGGCTGATTCAGTTCTCTTATCCCTTTTTTTTTCTCTCCCTTCACTTTTAACTCTTGAAATTTCTCAGGAACCTTCTTTCTTGGAATGTGCTGAGACATCATGTGGCCTTTAAGAAGACATCATTTATAAATCAAAACCACCCATTTTCTCTCATCAGTTCTGATACAAAGTGGTACTGTAATCAACACGGTCATATACACAAAAAAAGATACTGGCACTTGACAGCATTTTTCTTCATTCAGTTATAAGGATGCCATTCAATGATTCAGAATATGCTTATATTGACAGTAATTTTTCAGATCATTACTAGAATGCAAACAAGTAAAATTTTCTTACAGCAACCTAGTGGACTCCTGCAAATATAACCACAAAATTCTGGGAAGCCTGAGGATCCCAGTTAAAGTTATATTACTATTAATACTAGAGAAAGATTCCTAATCTAAAAATCAGAGACAGATTTTAGGCTTAAGTGTGCTTATTAACCAGCAGTGTGACCTTGGACAAGGATTTAAATCTACCCAAACTTCCCAGATGCACTGAAGTACGTGGAAATGTTAACATTCTTAAGCCATGAGCTTCCTCATCTGTGAAATGAAAAGGTTGAGCTAAGTTATCTCTAAGGTTCTTTTCAGCCTTCAATCCTATGGTACTTGCTGAACAGAACTTCAATATAGGTTCAATTCAAGTGACCAGCCTAAGTCACCACTTATATATCACATGTCTCTCTGTGGCTTTTTCATCTCCCAAAACCACAAAGCTCAAAAGCTAAGGCCCTTTTCCAAAAGACAGTGTATGGTGCAAGGTTTGGGCTAGATACAGACTCAAGGGTACAATGTGAATGAAATTTCAGAGAATAATGATTTCAACAGATGATTAGCCTGGTAGGCAAGTACTCAATTATCCATGAAAATGAAATACAGGCAATCCTTTACTCAGAAGAAACCATTAACATGCTCAGAGATGTAAAATGTGAGCATCTTTATTATAAAATGAAGTGCAGACAAACTTGACAAACTTGACAGAGGAAGGTATTGAATGAAGTGGAGGGAAATTCCAAGAGCTTCTGTATTTCTGCAGGATATGTATAAAACTTCTGTGTCTCCTTTGCCTGATGATCTTTCTTTTATAGCCTGGTAGACCCCTAGGACTAAAAGTAAATGTATATACTAAATTTATGGTAATGGGGCACTGAATTCCAGTGCAGTTTTCCTATGAGGAAATATTCTGAACTTTTTAAAAGTCTTATGGTTACTGAAAGAAAAAGGATATTAATGAAAGCAGGAGTAAAAGCTGCTGTGGGGGCAGATGACGGTCACCTCTCCCTACTTTAAGTCTCTGGGAACTTTCGGAAGGCAACAAAGTGATGGTAATGAGGTTAGCCATCCCCCAAGAACAGTTTTAAGAGGAAGTGAGAGCAGAATACAGCCAATATTTTATAATATCAGTCATGTCCGACTCTTTGCGACCTTATGGACTGTAGCCTGCGAAGTTCCTCTGTCCATGGGATTTTCCAGGCAAGAGTAGTGGAGTGGGTTACCATTTCATCCTCCAGGGGATCTTCCCAACTCAGGGATCAAACCTGCACCTCTTGCGTCTCCTGCATTCTTTACCACTGAGTCACCTAGCAGGAAGCAGAAGAAGAGAGGAGAATATGGCCAATATTTTACAATAACCATAAATGGAATATAACCCTTAAAAAATGTGAATCACTATATTGTATATCTGTAGCACAGACTATTACGCATCAACTATACTTTAATTAAAATAATTTATAATAGAAAAAGAGGAAGTGAGAATTGGAAAGCCTTAACAGATGTATTATAGTGTATTTTGTTGCTATAATGATGGCCTTGTCCTTGCTGTATGACCCTGAGTCAGTCATGTCCTGACCGACTGTCCATAGGAAGAAAATCTATGACAAACCTAGACAGTGTATTAAAAAGCAGAGACAGCACTTTGTCGACAAAGGTCTGTATTGCCAAAGCTATGGTTTTACCAGTAGTCATGTATGAATGTGAGAGTTGGACCATGAAGAAGGCTGAGCACTGAGAATTGATGCTTTTGAACTGTGGTGCTGGAGAAGACTCTTGAGAGTCCCTTGGACAGCAAAGAGACTAAAGCAGTCAATCCTAAAGGAAATCAACCCTGAATGTTCATTGAAAGGGCTGATGCTGAAGCTCCAATACTCTGACCACCTGATGCAAAGAACCAACTTGTTGGAAAAGACCCTGATGCTGGGAAAGATTGAAGGCAAGAGGAGAAAGAGCAACAGAGGTTAGATGGCATCACTGACTCACTGGACATGAGTTTGAGTGAACTCAGGGAGACAGTGAGGGAGAAGGAAGCCTGGCATGCTGCAGTTCATGGTGTCACAGAGTTGGACATGACATAGAGACTGAACAAGAGTAACAACATATGTTAGGAACATAAACATTTTTTAATCCTCACAAGCCCCACCATATAGATGCAAGGACAAAGAGAATTTAAATAACTTGTTCAAATCCACACAGCTATGCTGTGCTGGAATATAAACCTTGGTAACATAAATAAGAGGCCCTAACTTGTAACTTGGAGAAGGCAATGGCAACCCACTCCAATACTCTTGCCTGGAAAATCCCATGGGTGGAGGAGCCTGGTAGGCTGCAGTCCATGGGGTCGCTAGAGTTGGACACAACTGAGCAACTTCACTTTCACTGTTCACTTTCATGCATTGGAGAAGGAAATGGCAACCCACTCCAGTGTTCTTGCCTGGAGAATCCCAGGGACAGGGGAGCCTGGTGGGGTGCTATCGGGTCGCACAGAGTCGGACACGACTGAAGCGACTTAGCAGCAACAGCAGCAGCAGCATCTTGTAACTATTACAGTATATTGCCTCTTTAGTAGGTGTATTACCTGGCACAAAGTAAGTACTTAATTTACATTACTTTATATTATCTATTATCATACAGGCAAAAGAGAAATCAGAATGGAGAGCAAATAATTGAAAACAAACATATAAACTAAAATCTTTATAAGAGCCAAAACCCGAAATAAACCTTTATTTATTAGTAAGGTCTGGCTGCCTAAACATAAATAGCAATGGAAATAGAAAAAAATTGAATATATTAAATTGATGCTTCAAACTATAGTTTATGCATCTATAGTTCAGTAACCAAAATGGGCATTTCTAATGAGTAAGTTTACTACAATATCTGCTGTAGCAAATAACTGATAAGGCCTTATTTCTCACCAACAGAAGATTGGTAGAATTACACAGCCATAAAGCATTACAGTTTCAAAGATATTTTAATAATATGAAGAAAAAGCTCATGATCTAATTTGCTCTAATTATATAAAGACATTAATTTATTAATTGAGTCAATTCATCCATTCAAAAAATGTTTACTTAGTACCTATTACACGCTGAGTGCTGGGCTAGGAGATGGCCATCTGGTTTCTGCCTTCAACCAGTATATAGTCTAGCTTTATAGAGTAAGCTTTGTCAATATCCTGGCACAATCCCTGTATAAGACTTAGTTTTCTTATGTGTAAAATAAGGAGATTGGGCTAGATGACTGACAAGGGCTACACAGCAATTAAATTAACTGGAAATGGGATTTTTGATTCAGTTAGGCAAAAAGACATTATTTGGTGTATGTGCAAGGTTATAGTGGGACTAAAATTACAAAAGTACCATAAACTTAGGAATGTGAGCTGTTTAGAACAATGAACCATCTTGATTTGTTCCAGACTAAGGGATTTCTTATATGTGAAACTTTAGGACTAAAACCTCTAATGTCCTAGGAAAACCAAGATAGTTGAATGCCTTAGTTTCATGTCAAATTATTAACATAATTTCTGAAGTTACATTAATAATTAGTAAAATTATTCTGCTAAAACAATATAAATTATTACAGAAATCTTAATGAATACCTTTTCTGTGTTGAAATGATTTCATATGCAGTACAAAACTGAAGGAACAGAAACTACGGACACGCAGTAAACTCATTCAATTGTCAAAAATTTTTAGAGAAATAATACGTTTGGTGTGCAAGTTAACAATGATCACAACAATCACATAAGTTTTACAGTCATTACCCTCTAAAAGCTTGGTGATGATTGCTTTAAAACTATAATCTTAATTCAGAGGCTGTATAAAACACTGGCCTTCAGAAAGAGACCACACTATCTCTCTCTTACTGAAATATATATTTACTATTAAGATACATTAATATAATATTTAGTACATATTATATTAATATTTAATATATTAAATAAATAATAATATTTTACTCAGAGAGACATTTCTTTATTATTATTTTTTACCGAAGTTTTTGTTCAGTTGCTATGTCATGTATGATTCTTTATAACCTCATGGACTGTAGTACTCCAGGCTTCTCTATCTTCCACTATTTCCCAGAGTTGGCTCAAGTTCAGGTTCACTTAGTCGGTGATGCTATCTAACCATATAGTTGACTTACAATGCTGTGTTAATTTCTGCTGTACAGCAAATTGATTCAACTTCATGAAAATGAAAGTGAAAGTCGGTCAGTCGTGTCCGACTCCTTGCAACCCCATGGACTATACAGTCCGTGAGATTCTCCAGGCCAGAATACTGGAGTGGGTAGCCTTTCCCTTCTCCAGGGGATCTTCCCAACCCAGGAATCAAACTGGAATCTCCTTCATTGCAGGTGAATTCTTTACCAACTGAGCTATCAAGGAAGTCCTCAGTTTTATCTATATATTTAATATACTTTTTAATATTCTTTTCCATTATGGCTTATCACAGGGTTTTGCACATAATTCCCTGTGTTATACAGTAGGACATTGTTTATACCACATCTTCTTTATCTTTTCATCTGTTGATGAGCATTTGGGTTGTTTCCATGTTTTGGCTATTGTAAATAGTGCTGCTATGAACATAGGAATGCATGTAACTTTTTGAGTTATTGTTTTATCTAAATATACATCCAGGCATAGGACTATTGGATCATATGGCAAGTCTATTTTTAGTTTTTTGAGGAACCTCCATACTGTTTTCCATAGTGGCTTTCCCAGCTTATATTCCCACCAACAGTGTAGTAAGCTTTTCTTTTCTTCACAACCTCCCCAGTATTTGTTATTTGTAGACATTTTAATGAAGACCAGAATGTGTCACTGGTGTGAGGTGGTGTCTCATAGTTTTGACTTGCATTTCTCTAGTAACTAGAGATGCTGAGCAACTTTTCATGTGCCTATTGGCCATCTGTATGTCTTCTTTGGGAATGTGTCTGTTCAGGTCTTCTTCCTATTTTTCAATTGGGTTATTTGTCTTGTTGTTGAGTTGTATGAGATGTTTGTAAATTTTGGAAATTAACCCCTTGGAGAGAGACATATTTTCAGCTTGTAAAAGTTATGGCTTAATATTCATATTATAATTTCATTCTTAAAGTACAGATGTCCATTAAAAGATTATTCTAATATGATTACCTTCTAAAGATTCCATCTTTCTTTTTTCTGTTCTTTTACCACATATACCAGTACAATTAAGCTAATACCAATTATAATGTTTCTTCAAACTGAAGCTAAAGAATCTCAAGGGGATGGTGAGGGATCCCAGAGGAATTTGCAGTGTCTCAACAAGGCCAACTCCAGGGGCACGAATGCCTCCCTACATCAACAGTAAGACCTGGCTCTCTTGGGAACTCTGGGGCCCTTCTATCAATTTCCATTCTCCTCCAAAGCCTCCAAGGTCTTCCAGAATGTAAGAAATAAATAAATGTTTACTAATAAATTTAGGATACCAGTAATGGGTGAGCTCAGTAGGAGTAATTTAGATAGATTGAGGATTCTACAAAAGAAACAAATGAGTTTGGTTTAGTTATCCTTGTCTGTTGGCTATTTCTTCTTTATTCATTCCAGTGACAAGAGGTTTTTAAATTTCAGTTGATAAAATAATCCTGACACCCCTTTGCAGAGCTACAAAATGGCAGTTCCTAAAATTTGGACCCATTAACTATTTAGGCAATTCATCA
This sequence comes from Bubalus bubalis, assembly GCF_019923935.1. NCBI lineage: Eukaryota > Metazoa > Chordata > Mammalia > Artiodactyla > Bovidae > Bubalus > Bubalus bubalis. The sequence continues at coordinate 22,455,813 of NC_059177.1, read as the reverse complement.
CATTTCCAATGACTGCATCAAACTTCCGATTCCTTTATAAATGTTCTTTCTATATCTGTTTTCCTCTGTCCCACAGCCATCTTTCCAACAAACAGCAATCCTGGTCTTCTGCACCAACCAGGCTCCCTTCCCACCTCTGGCACATATCTTTCTTCCTAATGATAATGCTCCTTCTGTCAGGAGCCAAATACATGCAGTGGTCAAGGGGAAATAGGCAGAGCTTCCTTTCTCATTCTTGCTTTGGGGAAGAAGGAAAGTAGTTTAAATAAATGATATGGGGGTTTAAAAAGAAACGAATAGTGGAGGGACAGTCTGTTTCTCTCATTGGAGCTAAGAGTGCTTTTAAAATATTCCGTCACTTGTGTCAGCTCTGTGAAATAATCATGCCACTTGTCTGACCTAATGACCTAATGAGGACCTAAATAGTCCTCACTACTGGGCTAATAATGCCTAATGCTTCTTTGTGCTGAAAGCCTACTTCAGTTCAGTTCAGTTCAGTCGCTCAGTTGTGTCCAACTCTTTGCAACCTCATGGACTGCAGTACACCAGGCCTCCCTGTCCATCACCAATTCATGGAGTTTACTCAAACTCATGTCCATTGAGTCAGTGATGCCATCCAACCATCTCATCCTCTGTGTCCCCTTTTCCTCCCACCTTCAATCTTTCCCAGCATCAAGGTCTTTTCAAATGAGTCCATTCTTCACATCAGGTGGCCAAAGTATTGGAGTTTCAGCTTCAGCATCAGTCCTTCCAATGAATATTCAGGGCTGATTTCCTTTAGGATGGACTGGTTGGATCTCCTTGCAGTCCAAGGGACTCTCAAGAGTCTCCTCCAACACCACAGTTCAAAAGCATCAACTCTTTGGCACTCAGCTTTCTTTCTAGTCCAACTCTCACATCCATACAAGACCACTGGAAAAACCATAGCTTTGACTAGATGGACCTTTGTTGGCAAAGTAGTGTCTCAGCTTTTTAATAAGCTATCTAGGTTGGTCATAGCTTTTCTTCCAAGGAGCAAGAGATGTCTTTTAATTTCATGGCTGCAGCCACCATCTGCAGTGATTTTGGAGCCCCAAAAAATAAAGTCTGACACTGTTTCCACTGTTTCCCCATCTATTTCCCATGAAGTGATGGGACCAGATGCTATGATCTTAATTTTCTGAATGTTGAGTTTTAAGCCAACTTTTTCACTCTCCTCTTTCACTTTCATTAAGAGGCTCTTTAGTTCTTCTTCACTTTCTGCCATAAGGGTGGTGTCATCTCCATATCTGAGGTTATTGATATTTTTCCCGGCAATCTTGATTCCAGCTTGTACTTCCTGACTAGACGCCAAGAACTGCACCAAGCACTTTACAAGCTTATTCTTACTTAACCAGCACAACCCCTTGGGATAGGTACTGCTATTATCCCCACTTTATAGGCAAGGAGACTAAGGTTTAAAGAGGTAAAGTGACTTATCCCAGAGGGAAACAGTTCATAACTTGCAGTGCTGGGGTTTAAAGCAGTGTCAGCCTAGTTTCAAAGCTCATACACTGGTGTCTAACTTGATTTCTTAGCTGGGCTTCACAGCAGTCTCATGAAGCCTCTTCCAAAACCTGGAGGCTGTTAGTGATCTTGCCTCCTAGTAACAGTAATTCCTAACCACCATTAATTGCTTCAACTGCTCCCCAGGACTTACCTCTGTCAAACTCCACGGTGCAAGTAGAACATTGTTTCCCTTTCTCTCCCAGAAAGACAGTTCGAAAAACCTAAAGGAGACTTCCCTGACTCAATGGCTGTGAGTCTGAGTGAACTCCGGGAGTTGGTGATGGACAAGGAGGCCTGGCGTGCTGTGATTCATGGGGTTGCAAAGAGTTGGACATGACTGAGCAACTGAACTGAACTGAACTGAAGAAACCTGTGTTCAGTCTTTCCCTTATCATTCAAGTTCTGTGTTTCTGCTAGATACCCACCTCCTTTCAGACAAGCTACTTCCAAGCTACATGTAATCAGCATGAGAAAATTTGACTCTTGGGAAAAGTTCTAGATTCACCTTGCTTTGAAAGTTTTAAAATCTTTTCTAGGCAGCACTCTCCCATTCTATTTGCAATGGGCCTTTTTGTATAGCTGTCCTTCTACACTTCATTTTACCTGTTTCCCTAAATCAAAATATCTTCTTTCCCTCGAGCCTTTTAAGGCACACTACAACCCACTGATATCTATATGACAGTTTCAGGACAAAAGAAAGTAAATGGACATTTGAGAGCATCAAATATTTATCAGGCATCTATGAAAGACAAAAGGAATGCTACAGGAATCAAGATAAAACATTACTATTATTAAATGCATACCATATTTTCAAGGAATTTAAAAGATGATACTATAATGAATTTATTCTTCCAAATTCCACAGAAGTTCTAAACTTGGACGTTACAAAGAAATGTCATATTCTCTTGCCAGAAGCCACTTGGCACTGAGGGGTTAATAGTGCTCTAGCTTAAATCAGTAACAAGTACTAAGGGCTTCTCTGAAGTCTGGTTGCAAGGTGCCCACTTAGAGGATGAAACTCAGCTTCATGTTCAGTTTCCAAAAACCTGTTTCCACCTTGCTCTCTGACACCCCCCACTTCAAACAGACTGCATTCTCATTCCTTCGCTTATTTGAACACAACTTTCACACCTAAAAAATCAGAGAGCTGTAATTACGAAGTTTCAGAAACGTTTTCTGAAAGCGTCCCTAAATAAGAAGCTGTTTCACCATCCATTTAAGTGTCATAATAGTCTCTTTCTGCGGCAAGGACACAGACCAGTTTCATGTGCATATAAGTCCAGGTGTGTACACACAGCCCAAGAAATCTCCATTCATTTTAAGAGGAAGGGTCAGGTTTCACACCGAGACTTAGCTGTCTCCTGGGTTGAATTTGTCTGCTTCTCAGTCCCAGAAGCCCAAGTTCTATGTTGCGCAGAAATCTGGCTCCATTGTGCCTAGGTGGCCTGGTAGAAAGGTTCCCCCCCCCCCTTTTTTTGGGTACCTTTTCTACTAAGAAACAGCAATGTGCTTTGCCTGCCTAACCCAGCCGCAGCCTGTCGTTCCCTAGACAAAAAGCGGTGGCCCGCTGCTCCCTGCAGCGGCCGCGGCCGCGACTCAGGGAGGCCGAGCCAGCCGAGACCCACGGCGTTACGCTTTTGTTGGGCCGGCTACAGATGGTGCCCCAGCACCGGGCTGAGTCGGGGTGGTGTGGGGGTGCAGGAGGACCGGAGGAGGAGGCCAGGAAGGGGGTCGGGCGGGAGGGGAGGAGACCGTGGAGCAGCCAATGGGAGTGCAGCCCATCAGCTGACCGCTTTTGCTTACACCAGGTGCACGCCGGCTGCGGGGAGCACAAAGCGGGGCGCACCGAGGGCGCCGGCAGCTAGCCGGCGAGCTAAGAGAGGCCCGTGCGCCCGCGCCTGCAGCGCCCTCCGGGCGGGGAGAGGGGCCGCCGGCGTCAGCGCGGGCAGCAGCATCCGCGCGGTGGCATCCCTAGGCGCCCCAGACGCTCTCCTTTGGACCTGGACACTCGCTGCCCCGCTGTCAGCATCCCGCTTCTATCCTTTATCCCAATCCTGCCTGCCTCTGCCCGGCCCCCGAGAGCCGGATTGAGCCCAGGCCCGCGCAGCAGCTGTTGCTCGTGCTACTGCCTCGCTTCGCTTCTTGGTGCTCTGCCGCGAGCCCCCTAAGGAGCCAGTGCCTGTGGGTTTGGAGGGAGGTGCCGCTCAGCCGGTCCTCCTCCTTCTCGTCTTCCTCCTGCTGCCGCCTCCGGTGCCTGGTCCGTGCGCACCTCGACACCCCTGCCAGCCGGGCCTCGGGGTAAGTGCGCTCGCTCAGCCGGGCAGTGGCGGGAGACGTAGGCGGCAGCGAAGGGAAGTCAAGGCAAACTTGGTGGCTTGGAGGGCCCGAGAAAGGTCTGGGGAACCATGGGACAAGATCGCGGGCCTAAGAGGTACGAGGGGGCGCGGCTCATGAAGCTGGGGAAAATGACCGGATCCGGGGGAGCGGGAATCTAGTAACCTCCTTACGGGGGGGGAAAAAATCACTGGGTTCGGGGAGAACGGTAATTCGGAAGGAAGGCCGAACAGAAATTAGCAAAAGGCAGTGACAGGAGGCGAACCCGTTAGATTCCCGGGACCGAAGGTGGGGAGGGTGATGCCCGTGGATCCGGAAGAAGGAGGGCTGCTGGAATCTGAACTGAGGAATGCAGCCCGGAGTCGGAGGGAGCCCGGGGAGTTGGAAAGAGGGCTAAGAAAAGGGGAAAGAAGGTGGCAAGCTGTGGAAAGAGAAGAGAGAGAGGATGTCTTGGCGGTGGCCTTTTCGGCAAAAGGGTAAGGGGCGTAATTCACAAAGCACTTGAGTGTACTGAAGTGAAAGCATTCGAGAGAATCAACTCAGCTGTCGAGCGGTCTAAGTGGGGAAAGACTTCACCCTGCGTCGCGTTTTGAGTGCAGAAAGGGTGGCAGCCTCAGGAGGTTTGCCAGGGATGCAGAAATGTCTGGGAAACTCGGTCCGCTCCAGGCATGGAGCCGGTGCTGGTTCCCGGCTAGGCTGGGGTGGATGAGCAAAGTTTGCCAGCGGGTGTCTTTTGTGCTGCGTGGAGAGGGGTGTGGGCAGGCGCCGACTCGGCACTTCCCAGGGACCGGCAGTGACTGCCTTCACCGAGGGGAACCCCTGCCTGGTAGGCCCAGGTAGGGTGGAAAGATCGAGTAGCTGGAGGGGCTCGGCGCACCCGGGACTGGTGGGAAAACCCGTCCCAGGATGGTTGTAAGGAAGCCGGCCTGGATACGGGCACTGGGAGGTTGGGCGGTAGTACCGCCTTCGGGAGAGAGATGGGGACCTTGCCTGCTGAGTTCACCTCTGTAGCCATAGCGCCTGGAACTGAATGAATGAATTACCGGGGTGTGAAGGTTTTGAGACATTCATTCAACTCTCGAATCCCACAGGCCAAGAGTTGAGGAAAATAGACCCTTCTCTAAATCTCACACCACTATTAGCATCTTCATTCCCAGACCCAGATAATAAAGAAAATAGAATTCATTGAGGGGACAGGTATTGCTGACTTGAGAGCTTTTTGCCTGTAGGATATTTGGGAAACACAGTATATTGTTTTGTTTTGCAATTTGCTCTGCCACCATGGCCTCAAAAGCATTAACACTACTCGAATATGCCGATTATTTTTGAAAGCCAGCACTAGAGGACTGGAAAGTTCAGGAAGGTACTTTGATCAGTGTAAGTCTACAGTTAAAAAGTGGTGTTGTTGGCTCTGGGGCCATGTGTGTCCCTAAGTCTCTGATTTGCATGCAAATGTGAGCAAATCCTGGCAGATGTCTGGCCTCATCCATTCACATGAAGGAATTTGAAAAGACAAGGAGTCTTTAGTTAACAATAGACCTTAAGAAAATGGAATAAAGGCTCAGTGAGTTTTTCTCTTTGGGAATTCCAAGGCTTGCTGACACTTTTATTCAAGAGCCAAAATCTCTGAGTGTGATTGTACTGGAAGCTCCAAGTAGTGCTTGATCTTTACCTGGATGTGTGTTTTTTGCAATATTCAAGCTGGATGTTCTGAGCTAGTGAGGAAAAGTGTTAAATGAAGCAGAAGGTAACTTAATTCCACTTCTGGTGGTTTGAAGTAATTTCTGAACTGACCCCTCAACTTTTATTTAGAGTTTCTTCTCTTTTCATTTTAGTAATCCCACCTCCTGCTCGCATAGGCTCTCCATCCTCAGGGATATACAATATAGTTGAAGAGAATTGTAGATGGCTGACAGGAAGATCTCACTAGAAGATCTTCGTAGTCCTGTCAAAATCAATTCAGTAACAGGCACCAAACTTGTAGAAGTGTAGGAGATGAAACCATCACACTCCTAGTCACCCGAGGGCCTTCAGGGCCACAGGACAGAACAGTGAATAGGGAGGCACTCATGCAATGGACCCCCAAACAGAGAAATGTCTGCGTTGTCTAAGAGTAGCTAGCAGACCACTGCACTGCTCACCTCCTGGCACTGATCAACTGCTGAACAAAAGGCAGGCAGTGTGGTCTGCACATGAGTCCCAGGGATCATACCTACTGACAAGCCAACCAGTGGCCTCGTCTTTTCTCAGCCTCAATCACTGTTGAAGGGAAGAAGAACCTATTCACTGAAAAGCATTTGCCCCTGTATTCTATATATTCACTGAAAAGGACATTAAAATACAAGTTAAAAAAAGAGAGAGAGAGAGACAATATTGTTTTGAAGTTCAGTAGGGTGGGAGGGGTTTAGGGAATGGGTAACAGATGTTAGTTTGCTATTTTACCTGTTTTCTTAAGTTATTTTTGCTGGTTCAGTGACTTTTTTTAAACACATAACGCTGTACTTTCCCAGAAGGGGAAAACTGAACTGAGTCAAATTTAAGTAAGAAAAGGTTATAGCCAAGATTACATTTTTCTGTCTTTTGTCAGAAAGTTACAAATCATTATAATAAACTCTTATGTGACTTAAACTTGGGATTCTGTCTTAACTATGGACTTGAAGGGTACCCATAAAATGTAGTTGGCCTTTCTAAACTAGGCAATAAGCCATTTTATTGTAAAGTTATCATCTAGATATTTTTGAAACAAATGTGGTAACTTTAAAATGACCATAGTCTCACCTTTTGTCAGAATTTCTTTGGCTGTTATCCTGGCTGTGTGAGATCTTTGTTCCACAAGTCTAATGAAAGGGAAAATTAGGGCTTATTCCTTGGTAAATAAAAGTAATAAAATACCTATTATTAGAAAGTATCACTCTGCTAAATAAAATCTTAAACCAGATCCAACTGCATACTCTGGTTCTAAACAGTAACATAGGTAGTTTCGCACAGTGTCTGTAATTCCCAAAAAGCCAGGGGAAACACAACCACTGATTTCTCTCTGGTTCGAACCTGTTAAAGCTAGCTTTTTGACCTGAACTGTTAGAACAATTATCACATATTCTAAAGCAGTTATACTCATGGGAATGAACCCAGGAGGTACTAAAGAAAATCTGCCTTTACAGAATTATACTGCTACTTCCCAAGCCAGTTGGGCGTGATTTTAAATAATCAGAATGGTAGACCGTTTTATGCCACCATAAACAAACCATAAACCATAAGTAAAATGTGGTAAATTATAGGACCTGGATGCCATTTTTTACTAGATTTTCATAATACTTTCTTATAATTTATTTTTAAGCTACTAAATAATAGTTTTTTGAATGATTCACTTGAGCACTAATGTAAGGTTGCTCAAATATTGTATTTAACTTTTCAAAATCATTATGCTGAACATCTATTTTGGGTTAAGGCAATCTGGAGATAAAGCAAATTCTATTTCAGAATCATAATCATATTTTGGTTTCTGGGAACAATGGAAGTATCTTTAACTCATGAATAGAGTTTTGATTAATATTTTATTCAGGATGAAATTATAATTATATAGATAAAGTCTGAAAAACATGTATTCTCTCTTGCTTTGGCTCAAAGTGCAGAATAGAGACAAAAGTTAAACCCTATATGTAAAATTCAGTACTTTAGTGACCAAGGGAATCATTCGTTCTATAAGTCTTAAATAAAATTTGCTTTTTAAATTTTCTTGTTTTATCATAGTACTATTTGCCTACTTACTTCTCTTGTAGCTCAGCTGGTAAAGAATCTGCCTGCAATGCAGGAGATCCTGGTTCGATTCCTGGGTCAGGAAGATCTGCTGGAGAAGGGATAAGCTACCCATTCCAGTATTCTTAGGCTTCCCTGGTGGCTCAGCTGGTAAAGAACCTGCCCGCAATGCGGGAGACCTGGGTTCGATCCCTGGCTTGGGAAGATGCCTTGAAAAAGGAAACGGCTACCCACTCCAGTAATCTCGCCTAGAGAATTCCACAGACTGTATAGTCCATGGGGTCACAAAGAGTCGGACACAACTGACTTTCTTTCACTCACATTTGCCTACTTTATGGATCCATCACTGGATGTAGTATCCAAGTCTCAAAACAGACAAATGCATAATAAATTGTTTACTGGCATTACAATTATAATATATGATACAATCATATAGTATATATTTTCAGACTTTATGGACACCCTTGGGCTCCCTGGTGGCTCAGTGGTAAAGAACCCGCCTGCTAATGCAGGAGATCTGGGTTTGATTCCTGAGTCTAGAAGATCCCCTGGAGTAGGAAATGCCAAGCCCTGCCTGGGAAATCCCATGGACAGAGGAACCTGGCGGGCTATAGTCCAACCCAGTAGGTCCATGGGTTGCAAAAGAGTCAGACACGACTTAGAGACTAAACAATGCCATGCCAACAGAAGTGCTAAGCATTTTATTCAATAAATAAAATTTATTCCATTTTATGTTCAGAGTTTTTTTTTTAAAGAAACAATATGCAGGCTTATATATTATTATTTGTTTACTTTTTGAATATTTTCAAAAGGTCTAACAAAAGTAGAATGTTATTAGCAGTTTTATCAGTTATCTGGTTGGTAACTCAGCTTTCTAATCATAGCCAGGTGATCTTAGATCAGTTTCTTTATGCCACAAACCCTCAGTTTCCTCATTTGTATCTGAGAAGGTTAGGTGGATAGGGCTGGAAGGATTGACTACCCTAATAAGTAAGATTGCTAAAAGGTTTGTGGGAGTTGTGCCCTCAGTACCACAGCTAACATAAACATTTAACTTGGATGGGACCCTTACACTTAATACACTTAAAATCATCCCGAGATGCAAAGGAACTAGCCTTAAACTTGCACTGATACATTACTGGAGGTCTATCAACTTTGACTTGGAGGTACCCTCCAAAAATACTGCTGCCTTTATTTATGACATTTAGTTTCAAAAACTGAGGTGTGAAAACTGCTTTTACAGTGGCTTATTGCCTTCCATTTACAGTCTTCATCGCTCAGGGGTTGAAATGTTATTTGAAAGCTCTGATTAATATAAATGACTGGTAATTTTCTGACCCAGGCCATCCTCGCTCACATCTATTATACCACTGGCAGACATGTGGACTCCACAGCTGCCCCCTCATTTGTGTGTGAAACAGACACACTGGTGGCATTTTTTGGTCACCATAGTTACACTAACAATATACATGTGACAGGACATTCTTCTACATGAAGGGTTTTTGTGGCAAATATTATGTAGACCTGGGGGTAAAGGACAACTGTGTAAAGCTTGAGGAATACATAGATTAATCTGTTGTCCATTTCTGGAGCCATCATTTCATTCATGGAAGGACAGTCATTCTACAGTGAGATCCAGAAAGAGGCAACTGCAAGCCTTTGATTAACAAAGATTTCTAAGGGAGGCATTTCCAACAATGCTTAACCTCTACTGAAGGATGTCTGTTAAGTATTCGTTTCAAAATATTTGCTACTCCTATTTATGACTGCCCTTTGAGATAATGTATTAGCATAGTCATTTTTGATTCATATAGGGAAAAATGGACAGCATGAGTATTAGCATCCATCTCAGGAAGGCCCAGGAGACAAAAAAAAAAAAAAGTCAACGTTCAGTATTAAGTAGGAAGCACAAAGAGAATCTTCATTTAGGAAAACTAAGAAAGCTTTACAAAGAAAGAAAGCTTGCTTAATTGGTTTCATGCCTATAATTTTCCCCTCTAGAAAAAATGTTAGCATGGCAATAAAGAATATCATTAACCTGCATTGCTATTTTACAATAGTAATAAGTCTTAATTTGCATCCATAATAATCACTGTAATCAAGTACTGGACAGGCAGTCAGGAAGGCGCAGGCTCATTTCCCAGCTCTGACACTAATAACTGAATGTGTGACCTTCTGGATGTCCTGCATCCCTCCTGGTGCTTAGCGTCCCTAGCCAAGTTGTGTTTTAAAGGATCCAAGCACACTAGTACATGTTTCTAGTATTTCCACTGCAAAGAATGTGATTTCTGTCGTGTATGTCATGATGAAACAGAGAGCTTAAGGTCTGGGGGACACAGGAAGGTGATCTTCTTGGTTCCTAATCCCACAGTTTAAGAGATTGTTTTGTTCTTTAAAATTCCCCCCACCCCTCCCACCACAGGACAATTTCCCAGCACCTCACTTGGATTCTTTTGAGGGAAAGAATTTTACTTGGGATACAGGGAGCTGCTTAGGATTATAGAACACTTGTTCACCCAGTAAATATATACTGAGCACCAGACGTGTGCCAGGCACTAAAACCAATAGAAATTAACTTGATTTTTCTGCAGCTTGTACACTAAATCATCATAAGCATTTTGTTGCCATCAGTCACGTAATCTTCAAGGATTTATTGAATGTCCAGTATGAAAGACACTTGGCTAGATCTAGCATGGAAGTTTTCAACTGCGGGTGACTTTGCCTCTTCACCTCCAAGGGACATTTGAAGATGCTTTTGTCAGGTATTGTCACAACTGAGGATGGGGCTGCTACTGGCTAGAAGTCAGGGATGATGTTAAATATCCTAAAATGAACAGACGGGCCCTCCATAGCAGAACAGTATCTGTTCCACCTGTCAGTCAGCCTGAGGTGGAGGAATCCTGCTCTGGTGAGTTTAAGTCTAGTACAGGTGACAGAAAGGAGACTGGCAAGTGCAATAAAGCATTCTGTGATGGTAAAAGTGTGAGCTACAGAATCTGTACAGAAGTAGAAGCCTTCATCCAAATTTTGACTGCCAGCAAATGCTTTAAGAAACATTCTGATTCATTCCCTGAGCAGGCTATCACCTGGAATACCAATACTCAGCAGGAGACAATTTTAGACCTAACCTCACTGAACATGAATGAGTCGGACGGTTGGTTGAAAGAGGGTACAAGCCTTAAATTTTCAAGAAGTCTACACTGGGGACAGAGCTGTTAATTCCTTGTAGAACTCAGAATTCAGAGTGTCTTGAGTCATCAGGAGAGGAGGCTGGAAACAGAATGAGTATCAGTGACAAGAAACATAGGGCTGTACAAGCTGCTTAAAGAGCTTAAAGAGGAGATGTGGCTGACAAAGCGAATAATTCAGCAGAGTCCTTAAATATCTATCTCATTTGACCTGCAGCATTCTGAGACACCAGATATTATCATTCCTTCTCTTTTTTTTTTTTTTTAAATAACTAATGAACCAGAGCCATGGAAAGACTCAGTGTGACCTTGGACAAGTCACTTAATATTTCTCTAAGGTTTATCTATAAAAGAAGTAGGGTTGCAAGGCTCTTCTTCATAATGCATTCAGTTTGTTTAAGGTCACACATCTAAGGAAACAACAGAGCTGGGTGAGACCCGCCTCCCCGCCTCTTTCAGACCCAGTGCCTTTTGCATTCACATTGAAGTTGCTTCCTGGGCCATGAAGTCAGAACAGGTAATAATATGACAGTGACTCAGCATTCTAGCTCTTGGGTTACCAAAGAGAGCAAGGGATGCTTTAATTATAATGTATCATGCAGAGAAACTTAAGCTGGGTTTCCCAGACACCTAAGGACTAATATTTCTTTTTCTAATATTTTATTTCAAGCTGACCTTAAAAGCTTAAAAATATACCGTGACAAGCTCGGAATAAAGGTTCATAGAAGAGTGATACCAGGGTAAGAAAATGACATAACCCAGAATATGTGGACAGAATTGAGGCTGTTCTTCCTAGGAAAAGAGATGCAATAGTAGTGTGGCTTTCTGCCTTTGCTTTTGCTTTTGTACTTTGGCAGGATTATTTTAACTTTTCTGAGAATAATGACCAGTGTATACATACATACACTTGCACACCCACATACAACAGGTATGACATATTAGATTTCACACGGAGAAGTTTCTGTATTTGCTTTTAATAAAAGCAAAAAGAACACGAAAGTGTTAGTCGCTCAGTTGGGTCTACTCTTTGTGACCCCATGGACCGGAGCCCACCAGGAGAGCTGCATGGAGAATTCCATGGAATTCTCCAAGCAAGAATACTGGAGTGGGTAGCCATTCCCTTCTTCAGGGGATCTTCCCAACCCAGGGATCAAACCCGGGTGCCCTGCATTGCAGGCAGATTCTTTACAGTCTGAGCCACCAAAAGACTGGCACATTAAAAATGAGTTTTGGGGAGAGCCTTCTCTCAAGGTTTTAAATATATAACTACTTCTCACTTCTCTGGAATGGTGTAATGTTTTCTTGTGATAAGGAAGACTGAGGAACTGCCTGACTGTTCAGGGTTTTCCCATCTTTGTAATTCTGTGATTTCCAAGATCATGAGTGAGAGTTATGTAGGCCTTCAGCCATGACCTGAGGGTTTCCAAGACACTAATGGAATTTATATTAACTTATCCAACCATGATAGAACCGCTGGAGATGCTGGAGTGGCAATTAACTGGATTTCTCCTCTTGTTCTTCCAGCTAATTATGGTTCTTCACAGAGAGAACTTCACGTCAGGTTTAAATTCTCAAAGGACCAGTTAGCTTTGCTGTGTCCTACAGGGATAGTCTATCACTGGAATCCCAGCCAACTTCTGCACATACTCACAAACCCATCATTTCTCACCTGGGAGACCAGGTGGAAACATTGGGTCCCTTCAAAGCCATCTAAAGGAAAAACAGAAAGGATGTGGGCAAATGCTGGTGGGACAGTGTTCTCTTCATGCATTGAAGGATAACACTGTCCAAATAAACCTACTGAAGAAGTTTCCAAATGATTTCACCCTCAAGATAGAGCAATGGAATCAGAGATTCACTCCATGCAAGTGAGATACATTAGTTTTTAGGAAGAAAATATTATGTAGGATTCCCAAGTTATATCCCCAGGGCCTGCCATGTTACCTAATATAAAATGTAGAAGCAGTAGAAGAAACATGTCCAACATTCTTGTGCCTTCCCATTGTGCCCAGAACCATCCCACATACCTTACCTGCATTCATTCATTTAATCCTTGCAATTACTCTATAATGTAGATGCCTGCTTTACAACGCAGGAAACTAAGGGACAAAGCAATTAAGTAACTTGCCCAAGGCCACAAACTAGTGTGTACTCAATAGATATGTCGAATGAATGAATAGAATATATATGTTTTAGAGGAGAGAGTCCTTTATTTGAACTCTCAGTTTTATAGCAGTCCTGCTTTCTAAGCAGGGCACTTTCAAGAACTGGCTCTGGATGACAAATGAAGTCTTAGAACTGGTAAATGGCAGGACAGGGATGTGAACTTGGGTCTGACTTTGAAACTGTGCTTTAAAAGTCCTTGGCAGTGTTTCTTTCTCTTTAATTGCAGCTGAAAAACAAAGGATTGGACTAGACTAGCTTTCATAGCCCATCTGGCTCTAAAAATTCTATAAATCCATTATTAAGGGTTTATGTAAAATAAAATGATATATTTATTTATTACTTTAAATTTAAAAATGATGTTTTTATTTAACATCATCATTGAATTATCCGTTAAAATTATATTGCAATTATTAACAGCATGTTTCTAAATTGTATTTAAGATAAGTAATTTTAAGTGGATGAAAATGCATACTTCAAAACTGTATTCTCCTAACCATTACCATCACATGGCATATTGAGTTATTTCATCTGTTTAAATTTAGAAGGTTTCTAAAAGTTGAAAACATCTTTATGGTACACATAAAAAAGAAGTAAAATGATTAGTTGTGACAAAAATTTATTTGATATTTGCAGAGATAAGTAGATTGCTGAATATTATGAAAAGTATTGAGTTTGCTATCCATATTAGAAACTACATGAGATTTGCTTCTTTTTTTTTTTTTTCATGGAAGGCTAGGTGTTTATTTTTGCTGCTTCTCAGACAAGCTCCTCAAGGTAAAAACAAAACACAATTTCAATAGCATAGATTTTGCTTCTAAAGACTGCTTTGCCTTAAGAGATCCTTCTGGTGTGCAAGTGATGCAGAAACAATGTGAGTCCCTGTCATAGTGTTACAGGATGTACAACCCAAGGCAGGACTAAGAGTTGGGAAGAAATGGTTCCAAAACTGCATCCTGGCTCTGTAACCTGGCGTGAAGTCAGTGAGCCTCAGTATCCTCTTCAGTAAAATGGGGATAGTAATAGGCCTGCCTTACAGGATCACTGGACTCATTCAGTGAGATCATGCATCTAAAGCCTTTTGCACAGTTCTTGGATCAACATAAGTACATAGTAAATAGCAGCAGTGGGTCATAGTGGTATTATTATATAGAAGCCGGGCATTCTGACTGCTATAGTGTCCGGATGCTCTTTTGTAGTCAAGTGGAGGTATTTTAAGAGACAAGAAGATTCAGACTAAGATGTTTGAGAAGTTGATTGTACACACAATTGTCACCTTTTGTGGTGGACCCCAAGAGAGCTTGTATTTGTCCAGACAAGCAAGAAATCTTCAATCAGTGGATGTACAATACTTTCAAAGAACTGGCAAACAGATGAATACATTAGAGCCTTTTTTTGTTTCTAGATTGTGCTTTGTATCCATCCTGCCTTTTCTTTCTTTGAAAATATTATAATACCCCTAAGCTGTGATTCCTAGAATCAGATTTTCTAACCAGAGAGAAAAGGTACAGTTCAGAGCTATCATTCCCCCAAAGAGGAGCTGAATTCAAAACTCTCTTACAATTAACAGATCCAAAAGCTTCAACTCTAACTCTGTAGGATCCACTGTTAAGATAATAAATCATGCTGCTACCATTATTATTGTTGACTCTTTGAATCACCGTCTTTGTAATATTTACCTTCTTGCTTCTTGACTAAACTGCAAAACTCCTGGTTGGGACCAGATTAAAATCCAATGCAATGTAACCAAAAGTCCTCCTGGGAGCAGGTCAGTCACAAAGCAAGAGGAAGTACCAGTCTAGCCAAATTAGGTGACTCTTAAGGAGACCCTTGGTAGAGTGACATAGGAAAAAGCTGCTATGATTTAAACTGTTCTGCCTTGTTTCAGCTAGCAGATTCTACTTTACACATGAAGGAGAGGGTTGGAATACTATTAAGTGCCTCATTTTCTTTGAATTCTATGAGGGCTGGAAATAATAATTACATGCAGAGAACTTTTATTGTCTGTCTCATCCTTCTAATCAGAGCTTCCCAACTGGTAGATGGGTGTATTAGGTAAATGGAGATGCTGCTACTCTTAGCCATTGGGGACAGACAGCCAGTGCCACCCAGTTAGTCACCTCTGGTTACTCTTGCCAACAGCTTTTTCTAAGTGTGCTGAGAGGAGGGCACAGCAACTCTGGGACATAGGTGTTATCCCCAGTTTAAAGATAAGGAAAAAACCTGACCCACAGAATGTGTCCAGTATCTCACAGCCAGTTAGGACCAGGTGCTTTTAACTCTGGTTTCCCTCTAGGCTGAGCTAGTTACATTGTCTTTGCTTTTCCCACATTTCCTTGTCCTCTCTTCAAGCATAGATTATCTTAAGATTATATATTTACATCACTGTGATACCACCTCCTCCATCCAACAGCTCCTTGAGAGAAAGACTATGACTTCCTCAGTCTTACGTCCCTGGCACCGAGAAGAGTACACTTGGAAACACACAAATATTCAGCAAATGAAAGAGGAAAGGGATTTCCATATCATATGTCCATTTCATTTTGCCGTGCTGTTTCTTTCAAATAATTTTTAAAAAATTATTTCCTAAAGTTTGGTAAAAATTAGTAGCTCTTAAACCTGTATTATACTCACACATGTTAGTACATTACTATTTTAGACAGGGTGTTATAGAGAGCTGAACTCATTTGGGGATGCTTTTATGTTATTAATGCCAAGAAAGTACTATTAATCAAAAAGTATTCATTAAATGCATGTAGAATATCAAGTGCTATTAGCAGGGTGATGGAGGGGGGATGAAAAATAATGTGCAAGGTGCTATTTCTATCCCAAATAAGCTTTGAGACTCATTGGGGAGATAGAATGAATAGAAACAAGACAAAATAATAAAGTGATCATCTGTGGAAATTCCATAGCAACGGAAAAAAGGGCTTAGATGAGATGGGTCCAGGTTTGAATTTCAACTGTATCCCATACTAGCTGAGTGATCTTGTTTAAAAGACTGAATTTATTTGCTCCCTGCCCCTGCCCCAAGTTCTCTCATCTGTGGAATAGAGGAATGATGTGATCTCACAGGGTTGCTATGAGGATATATGGGCAAGCTCTTGCTGTAACGCTTAGAACATGACAGTCTTTTACTTCAGTCACTTGACAGACACTACCAGCATCACCTCTGTCTCGGTGCAGATCTTTGTGTGTGGACTGAGGAGCCTTGCGGGCTATAATCCATAGGGTCACAAAAGAGTTGGACGCAACTGAGCAACTAAATGACAACACTATGGCCCACTCTCACATGCATCGTATCTGGGGATGTAGTGGTGAGCAGAACAAATGAAATGTGGTCCCTTCCCATGTGGGGCTCGCCTTCTGATAGGGGAAAAAGTATTAATCCAGTTATCACACAAGGAAATGTAAAAGTATGGCTCTGTCAAGTCCAGTGAAAGAGAAGTTCAAGAGGCCAAAATAGAACATGCCATGGAGGCTTCTAAGAGAAGACTTCCCTGAAGAAGTGACATTTCAACCAAAATTTCAAGGGTAAGTGAAAATCACCCAGGCAAAAGGGTGTAGGGGAGATCTTTGTAAGCTAGGACCTGGAGGTTGGAAGAAGCTTGATGGGTTTGAGAAACAAGAGAGAAGACCAGTGAGGCTTAATATAGAACAAAATTTTGAGGGAAATTAGTCTTACCTTCCTTTATCCCTTCCTCTAAAGTACACTGGAGTTGACAAGGCAAGCTATTATGAAGTTCTGCAAAGGAAGAGTTAGCATTATGTACAGAAGGAATGGGATGTGTTGAGTTTAGTCATGGAAAGAAGAAGACAGCAGAAGGCTTGAATTCCTGGAGAGATGAACTACAGGAATGGACAGTTGAGTGGCATGCCGGTGCCTGGCATATTTGGACTGACATGCCCAGACTAAGAGCCAAAAAGGCACAAGGCAAGACAGGCTCTCTTCCTTTCTGAGTGGTCCTAGGCATGTTACTTAACTTCTCCTCTTGGTTAAAGATATAATGCATGTGAGAGTGGGCCATAGTGTTGTCTTTTAGTTGCTCGGTCACATCCAACTCTTTTGCAACGCTATGGACTGTAGCCTGCCAGGCTCCTCTCCATGGGATTTCCCAGGCAAGAACACTGGAGTGGGTTGCCATTTCATTCTCTAGGGGATCTTCCCAATCCAGAGATTGAACCTGCATATCCTACTTGGCAGGTGGATTCTTTACCACAGAGCCACCTGGGAAGCCCAGTAAACTAATATACCTCTTTTATTTTCTGCTTTCCATTGCCTGTTTTCCCCCTTTACTGTAGATGTAATACATGTCCCTTTATTGTAGATGAACCTCTGACTAAAACACTGGCTAACTAACAACATATCAACTGTGTTGCCCACAGTTATAAAATTTTAAGTACTGGTTTAGGAGTATCATTTAAATAACTCCTCTTGCTTGGTATGCCAATGTTTTAGGTGTAGAATATCATTCTTGTTCATGGTCTCCATTATAAAAGTTGCACTTGGCCACATCTGGCGGTGTTAACATGAAAGAGGTGACTGATGTTGAATGTGCAAGATCCTCTAAGATATTTAGATGGTGAGTAATTTCATTATGGTGCTAATGACCATAAAACCTAGTAGTTATTGATTTGTCCTCCGTGGAGAGATATATTTTTCTGCCTGATCTCAATTGTTATGGTTCATAATACAGAGATCACTTCAATACTGAGTTAGAGTGCTGCCTGGTAATAATTTGTTTTAGCTCCATCTTTGTATTGACATATAACTTAATTCAGACACTGTCACCAAACAGTTATCAAAGGAGATGATGGAGGTAGAGTCACGTGTTTTTCAGCAAGATGCCATTATCCTTTGTATTTGTACTGTGCTTTATGGCAGAATATCTCTGGCTTCCCTGAACCCTTTTGTTATTATTCTACTTTTCTCTCCATGCCTCTTGAGATTTCAAGTCTTCTATACTAGACCTTTTTGAAAAAAACATTAAAGTTTCTCTCTGACCATAACCTCACTTGCAAACTCCTGTCCTATATTTTCAAATATCTGCTGAATATTTTCACCCCTAAAGAATCACAACATCATGGAAGGGTCAAGAGGAGGCAATGATTTGGATCCAAAATGAGCTGTGGCTGTATGAGAGGATACCATAGTGTTCTGCAGAGGAACATAGTCACTACACACTGGCCCAGCAGCGATGGGACCAGAGGGAGAAGTACTCCAACCTTTTTCTCTTTCCACCTTCTAATCACACAAATGGAAACTCAGCCCACTTTCAAAATAAGCTCTTGCATGCCCTGTCTTGTTTCACAGCCAGGATCTCAAAGTCATCCAGGCTCAATACTTTGATATTACTTGTAACTCTTTTCTCCCCTTTCTCCACATCTAGTCAATGTAATATCTGATAGATACCTCTCTACTTATAGCTCTCTGATACCTCATACATATGGTCTTTCTACTCTGTTCCTATCACCATGACCCCAATTCCAGTTCTCATTACCTCTCATTTAGCTTATTCAAAGTGCTTCTTGGTGGGTTTCCCCATATCCATCATGTTCCCTCTCCTGTCATACACAGCCAGAGAATCAGTCTTTCTGAATTTATAGAAATAATCCCATAGTTCCCTGCAAAGACATTTAGTTGTCCTCACTGATACTGAGATTGTGCTGGATATTCTCTATACCCCTCTGGATCCACCCTACCCTTTTTGCTTCACTTTGTAACCTGGGAATCAGACTGTATGGACTGTCCCTGTGGGTCCCTTGGTGTCTGGTTTCTTGTTGGCTTCTGCTTCTTGCAGTAGCTAGCTCAGGGCTGTTTGGTCATCTTTTGTGAGTTTATCTGAACCTTGTCCATGCCTTGTAAATGGTCCCCTTTTAGGATTTTTTTTTTTAATTCACTCCCTTTTGAATGTACCTTCTGTTTTCTGTTAGGTCTCTGACAAGGATAGTAAATTGAGAGAATACTTCTTAATGAAGCATTAAAAGCCCTCCATAGATAGGTACCATCCTTCCTTCTCTGTACTGATTTTTCCACCCTTATCTTGTTGTTCAGTCGCAAAGTCATGTCTGACTTTTAGTGACCCCATGGACTGCAGCACTCCAGGCTTCCCTGTCTTTCACTATCTCCCAGAGTTTGCTCAAACTCATGTCCATTGAGTCAGTGACGCCATCCAATCATCTCATCCTCTGTCACCCCCTTCTCCTCCTGCCCTCAATCTTTCCTAGCATCAGGGTCTTTTCCAATGAGTTGACTTTTTGTATCAGGTGGCTAAAGTATTGGAGCTTCAGCTTCAGCATCAGTCCTTCCAATGAATATTGAAGGTCAATTTCTCTTAGGATTGACTGGTTTGATTTCCTTGCTGTCCAAGGGACTCTCAAGAGTCTTCTCCAGCACCACAGTTTGAAATCATCAATTATTCAGCACTCAGCCTTCTTTATGGTCCAATTCTCACATCGGTACATGACTATTGGAAAAACCATAGCTTTGTATGGACCTTTGTTGGCAAAGTGATGTCTCTGCTTTTTAATATGCCATCTAGGTTTGTCATAGCTTTTCTTCCAAGGAGCAAGCATCTTTTTAATTTCATGGCTATAGTCACCATGCTATCTTAGCAGACGTTGAATCTCATTCATACTGAAGTAGTTCTGATTCCATGTACCTATTCCAACTCTGCTACTTTGGTGCCTTAACACCAGTAGTGTTCTGGTAAATGTTTAACATCTCTCCAATAAGATAATCCTGATTCCTAGGGTTTGCCAATTTCTGTGGTGTACTCCAAGCCAGGCTTTAGCAATATGTGAACTTCCAGATGTCCAAGCTGGTTTTAGAAAAGGCAGAGGAACAAGAGATCAAATTGCCAACATCTGCTGGATCATTGAAAAAGCAAGAGAATTCCAGAAAAACATCTATTTCTGCTTTATTGACTATGCCAAAGCCTTTGATGGTGTGGATCACAATAAACTGTGGAAAATTCTGAAAGAGATGGGAATATCAGACCACCTGACCTGGCTTTTGAGAAACCTATATGCAGGTCAGGAAGCAACAATTAGAACTGGACATGGAACAACAGACTGGTTCCAAATAGGAAAAGGAGTACGTCAAGGCTGTATATTGTCACCCTGTTTATTTAACTTCTATGCAGAGTACATCATGAGAAACGCTGGGCTGGAGGAAGCACCAGCTGGAATCAAGATTGCCGGGAGAAATATCAATAACTTCAGATATGCAGATGACACCACCCTTATGGCAGAAAGTGAAGAGGAACTAAAGAGCCTCTTGATGAAAGTGAAAGTGGAGAGTGAAAAAGTTGGCTTAAAGCTCAACATTCAGAAAACGAAGATCATGGCATCTGGTCCCATCACTTCATAGCAAATATATGGGGAAACAGTGGGAACAGTTTCAGACTATTTTTCTGGGCTCCAAAATCACTGCAGATGGTGATTGCAGCCATGAAATTAAAAGACGCTTACTCCTTGGAAGGAAAGCTATGACCAACCTAGATAGTAAATTCAAAAGCAGAGACATTACTTTGCCAACAAAGGTCTGTCTAGTCAAGGCTATGGTTTTTCCAGTGGTCATGTATGGAGTGAGAGTTGGACTGTGAAGAAAGCTGAGCGCCAAAGAATTGGTGCTTTTGAACTGTGGTGTTGGAGAAGACTCTTGAGAGTCCCTTGGACTGCAAGGAGATCCAACCAGTCCATTCTAAAGAAGATCAGTCCTAGGTGTTCTTTGGAAGGAATGATGCTAAAGCTGAAACTCCAGTACTTTGGCCACCTCATGCGAAGAGTTGACTCATTGGAAAAGACTCTGATGCTGGGAGGGATTGGGGGCAGGAGGAAAAGGGGATGACAGAGAATGAGATGGCTGGATGGCATCACCGACTCGATGGATGTGAGTTTGAGTGAAGTCCGGGAGTTGGTGATGGACAGGAAGACCTGGAGTGCTGCAATTCATGGGGTCACAAAGAGTCGGACCCAACTGAGTGACTGAACTGAACTGAACTGAACATGGGTGCTTGTTAGATTTTTGAGACTTAAAAGTTCTGAAGCAAAATTAAGCTACCTGTCCATGTTTTATCCCAAGTTGCCGAAGCTTAATATTTAAAATTGCCTAATTATCCAGGAAAGTAATTCTCATTTTCTGGTCTTGTGTTCAAATTATGTCTTAATTATCCTCATTTAAATGTAATGTGAAGTAATAATAAACCAACATTAATCTATTTCATCACTGTTATAACCAGTTGAACAAATAGTGTACTCTTAAACTTAAAACCCTAAGAAAGCTTTTAAGGTGTTCATTAGTCCTAGATAGATAAGCTTGTACTGCATTTTATTCTAAAATGTATTTTATTAAAAAAGAACCTTCTTATTTAGTTAACCTTTCTAAGAGATAACTTTCATTTTGATTCATTAAAAATATCATCCCTATATCTAAAGTTCAAAAAGTAACTCCTAAAGTAATAAAGATGATCTTATAATAGCATTGAATTATTTTATATTTTAATGGTTATGTGGCAATATATTATAGATATTTAACTAAAACTATTCTTTTTACTTTTAATTTAATAAGACACATGAATTGAGGAGATTATGGAATGCATTATGATTTACAATGCCTGCTGGCATTTTTATGTTCTCAGCTGTTCCTTTGCACCATTGATTACGTAAAGCCTAAACTGTGTAATTAAGGGACCGTCCCACTAATGTGTTCTGGTGGATTTATGGCCCCCAGGTCATTGACGATCTGAGCACTTTGTGTATTGGACCATTAATTTCAAATGCATACTAACATAGGCAAACACATTGGCATTAAGGAGAATCTATAATAAGAAGCTATTTCAAATTCAGGGAGGTAGCTTTCACCTGATTTTAATTTACCAAAACAATTTAAAAACCTGATTACCAGAAATCCTAATTAACTAGAAATTTTTTCCTCCAGAGTCCACTTTTAGGAGAAAATGGGAAATTTGAAGAAAAGAAGTTAATAACAAGGGGTCTAGATTTTTTAAAAATAGTTCTCTAATATGAGTTCATTATCAGGGCCTTGAAGGAAAAAAAAGTGTCTAAAACAAAAAATTAACTACCTTTATCTAAGGCAAGAAAGTGGGTATTAAAGATGGAAAGTAAAAGCTCTCTAATAAAGCTTTAAAGTTGCAGATTCCCTGAGCTTAATCTTCTGGTTAACCAAGGTTTTACTTTAGAAGTTGGTTTTCTTCTGTGTACCTGCAATTCGCTGCAGTGCATTCACACTTCTTCTTGGAGGTCCAGTAAGATCACCAAGGCAAGTGGGTTCACAAAATGGGTTCTGACTTCAGAATGTTACAAACCTGGGGGACTTCCCCAGTGGTCCAGTGGGTAAGACTCTTTGCTCCCAATGCAGGGGGCCTGGGTTTGATCCCTGGTTGGGGAACTAGAGCCCACACACAAGCTACAACTTATGTCTGCAGCTACAAATAAAGAGTCCACATGCTACGACTACTAAGCCCGCATTCCACAATGAAGATCATGCGTGCCACAGCTAGGAACCAGTTCAGCCAAAATAAATAAATACATATTTAAAAATAAATCACAATAAATGTACTTTTAAAAATGATGTCTTTTTTTTTTTTTTAAAGAATGTTAATAAACTTGGGTGTAATACCAGCTCTTTCACCAGTTAGCTGTGGGAATTCTAGCAAGTCACTTAGTCGCTGGGCCCTAAAAGTTCGTTTACAAAATGAGAATAATCACATCTGCCTCCATCCCATGCTGTGAGAAAGTAGGTAAAGCATGCTCCACAGTGCTGCCCTCTTGCTGTATATCCTGCTCCCATCCCTGGTCTTTGGCCATCTTGACACTCTTCCGTAGACAGCCACTGCCACCCCCACCCTTCAGAGGGAACATTTGAATGGATAGGCACCCTTTTTAGAGAAAGAACTTGAAACCACATTTATTTTAAGAGTTAGGGGACAGATGGCTTTATTTTGCTTCTTTAAAAAATATTGCAGTCTGTAGAAATACAGTGTGCTTAAGGTCTATCAAATTGAAGGGCAAATACTGTCACTCACCCAAACACTGCACTCTTTAACCTTGAGTAGCAGGAACTTTTACACTGAAGATATGTATACCTCTGTATATCAGTCTCCAAATTTTACAGGAACATTTCAATGTGAAAAGGATATGTTTTTGACATTTTCTCAGTATAAAGTTTAATAGCACTTACTCCTCTAGTTGGCAAATTCTAAGCAGTCAGATTCCTTAGAGAAATACCTCAAGATGAGATCTAAAAGTACAAGCTCCCCTTAGAAGAACACTGGGTGTTTTCATTTTTTAAATAAAATTTTTGTGAAAATGTCTGTTAGCTAATAAAGATTACTACTGGATATAAAAATATAACAAAAGGTGGTACAGAATTCTCTTTGAGCAAATAAAAATGCAAAAAATATTCTGATGTGGATGTGAAAATGTTTGCCATTTTTTTGATGAGAAGTTATTATAGACTAAACTCTCATTCAGGCTGGGAGCAAAAGAAAACCTGATACAGTCTAATGGAGTTGCTTGACTTGGTTGGCATCCAGCAGTCTACAGTGTTGGTATTAGCAGCCGACATACTGCCACTTTCAAAACCAACCATGATGAGTCTATTTTTTTCATTGGTCTATCTGTAGTTTTGAAAGTATAATCAAGAGCCATTATAGCAGGTGGCTCCTTATGCAACATTTATTAACATGGCATGGTGAAATCTATGTGTGCAGTGAAAATATTAAGCAATATACTGTGAAGTTCTTAAAAAGAAGTAATGAAACAGCCTTCTGGACATATAAAGGCTGCCAAACTAAGAATTTTGCATTTATTTAACATTTAATTATGTCGGTAATTACAAAGCAATTATTTTGTATAGACATATTATGGGAGGAGAATTAAAATAACTTGTAAAAAGACTAAAATTAATTGATTTCATGGTAGTTTTTATGTCACTGCACTTGCTGATACTAAAAAGGAGCAATAAAAATAGCCCAGTTGTTGGTTCATGTTTTGTTCTGTTTAGCCTTCTGTCGGTTTCTCAATTCAATAATGTTAAATTGCTACTTTATGATTCCAGTTATGCAAATAGCTCATTTCTTACAAAGAAAGGAAAAAAAGAAAAAAACTTTCTTGATCCTGCAAGTGATGTAAACAGGAAAAAAAAAAAAATCCTGGTCCAGCTTCCTTTGCTGTCTTAGAATCTCAGGTTTAAAAGGGATTAGAAAGACGATAGGTTCAAGAATTCTTCAAACTGTATCTGCTTTATGACTTTCAAAACACTGGGAGGAAAATTATTTTGGAATAGAGCTGAGAGTTCATGAATAACCATTAGTCTTGCTTGCTAAGTCCTAGAGACAAAGCTGTAAAGATCATCAAGTTTACCAGAGCGTTGAAGAATGAGTACTTCCCTATCCATAAGATGTACAGGCAATGGCAGAAAACCACCTTTTTTCATAATTAGTTTCTGTGTCATAGGTATACAGTGGGGAGAAGGAGGGTAAAGAGAGTCAGCACCTCAAATAAAACAATGACTCATGGAAAAATAATTAGGAAAATAGCTAATACACATATTTATTGTTTAGTCACTAAGTCGGGTCCAACCCTTTTGTGACCCAATGGACTGTAGCCCACCAGGCTCCTCTGTTCATGGCATTTCCCAGGCAAAAATACTGTATTATTTTCAAGACTGTCATAATAAAATATCAAGGTTTGGGTGGCTTAAACACCAGAAGTCTACTGTTTCAGTTTGGGGAGTCGGTAGTCTGAAATTGAGGTATCCAGGATGTCAGCAGTGCCATGCTCCCTCTGAAACCTGCAAAGGAACCCTTCCTTGGCCCCTTCCTAGCATCTGGGGGTTTGCTGGCAAACAGGTGTTCCTTGCCTTGCAGCGGTGTGACCCAAATCCCTGCCTTCATTGACAAAAGGCATTCTCCCTGTACTGTCACCTTGCTTATTTAACTTATATGCAGAGTACATCATAAGAAATGCTGGGCTGCATGAAGCACAAGTTGGAATCAATATTGCTAAGAGAAATATCAACAATCTCAGATAAGCAGATGATACCACTCTAATGGCAGATAGTAAAGAGGAACTAAAGAGCCTCTTGATGAAGGTGAAAGGAGAGTGAAAAATCTGGCTTAAAACTCAACATTAAAAAGACTAAGATCATGGTCATGACAAATAGAAGGGGAAAAAGTGGAAGCAGTGATAGATTTTATTTTCTTGGGCTACAAAATCACTGCAGATGGTGACTGCATCCACGAAATTAAAAGACACTTGCTCTTTGGAAGTTAAGCTATGACAAAAAGCAGAGACATCACTTTGCTGACAAAGGTCTCTATAGTCAAAGCTATGGTTTTTCTAGTAGTCGTGTATGGATTTGAGTTGAACCATAAAGAAAGCTGAGTGCCAAAGAATTGATGCTTTCAAATTGTGGTACTGGAGAAGCCTCTGGAGAGTCCCTTGGACTGTAAAGAGATTAAACCGGTCAATCCTAAAGGAAATCAACCCTGAATATTCACTGGAAGGACTGATGCTTACACTAATACTTTGGCCACCTGATGCAAAGAGCTGACTCATTGGAAAAAAACCTTGATGCTAGGAAAGATTGAAGGCAAAGGGAGAAGGGGGCAGCAGAGGATGAGATGGTTAGAAAGCATCATCGACTCAATAGTCATGAATTTAAGCAAACTCTGGGAGATGGTGAAGGACGGGGAGCCTGGTGTACTGCAGTCCATGGGGTTGCAAAGAGTCAGACACAACTGAGTGACTAAACAACAACAATATTTTTCATGCGTGTCCCTGTGTTCACATCATCTCCTCTCTTATAAGGACACCAGTTACATTGGATTAGGGGCCCACCCTGCACCAGTATGACCCCATCTTAACTAATTAACATCTGCAACAACCCTATTTCCAAAACAGATCACTTTCTGAGGTCCTGGGATTAGGATTTACACATACCTTTTTGAGGGAGGACAGTTCATTTGAGCCTTTTAACAAACCCATGAAGAAAGGATGCTCACACTGCTCCTGTATGTAGAACCAGATTTTCATTCAGTCTGTTGGCTCCAAAGCCTAAGTTTACTCTTATCTTCTAAAGAGTTGCCTTATCAGTTGACGTGTTTTCCCTCCCCTTTCTTTTAGGTGGGAAATATAATTTCCTGAGTTCTCAAAAACAATTTCCACCTTTTCTACCATAATATGAATTTGCTCTGCTGGTTTTTAAACTTAAATTTATTTCATATCTTCTATTATCTGACCCAATGGTGTGATCCAGAAATGACAAATGTTTTTGATGAGGGCCAAATAAAGTGCCTAAAAAACAAAATAGTTAAGGCACAATAGCACCCAAAAGCTTATTCATTCAAGAACCAATGTTGAGTGCCCCCTCAGTGCTGAGCACTCTACTAGGCACTGTGCAGCAAACACCATCAGCAATTCTTAATTTCTGAAAGTTTCCTACACTCAGCCTTGTAAAGAAATAGACAAAGAATGATGGCATTTGTTACAGGGTTAAAGACATTTTTTGTTTAGGTTATTTTCTATTATTTTCTATACAGAATGGTCTCAGATAACTGCTATTTTCAAAGATGGTAAGGAGAACAATGGTGCACTCTGATACCTAATTTGAAGGCAGGAGTCTTACTTGCCTTATCCTGAGATTCTGGACAAAAAAATTCTTTTTTCATAACTTTCTTTCTGTGGTCAAATTATGAATCTTTTAAAGAGTGCATTGGCTTTTTTGTGTTTGCTTTTTGCAGTCCGTCATCCATACGTACATCTGTTTCAAGTGGACTTTGGTCTCTGGGGTGGCGGTCTCCTTAAGTGGAAGATTGTTGAAAATGTATTTTGTGATATATCTTGGTTATTTCAGTCAACATTTATAGAAGACTCATAGGCACTGTTTTAGGCACAGCAGCTACCAAGAGGAATAAAACACAACTTTGGACTTCAGTGAAATATTAGCTTGGAGCTTGGGTCACCTCCAAAACACTTGGATGAGTTGGTAAAGGAAGGAAACAGAGTGACTTAGAGCAAAGCCAAGCCAAGTGACATCTTTACGGTTACCATGTAAAGATGTCATCTGGCTGACATGCCTGCCAGACACTCTGAGCTTGTGCTTGCTGACAGGGCAGAGCCCAGGATAGCCTGAGGCTGGAATTTTTAAACTTGGTGTGCTTTAGAGCACCCTGTGGAGCTTTATATACCCAAACCCTATCCCAGACCAACTTCATCAACATTTCTTAAGGCATGAGAATCTGCATTCTTAAAGAGAACCCTGGGTAATAAACAACTAAGTCTATAAATCTAGGGCTCTGCTGCCCAATATAGTAGCTGCTGGCCACATCTGGCTATTTAAGTGCAACTGAAATAAGTTTAAATAAAAGTTTTAAATTCCATTCCTCAGTCACACCAGCTACATTTCAAGTACTCAGTCACTACCCTGTTGGGAAGAGCCAACACAGAACACTTCTGTCATCAGAGGTTTGGACTGGATGTTGCTGATGGAGCTGTCACAGGCTGGCAACTCTCAGCTCTCCTTCTCAAGGATCTATATATCTCTTCATTCCTTCCTTCCTTCTGACATGTATCTTATCTTACAGAGTCATTTGTATATTTTGTCTTCTTCTCCTCGAAAGGATTATAAATTATTTAAGCCCAGGGTCTGGTCTTTCTGGCCCTGTGACATAGTCAACACCCAATGAGCCTTTGTGTAATGAAATTAATCTAATTAAATTAAGTATCAGTTTATTAGACCTCTTTTGCATTTAGACTAAATCCGGATTTCATCAGTCTGGAAAAAAGATCAATCAGAGAGCAGGATTTTCCTAAATGACAGGCATTAGGATGGATGGGGGGAAGTTTATATGCTAAATTGAAAGCTTTTTATTCTTCTTTTTTAATTTAAATAAAAGTATGACTTTTAAAAGCACAAGGTTGGGCTGCCCTGGTGGTCTAGTGGATAAGAATCCTCCTGACAATGCAGGGAACATGGGTTCTATCCCTGGTCCAGGAAGATCCCACATGCCCATTCATCACAACTACTGAGCCCAGGCACCGAGAGCCCATGCTCCTTCCACAGCAAGAGAAACCACCACAATGAGAAGCTCGAGCACTGCAATGGAGAAGAGCCCCACTTGCCACAACTAGAGAAAGGCTGCACACAGCAGCGAAGACCCAGCACAGCCAAAAAAATAAAAGAAAATAAAAGCATAGGATTTGTATCAGCCCAAATTAGAAGAGACCCAGTAGGACTGTGAAAATTGCTGGCTTAATATCATTGTCATATCTGGGCACTTGGAAAGCACGTTTTAATTGATTCAGATATTTTCTTTATTTAGTAAGTGCCCACTATGTAGATGCCAGGCCAGTGTCATCATGAACAAGACAGAAAAGCTCTGTAGCTTTTCTGAGCTACTGTGAAGCTCACTTTAGCCCTGGCAGATAAAACATTGCCAAGGACTTGCTCTGCCCAGACAGCCTGGGACAGTAGAAGAGCATGGTTTGGGCTCTGGCCTCAGGTGTCTGGATTCACACAGATCCTCCATCACTCTGCTGGCTCCTTGATCTTTGCCAGCTTGTTTCATTTTTCTGAGTCTCCATTTCATCATCCATAAAAATAGATAAATTAATGTTTCCTACCTCATAGGGTTGTGAACACTAAATGAAATAACTTATGTAAAGTGCTTAGTGCAGTGCCTGTGGCATATAACAGCGAACTGCTGTTAGTAAGTATGGACTGATAATGACTACTACTCAGTCAACACGAACCCACAACAAACATTAGGTGTAAAAATGAGAAGTGTCTACAAGGTTAGAAAATAATTTATTTTTTTAGAAAATATGCTTCCTATCTTTCTTGGGCTAACAATTTAATTCCCTTTGCTTCTTATTTACATCTCTGCACCCAGAGTAACCGAGATCAATAGGTAAGTATGTTGGTAAATGCCCATCCTTTGCTTCATTTTTTGTTTCTTTGTTTGGCAAAGGATTTAATTCATTTGGAACATTTCTAAGACAATTAGAAATGGAAATATTCTGGTTGTCATTCAACCTCTCAGTATAGAGAGGTATATGTACTTCTAAACATAGTGCTTCCAAAGGAGAATTCTTTCAAGAGGTTACCATTAAACTGCAAAATTGACATCCTACTTAACTAGCATGCAAAGATTTAATTAGCATTGTCTTATTAAAATAAATATATTTTCTTAATTCTAAAAATGATATTGCCTTTGAAAGTATGTTCTGGAAATGAGCATTGGACTTTGAAGGCAGTAATGTGATAATTGGAGAGTTTGCAGGTTGAGCCTTTTCTGAGTCCTGCCCATTGTTTTGTCTGAGGGAGAAGGACAGCTGCTTATATACTTGTATTTCATATTAGAGTAAAACAGAATAAAATCGTGGTACCTACCAAAGTCTCCTGTAAAGATTCAGTCCAAACCAAACTGCAGAACTGTTCTTGTGCCTTTGTTCTAAAATCTTTCTAGAATTCTAGAAAACTGTTTTATCCTTAACTGAGGAATAGAGGATGTCTCAGTGGTACACGAGCATTTTGGCAAAGAGATGATCCATGCCTAAATCTATTAAGCGCCAATCATTTGGGAAGAATCTGTATTGCCTTTAAGAGCAATAAATTCTCCCAGCCAGCCACTCTATACTTTTGATACTTCATTGACCATCATACTCCTCTGATTCAAAGTCTGGGCTTCTTTGGGATGATTATGTGGGAGGTCACATGTTACATGTGGGTGTGTAGGCCATGGGCTATGGAGCCAGGCTGCCTCAGTTCAAATCCTGTTCCATCACTTTCTAGCTGTATATATTGAGCACATTACTGAATATCTCTGCATTGGTTTCTACTGTGTGAAAAGGGACAATCAGAGTTCCTGTCTCCCAAAGATGTTGTGAGGCAAAAGTAAAGCACTACATAAAGACTGGGCTTGAGAGAGAGAGGAGAAAGGAAAGAAAAGGAAAGGAAAGAGAAAGGTGTTCCAGATAATTTTCAGGAAATGTGTTCATTTCCTTGTTGGAAGAGTAGATATTAACTCAGTTTTCAGCACCTGACTGTATTTTCTAAGTTGAGAACTCCAGAGTAAATGTGTGATTATTGAGATTCCCAGGCACTGCTCAAGACATGCTCTTTCATTAAATCTTCGTAGTACCCATGTGAGGCAGATAGATGAAGATCCCCTTCCAACAGATGAGGAAACCATGGCTCAGAGAGTTGGACTAATTTGTCCAAGGTGATATAGATAGTGGCAGGATATGGACCTAGCTCTGTCTGCCTCTTTAGACCATTTCTTAAAAAAAAAAAAATTGCTAAGCATAATTTCTCTTAAAAAGCCAGGATTAAGTAGTGTTTTTCTGTCAGTCATAGGAAGGGCTGCTTACGTGGGTGCTACTATGAGTAGAAACTCAGAAAATAAGTGTCAAGTACCTAAAATCCTGGAGCTACCAGAGTCCTAAGACATCATCTATACTTGGCCCCAACTCATCCCTTACAGGCGGGAAAGATGGCCAGCATGATCTGAGTTGGAGGCACAACCAGAGCTAAGGACTCAGGTCATCTAACTGTTGGTCTAATCCACCAATCCTGGCACCACTCTGATTTTCAAGCTGCCTCCAAACCAGAAAAGATTCGCAACTAGATCGCATTATGGCCTGAGCTTTATGTTCTTGACTCAGTCTTATTTGAGATCTTAGACAAGTTACTTGACCTCTCTATAACACATAGGGATGATCATACATTATAGCATATACATGTAAGGCACCCACTATAGTGGTTAGTCCATAGTAATTCTTCTATTAAAGTAAGTCTATTAATAAAGTTAGCTATATTCATATTATTATTATAGTATTCATGAGGCCTCTTCTACCTTGAATGCTCAGTTCCGACTCCTACTAATTTTTCAAATCCACTTATTATATTTGAATATCTGTGCCCTTTCTTACAAAGTTTGCAACATACACAGTCCATCATCAAATTTTAAAAAGTTAATGCATTTTAAAAATTAAACTTGTGATTTGGTTGTGCTTATGTAGAACAGACCAACCATTATTATTTTAGAACAGACCAACCATTATTATCAATTCACTAGCATGTTTTAAAAACATCAGTAGACATTGTCTAGCTGACCTAATTTTTTGGAATAAACTGGCCATCAGCATGATTGATTGAGCTATCCTGTCTGTGATCCACCTAAGCGAAGGTTAAGATGGAGGTTACTAAACAAGCCACTGAACTTTTACTAAATGGAATGACATTTTCCTCTGCTTCTAATAAACGAACGGTAACTGATTAATGGAGTGCTGGAGGCCAACATTCTTCAGAGAGTTTTGGACCCTGCCCATTTAGACCCTGCCAGAATATGAATTTCAACTAACCCAAGACTAAGTGAAGCAGTGTGGGGTTCCATAAACAGCCCTGTGTTTGGAGGGTAGGAATGCAGTCAAGCTTGGCCTCCAAATATGTGATCTCACCTCTCTGAGGTGTCCCTCTATGAAATGAGAGCTTGTTTTAGATGTGCCAGGTGATCTCCAAGGTCTTATCCAACTTTCATAGTTTGTATTTCTCATATTTCAAAGGGAGATGAGCCTGTTTGCCTTTGATCAGTTGAAACCAAACCAGATTCTGAAGTAGATTTATTCCCCAGGGCTCTTCCACAAGCCCCTTCCCGACCATACCAAGCCACCTATTTAGATTTGGGTTCATCCCAACTGGCTCTGGGCTTCTGGCTTTTGTTTTCTTTTGATCTTTTAAATTTTTTCTTTTGCAACTCTTCAGTCCATGCGTCCTAGCCTGTTCTGTTTACCATGCCTGGCCAACCCTCCCACAAGGGCTAATGTGCTGTCCATGCCCAGTTCCTCTCAGGAACCTAATAAATTGTGGCTCCAGCTTATACCCTCAACTTGGAGACCAGCTGCACCTCTGAGCTTTTCCCAGAGGTGCTGGCTGATGCTTTACCTGCAGTGTGATGGATTTGCCCCAGCCCAAAACAGGAAGGAAAATTTGGGGTAATCAAAAGATCATGTGTGGCCATCTTCTGCTTTACACACTACTGCATTTGTACTGCCTAAGCATACCAGAGGATTTTTGAGTCCTTATTAGTTAAGAATAACATATACAAGAAGAAAATAAAATTAGGAAAGGGATGATCACAATTTCCTCTAGGAATCAGAAAAACCAACAATGAATTTTAAAGTGGTCAGATCAGGAACTGCTGAATTGAGGATCAAGGCACCTGTGTTTTATTTTGTTCCTCTGCCAATTAACTTGGTCATGCTGGATCACCTAGGGTATCTCTAAGGTCCTACCTTTTAAAGTAGGTGTTCCAAAAGAAAGGGGTGTAAAATGAATTTCTGTAAATGTAATGCTCTTTTAAAAAGCACTAAAGTGTTGAAGGAGGAGAAGGGGATGACAGAGGATGAGATGGCTGGATGGCATCACCGACTCGATGGACGTGAGTTTGAGTGAACTCTGGGAGTTGGTGATGGACAGGGAGGCCTGGTGTGCTGTGATTCATGGGGTCGCAAAGAGTCGGACCCGACTTAGCGACTGAACTGAACTGAACTGAATACTCTTTTAAAAAGTGCTAAAGTGTTGAAGAAGAATCTTGAGAGTCCTTTGGACTGCAAAGAGATCAAACCAGTCAATCCTAAAGGAAATCAACCCTGAATATTCACTGGAAGGACTGATGCTGATGTTGAAGCTCCAATACTTTGGCCCCCTGATGTGAAGAGCTGACTTATTAGAAAAGACCCTGATGCTGGGAAAGACTGAGGGCAGAGGAGAAGAGGGTGGCAGAGGATGAGATGGTTAGATAGCATCACTGGTCAATGGACATGAATTTGAGCAAACTCTGGAAGATGGTGAAGGATAGGGAAGCCTGGCATGCTGCAGTCCATGGGGTTGCAAAGAGCAGACATAACTGAGCGACTGAGCAACAACAAAAGAAGTTTTCTTCAGAGCAAAGAGTCACACCCACACCTTAATACGCTGAGCTTTTAATTATAGGTTTTCACGTGGCAAGTATTTGCCGATAATATTTGAAAGTTCAGTTCAGTCTCTCAGTCGTGTCCAACTCTTTGTGGACACGACTGAGTGACTGAACTGAACTGAACTTTCAAATATTATCGGCAAATACTTCCCACGTGAAAACCTATAAAACTGACATCTAATTATCAGATACTCCCATTAGCTCAGCATTATTGGTGATATTGTTACCTATGGTGATATTTAAATAGTTCAGAGATTTCAAACTGGCCTCATGCCATTACAGGCCTCATAAAGCACATAGTTTTGTTTTGTTTTGTTTTAGCTTGTACAGATATAAATATCTGTGGATGCCTTTTGGAGTGCATGCACTCTCCAGCTTTTTACATGACCATTATTTCCTTCCGTGTTCTACTCAACTGACTTTACCCACCTGACCCCTGAAGGCACTGCAGTTTGAGATTCTTGGCATAATCATCAAACTCCATGCCTCTGTAACAATTTAATAACCAAAAAAGAGAAACAAAGGAAAGAATGAAGGGCAGGAAGAAGGATTACCTCTCTGAAATGGTGAGAAGTGTAGTTTTCATGACACTGGAGAATGGACTGATGAGATGACTTCCCGAGGATTGTGTTGGTCTCGGAAGCTGTGACTGTCTTTCTTCTTGACCCACTTACTGTGAGATAAATAAAATAGGACTCAGAGTACTGGACTTGCTCAAGGTAACCTGAAAAGTTTGTGGTGAAGCCAAAATGAAGAATCGTTTCCCTGGTGTCCTCATTCTGTTGCTCAGCCCATTCACACATACTGCTGCACTCTTTGCTGATGAATAATGTGGGCTTTCAGGAACAGTTCCTTATGCAAAAGAGCCTCTTCGAGCTCCATTACATCCTTGCAAGGGGATACACTTTATTGTTGCCTTAATGTATTATGGAGGTGATTATAGCTCTTTCTCCCGTTCGCACCCTCCATCTGTGGTCACTAACACACGCTACAGGCTGCTTCACTTTGGATAATGTGCGAACAAGGAGCATAATTTTGGGAAATGGTTGGAGAAAGAAATCTAAAAGTCAGAAAGGGTCAAGGGCCAGAAGAAAGTGCAAGAAACGAATGCCTTTAAAAACAGTTCTTGCAGATTCAGAGTTCAGAATGCATTAGCAAGACCTTCTTTCTTTCTTAAGGGAAATAAAATACACCCTTCAATAAGAAAGCCCTGCAATCTCTCTCTTCTCTCTCTCTCTGGTTCTACCTGCTGTAGCCATCTGCCTTGTTAGATGGCCTCTGGCCAAGTCCTTTTCAGAACTTGCAGTTGCTGCTACCAAAATGGCAGTCTACTGATTTCCACCACCCTTTCATCCTCAATGCCCATTAAGAGACTCCGATTCAATATGAGACACCAAACCTGTAAGTAGTGATGGCTAACACCTGTTGAGCACTTGCCATGTGCCAGATCCTCTACCAAAAGTTCCCTATTTAACATCTCATCCTAATTCTCTTACCAAAGAAGGTTTTATGATAGCCAGTTTCTGAAAAAAGGAACCAGACTTAGAAAACTTCAATAACTTGCTCAAGGTTACAGAGCTGAATTTGACACCAGGTCTGCTTCTCCAGAAACTTCACTCTTAACTCTATGCTAAATTCCTGTTTCAAAAAGCTTAAAGACTTTGTGAATCTAAATCATCAGGCACTTGTACCTGGAGCAGAAGTTCCCTATGGGAGGTCAATCCATAGAGTGAGGTTTGCTCTACCGTACCACCCCCACTTCAGGCCCCATAACAGGAGAGTGGATAGAGAGAGAATGTGTATGGAGACAATTTTTCTTTTTAACCAGAAGGAAAGCTTACTTGAATAAAAATCCCTTCTCTCCATTATTCAAGCCATTCCCAAAAGAAGACAATCAAACCTGAATTCTGTGTTAGCCCTGGATCTATGCCCTATTTTTCTGAACATTATGTACATGGTGTGAATTTGGCCACCAAAGAAACTTTGCATAAAAGCATACGTCTGCTGAAGGCATTTTCTTCAGCTTTTAGCAGGTCAAAGTTTTAGTTCTTCATTGATGTAACTAATAGTGTCTATGAGATGATGTTAATTTCCAGGTGAGAGGTTTCTGTTTCACAATTTGCTTGCCTGCAACAAGTTTTAATTTAGCCCCAGTGCAATATTTGCTCTCTGGGTTTCTAACATTAATTTCAATAATACTGGGTAAAAATATAATGGAAATGGTAAGCAATAATAATTTTTGAAATAATTAGAAAAAAATAACTCTTTTTCTAAATACCTGTCATACCCAAGAGTCTTAAAGACATTTGCTTATTCATTACCTCCCAATCTCACTGCAGAGTGAGAATGAAATTTAACGGGCAAATTTGATGAGGTTCCAGAGATTCAAATAAGGATTTGCGGTCTCAGTCTGTGCTGGACTCTTTCCCAGATTCTGGGCTGAATACTTTCACATAGATTATTTTATTTAGTTTCCACATATGAAGTATGTATAATTAGTCTTACTTTAAGCCATGGAAACTGAGACACAAAGAATGTATGTAGTTTGTATAAGGTAACACTTCTAGTAAGTAAGTGAAGAAGTCTGATTCTGAATCCAGATCACTTGATTCCCCCAGGACAGAATCCTTTCTGTAATTTGAGAGCTATCTGGGTTTAGTGTAACTACAATTTGCACAACCATCATGTGACTGTGACTTGCTTATTTCTTTTGCCCAACTCCCTAAGAACTTAATGCATAAAGATTCTAGCTCAAATTCCTATCAAACTAACATCCATCTGCATGATTCAATGGGGGAAATGGGAATCAGTGCCAATTTCACTGATGGTGATGACCATGCAGTCCATTTCCTTTGAAATTTTATATGCAGAGCAGAGTGTTCCAAACATATATAAAAGAAGCATCAAATTTAATTATATAATTGCTCGTGGACTCTTTGAAAGGCATCACTGGCCAATTCTGGGCCTTTAAAGCTATGGTTTGCTATTATTTAAGGGACCGTTCCTTTAAACAGCCACACTTGTTTATGGAAGACACAGTCTTCTCACATTTGACCAACTTTGGTCCAATTAGCCCTAGAACAAATCAGTTTTACTTTTTAAAATAATCTGTGCTAGCCATTTGTTATTTGTTGCAGAATTTAAGATCTTAATTTGTGTGTGGGTGATAAAAGCTGGCCTGTATTGTGATTCACTTACTTTATTATAGTAAAAAGCCCTAACATTAAATGTTGTTGGTGTTCAGTCGCTAAGTCATGTCCAACTCTTTGCAACCCCACTGACTGCAGTATGCAGGCTTCCCTGTCCTTCACTTAAACTTACCATCTTCCATTTTTTAAGTGTATAGTCACACTGTTGTACAGAGCTCTCAAAACTTCTTCATCTTAGAAAACTGATACTCTTATCAGGTTTCCAATATGAAGTTTAAAATTTTTTCAAAATCTCTCTCTTTCCCCTCCCTACAGTCCTTAGCAACCACCTCTCTACTTTCTGATTCTGTGCTTTTGATTATTTAAATAATTCATATAGGTGGAATCTTGTAGTATTTGTCTTTTGTGACTGACATTTTATCTAGTGTAAATGTCCCCGGGGGCCATTCATATTGTAGATGTGACAGGATTTCCTTCTTTTTTAAAGCTTTTTTAAAGCTGTATAAGATCCCACTTTATGTATATGCCATATTTTCTTTTTCCATTCATCCATCAGTGGACATCTGGGTTGCTTCCACTTCTTGCCATTATAAATGACACTGCAGTTTATATTGGTGTGCACATACCTGTTTGAGATCATGCTTTGAATTCTTTGGGATAAATACCCAGAATTTGGGTTGCTGGATCATATTGTTATTCTATTTCTAATTTTTTGAGGAGCCTTCCATACTGTTTTCCATAATGGCTACACCATTTTACATTCCAACCCATAGTGCACAAGAGTTTTAATTTCTTCACATCCTCATCAAAAGTTTGTTCTTTTCTGTTCTTTTGACAGTGGCTATCCTCTTGGGGCCCAACTTCATTCTTTTGCATCTGGATACCCACACCATTTGTTGAACAGACTATCCTCTCCTCATTGTATAGTCTTGGCACTCTTGTCAAAGATCTGATAATATATGGAAGAGCTTATTTCTGGGCTTTCTGTTCCATTGGTTTGTATGTCTATCTTTGGTCATTATTACTTTGTAGTATGTTTTAAAATCAGGAAGTGTGATGCCTCCATCTTTGTTCTTTGTTTTCAGGATTGTTTTGGCTAGTCAGGGTTCCTTAAGATTCCATGTAAATTTTAATATTTTTTATTTAATTATCTTTAAATATTGTCATTGGGATTTTGATAGGGATTGCATTGAATCTATAGATCCTTTGGAGTAGATAGTATCTTAACAGTAGTAAGTCTTCCAGTCTATGAACATGGAATTTCTTTCCATTTATTTTCATCTTCTTTAATTTCTCTTAGCAGTATTTTGTAATTTTCAGTGTACAAGTCTTTCACCTCCTTGGTTGAGTTACTTTATTCCTAAGTATTTTATTATTTTTGATGCTATTGTAGATGGGATTCTTTCCTTAATTTCCTTTTTGGATGGGTCATTAACATGTGTAACAACACAACTGATTTTGTGTCCTGCAGTATTGTTTAAATTGTTCATTAGTTTTAACAGTTTGGAGGTTTTTTGCATGACACCTTTAGGGCTTTCTACATAGAAGATCATATCATCAGCAAACGGAGAAGGTGATGGCACCCCACTCCAGTACTCTTGCCTGGAAAATCCCATGGACGGAGGAGCCTAGTAGGCTGCAGTCCATGGGGTGGCGAAGAGTCGGACATAACTGAGCGACTTCACTTTCACTTTTCCTATTTGGATGGCTTTTATTTCTGTCTCTTGTCTAATTGCTCTGCCTAGGAGTTCTAGTACTAAGGTAAATAGGAGTGGCTTAGTTCTAAGGTAAATAGGAGTGCCAATCCTTGCATTGTTCATGATTTTAGATGAAAAATTTACACTCTTTCACCACTGAGGCTGATTTTAGCTGTGGGCTTTTCATATAGAGGTTTTATTATGTTGAGGTGGTTTTCTTTTACTCTTAGTTTGTTGAGTGTTTTTATCATGAAAGGGTGCTGGATTTTGTCAGGTGCTTTTTCTGAATCAACTGAGATAATCATGTGGGTTTTGTCATCTGTTCTGTTAATATGGTGTACAGTGATTGATTTTCATATATTGAATCATCTTTGTATTCTATGTATGAATCCAACTTAATCGTAGCGTATAATCCTTTCAACGTGCCATTGAATTCAGTTTGCTAGTATTTTGTTCAGGATTTTTGGATCAATATTCATCAGATATTGGTCTGTAGTTTTCTTCTCTTGTTGCAATAATGGCTTTACTTTTAAACACTGTTAATGAATGGCTCCTGAGACATAACCTATGTTTTAAAATGGTATAGGGACTCTGTGAAGCTTTGTTCTATGTATAATGTTCAAAAATAAGTCTTGGAGAATAAAATATAGAGAATTTACAATGGTATACAAATAGAAACATCTTAAACACCTCCTTTTGTGTTAAGGAAGTTTTATTCTCAGTTCCCAAAGGAACTGAATGCTAGTTTGAGAGAATATATCTTCCCTCTATGTTTGATATGATAGCTGACATTCTGAGCTTGTGTGGTGTGTTTGTTTAAAGAGGTTTGTGTATGTGTAAAGGGGAATTTTGAATATTTCAATATAATAACCTCATCATATAAACTAAAATGGAGGGATTCCACATGACAATATTCAAAAAGGATAGCCCCATAAAAGATACTCTTCAATGGTAACAGACTGTTTTGGGAGTTTCACACAACTTAAATATATGTTTTACTTTCTGCCATGTTTTCTTCAGTTCAGTCAGAATTTTAAAATTAGTTGAAATTCCATCTCAGATGTATTAAAGGTATATTTATACTCCTGGTTTTTCTATTATGAATTAAAATTAAGGAAAAACCTGGGGCAAAAGTGTTCTTATCTGAACATATATTGTGACCACTGTCCCTATTTTAAGATTACTGTAAATGGAAACAAGAGTAGAATAAACTCGTGGAGTTAATGATGTTTGGAAAATGCTATTCTCTGAGGTATGCTTTTATTTTATGGAATTTCTTGATAAAAGTCACAATCAGGTAGTGTTAAACATTGAAAAGTTTTGCAGATCCATGATATGTGGTCAAGTATCCACATCCAGAGGAGGAGGATGTCAGTATGTTTCACCCCACTGAGGATAGTGAGCATCTAGCATTACACATGGCAAGCCACTCCAGTACTCTTGCCTGGAAAATCCCATGGATGGAGGAGCCTGGTAGGCTGCAGTCCATGGAGTCGCTAGGAGTTGGACACAACTGAGCGGCTTCCCTTTCACTTTTCACTTTGATGCATTGGAGAAGGAAATGGCAACCCACTCCAGTGTTCTTGCCTGGAGAATCCCAGGGATGGGGGAGACTGGTGGGCTGCCATCTATGGGGTCGCATGGAGTTGGACACGACTAAAGTGACTTAGCGGCAGCATTACACAGCACATGGCCTCCCTTCTCCGGCTTCTGATTTGCCAGATCTGTACTCGATGGTTTTTTAAAATTCCATCTTGTTAGACCAGGAACTTGGTTTGTGTATTTTATAAAACAACCTGAAAAATGTACAATTTTTCATTCTTTCTACATATATATATATATATATATATATATATGTAACAAATAGAGAACTGCAGGACTATTTGTAGCATTATGCTTCTTGGTCCCTCACAAGGATAACTGTGTTTTGTAAAGAATGAGGGTAGTAATAGTAGCTAATATGAATTGAGAGCTTGCTGTGTATTGAACACTAGGCTTCAAACATGTTATATGCTCTTCTTTATTGAATCCTTACAGTAATCTTCTGAAGATAAAGAAAACACTAGTCACTGAAGTACCTTCAGTACTCAAAGCTGAATTGCATTATAGCAAGTGTAAGAAAATATATATCTCTATTTTTAATATCTTAGCAAATGACTGGACTAGTCTTGGGAGAACAGGACAGACACTGAATCCATAATGACTTTTACGCATGATGTAATCTAAAAATCCAGCGGCATTAGCTAC
Organism: Bubalus bubalis; assembly: GCF_019923935.1. Classification (NCBI taxonomy): domain Eukaryota; kingdom Metazoa; phylum Chordata; class Mammalia; order Artiodactyla; family Bovidae; genus Bubalus; species Bubalus bubalis. Next base: position 22,415,746 of record NC_059177.1, on the reverse strand, counting down.
TGTATGATCTTTACAAGCAGGTGAGCAATACATATTTGACTCCAGAAGACCTTATCAAAATCAATAGATGATACATGGCTAAATAAAATCAAATATCTCCAGCTTTCCTTCTTTTATTTATCCTCCAATAACCACTGCATGCTGCTACTGCTGCTGCTGCTAAGTCGCTTCAGTTGTGTCTGACTCTGTGCGACCCCATAGACGGCAGCCCACCAGGCTCCCCCGTCCTTGGGATTCTCCAGGCAAGAACACTGGAGTGGGTTGCCATTTCCTTCTCCAATGCATCAAAGTGAAAAGTGAAAGTCAAGTCATTCAGTCATGTCCGACTCTAGCGACTCCATGGACTGCAGCCTACCAGGCTCCTCCGTCCATGGGATTTTCCAGGCAAAAGTACTAGAGTGGGGTGCCATTGCCTTCTCCAAACCACTGCATAGCTAAAATTAAATAGATGAGAGCTATAATAAGATAACAAATATAATTAACTTTTATAAGCATTTAATATCTGCCAGGCACTACACTAAGAGCTTTACATAGATTCTTTTAGTTCTCTCAATAATCCTATGAAAGAGATACTTTTATGACCAATCCTGCTTTAGGGTTGAAGAAGCTGAGGCTTTAAGAGGTTAAATAACATGCCCTTGTTATTTAACATGTTAAATAAGGTTGAATAACATACCCTTGTATAGCTATTAAGTGACCATGTCATTTCCTATGAGACGGATGAAATCATGCATGTAAAATTATATATATACATGTATAAGTGTATTTGTATTTTTAATGAAGACCAATAGTGTGGTGGACTAGAGTCCTTTTACAATTTCATTCAGTCAAAATCAGATGTGTCTATGAGAATACAAGAAAAACTGATATTTTTCTTTTGCAGTTCTGTTAAATTAATTTTTTGCATAAGAATAATTGAGCTAGATCAGCTGTGGCTGAATATGTCTACCATTTGGAAAAGAAAGAATTCATGAAAACAAATGAAGAATACAATTAAAATACAAAGAGGAATGACCTTTTAATTTTTTTTTGAGCCATAAATATATGTAGTTTCTAAAGTCACCTTCATCTTGAAAGAAATGATATCTGTGGGCTTTTCCAAGTGTTTTTATTAAGTGTGTGTGTATGTGTGTACCTGTGTGTTTAATGATTTCACTCAGTAATACAAAAAGTCCCAACTTAATCATAAAAGTGAAGGAACATTAAAATTAGTTTAGTAAGTGTAATAATATATTAAAAGTATTCTACAAATTAAAAGCTTGTTTAATTACTTCGAATGTTATTAGATTTATAAGTGATTGTCTTTTTAGTAGACAAAGAAAAGCTATAATGTAGAACGTATATGGAGTAAACATAACATTTGTCCTAATCTGATTTTCAGGCACATCTCCAGACTTTGATTTGGCTGAAATAACTTATGCCATAGAGCTGTGCACATGCCTGGAATTGAGAGATACAGGTAAAGAGACTCCAGATTGCTTCCTGCCTTTTGAAACTCCAGGAAATCATCCCTTCAGACTCTGGAATTCTACGGTTTTCAACAGAGACTTTGCTTAAATGTTTACATTTTTTGCTTGCTGTCTTTCATACCAGTACATAGTGCTCGTGTTTTGTTAAAACTTAACAATTGTCAGGAGTTCAACTTGCTTGGCAAGCCAGCATGGCTAGGATGAGCTTTGTCTTAGCAGCTTACCAGATGGTGCTGAGCCTGCTCATGACTTCATTAACTGGGTCTTCCCTACAAAGTAGTGAGTGTCCACAACTTTGTGTATGTGAAATTAGGCCCTGGTTTACCCCTCAGTCAACGTACAGAGAAGCTACCACTGTTGACTGCAATGATCTCCGCTTAACAAGGATTCCCAGCAACCTTTCCAGTGATACTCAAGTGCTTCTGTTACAGAGCAATAACATCGCCAAGACTGTGGATGAGCTACAGCAGCTTTTCAACCTGACGGAGCTAGACTTCTCCCAAAACAACTTTACAAATATTAAGGAGGTAGGGCTAGCAAACCTGACCCAGCTCACCACTCTACATCTGGAGGAAAATCAGATTACGGAAATGAATGATTATTGTCTACAAGACCTCAGCAACCTTCAAGAACTCTACATCAACCATAACCAGATTAGCACTATTTCTGCCAATGCTTTTTCAGGCTTAAAAAATCTTTTAAGGCTCCACCTGAACTCCAACAAATTGAAAGTGATTGATAGCCGCTGGTTTGATTCCACACCCAACCTGGAAATTCTCATGATTGGGGAAAACCCCGTGATTGGAATTCTGGATATGAACTTCAAACCTCTCTCAAATTTGAGAAGCTTAGTTTTGGCCGGAATGTATCTCACTGATATTCCTGGAAATGCCTTGGTGGGCTTGGATAGCCTCGAGAGTCTGTCATTTTATGATAACAAACTAGTCAAAGTCCCTCAACTTGCCTTGCAAAAAGTTCCTAACTTGAAATTCTTAGACCTCAACAAAAATCCCATCCACAAAATCCAGGAAGGGGACTTCAAAAATATGCTTCGGTTAAAAGAACTGGGGATCAACAATATGGGGGAGCTCGTTTCTGTGGATCGCTATGCCCTGGATAACTTGCCTGAACTCACAAAGTTAGAAGCCACCAATAACCCCAAATTATCTTATATCCACCGCTTGGCTTTTCGAAGTGTTCCTGCCCTAGAAAGCTTGATGTTGAACAACAATGCTCTGAATGCCGTTTATCAAAAGACAGTAGAATCCCTTCCTAATCTGCGTGAGATCAGTATCCACAGCAATCCCCTGAGGTGTGACTGTGTCATCCACTGGATTAACTCCAATAAGACAAACATCCGCTTCATGGAGCCCTTGTCTATGTTCTGTGCCATGCCACCTGAATACAGAGGGCAACAGGTAAAGGAAGTTTTAATCCAGGATTCCAGTGAGCAGTGCCTCCCAATGATATCTCATGACACATTTCCAAATCATTTAAACATGGATATCGGCACCACGGTTTTCCTAGACTGTCGGGCCATGGCTGAGCCGGAACCTGAAATATACTGGGTCACGCCCCTCGGGAATAAGATAACTGTGGAAACCCTTTCAGAGAAATATAAGCTAAGTAGTGAAGGTACATTGGAAATATCTAAAATACAGATTGAAGACTCAGGAAGATACACTTGTGTTGCCCAGAATGTGGAAGGGGCAGACACTCGAGTCGTGATGATTAAGGTTAATGGAACCCTTCTGGATGGTGCCCAGGTGCTGAAAATATATGTCAAGCAGACAGAATCTCATTCCATTTTAGTGTCCTGGAAAGTCAATTCCAATGTCATGACATCAAACTTAAAATGGTCATCTGCCACCATGAAGATTGACAACCCCCATATAACATACACTGCCAGGGTCCCGGTAGATGTTCACGAATACAACCTAACACATCTGCAGCCTTCCACAGATTATGAAGTGTGTCTCACAGTGTCCAATATTCATCAGCAGACTCAAAAGTCATGTGTTAATGTCACAACCAAAAATGCTGCCTTTGCACTGGACATTTCTGATCAAGAAACCAGTACAGCCCTTGCTGCGGTAATGGGGTCCATGTTTGCCGTCATTAGCCTTGCGTCCATTGCTGTGTATATTGCCAAAAGATTTAAGAGGAAAAACTACCATCATTCATTGAAAAAGTATATGCAAAAAACCTCTTCCATCCCACTAAATGAGCTGTACCCACCACTCATTAACCTCTGGGAAGGTGACAGCGAGAAAGACAAAGATGGTACTGCAGACACCAAGCCAACTCAAGTTGACACATCCAGAAGCTATTACATGTGGTAACTCAGTGGATATTTTGCTTCTGGTAGTAAGGAGCACAAAGACGTTTTTGCTTTATTCTGCAAAAGTAACAAGTTGAAGACTTTTGTATTTTTGACTTTGCTAGTTTGTGGCAGAGTGGAGAGGACGGGTGGATATTTCAAATTTTTTTAGTATAGCGTATCGCAAGGGTTTGACACAGCTGGCAGCGTCTCTAGGCTTCCAGTTTGTGTTCGGTTTTTATTCTTATCATTATTATGATTATTATTATTATATTATTATTATTATTTTGTTTTAGTTGTTGTGCTAAACTCAGTAATGCTGTTCTAACTACAATGCTCAATAAAATGATTAATAACAGGTTGGGGTTCCCCTGTGCTTTTACCAGTAGCATGACCCCTTCTTCTGAAGCCATCAGCAGACAGTACCCTGTCCTCCAAAAAGCTAACACAAGGTTGTGAAGCAGCATTGAAACTTTTGTAGCAATCTAGTCTATAGACTTTTAACTCAAGAAGCTAAGGCTAGACTTGTTACCTTTGTTGAATGATGTTAGTTGACTGTACTGTAATGTTGTATCAACTAAATTGAATGTTTGCTTTTGAACAACAACTTTTCTTTTTGTAATAGTTAAAAGGCTTAGAACAAGCTAACAGGCAATAGAAATATGTATATCAGATTTTTTATGTAACAAACTACACGTTAATTGTTACCTTATTCTTTTTATCTTTAGTAGACACTTTTAAAAAAAAAAAGAATAATTTTGTTGTGTTTAACTCACCAACATGTGGTGTATAATGAAGACAGAACTATAATAAATTAGTTTTGTTCTGATTTTTTAGAACACTTGCAATAATGTATCATTTATACTTCTTGCTAGTTGCAGTGGTGATATTTTTCACATCCCTAATAACAACCACCAAAATAAATTACCCACAGCGTGTTGCTTTTTAAAACTAGGCCTAAAAATTTTTGATTTCTTTTTCTAAGGGAAGAAATAAATATTTTAATGAAAAGGATTTCTATATTTTAAATATTACTGATGAGACCTAATGGAAGGAAAAGTTCATATGAAGAAAGAAGGTATATTACTGTATCCCATGTAGAGCTAAATGTAGCAAAAGACATAGATACATTGGCTATGTCACATTCCTTCTCTGTAAGGGTCTTGTTAAAATCTGATTTTTTTTTTAGTAGTAGTCACATTCCCCTTCAGTCTAAAACATAAGCTCCAAAATGTATTGCATGCTATTCCTTTCACAGCAGTCATTATGCCTAGATACATAATAATCCACATATCAGTGGGGAGATAGCTACTGAGAAAAGTAAGTGATTAACAGAAGAGAGAACAACTTCTCTATAATTGGCATTTGTACATCCAAATAATATATATATAAACAGTTTTGCAGAATAATGTGTTTCCCGAATAATGTGTATGAAATTTAGAACAGCAGGAGCCAGATTTAGGTAGGAGGCCAGATCCACAAAGTAGGGGAGGGGGAAGATTTAAAGGTATAGTTAGAGGAAAGAGGACCCACTTGAAGATGCAGATTGATACAGCAGAGAAATGTTTTTAAAAGACTGTTCCAGCTGGCACCTGCTCCCAGAGACATGCTGTCACACCAGGAACGATGAGATTGTAAAAAGAAATTGAGAGCAAGCGGGTGCCAGCTGAGCAAAAGCAAGGAAAAGGGTGAACGAAGTGCAGGTGAGGAAGGATGAAGGATTTCTTTGTAAAATTCCTGTTCTGTGTGTGTGAATCGCTTAGAAAAAAATCGTCACCTTCCTTCCCATAGTGTCTACTGTGTAGAAGAGAAGTTCAAATGCTGAAGCAAGTGAGCTGCATAGAAAAAGAGCATCCGAATAAGAGCATCTCTTTCCACAGCCTTCATTTGTTGGCAGAAAAACTGGGGCCCAGGGAAGGGTTGTAACTTGCCCTGGTCAGACTTTTATCCATGGAGAAGGCTGCCTCCATCTGTTGCTCTGGGACCAGCAGCCTTCTAGACTGCGGTGCAGAGCTTCTCTTACAGTTCTCACAACCTCTGGTGCCCTTGCTTCACAATGGCATCTTCAAGTTCCCATTTATTCAGGACATATTTTAGCAAAAGGGCAAACGAAAGGGTCAGGAAAGCTTCTGCCTCACGGGTATTTGCCAGTTACATGTGGGATACACCGGGGACTAGAGATGCTTTGGATGCAGCCTTGGTGGGGGAGGGTTTCCTGCTGAGGACTCTTGTCTTCAAATATCTACAAAAAGTAATGGACTATCCAACAAAGTCTTCTGCTAATTCTGCAAACTGTGAAAGGAAAATGATACCAAAGCATTAGGCCCAGACCAGGGAGGAGGCATTGTTTATCCCATACAGCAATGACTTGAACCTGGCACATAATCAGCACTCAAATATTAGTGGCATAAATGGAAAAACAACAACAACAATGACAAAACTACTTCCCTATTCTGGATATGTAACAAGGGATCGCAAGAGTCGGACATGACTTAGCGACCAAACCACCACCACCACCACTAAGCAGCAGGAAATCCAAGTGTTTTTTGCCAACTATCTTCAGCCAGGTCAGTTTGGGGGTAAAACCCTTTAACTCCTTCTGCAATAAAATATTTGAGCTTCTTTTTCCTTGTCCGTGCTACTTGGTTTGGTTTTCAGTCGAGAGAAAGCAAAATGGTATAGTACTTTTTTTTACCCTAACCAAGTATTTTCTCATTTGTACCTAATTTAATTTGATACATTAGACAGCCAGTGAAATTAGACATCAAACTAGGTCTTGACTGGTAATGGAAGTTATATCACCTTTACCAATGAAGTGACTATTATAGGTCACTTTGTAATTTCATATTTTTCCCGTTCACTTCCTGTACCCTCAGGGCATATAATGTATCTCTAACTTGATTTTACAAGGTTATTTTTGGATCAGTTTCTCAAAACAGGCATTCCCAAATTTGCCTAATTGAACTGATGCCATGAATATAAAAACAAATGCAATGCTTGATTATCAAATTTTCTAATTTGCCTGTGTGATTGGCCAAAAGGTATTACATCCATTCTTTCACAAACAAACAATACTGAAATCTATTATCTTCTCTCATGTGGTTTTCTATTTATTCATTCATTTATTTGCTAAGGACACCATGATCACTCCTTTACTTGGTGTTTGCTTTCTATCTCTGTAGTCACGTTCCAGGGCATTTTCTTTTCTTCATTACTGGGGAAGAATTTTCCACATCCCTAACATTTTGCCAGGAAAACCATACTTTTTGCCTTTCTATTCACTGAAAAGGGGAGTTTACTTCCGATGCATTCTAAATACAACTGAAAAATGCCTTCTTCACCTAAGTTCTGTCACTCTCACTCTGCTGGCGAATAGACTTTTTTTTTTTTTTTTTTTGTTATTCATAAGGGATTACCTGCAGGGAAAATGTTTCTTAAAAGACTTCGACAATCACCATTCATCCAGAGCTCTGGAATGATTTTGACCTAGAATCCCTGCAGGACTTGATCTGATCTGGTGTTGGCAAGATTTCTGCTCTGCCCCCCTTGCAGTGATACCAGCTCCTTCACTCTGTTCTCCAAGTCAGGAACTTAGGGTACATGGTAAAAATAAGGAGATAGCAAGGGAGTGCTTTATTTTTGTACCTGCTTATTCAGCATTGCCCAGCACAGGTTGAGAGAACTAAATGGATGTCTAGTATTGTAGAGCTCCTCAGACACTTGATGGTACTAATATGAAGTACATAGCATTTCCCAGTCATTTCACCATTAGGCTACTTCAGGCTACTATTCTGTATTACAGATCCTGAGAATTTGAAGATTTAATTTAATCTCCAAAATAGTCCTGATAAACTGGGTATTTATTCTTCACAATTTTATAGAAAAGACAACCAAGGCCCATTTGCTGTTGTTGTTCAGTCACTAACTCGTGCCAGCTCCTCTGTCCTCCACTATCTCCTGGAGTTTGCTCAAATTCATATCCATTGATCTGGTGATGCTATCTAACCATCTCCTCCTCTGCTGCTGCCTTCTCCTTTTGCCTGACGCCATTCAGTTCTGTAAGTGGGTGGCCAGGATGGGGCCCTTCACTTCCAGTCTCCTCCACATCCACCTGGCACCCTTCTAAGGTGGAGGGTGGGGAGCATCTACCAAAGGTGAGAGGCTGGAGGTCACAAGCATGTGGAAGAAGGCAGAGAAAGCACATACCGGAGAATTCATGGGAGATGACTCTGCAAACTTTATATCTTCAAGTTCTTCTCTCTTCCCCTCTAAAGCTTTGTGCTAGGAATTCCTGAGATACCCATCAAAACTATGTTCACATGAGGCTTAACTTTAATTCTAACCTTCAATTCTCCTATAATCTCTCTGTTACATGCTCAGAAAATTTTAAAGATTCTGTGGAAGAAATTCCAAGCTCCTCCGTTCCTTAGCAGAAAATCATGGAAGGTGTATGTAAAGTTAGTAACAAACTCAGTCTATAGCTCTGAAGCTTAAAGAGGGAAATGTGGAATTCCTATAACTGTAAGGGTGTGTCTGACATACTTGGAAAAAATGGGTTTTGCATAACCACCAAGTTTATGGAGTTGGTGAGATCTTTTTATTCAGGGATTTCTCTGTTTCCAGGGGAAAAAAGTATCCAGAGGCTGAAAGACATTAAAAGGATGTCTTGATTTCTTGTTTTTAATAAATGTGATAGCCCTCTTGACATACTCGAGTTTTGTCAGTTGTATACTACTTAATATGAAGCAAAGCCAGTTTCACTCCCTTCATGAAAGTAGCTCTTGGTACAGAGTGGGTCAGACCATGCAGTCCTCCTCTTTGCACCTTGGCCTTCCTCTCTCTCTCCCATAAGATTAAACTGACAAGGTAAATTTCAGCCTGGGCCCTGATAAAATGGTCATGAATTCCTTATTAGCGGACTGCCCTGAATTAAGCAGCATTTTAATGCTTCAGTCTGTGCCTTAACATGTCTCACTAATACAAACAAGACAGGATGGTCCTGGAGGGAAGAAAACCAAACGTACAGTGGTGACTTATGAAGGAAGAAGGAGGGAAAAACGTTTTTTTCTGTATGTAGCCCTCTGCTAGGAGCTTCATGTGGATTATTTACATTTAATCCTTTTAATTCACCCTCCTCCCCCAGGGAGTGGGTACAGGGCAGGTAGCATTGTCCCTCCACTAGAGAGGAGAAAAATGAATACTCAACCTCAAAGATGCAAGCAATTTACCTGAAATCATACAGCTTCTAAGAAGGAGAACTTAAACTCAAGATTTATATAAATAAAACTTGCAGTGTTTCCATTATAAAATGGTGTGCAAGCTAAATCTGGACCAGGAGTGTAGAACACTGAGCCCAAAAGCCAATTTGGCACTTGAGACAGAAGGGAAAATGGAGCAAAAGGAGGCACGCCCAGCAGTGAGGCCTCAGAGTACAGGGATCTAATTTAAGACCCAAACTTGAGATCAGTATACAGAAATAACAGTAAGCCAGAGAGAGGAAAAAAGTAAAGGACTATTCGTGATAGTAAATCCATACAATCAGATGGAAGACACTGAAGCTGAAGAAGAAAAAAACAAAAACAAAAAAAGGCAGGGGGCGATGGGTAGGGGTAGAACTTGGAGTAGATGCCGTATTTTGCCATATACTGAGCACTTACGCTCCAGATATTGTACTTATCACTTGACCCATATTATCTCATGTAATCTTTAACAGTTTTATGAAGTGGTTATTTTTATGAAATGCAGATATCCTTTTTTTTCACATGGAGAAACTGAGCCTCAGTTCATCAGTCTTAATTTGAAGTCAGATATGAAGCCAAGATCTCAGCCCTGGCTGTGAGACTCTAAAGCCCATGACTGACCACTGAACTGTTTTTGTAGCTAAAAGGCACCCAGAGGACTGGGCTGGCCAGCTCCTTTGCTTGATTGATTTGGTTCTTTCTGAGAGTGAGGAGCAAGAAAAGGGATAGGTTTCATGACCTTGTGAGGATCTTGAAAGGACCTTCCCACAAAAGATGTATGAACATGGGATAACGCCACAGACTTCTGGTAAGAAGAAAAACGCTGCCTCATTCTTTTTCTTTTGTAAACGTTAAGGTTAGTCTCACAGTTTAATCATTTCTCTGCTCTGCCTTTTAAAGCTACACCACATCATTCAGAGCACAGAGAACACAAATGCTTGAGTAATCTAATCTTAACTTTCTTGCAAATCATTCAGGGGGTGGGGGAAGGGAGGCCATAGTGGGAGGAAAGGGAAGATAAACTCCCAGGGGACCCATTAAGTGAAGAGTTCTAGACTAATCCCATATCTTTGTGATCTCAATAGACTTTAATTTAAAAATACATTACTTTCTATCTTATAAGAAGCAAATTGGTTTAAATACCTCGTGTTCTACCGATGAAACTATAAAAAAAGCCCACTATGAACAGTAACTAAAAATGTATGCTCCTGTATTATTTTTCCTCTGATTAGAATATGACACATAACAATGTTCTGTTTCACCAGTTTTTATTCTAACTGGCTTAGATGTGTCCACGACATCTTAAGATAGTCCTACTTGCCATTCATTTTTAAATAGTAATTTTTTTCCCTTCTATTATAACAGTAACATATATTCATTATAGAGTATCTGGAGAAAAATAGTAAGAACAAATAGTGTTTATCAAAATAACCAAGTGAGATTTTGGTATACTTTCTTCTAATCCTTTTTTCCCTTCTGTGTGTATATTTATATATGTATATATACAACAATTATAAAATATACATCTTTATGAATATAGAATTGAGAATCCTGGTATAAATGGTCTTGTATATTTTTTTTTCCCTTCATGCAAAAAAAAATGAGCATCTTCTCATATTATTTATTAAATTCTCATGGAAAGCCTGCTGTTAAAGTCTGTATAATCCAGTGATTATGGATATCTGGTGATTGAAAAATTCCTTCTCTTGGGAGCATTTTACCTCTCTCAAGGACTAGAGGCATAAAAATAAGCATCCTGTGCCCATGCTCTCCAGGGCACAGTCACAAAGGAAGATGAACATCCACATACACCATCACCCAGTATGAGCTCGGCCACCAAGAGGATCAAATGGTTGCATGAAAGCACAGGGAAAAAGAATCCTAGTCAGCTGAGGAACTCGGACGTCAAATCTCACCACCTAAGCTCAGATTTAGAAGATGAGGTGAGCATTCAACAAGCCAACAATCAGAGAGAGGCGGCCTGGGTGAAGGGAACAAAGCCCCGTGATCACAGAGTGTCCTGTGGCCTGGAAGAAGGCTTCTCAGAGAAGCTGGGGGTTCTGGAGGCACTCTGGTGATGAGGAAAGGGCTACTGAAAATACAGAGTAACTCAACAGGAAGCTGAGGTAGAATAGTTTTTGTGCAAGGATGAGAAGGTGAGGCTGAGTAATACAAGGAGGGTATCGGCTCCAGAAGGAGCTTTGTCCCCAGTTTAATTCCTTTTAGCCTTTCCACACAATCCCTGGAGGAGGGCCTTCCTGGGGAGATAAGAGAAGCTTGCAGGAGCAACCTGATAAACCTCCCAATCCCTGGGGCCTAAACATGGAGTCTCAACTGGAGATAGGTAAAACTCAAGCATTACACAGATGAGAGATTGCCCTAATTGCTACCATCAGAGAGGCTTGCAATTAGTTCAAGTTTCCTTCAGTGATCCTGGTGTCAAGGAAATAGGAAGCATGTTTGGAAAACGGAAACTGATTATGTGCGATTATAAAGCACAAAAATTCTCTGTTCAACTTGCTCTTTACCCACTGAATACAAACATTTCTGGTTTCAAAAAAATCTGATTTTTTAATGTATTAAACTAGGCCTTGGGCTGGCAATAGCAATAAAGAACAAGCTGTACCTTTACATCTACCTCCAAACTCACACACTGGACCACTCTTTGTTCCCCAAAGTAAAACAGATCAGAGACACTGCAGTGTAACCTAATATAAAATACTTCTGAATCTAGAATCTATTCATATGAGATTTCCTTGGGATTCTTAATTTGATTAATTCCTGAGAATAGAAATTCATGACAGCAAGAAGAGACTGATAGGAAGTTTCTTTTTCCTAATTCTGCTCTTAAAAAGTATATTAGTGGACATAATATTTAGTAGTATTTTCCCCCACCACTGGGAAATCTGTCCAAGCCTGTTTATACCTTCCATCAACTCAGTCTCTGAAGTATTGGTCTCTCTCTGGAGAAAGATTCAAATAACCATTCTATAGATATCTTCATTCCAATCATTGGGAATCATCTTCATTCCCTAGACAGACAGTGTAAGTTATAGTTAGCCTCCCATTAGGTATATAAATTGAGACAAGCAGTTTTATAGACAATGAGAAACACTGGGCAATCCAGAAGTCAATAGTGGTTTGTTGAATGAATGAATTCATTCACAATTTTGACTTTGGAGTGAATAACAAGTTTTTGCTAGAAACAGATTCATCTTCCCAGTTAGATTTTCTTTTGTCTGGTAATAGATTTTTGGACTGCGGCAGGGAGCAAGCTGTGCGTCTGGTTGATTTGGGGAACAGACTGCTCTTCCTGTTTTTTTTGTGTTTTTTTTTTTTCTTTCTGTATTGAGGACTGGGAAATTTTGCCTTAACTTCAACCCAAGTCTGTGGGCATCATGCAGCCTAAAACATCTGCTTGGACTGAGCCACTTGTGGTGACCCAGGATTGTTGGGATTTCCTGAACACACCACACAGCAGCTTACACTGTCTGGGCACATAGCAACCATCAGTGAATTTGAGAGCCTCAGACACTCCCCATGCAGATGAATACATATTTTGTTTAGTTTGCTGGAGTACACCTTCCTAATTCTGCAGTTTTGGAAGCTTGGTTCAAAATAGCATGGCCACCCACTTTTTTTTTGTTGTTTTTCTCATAAAACCTTGTGCTTTGAAGACAAACAGAAATTCATATTCAGTGTATCTCATGTTTCACAACTACCAATAGCAAGGCTGCAAAAGAGTTTTGGGGAGAGTAACGCCACTAGAGGAGAAACGGGAAAAAAGCCTTGCAATGCAGCCACTTTAGAAATGCCAAAAAATGGGGACAATGTAGACAGGCAACTATCTAAGGACAGAGAGCAGAGAGATATCCACCTCCCTAAAAGCTCTGTACCATGCAACCACGGTAGGAGCAGACAAAGGACAAAGTTTGCTGAAAAAGAGCCTTTTAAATGGATCTTTTGTGAGTCAGTCTCCTTTCCCCTCCCATTTTCCTCATTTTCTCTAGACAAAGTGGTCTGACATTTCTACAATCACACCTAACCCCTTCTCTCACTTGGGTTTTCCCTTGGCGAGTGAAGAGAACTTCTAGTTGGACCTAGAAAAGTAGGTCCAGCTTTGACTAGACAGGCCTTTGTTGGTAAAGTAATGTCTCTGCTTTTTAATATGCTGTCTAGGTTGGTCACAACTTTTCTTCCAAGGAGCAAGTGTCTTTTAATTTCTTGGCTGCAGTCACCATCTGCAGTGATTTTGGAGCCCCCCAAAATAAAGTCTCTCATTGTTTCCCCATCTATTTGCCATGAAGTATTGGGACCATATGCCATGATCTTAGTTTTCTGAATGTTGAGCTTTAAGCCAACTTTTTCACCCTCCTCTTTCACTTTCAAGAGGCTCTTTAGTTCTTCCTCACTTTCTGCCGTAAGGGTGGTGTCATCTGCGTATCTGAGGTTATTGATATTTCTCCCGGCAATCTTGATTCCAGCTTGTGAGTCCTCCAGCCCAGCGTTTCTCATGATGTACTCTGCATATAAGTTAAATAAGCAGGGTGACAATATACAGCCTGATGTACTCCTTTTCCTATTTGGAACCAGTCTGTTGTTCCATGTCCAGTTCTAACTGTTGCTTCCTGACCTGCACACAGATTTCTCAGGAGGCAGGTCAGGTGGTCTGCTATTCCTGTCTCTTTCAGAATTGTCCACAGTTTGTCATAATACACACAGTCAAAGGCTTTCGCATAGTCAATAAAGCAGAAATAGATGTTTTTCTGGAACTCGCTTGCTTTCTCGATTATCCAGTGGATGTTGGCAATTTGATCTCTGTTTCCTCTGCTTTTTCTAAATCCTGCTTGAACATCTGGAAGTTCATGGTTAATGTACTGCTGAAGCCTGGCTTGGAAAATTTTGAGCATTACTTTGCTCGCATGTGAGATGAGTGCAATTGTGCGGTAGTTTAAGCATTCTTTGGCATTGCCTTTCTTTGGAATTGGAATGAAAACTGACCTTTTCCAGTCCTGTGGCCACTGCTGAGTTTTCCAAATTTGCTGGCATGTTGAGTGCAGCACTTTCACAGCATCATCTTTTAGGATCTGAAATAGCTCAACTGGAATTCCATCACCTCCACCAGCTTTGTTTGTAGTGATGCTTCCTAAGGCTCACTTGACTTTGCATTCCAGGATGTCTGGCTCTAGGTGAGTGATCATACCATAGTGATTATCTGGGTCATGAAGATCTTTTTTGTACAGTTCTTCTGTGTATTCTTGTCACCTCTTCTTAATATCTTCTGCTTCTGTTAGGTCCATACCGTTTCTGTCCTTTATTTGCCCATCTTTGCATGAAAAGTTCCCTTGGTATCTCTAATTTTCTTGAAGAGATCTCTAGTCTTTCCCATTATATTGTTTTCTTCTATTTCTTTCATTGATCACTGAGGAAGGCTTTCTTATCTCTCCTTGCTATTCTTTGGAACTCTGCATTCAAATGGGTATTTCTTTCCTTTTCTTCTTTGCCTTTCACTTCCCTTATTTTCACAGCTATTTGTAAGGCCTCCTCAAACAACCATTTTGCCTTTTTGCATTTGTTGTTCTTGGGGATGGTATTGATCACTGTCTCCTGTACAATGTCATGAACCTCTGTCCATAGTTCTTCAGGCACTCTGTCTATCAGATCTAATCCCTTGAATCTATTTGTCACTTCCACTGTATATTTGTAAGGGATTTGATTTAGGTCATACATGAATGGTCTCGTGGTTTTCCCTCCTTTCTTCAACTTAAGTCTGAATTTGGCAATAAGGAGTTCATGCTCTGAGCTACAGTCAGCTCCCAGTCTTGTTTTTGCTGACTGTATAGAGCTTCTCCATCTTCTTCTGCAAAGAATATAGTCAATCTGATTTTGGTATTGACCATTTGGTGATGTCCATGTGTAGAGTCTTCTCTTGTGTTGTTGGAAGAGGGTATTTGCTATGACCAGTGCATTCTCTTGTGAGAACTCTATTAGCCTTTGCCCTGTTTCATTCTGTACACCACAGTCATACTTGCCTGTTATTCCAGGTGTTTCTTGACTTCCTACTTTTGCATTCCAGTCCCCTATAATGAAAAGGAGCTCTTTTTTGGGTGTTAGTTCTAGAAGGTCTTGTAGGTCTTCATAGAACCATTCAACTTCAGCGTCTTCAGCATTACTAGTCAGGGCTTAGAGTTGGATTACTGTGATATTGAATGGTTTGCCTTGGAAATGAACAGAGATCATTCTGTCATTCTTGAGGTTGCATCCAAAGTCTTGCTTTTAGTTCCTATAATATATGTGGGAAATTCCTTTCTGTTTTTGCTTCAAAACCTTCTCCATACCAATAGTGCTGAGTAAAACTACAGTCAGCACCCCTACCCCAAGGCCAATTCTATTCCTGAAAAGAAACATTATTTTCAAAATTTAGGGGACTTCTTTTTTCTACCATCTTGTGAAGGAAGAAGACAACAAGACAGAAATAATCCATCATAATCTGTTCAAATAACAAAGCATTCTGTTTTCCATGCAATCATTTTTAACCCGAACCATAAGTGAAAATGACAGCTGTCATAGAGAGCTTCACACATAGAATCCCCAAGCCCAACTTATATTCCTGAGCCAAAAAATACATCTGATATGTCACCAAATCCTCCCCAGGCTCAAAGCTCAAAGGCTCTTCAAATCTCACTATACATGCTTTCTAGGGAGTTTCAATGTAGGATGAAATGAGGTCTTCAGACGGAATGATACACATGGCATCCTCAGAGAGTTCCTTTCCACACAGATCATTTCCATTATTGAGCATCTGCTGGGTGCTGGACATGATCACAGAGTAGTTGTGTCCATGAGTTAAGGCTGAGCAGCATGTTGGGGAGGACTGACATTAAGATATGGGTGAAGGAAAAAACATGCTCCAGATCTCAACCAGTGGGAGTCTTGGAGCACATCCTTGATTCAAGTGGCTGCCATTTTCACCTTAGGAAAAAAAAAAAATGTCAAGGGGATATAAAGAAAAGACAGGTCATTTAGAAATGTGGGGAGCAGGAAAAGAGGAATTACTTCTGTGGAAGCAGTGTTGCCTATCTAGGAAGCAACACTATGAGAGGATACCAGAAAATGAATTACATTTGAACTCAGGAAAGAGGGGAAGGAGTGAGCAAAAGCATGAGGCTGAAGAAGTCTCAAAGAAAATATAAATTATGGGCTACTCGCAATAGTGCTTACAGCAGTAATTAGTCCAGTTTCCTGGATCAGGGAGAGAGAAGTGGTAAAAATAACAACCTTCTGTTGAGCCTTTATGTTGTTGGCATAAGAGTGAGCCCTTTTATGCATAATTTCAATGAATCTTCAAAACAACCCCCATGAGACAGTTTCCACTGTTTGCTCCATGAGGAAATCAGGAGGTTTAGAAAGATTAAGCAATTTTCCCAAGGTCATCCAAGAGGCAGAATCAGATATTTAATCCCAGAATCTATGCTCACAACCACAACATATTCTAGAATTTGACTGTAAGAACACTTAAGCACAGAATGAATTCTTAAGACTTTATTCTTCAAGTGTTAGGGAGCTGGTGAAGGGTTTGAACAATAATGACATAATCAGTGTCACTCTTTAGGAAGGTAAAGAGATTAATAATCACAGATGAAGGATCCAAAACACACACACAGAAAAAGCACCCCCAGAACTTATATAGAGTGGAACAAAAAAAAAGTACAGTATTCAAGAACAAAGGCTCTTTCTCAATCTTGACTACCATTAAGGAATTGAAGCAGCCTGTGAGAGTCTCCATCCCTCCCCACCCTCATTTCATGTGTGTCTCTAGGTCATCAAACTTTGGGCACCAGAACAAAGGAGGCTAGAGAGACGGGTGACTCAAATCCTCACAGGTGGCGGATGGAAGGTTTAACACACATATTGCCTCAACTTTTAAAGCTGTATAGAAACAAAAATAAATCACTGGAAAAGTAGTACACAGGTCGGAGATTATCTAGGGCAAATGATTCATCTCAGTGCATATTCCTACTATCTCCTGACCTGCTTTCTGCCTCAGTATTGTGAGCTGTTTAGATTTTTAAAACTGACCAAAAAAGATGCACTTTTAAAACAATTTAAACAAAACAAAATGTGAGAGGTCTTCACCAGAAAAGTAAAGAGATAAGCAAATTACTTTTCAAATTTAAAAAGAATCTATTTGGTGAATTGATTATTTCAGTGCTACCTGACATATATAATAAAGCTCCTTAGGAAGCTCCCATTGATAAAAGACAGGCCCACATGTTCACTATCTCATGTCAGCTTATTTATTTCTTGTCCATAACTGGTATCTTTAAAATCACATTCGTGGCAAATTGCCTGTTTTGTTATTGGAATTTGAAAGCTCATGAGCAGTTATTAAGCATCTTGGCAAATGTGGTCAAATGCTGTCATAAAGGAACAGGAAGATTAGATCACAGTTTATATAGTTCATTCATTTCATCACTAATAGGTCTTTATTGAGCCCCTACTTTTTGTCAGGCACTGTGCTGGGTGCTGGGGACACAAGAAGAGCAAAGCAGACTTGGTTCCTGCGTGCCTTGAACTTTTATGTTTCTGATGGGCAACCAGAGAGAAGTTAAATAATTAGTGAATTAATTGCAGCTTATGACAAGTCTTATGAAGAAAATGAAAGTACTGAATAAAAATAACTGGTGTGGGACAAAGAGGCTGGTCTGTTCCTTCCCTCCAGCGTGGCTATGTACAGTACACAGTAGATCATGCTAATATGAGAAGAGGCAATACCCTGGTGCTGGCACTGCAGCAAGAGCTGACTGTACCCTGATGAGGATGCTTTGTTAGTTAAACATCTCCCTAGAAAAGGATGCACAGCAGTTTGCAAATGGCATTTCCATTCATCACTGCAGCACTTCTGAGAGGCAAGAGAGAGAGGTTCAAGCCTCATTACCTTTTCTTTAAAAAAAAGAGGAAGGGCAATAACTAGAGAACTGCTGCCAGCCAAATACCAAGGAGAAAAGCAACTGTAGGGCTGATGCAGTAGCTGAGCTCAACTCCCCTGTTCCTAGCTGTTTCCACCAGACTGTTCATCCTACCCTTCAGTGTAACTTAGGAACTCACACATGGCTGGAGGTTCTGGAAATAAACCAGCTCAAACTAACTCAGCAAAAAGGGCTAATTTGTTACACCAAGAAAATTGCTCCCAGCAGTCATTCACATGAAGTTTGATTACTTAAACTTATAAAATTTCCTATGTGAGAAATCTAAAAAGTGGAATCACAGACTGAATAATTTTCTTGAATATTTTGCCTGTTTTTTTTCCCCTCTTTTACAACAACAACAACAAATAATAATAACCTTCCATTGGGAATTTCTTTGATGTGAATCACAGTTACCACATCCAACGGAATTTATTATAAGGCAAAGTTATCATGAATCCCACATCCAGAAGAAAAGATCCAGTTATTCAAATAACCAAAGAACACTAGAGAATCATAGATGAGTGTCTAAAAGGGATGAAGTAGAATCAAAGAACAGTTAAAAACCTGTAAGATTCCAGACATGGTTTGAAGCCAAGAAAAGTAAAGTAACCTATCAAAGGTTGTATAGCTATTGAGTCAGAACTCAAATTCCAGTTTCTTGGTTCTCAATCCAGTGCTCTGTTGCAGGTATTAGAAACTCTACTCAATAGTCAGCACATCCCTGGGACACAGTGAAGAGATAATGTGGCTTAAGAAAGTCAAGGACATACTATTTATCACATATCAAGACAACAACCTATAGGTAAGCAGGGCAATGACTCCATTAATGAAATGCTTAATATTTTTTACATTTAAAAATTTTTGCCACAATTAAGACATACACAAAAGCTACAAAAATAGTACAAAAAAATTCCCAGATACTTTTCACCCAGATACACCAAATGATAACATTTTACTACATTTGTTTTATTTTTTCTGTCTCTCTCTTCTGAACTATTTGTTTCTTATATGATGTTCCTTCATCCTTAAATAATTCAGTGTGCATTTCTTAAAAATAAGAAAATTCCTCAAGTATTCTAACCACAAAAAATAAGAATATGCTTGTACATAACCACAGTACAATTTATAAAATCAGGACCATTAATACTGAGAAAACACTATTTATCTAAACCCTTGTTCAGATTTTTCAGTTGCCTTAATAATGTTCTTTATAGAAAAATAAAAACTCAAGATCATGTATTTCATTTAGTTTTCATGTATTTTTAGTCTCCTTTATTCTGGAATAGTTCTTGAAATCTTACTTTGTAATCCATGACATTGACTTTTATTTTAAGAGGACAGGCCAGTTATTTTATAGACTGTCCTTTAATTTGGTTCTGTCACTTTTTTTCATGATTAGATTTAAGTTATGCTGCTTTGGCAGGAATACACTGAGATCCTCTCAATTAATCCTGTCGAAAGGCACATAAATATGTCCCATTGACCAATTAAATAATTTGATTAAGGTGATGTCTATCAGATTTCTCCACTGTCAAGCTATTCTTTTACCCTTTGTAATGACCTTGTAGAGAAATACTTTGAGACTATGTAAACTCCTGTTTTCCCCTGGTTTTAGCATCCACTGAACTTTCTTGCTTGAATCAGTTATTAGTATAATGTTTGCCAAATAATAATTTTGCGATTCTATCCTCCCTTCTTCATTCGGTAGTTGGATTTGGCTGTAAGGAAGGACTTTCTCTTCTTATTTGTTTGTTGATTGTTTATCAGTGGACTGGTGGATTTTTACTTTATTCAATAGGTTGTGATCGTTTATAATCATTATTTACTCTCTAGATTTGGCTAGTGGGAGTTCCTTCAAGTTGGCTCCCATGTTCTTTTGACCTACTCTCATCCTTTTACAGTACTCAAAGATTCAGTCTTCTAAGCATTTACAGATATTAAGCAGCTGAGCTAAGAAGAAGACCCTGAGATTTGAATGCAAGTATAGATCTTCCTTGACTTGCTCTGGGGTTATGTCCCAATAAACCCATCATAAGTTGAAAACATCGCAAGTTTAAAGTACGCTTCATACATCTAACCTACTGAACATCATAGATTAGCCTAGCTTACCTTACATGCACTTACAACACTTGGCTTATAGTTGGGCAAAATCATCCAACACAAAACCTATTTTATAATAAAGTATTGAGTATCTTCTGTAATGTAGTGAATACTATACTGGAGGTGAAAAACAGAGTGCTTGTCTGAGTATGCAGTGGTTGTTTATTCTTGTGAGTGGTTGACCAGGAGGTGCAGTTCACTACAGCTGCTCAAAATCAAGAGAAAATACCACATATCGCTAACCTGGGAGAAGGTCAAAATTCAAAATACAATTTCTACGGAATGTATATCACTTTCACACCAATGTAATGTAGAATAATCATAAGCTGGGACCACATGTATTTGAATTTGGTAGAGTATGCCAGGAAATAGGGTGTCGTAAAATAGGAAAAGGTAAGGAAACTAGGAAAGGGTATATTAATGAGCAAGTAATTAATGTGGATAGCTAGAGCAAAGCCCTGCTGGGAAAGTCTGGAAACTGTACAGAATGTATGCTCAGAGCCATCTCAGTCAAGGAGTGGTAGAACTGGGGTATTTTACACTGAGATAGGCAGAATTATGGCCCCCAAATATATCCACATTCTATTGACCAGAACCTGTGGATATGTTGTTACTTTATAAATGGGATGTGCTGGTGTGATAAAATTAAGGAAGGACATTGAGATGAGGAGATTATCCTGGATTATCCAAATGGATCCAGTGTAACCCTAATAAGGTGGTGAGAGAGTTGAAGTCAGATAAGAAAATATGACCATGGAAGCTGAGGTCAAAGTAATTTGAGGCCACAAATCAAAGAAGTTTAAAAGCTAGAAAAAGTGAGGGACAATTCTCCCCTAGGTCTTTGAAGAGGAGCACAGCCCTGCTAATATCTTGATTTAGTTCCACTGGACTTGTGTTACAGAGTCCTGACCTTCAAAACCATAAGATAATACATTTGTTTTTATTTGAGTTTGTGGTAATTTGATGAAGAGGAAACCAATACATGTACCAACTCTTGTAATCAGTTGTTGGTTAGGGACTGCTCCTGGGCTGATAATGCCCTGGTACTTCTGGTTTAAAGGCAGATGAGTTCACTAAAGTGATCAAAACAAGCCTTCAGGCAGAGAGAAACATGTAGGCTTCTACACCTCAGGTTGGTGTACCTCCAACAACGTAATAAGGGCAGGGCACCCACTCCCTCTATTGTTATCACCAAACCCCAGCCTATCTCCTAACCCCTTCCCAGGGCAGCAAACACTCTGTCTCCCACCACAACAATTCAATCAGTAAATAAACAGTGGGGAATATTATGGAAAGGGGCAGAAGAAGAACTCTTGGCCATGCCTCTCTGGGGATCTCATCTTACGATGTTATTTTCTTGCTAAGGATTCTTCAAAATTTGAGATAAATGGCCTTGTCTGTTATCAACTGGAAAAGGCCCCAGATAAGGACAGTTTAGTTCAATTGCTCAGTTGTGTCTGACTCTTTGCAACCCCATGGACTGCAGAACACCAGGCCTCCCAGTCCATTACCAACTCACGGAATTTACTCAAAACTCATGTCTATTGAGTCAGTGATGCCATCCAACCACCTCATCCTCTGTCGTCCCATTCTCCTCCCCTCCACCTTCAATCTTTTCCAGCATCAGGGTCTTTTCCAATGAGTCAGTTCTTCGCATCAGGTGGCCAAAGTATTGGAGTTTCAGCTTCAGCATCAGTCCTTCCAATGAACATTCAGAACTGATTTCCTTTAGGATGGACTGGTTGGATCTCCTGCAGTCCAAGGGACTCTCAAGTGTCTTCTCCAACACCACAGTTGAAAAGCATCAATTCTTCGGTGCTCAGCTTTCTTTATAGTCCAACTCTCACATCCATACATAACTACTGGAAACCATAGTTTTGACTAGACAGACCTTTGTTGGCAAAGTAATGTTTCTGCTTTTTAATATGCTGTCTAGATTGATCATAACTTTTCTTTGAAGGAGCAAGCATCTTTTAATTTCATGGCTGCAGTCACTATCTGCAGTGATTTTGGAGCCTAAAAAAAATAAAGTCTGTCACTGTTTCCACTGTTTCCCCCATCTATTTGCCATGAAGTGATGGGACCGGATGCCATGATCTTAGTTTTCTGAATGTAGGGTTTTAAGCCAACTTTTTCACTCTCCTCTTTCACTTTCATCAAGAGGCTCTTTAGTTCTTCGCTTTCCGCCATAAGGGTGGTGTCATCTGCATATCTGAGGTTACTGATATTTCTCCCAGCAATCTTGATTCCAGTTTGTGCTTCATCCAGCCCAGCATTTCTCATTATGTACTCTGCATATAAATTAAACAAGCAGGGTGACAATATACAGCCTAGAGGACAGGGAATTGTAATTTACTGGTGTCACTGATAAAATTTCGCTTTACAACATTTTCTGCAAGGTTTAATACTAAGTTTCACAGATGAAACAAAATGTTAGTTTACAAACATCTACAGAACAATGAACAGAGAGCCTGACGGGCTACAGTCATGGGGTCACCAAGAGTCAGACATGACTGAGTGAGTAACACGCTCACTGCTTTTCACTTTTTCCCACAGAGCAAGCTCATGAAAAGTAAAGGCTCTCAATTTATGCTAGAGTCACAAATGGAGACTGTAAAAATATTCTAAAAAATATTGGAGAATGTTACTATTTGGCACTATTCATAGAAGGAAATATAGAATCTAAGCAGTATATATGGATATGGAGGATATGTAGAAATTGACGTTCTTGTCCATTGCTGGTGGGAACATAAAATGGTGCTGTGGAAAATAGCCTGGAAGTTCCTCAAAAGGTTAAATATAGAATTATCATATGACCCAGAAATTCTGTCCTTAGATATACATACTCTAAAGAAAAAAACACATGCCCACACAAAAACTTATAATGAATATTCAAAGCAACATTATCATAGCCAAAAAATGGAAACCACTCAAATGTCCATTAATTTATGAATGGATAACAAAATGTGTATGTGCTAGTCACTCAGTTGTGTCTGATTCTTTGCACCCCTATGGACTCTAACCCTCCAAGCTCCTCTGTTCTTGGGATTCTTTAGTCAAGAATACTGGCATAGGTTGCCAGTTCCTTCTCCAGATAAAATGTGGTGTATATTACAATAAAATATTATTATTCCATAAAAAGGAATGAAGTACTGGTCCATGATGGTACATGGCTAAACCTTAATAACATTAAGTGAGAGAAGCTATTCACAAAGGGACATCAATTATACAATTCTATTTATATGAAAAGTCAAGAATAGGCCAATCCTTTGGGGAAAAAAAAAATCTATAGCAGGTAGATTAGTGGTAGTCAGAGGCTGGGGGATGGAGGGGAGAATAGGGGTGACTGCTAATGGGTATAACATTTCTTTAGGGGTGATGAAAACACTCCACAATTAGTGGAGATGGCTGCACAGCTTTGTGAATATACTAAAATTAAAAATGCCAAAGTGTATACTTTTAAAAGGTAAATTTGATGGTATGTGAATCATATCTCAATCAAAATATGTAAAAAACAAGAGAAAGAGAATAAATGATATACTGCTGCTGCTAAGTCGCTTCAGTCGTGTCCGACTCTGTGCAACCCATAGACGGCAGCCCACCAGGCTTCCCGTCCCTGGGATTCTCCAGGCAATAACACTGGAGTGGGTTGCCATTTCCTTCTCCAGTGCATGAAAGTGAAAAGTGAGAGTGAAGTTGCTCAGTCGTGTCCGACTCTAGCGACCCCATGGACTGCAGCCTACCAGGCTCCTCTGTCCATGGGATTTTCCAGGCAAGAGTACTGGAGTGGGATGCCATTGCCTACTACTTTATTTCAAAGGTTGAAACTTCTACAGCAACCATCATGTGTATAAAGCATTATGACTCTTCCAAAAATGCTGCTAAATTTTAATTAATAAAGCATGCTATTTTCCAGAAATCCCTGAAGGAGAAGATGTACTTGTGATTGGAAATTTTCTACTGAATCTTGTTTCTAAGTCAATTAAGTTCATGTTATTATCTACCCAGCACCAGCCTGACTCTAGGTGAGGATTTAAGAAGAGTAGAGGGAATATTATCAGAGCATATTATTCTTTTGCTTAAAAACCACCAGTAACTTACCATTCCCTATAGCATAGTCTCCTGGAGGAGGGCATGACAACCTACTCCAGTATTTTTGCTGGGAGAATTCCAAGGACAGAGGAGACTGGCAGGTTGCAGTCCATAGGATTGCATAGAGTTGGACACGACTGAAGTGACTTAACACACACATAACTTAGGCTATCTTTCTAGTATGCCATATCACACCCTTCACAATCTGGTCTATTTCCATAGCCTCTTTGCCCACCACTCCCGAAGAGGCTCCCTCCCTCCAGGTATCCCAATTCATCCTCACACCTCCTTAACTTGCATGCCATACCATCGTTTTTGCATGGCTAAAACCCATCCCTCTGTATGAATGCTCCTCACCTTCCACCCTGTCTGGGAAGGAGAACTGGGTAACACCTGTTAATATACATCCTTATCCACCTATGAGGATATGTATTCAAGGGAGTGCTTGGTCTCCACTCCTGATCTGCTAGAGATGGGACCATTTGTTTATTCTGTGTATCTTGGTTCCTGGCGCATGTGTGACACATAGAACACATTCTGCAAATATCTGTTAGCTGAATGCAAGAATGAACATTTGGATGAGATTTCTAAAAATCTAATTTAGAAGGCAAGAGGCAGTGTGATCTAGTATCCAAACTCCTCATCTGACAGCAACCAGACTTGCCTTACCATTCTGGCCCCATCCTTCACTCGCTGTGTGAACTTAGGCAAGTCATTTGCATTACCCAGGCCTTGATTTCCACATTTGAAACTGAGGAACTTGGACAAATGGTGTGCAATGTGTTTTTCAATTCTAACTTTCTAAAATCTTAGAATTTTAGGCAATCTTGCAGCTGAGAAATACCTAGACAGCACAAAGTCAAATATTAAATTTTTTAATCGAGATTCCTACATCTGAGGTTCAGAGGAGGAAAGAATAGATGGGGAAATTTTGCAGAAAGGCAAAGAAAACATCAAACAAACCTTTTCTATCACCTGCTAGGATCTGCTTCACATTAAACCATGTATATAGAAATAAGTCCAGCTGCACATTACTCTCTCTAATAATTCTATTCTTCCAATTCTTCTTTCATGCTTTGCTCCTTTCCCCCTCTTTCTCTAGAAACACAGTACTCCTGAGAGTTGAAAATTAAGTTTTCAAGAAGAAATAAAAAGAAGTGACTTTATTTTGCCTAAAGAAACTAAGTTGAGAGGCAGCAATAACTGTACACTGTTAACAGATAGCAGGCTTCTTCACTGCAGTTTCATCAAATCCCATTTTTCAGCAAAATGATCTACAAAGTTGGGCTCTAGAAACATGAATTAAAGATGCTCAAGACAAGAGTGCTGCATTTAAAGCCCTCATTTTAACTGCAAAGTTTTTAGGAGTACAGGCTCTGGAGGCAAACAGCCTAGGGTCAAATATAGGCTCTGCTGCTTACCTTGGACAAGAACTTAACCTCTTTGAATCTTAACTTCTCCGAAAAATGAAGATAATTATAGTAAGTACCTCCATAGGATACTACTATAAAAATCTAAGAGATAATATATGTAAAATAATCAGTAACCTATAAGCATAGCTGATAATTTTAAAGGAAATAACATATTCTTAGACATATAGTCTTTTCCTATTAAACTGTTAGGCTACAAGATTGCCATTCTAGAGACTTTTTTTTTTCTATTTGAGATCCATATAAAAGTTTCATATGTGGACAATGGCAAAATTTTATGGACACAAATTATAAAAATATCAGTTTAGACAGACTTTTGAGGAAAATTTTATTAAAAGATGAATAAAATGCTAGTATTAGGGCTTCTCAGGTGGTACAGTGGTAAAGAATCTGCCTGTCAATGCAGAAGACACAAGAGACACAGGTTCAATACCTGGGTCGAGAAGATCCCCTGAGGGGAAAATGGAAATCCACTCTAGTATTCTTGCCTGGGAAATTCCATGGACAGAGGAGCCTGGTGGGCTACAGTCCATGGGGTTGCAAAGAGTCAGACACAACTGAGCACACACACACATTAATAATACTAGTAATAAAAAATTCTTGTATTTATAGAAATAGTTTACAGCATAATTAATACTTGTCATTTGATTCTTCATTTAATCCTGAATTAGGTAAGAAAGATGTAATAATCTCAGTTTACAGATTCAGAAACTTAGATGCAGAAGATTATATGGTTTGCTCAAGGTCACAAGAAAAGTCTCCTCTTAAATCTTGAATAGAGGACACATAATCTGCTAGGCCAACCGGGGGAGGAAGCCTATCTGGGAATCTAACAGGCCCTTACTCCCCCTGGTGGCATCCGCCTGAATTACAAGTACACTTCTTGAGTGGATCAATCCCCAATCTAGGGAACGAATGTACTTTGCAAAGTAAACCTTGACAAGTAATGATAAACATGACAGTGTTAATATTAACAATAGTAAAACTTACCAAATAACGTAGTACCTTCAAGGCCCTTGACTTAGATTATCCTTTAATAGTTGCTATAATCTAACGAAGTAGATACTGTTAATTCAGATAACAACTACACAGAAGAAGACATGGGGGATAAAAACAGGTAGAATGATTCGCGCACACAGTAACTGGGGAAAGGGAATGTGAATATAGGGTTCCCTGATTCTGGAGCTGAAACCATTCAACAGTGCGCTGTGTTTCCGCCAGCATTCAAACAAATGTGTCTGTTCAACTCTAAAAACCCCAAAGTGTTACAACACATGCTTTTGTTCTCAGCTGACAAAAATCATGGGTTATAAATCTGGTGGGGAGCAGAATCCAGCCATTTTCCCTTTTCTTTCTAGGGCAAGACCACAATTTATGGGAGTTAAGTGAAGATAAAGGCATTTAGGGAAAGAATAGTGTTCTGAATGTTCTGTAATTCTATTTACAGACCATGCTCCTTCCCTCTTCCATAAAACTACTCTCTGTCTGGCTAAACCAACCACTGCTCCTCCTTGTAATATGCTTCTACAGACCCTCAGGTGACTCCCAATTGTTCTTGGAGATTTTAGGTCCCAACTCACGGTCACTTTCTCCAATACTACTCCTGTCATAATTCCTGGTGACTTTAATATTGCGGTAGAGAATACTTCCAGTTGCCTGGCACCTTAGTCCCTTAATGTCCTTTCTCTTTTTCAGTGTACTTGTCCCCCATGTGACCTCAGTCACTCATTCTCACAGCCATATTCTGGACTTTGTCATTCCCTACAACCCTTTACAGTCTCAATTACAAATTTCCACTCTCCACCATCACCTCCTGTCATTCCAGCTTACTTCAAAAATTAGTCTTTGTCCCCAGATAGGACAAGCAACCCTTAATGCCATTTCCCTGTCTGTTTCATCCCCCATGTGTACTACTTGCTGCTTACCCACTTAGCATTCCTGGCATATCATTACATTCCTGATGTACATGCAATCCTCACTCCCCTACTCCTTCTTGTTTTCGTACTCTCCAATCAAATCCTACACTAGCTAATTCCCACCCTATACAACCCTGAATTTACCCCTGCATTGTTGAACATGGCTGGGGGAAAAGAAAAAACGACAATGACTGGAAATGTTCTTCCTTAAGTTTATGACCACTGAACTCAAAAGGGTCTTAGGGGTAACTAGCAATCCTGCAGCACTGCCCAGTCATTCCCCCTCCCTCTCCTGAGATAATCATTTCATGCCTTCTCCCTCCAACTCTTAAACTCCTCCTACTGCACTTGTTCAGTCACTCAGTCATGTCCAGCTCTTTGCGACCGCACGGACTGCAGCATGCCAGGCTTCCCCATCCTTCACTATCCCCCAGAGTCTGCTCAAATTCATGTCCATCAAGTTGGTAATGCCATCCAACCAATCTCATCCTCTGTCACCCTTCTCTTCCTGCCCTCAATCTTTCAAGCATCAGGGTCTTTTACAATGAGTCAACTCTTCCCATCAGGTGGCCAAAGTATTGGAGCTTCAGCTTCACTATCAGTCCTTTCAGTGAACAGTCAAGGTAAATTTCCTTTAGAACTGGATGGTTTGATCTTGCTATCCAAGGGACTCTCAAGACTCTTCTCCAACATCATCAATTCTTTGCTGCTCAGCCTTCTTATGGTCCAACTCGTACATCTGTATGTGACTACTAGACAAACCATAGCTTTGACTATATGGACCTTTGTCAGCAATGTGATGTCTCTGCTTTTTAATATGCTGTCTAGGTTTGTTACAGCTTTTCTTCCAAGGAGCAAGCATCTTTTAACTTCACTGCAGTCACCGTCTGCAGTGATTTTGGAGCCTAAGGAAATGAAATCTGTCACTGTTTCCACTTTTCCACCATCTATTTGCGATGAAGTGATCGGACTGGATACCATGATCTTAGTTTTTTGAATGTTGAGTTTTAAGCCAGCTTTTTCACTCTCTTCTTTCACCTTCATCAATAGGCTCTTTAGTTCCTCTTTGCTTTCTGCCATTAGGGTTGTATCATCTGCATGTCTGAGGTTGCTGATATTTCCCCTGAAATCTTGATTCCAACTTGGGATTCACACAGCCTGGTATTTTGCATGATGCACTCTGCATATACATTAAATAATCAGAGTAACAACACACAGCCTTGACATACTCCTTTCTCAATTTTAAACCAGTCCATTGTTCCATTTCTGATTCTAACTGTTGCTTCTTGACCCACGTACAGATTTCTCAGGAGACCAGTAAGGTGGTCTGGCATTCCCATCTCTTTAAGAATTTTTCAGAGTTTATTGCCATACACACAGGCAAAGGTTTTAGCATAGTCAATGAAGCAGAAGTGGATGTTTTTCTGGAATTACCTTGCTTTTTCTATGATTCAGCAGATGTTGGCAATTTGATCTCTGGTTCCTCTGCCTTTTCTAAATCCAGCTATACATCTGGAAGTTCTTAGTTCACGTACTGTTGAAGCCTAGTTGAAGGATTTTGAGCATTATCCTGCTAGCATGTAAAATGAGTCCAGTTGTTTGGTAGTTTGGACATTCTTTGATGTTGACTTTCTTTGGGCTTGGAATGAAAACTGACTTTTTCCAGTCCTGTGGTCATTGCTGAGTTTTCCAAATTTGCTGACATATTGAGTGCAGCACTTTAACAACATCATCTTTTCGGATTTTAAATAGCCTACTCCTCCTTACCCTCAGCTAATGATTTTCTTCCTATTTTGCCAGGAAAATGGACATAATAAGAAGAGACATTCCAGATGTCCTTACCACCACATCTACCGACCCATCTGCATCTCCACCTATACATTCTGCCTTGCCTCCTGTTACTCCTGTTTTCTTTCTGAAATAACTATCCTTGCTCCTACCTAAACTCATGCCCCTCCTCATTGTTCACTAGATCCCAGACCCTCTTGCCTACTTTAGGATATTGCTCTAGCAGTTGTTTCTTCTCTTTCATGCATAATTAAAATTTCCCTCCCTACTGAATTATCCTTGTCAGCATTCAAATATACTGTAATTTCTTCCATCTCCACAAACCAAAATAATCTTGACCCACTTCTCCCTGCAGCTATGACCTCATTTCTTAGCTATCTTTTAAGGCAAAACTTCTCTCTACTTCTTTCCCTCTCATTCTTTCTTTGACTCCTTCTCTGAAACTGGTCTTGACAAAGACACCAGTGATCTCCGTGCTGCCAAATCCAGTGCTCAGTTTAAGGCTCCACCTTACCTGTGCACAGTGAGCGGCATTTGACACAGTCAATCACTTCCTCCTGGCTTCCAAGGCATCATACCCTCTTGGTTTTCCTTGCATTTTACTGACCAGTCCTTCTAAGTCCCCTTTGCCGGTTTCTCCTTATCTTCCTGACATCTTCACAGTAGAGTGACCTGCCGTTCAATTCTCACACTTGTTATCCACACTTACTCTTGTCTCACGGCTTTAATTGTCATCTGCATATTCACGGTTTGACGTTTCTATTTCCAGTTCATACTTCCCTCCTGAATATCAGTTTTCTGCTGGAAGACTGTAGCAGCTTATTTGACATCTCTTGTCTGATGCCTAAAGTCACCTTAAAGTTGTGCATATGTGCTCATTTGCTCAGTCATATCTGACTCTTTGTGACCCCATGAACTGTAGCCTGCCAGGCTCCTCTGTCCATGGAATTTTCCAGGCAAGAAGACTGGACCAGGTTGCCATTTCCTCCTCCAGGATATCTTCCTGACCCAAGGATCAAACCCACATCTCTTGCATCTCCTATAGTAGCAGGCAGAGTCTTCACCACTAGCGCCAAGTTAATATGTTCAAAACTAGACCCCCGACCTTTTTCAAAACATGCTTTATCTCTAGTCCTCCCCATAGCAGTTAAGAGTAACTCCATCCTTCATTTGGTCAAACCTTAAAATCATCCTGAACTCTTCTTCCTCTCATACCACCTCGATTTTATTTACTCATTTATTTGTTGCCTATTTCTCTGAACTAAATTTTAGGTGCATAAAGTGAAGAACTTTACTTTGTTTTCATTAGTTTATCACTGTGCCTAGAATAGCATTGGTAAATAGTAAGAGCTTAATAATTACTTAACAACTCACCAAAGTGGCCTGGAACAATTTATCATCCATGTTTTGGCCTCAGCTTTCTCCTTTCTCCTGCTGTCCTCTTATACTGAACTGGTTAGTTTCTCATTAGTACTTATAACAGTTGGCACAGTCTCTTATATGTTCATGCCATTATTGCCTATCTCCACAGTGGATGGAAAATTCCCAAAGGGCGGGGACTATGTTCATCCTATTGATTTAACATCATGCCTGGCACATAGTTGTTGCTCAGTAAATAATTAGTCTTTCTGGGTTATGAGGCAATAAATTCTGTCCCCCAGTAGAGGCTCAATAAGTATTTTTTTGAAGATTACATAATTATTTAATCTTCCAAATGAAGGACTTTCACTAGGTGCAATGTGTAGGTTTCTTAGTGATTCTTAGGGAAGTCTTCAGATATGGGTCCAACAATTGCAGAGCTATCAGAGAATGGGCAACTCTGGTGTTACACAGTCTTGTAGGATCGTGGGTCCTGAAAGGCCCTAAGAGTGTTAGGTGCCCAGGGAGACCTTGCATCATACCTGCAGGTCAGACGTGACTGCGGCCTGTGCTCTTTCACTGTCTTGGGAGGTTTTCTGTGTAGTGGATGCCATTTTATTCTTCTGGTCTTGTGAGCAGGCTCTGGAGGGCCTTTTCTTGTTGTTAATGCTGTCATCTTCATAACACCTGCCAACTGTGTTAAATGGGCATCCTCTGCTCAGTCTATGGCTCTCCTTCGACCCTCATCTGTGGCTCCAAAGGGGCAATTCCTATTAACAGGCCCTACCTTTCTTTATTATATGCAGCTTTAGAAAGCAGAAGATAGCAAGCCACTAAGTGGGCAGTAAACTTGTCCATTCACCTTTCACATTTAGAGTCCATAAAGTATGCTTTACTACTTGCAGAAAGTGGGGACTTTTCCTTCCTGTTGACAGATTTTTTTTTTTTTTTTTTACAGAGATTCAACATTTCCTAAAAGGCATTCATTAATCTCCCAAGAACTTTTCCATAGAATAGAACTGGATCCTAAGATTATTATCTTAATTTAAGAATCCAATTTAGAATAAATAATATCACTTGCTTAGTCATTTAAGAAAAATATATAATCTCCTCCAAGTCATCTTACTATAGGAAAAATTATACTAGGCCTTATTTTGATATCTCCCAAAGTTACTTTTCTTCTTCTTCTTGTGACCTTAATGCTGCTAACAATAATCAATAATAGAATACATACTTGTGATACAATTTCATTAGTGTCAAAATCTAGTTGACTTCATAAATTTGTAATTCATGTTTTTTAATTCTAAACT
Source organism: Bubalus bubalis (assembly GCF_019923935.1). Classification (NCBI taxonomy): domain Eukaryota; kingdom Metazoa; phylum Chordata; class Mammalia; order Artiodactyla; family Bovidae; genus Bubalus; species Bubalus bubalis. The sequence continues at coordinate 22,383,753 of NC_059177.1, read as the reverse complement.
AAGGCTCTCACTTTCTGTTGATAGAGCCATCTATCAAAAGCTTGAAATTTCAGCCTAAACCGTGTCTTCAATGTCCTATTGATGAAATGCAATGTGAGTCACAGTTTTCACAGACAACAGAAAAAGACTGTCACTTATAGATGTCTGTTTTCAAAGGGTAATTTCTACAGCTGTTCCTCCTCACTCAGCCAGATCACGTGACAGTCTGTGGACTACCAGTTAACCAACCTCAGGAATTTCCAGTTATTTACTGTCTCTAAAATGAAAATCACCTTTAAAAACCACCTATAAGTCCAAAGAAATATTTGAGCTTCTAAGTCTCATATTGGCCTCCCTTTTGATTCCCCTCTGATTTCTTATTTCTGAAAAATCACTGACAGCAGTACACAAATTAAGTTTCCAGAAAGGCGGAGAACCCCTTACTGATATAACTTAGGATAACGGTTTGCTTCTGCCGTCTTGCTCACTGCTAAGTGGCTTTAGTCCACAATGAACTCAGTGATCCTAAAATAAATTTAATAGTCTCTCTCGTTGATAGTAAACCTTATGTGGTGATGGTGATTTAGTCACTAAGTCGTGTCTAACTCTTGCAACCCCATGGACTGTAGCCTGCCAGGCTCCTCTGTCCATGGGAATTCTCCAGGCAAGAATACTGGAGTGGGTTGCCATTTCCTTCTCTAGTAAACCTTTTATAGCTATTAATAAACTCTTAGTACACAAAGTGAATTTGAAGTGGAGTAACGGGTAAACCTACAGAATATAACAAGTAAGTGGGATCTTCTTTTTATCAAGGGTATTAACGACACAGATCGAAGGTCTAACAATATTACTAAGCAGAATTATAGATCAAATCTACTGTAATGAAAGCTCAAAAATCATTTGTATCATTGTAAGTGGTTTTCTAAAAAAAAAAAAAAAACTTTTACTTTCCAGGTACCAAAACAAATTCCTTAATTTCTGGGGGAAAATGCCCAAGGTTGTACTTTACACTAACTTCCAGGTGGTTTCCTGACCATATTAGCTATCCAGGCGGCATATGTGTTCTTTTTAGTCTCCTGTCCAGAAAGAACTGAGGTGGTAAAAATGAGAAGGGGGTGACTGTGAATGCAGGGAATTCTCATCTGGAAGACTTGCATTTATTTTTCATGTGTCTGAGGCTTTTGTAGTTTTTATTCATGTAATAAACCAAGAGAGGGTCAGGAGAGGAGGTGTGATTTGGTGAAAATCACCCTGGCTTGTGGTCAGGAGACCCTGATTATAGCCCTTAACAACCTATAACTACTGTGTGACTCTGAGCTGATGTCTGCCTGCTATTTTCTTCTTCTACTAAATTAAAGGGGTTGGAAAAGCTGTTCTCTAAAGGTCTCTTCCAACCCTCAAATTCTATGATTAATGACATATAATGACTTATGTAAAAGTACAGATAGAATTCATTCAATCAAGTCATACTGCCTTAACCTAAATGATTTTTGGATTCAAAGTTCAAATGTAATTACAAAGAAATGGAGGGGACAGAAACAAGTTACCAGTTAGAGCTAACAGGCATGCCAGGCAGCAGCTCACTTTCTTGAAATGCACGTTGACAATTAGCAATTAACATCTTCTGGAGACAGGCAAATGATCAGGAAGCCTTCTGGCAGAAGAGGGGAATAAAGTTTCATTGTACCACTTAACAGATTTTTTTATCACATGACAAATCAGGCACCTTTTCATCCATAGTGAGAATATATTTTCTACCATAATTAGAAATGATTCAAGGCCTGATGCACTCTGGCTGGGCCTGAGTCTGAACAAGACAATTTGCTTGTTCAGTAAGATTTTGGCAGGTTTGTGCCAAAAAAAGAAAAGACCCATGAACTCCTCTTATCTTGTGGAACCTGTAACAGCAAACTGAACCCCCAAACTGGCTCACTTGTAAGGAGAATCCAACCCTTGGCTTTGCTTCAGGTAAGGATAGATTTGGGAGCTGACACATGTCACCAAGACCCAGTCCTTCCTTCTCTGAGCTCTGCTCTGCCCTGTGCTGGCTAATTTCTGTGTTCTACAAGTAGTAACATGACTGACTGTCAACACGGGAAAGTGCCTGCATTCTCCCAGGATCTAGTTCAATGCAAGTGAGTACTAATACTTTTCTCCTGAAAGTCAGAATAAAAATTCTGAGTTTGGTTATTACTGGCCTCAATTAAGTCACATGACCAAGCCCAAGGCCCAAGAAAGAAATGTGTGATGAGCTTGGTCCTAGGTCACATGTACATCCATGAGGGAGGTCATCCCCAGCCCCAAACTCTGCCAACTAGCAGCAGGGAAGAGAGTTTCCTCAGGAAAATTGGAATTGTGGTAGCTGGGTGGTTTGTGGTAAATTACAGATTTCAATTTCATGCCTGAAATAACATGTGCTCTTAGAGAAGAGTCACAAATTTGGACAGCTTCCTAGAGATTGCAGTCTCATCTCTTTATTTAAGGCTGAAGATGCTTAGACTTAAAGGAACTGAAATAGTGCATAAGGATTAAGTTCATAAGCTTTGCAAGCAGCCAATCCTGGCTTTGAGTTCCGATTCTGTAACTTATTAGCTCTGTGACTCTGGGAAACTTACTTTCTGATCTGAGTCTCATTTGGAACTAGGAGCAGTCATGAGGTCTACCTCACAAAATTGATAGGAGGATTAAATAAGACAGTGGATTTACAGCACCTAGCAATGCTGCACTTATTTCACATCCAATAAAAGATAGCTATTATTAATAGAGAGGGGGTAAAGACTTGCCTAAAGTCGCACAGCTAATTAATGGCAAAGCTGAAAACTAAAAATGAGTTTCTTCACTTCTAGCTCAAAGCAAGAAGTGAATCAAACTGAAATTTAATGCACACAAGTCAGTTATATCTAAAACATCACAGAATAAATCAGTTTCTTTTCCCAAATTGCTACCTGGAGGCTAGTCCCCATTTCATAAAAAAGCCACATGTTAACATCACCAGAACCCCTTGAGAAAGGGCCAGGAGAAGCCCATCGTATTTTACTCTACCAACCTTGAGAAGGCAAGTTAGAGACGGTACCACTGACCTGATACACACAAGGAGACCCTTGGGAAGATGTGGCTAACCTGTCCGATTAGCCAAGTATTTACTGAGCACTATCTGTGTATCCGGGAATGTATGAAACAGCAAAATAAAAGCATGGTCTCTGCATTCAACGACCTTATTCTTATCAGGAAATGAGTTGACTGGGTGATGGAGATGAAAAGTATTCAAGGCGTTAAGGGAGAAAGGATCGCTAAGGACAGGTATGGAAAATGCATGAGCAGCTAGGGCAGATGTGATTAAGAAGAAAGAAAGAGGGAGAGGGAATCCTCCAGGTGAGGGGTTCAGCATAAGCAAAGGTACAAAAAGAGATGAGTATGATGTGGGAGAGCTGGAAGAGAAGCAGGAGGGTAAAGTGAAGAGCAGGAAATGAAAGCTGAGAAGGCAGCTCTGAATTCAGGACTGAAGAGGCTGCATGTGAGTGGATTAAGGCTCAGGAGCACAAACCAGCAAGAAATGACTCCTCTATTCACAACATCCACTAGGTCTCCAGCTCTTTACTTCAGCCCTCAAGGTCTTCCATGCTCTGATTCATGCCCCACTTGGCTTTTCTTCCTCTTCTAGTTATGCCTCATACTCTTACCCAACCATACCGATCATTATTGGCAAAACCTTCCTTGACAGAATCCTGTCTGTACTCATTTCCACATTTCACAGTGTGTTTCTTATACTTAAAATGCCTTTCCTGTCTCACCTCTGCTTGGCATACTTTTACCCACTGTAATGTTCAAGTCATGAAACCCTATTCATGAATAATCATTCTTTAAAATTGACAATAGAAAATAAGAGTTGACTAAGGGCTTTCATGTCCACTATTTCATTTAATCAGAGAAGGCAATGGCACCCCACTCCAGTACTCTTGCCTCCTGGAGCATATCACATTCCAAATTAATTTTGACATATCCCTTTTCCAAATCCCATTGCAAGAGTAATAGCAAAAATCATAATAATGGTGGTAATGAAAATAACACAACTATTTAATAAATACTAAGCACTTTGCATGTATTACCTAATTTAGTATTTAATAACTCCATAAGCAATTCTGTCATACCCATTTTATAGATGAGAAAACTAAGACTCAGAGACAGTGAGTAAATTGCCCAAGCCCACAATGCTAATAAATGGCACAGCCAAGGTTTGAACTCCAAAGTCTCTGTTCTTAACCCACCATGCTATCAGAGAAGATTGTTGTCCTCTAACAGAAGTGATCATGTACTGCCTTTGATATTTATCTATGTATATGTCTTAACTTCTTCATAAGATTTAACACTTTTTGGAGGAATAGAGCATGTTTACCTGTATTAATAATAAATAATATTTGAATAGTAATTGGGTAACTTACAAAGCAGTTTAGTATACCAGCACATGGAATTCATACCACAATATTGTGACATCAGATTCATGTCCACATTGCATATGAGAAAATTATGTGAGATGACTTAAGTGATATCATCAAGGATTTACTGCTAGGAAGTTACATACTTTCCACAAATAGCTCTCAACCAAAATATGGTGGCAGTTGCTGGAATTGTAGAAACACTGTAATCCTCTCACACCTCCCCTGAGACAGCTTGGAGGTGTGTGCTCTGTGCCAGTCCTCAGAGGTCCCCAATGGGAAGAAACTCTAGTTAACTACAGTGGTGACCTGCTTGACCACCAACTCCTTATTGCCTCCTTCCTTATCTCACTTTCTCTAGCCCCAATAAACTGCTTTCACTCAAGTTCTTCTCTTAGTGTCTGCTTCTAGGGAAAGCAAAATTAAGACATTCTTCCCGAAGCAGTGTTTCCAATGGATCAGAAGGATGAAGTTAGGGAGATAAAATAATCAGGAATTTTAGACCATGCAATTTCCATTTTCAATTCTTTAAACAAAGAAGAGAGAGAGCTGTTATAGTCAGGCATTTGATAGCCTACAGCCTGTTAAATTCATGGCAAGTCAAAATTTCTGCTTAAAGGGGCCCTGGTATTAAATTGACAGTTGCCTTGGAATTCAAAATAGAACTTGTTAGAACAGCCTAGAGAGATTTCTTTTTTGCATTTGTCTAGTTATTTCCATTACAGAGAAAAACACACTTCTGTCACTTGCTCCTTTGCTCTGATTACAGCCTACAGTAATTTCTGAGATTCTTAGGTTAAACTGGAACTCCCATTTATGCCAGATAGCATAGCTCATTCTGAAAGTCTCAAAATCTTAGCCTGAATCAAAAATCTTGATATGGTCAAAAGGTGTTAAATATAAACATGAAAACAATTTAATTTGATGAAGAAATATTTGGGAAAACAGAGCTAAAAATGCCCACACATAAATACATGTACATTGGTCCAAGGAATTATTTGAATCCAATGGTGCTTTATTATACTTATAAAATTTCTGGCCCTCTCCCCAGAGGGGAAAACTGGAGAGAGAAATGTTAAGTCAAGTGGCAGAGCAGGGCTGATGCTTCAATAGCCACATTATGAAGAATACTTTAGATTGGGGAAAGCATATTCCTCAAAATCATAGCTTCGTTTTCCATTTATGAGCGGATACATTTATATCTTAAGAAGCACTACACAGGTATAAATATTTTATTTCATGTGATTTAAAAAACCATCTTTCCAGGGAGAGTCCTATTCAAAATATGAGGTGGGAAGCTACTTGCAAGCTCTGGTTAGGATGTCAAAGATGATATCTGCTTTAGAGATAGAAAACCTGGCACAGAGCTGAGAAGTGGTGGTGTTCACTTGGCCCTACAGCTAAACCAGTGAGAAAACTAAGAGTAAAATCTTTGCATCTTCAAATTCCTCAGGGTTAGCCTGGAACATGGGGAGCAAGGGAGTCTGAGCTCTGTGACTATGTATTAAAACTAGGAACATTATTGAGATTCTCAGAGCATCTTTGTTTAGAGGTTTATCTCAACACATAATGATTTCATTTATTCTCAGACTATCTCTAATGGGCAAACTACAGTTAAAAGACACTGCTTTTCTCTTCTAAGGAGGAAACAAACAGAAAGGATTGCAGGAAAACTGTCACAGTCCCAAGAGGGACTGCAAATTGGATAAAGGAGACTTATGAAGATTTTTGTACCACCAACACTCCATGTCTCACAAAGCAAAATTCTTAAATCTGGAAAAAATGAGAAAATTAGGGACTTGGGTCTATAGAAAAGCGAATGCCTGATAAAAAGTTTTAAAAATTCTTACTGCATTCTTAGGAAAGATAAAGGAAGATAAAGCAAAATTCGCCTGTTCAGGTCAAGGGTTGAGTGGGTCCGGTCAGTGTTCTGCTCTGCTGAGATGGGCTCTGTTTATGACGCCGTCGTGAGCAAAGCCACAGCTGCATTCCAGGAGGTGTTGAAGGCATCCTCTTCAGTACATTCTCTCACTCAGTTATCCTAGACTGGCTAGGGTAAATAAAGGTGACCACAAGCTTGTTCTCGTATTAGGCAGCATACTTGGTCTTCGTCCATATTCTATAGAAAGCTGCAGCCAACACTTAAAATCATCTAAAGAAATGCAAACTAAAACTACTTTCATTAAGAGAAAGCCCCAACAGAGCTCAAAAATTTTACTTAAAACCACATTGGTTTCCCAGTCTGGTCATTTATTAAATTTATGTTTATCATATGGGGTAGGCTGGTTAGGTTATATTAATTCCATTTTAGAGATGATGGGGCTATGATTCATAGTAAAGAAAAGATATCAAGTAATTGTTCAGATTTAATAACACAAAGCCATGTAGAAAGTGCCATTTACTATAGTGGAAAAAAGGCACTTTCTTTTGTTTGTTTTGATTATACTTCAACCAGGAAAGTCAAGAGAATGGCCTAGATGTTTGATATCGAGATTTCTATTCTTCTCATGGGCTGTGAGGCTTACTCTTTTCATTACTGATTCTTCCATCTATTTTCAAAGGTGGACTTGTAATGGTAATGGTAATTGCCAAAGTAATTCCTCTATTATTGCTCTGCTCTTTGGGTGCCCTTTTCTTCAGCTAAAGGTTATTGCACCCACTAATCAGAAATAAGGAAAATGCCCTCAAAGGTCATTTTTGAAGCCTTGTCTTAAAGAGAAATCTCTTTTGCAACCAAGTCAGGATCCTTGGCTATTTCTCCAAGAAGATAACTTCATTGACATTGTTCTCATTTGCAAGAACTTACCAATATTAATTGAAAATTTTCAGGGGGTAGAATTAAGTTGGAGTCAGGAGACCACTAACTGGCTACATACTCTTGGGTAAAGCATTTAATTGCCCCAGTAACAAAATTTCTTATTTGCAAATAAGGGTGTTGGAATGAGCTCTGGGGTACATATCAGTTCTAGATCCATTATAATTCCATGTCATGTAAAATATCATGTATGAAACGAGTTGCTAGTCCAGGTTCGATGCACGATACTGGATGCTTGGGGCTGGTGCACTGGGACGACACAGAGGGCTGGTATGGGGAGGGAGGAGGGAGGAGGGTTCAGGATGGGGAACACATGTATACCTGTGGTGGATTCATTTTGATATTTGGCAAAACTAATACAATTATGTAAAGTTTAAAAATAAAATAAAATTAAAAAAAAATAAAAAAATAAAAATAAAGAAAAATACTTTATAATTGACTCTAACGGTACCAAGAACTTAACAGATGCCCAAGTTGGGTTTAGAAAAGGCAGAGGAATTGGATATCAAATAGCCAACATTTGCTGGATCATAGAGAAAGCAAGGAAATTCCAGAAAAACATCTACTTCTGCTTCATTGATTATGCTAAAGCCTTTGACTGTGTGGATCACAAAAAATGGGAAAATTCTAAAAGAGATGGGAATACTAAATAGACCACTTTACCTGTCTCTTGAGAAACCTGTATACACATCAAGAAGCAACAGTTACAACTGGAAATGGAACGTCTGGTTGGTTCAAAATTGGGAAAGGAGTACAACAAGGCTTTATATTGTCCCCATCCTTATTTAACTTCTATGCAGAGTACATCATTTGAAATGCCAGGCTGTATGACTCACAAGCTGGAATCAAGATTGCTGGGAGAAATATCAACAACGTCAGATATGAAGATGATACCATTCTAATCGCAGAAAGTGAAGAGGAACTAAAGATCCTTTGAAGATGGTGAAAGAGTACAGAGAAAAGGCTGGCTTGAAACTCAACATTCAAAAAACTAAGATCATGGCATCCAGTCCCATCACTTCATGGCAAAAAGAAGAGGAAAAAGTGGAAACTGACAGGTTTTATTTTCTTGGGCTCCAAAATCACTGTGAACAGTGCATGACTGCAGCCACGAAATTGAAAGATGCTTGCTCCTAGGAAGAAAAGCTATGACAAACCTAGACAGCATCTTAAAAAGTAGAGACATCCTCTTACTAACAAAGGTCCTTATGGTCAAAGCTATGGTTTTTCCAGTAGTCATGTATGGATGTGAGAGTTGGACCATAAAGAAGGCTGAGAGCTGAAGAAATGATGCTTTTCAATTGCGGTATTGGAGAAGACTCTTGAGAGTCCCATGGACTGCAAGGAGATCAAACCAGTCAATCCTAAAGGAAATCAACCCTGAATATTCATTGGAAGGACTAATGCTGAAGATCCAATACTTTGGCCACTTGATGTGAAGAGCTGACTCATTGGAAAAGACCTGATGCTGGGAAGGATTGAAGGCAAAAGGAAAAGGGGGTGGCGGAGGATGAGATGGTTAGATAGCATCATCAACTCAATGAACATGAATTTGAGCAAACTCTGGTGGCTCAGCTGGTTAAGAATCCACCTGCAATGCAGGAGACCTGGGTTTGATCCCTGGGTTGGGAAGATCCCCTGGAGAAGGGAAAGGCTAACCACTCCAGTATGCTGGCCTGGAGAATTATGGTCTGTTTAGTCCATGGGGTCGCAAAGAGTCAGACACAACTGGGTGACTTTCACTTTTACTTTCTGGCAACTAAGAAGATAGGACAGAGGAGCCTGGTGTGCTGCAGTACGTGGGGTGGCAATGAGTTGGACACGACTTAAGTGACTGAACAACAACAACAATGAAATGTTAGAATTCTATAAACTAGAGATAAGGAATTACTGCCTGTCTCTTGAGCTATAAAGGTTTTTTGTGGGGATCTGTCTTCATCTCAGAGACTGAGGAGAGGAAAAAGGAAAAGTTTGGTGTTGGATAAAGGGAAAACTTAATTTACCCATCTTAGTTACTAACCCTTTAACAATTGGTAACACTTCATTCAAGATCTCTGACTAGAAGGCAATCATTCAGGGATAAATATAATTCATCTCTTGCATAAAACATGAAGGTACTTAGGGAAGGATGCTCTGTTTTCAAAATGGCAAGATTTGTAACCATTTGTTAAAGCTAGACAGCCCATTTTTACCCACAGTGGTCAGAAGATTAGAAGCGGTAGTCCCAGGAAACAAGATTTTCAAAAACAAATAAACCCAGATCAAAAAACTTTGAAGACTTAAAAGACAGAAGAAATTGATATTAAAGAAGCCACCCAACAAAGTCAAAATGAAATAAAATAGAGTGCCTTAGAAAGCTCATATTTCTCCTTGTATAAGTAGAAAACATGCTACCTCCTGGGGCCCTTCTAACTCTAGAATCTTAAGATTCTGTGGCTTTATGATTGCCTAGATTGTTTAATATATTAAAGGAATATAATTATTTAAAAATAATGTCAAATTAACTATGATTCTCCTGCTCTTTCAGACATAGTCCCTTTTTCTGGGATTTCTTTGTTGACCATAAACCACTAGAATAACAAAACAATAAACTTAACCCAAATACATTAATATCCCAGATTTTTAGGTCATTCCCTCTAAAACTGAAACTAGATGGAAATGTCATTGGCCTGACTTCATTTATCATATTTACCAATTCCACTGATCCATTCTACAAATTGTTATCCATTGTTTTTAAAGTTCACTTGGTTTAGATGGTATTTTCCATAATAGTTAGAAATGCAGAGTTAGATCTCAGAGTAAAGGCTTACACACTGTAATATTAATAGTTTGTTTTTCCATTATCCAGTGGACTATTGTCCTTCTGACATTAATTAGCATGAACTCTGACCCAGCTTTTATTTGTTTGGCCCTAATGAAGTGAAAGAGTTTCAGTGTTTTAGCTTTCCTTGGGGTTTCTTTGGATGGCTTATACCTTATTATGAAGGCTATTAAGAATATATTTTAACAGTGATTTTTATCTTTGAATGCAAAATACATAAAAGAATTTGCATTTGCCAGGTTATTATAGGGCTACAATCAGGCATCTGTGAAAGTCTATTGTAAATGATAAAATACTTCACCACTATTAATGATAATAATAACAAGTGCTTGATGTGATGTAAGGAAGTGACATTGTGCGGGCTTTGAAGGCAGAGTAAACTGGATTTGAAGCTTGCCTTTGAACTTTATGACTTTGGCAAGTTTGTTAACCTCTGAGTGAGTGCCACTTTTGCTGGCCTATAAAGTGCAAATAATATCAATACCTACCTCTCGGCATCTTCCTCAGTGCTAAGTGTAGAGGATATTTTTTAAAGGACTTACATAATGTCTGCTCAATACATGTCAACTATTATTATTAATTATATTAGCTCAACAAATATTTGTTGATAGAAAAAAGTACTGATTAATTAATCAATGAATTATTGTGAGGACTAAATGAGAAAATGAATGCAACAGACTTAGCACAAAGCCTAGATGATGCTCTATTCCACTGCCTCACAGAAACCACCCATCATAAGGTGCAACATTATTGTGTGTTCCTCCAAGAAAGAAAAATTTCTGCCGATTAATTTTAAGACATCAATAACTATGAGACACATCCCTATTGCAGAGAGATAAAATTCTGGGAAAAATGCACCTTAGAATCGATGAAATATAACAGTTTGTATAAATAGTACTATGATAAGAGATAGAGAAGAGGAAAAGGAAAAACAGAAAATTCTCAATAAACGTTATTTCTCAGTAACCAGATCTGTGAATTTTACATTTATTTATATCTCAAACTATAATTCTTGCTAGAGAAGAAGAAAAAGTAAGGAACCTGCCAGAGAGAACCAACAAAGGACCATGGTGACAGTGACAGACCTCCCACAGTGCAGGGAGTCCTTGAAGGGAATGAGGCCTTGGGCACCAGTTGCCCACCTCCTAATGCAAGCATCTCTTCTACAGCATCTCTGATATACACGGATGGTAGTTAGGTTGCATTTCATTCCTGAGCCCCTTTCAACAGGTCTTAGAGTTGCCTTTGTGGAAATGTAAATCCCCTTCCAGGGGCTGACACTGGAGTAGGTGGGGGAAGCATGGCAGTGTGTGGGGGTGTGCTAATCATCAGTGCCAACCTTGATGGGAAGGTGGGTGACACTTGCTAATTCTAAATGGCAAAGGGGGGAAGAAGCATTTAAGTATAATTCAGGTAGAGCTGGAAAATAAATGACATAGAAAAGGCAGCAGAGCTCTCATTTATTTCAAAAAACTCTTCCAGCAACTGAAATAGGTAGGAGAGAAGAGGTGGGAAGAAGACATCTGTGATAATGCAGGAATATCTTTGAGCAAAGGAACTAAGAGAAAACAATACAGTTGTTGCTTGTGTGTGTGTGTGTGGGTGTGTGTGTGTGTGTGGAAGCGGAGGGGGGCAGTCAGCAACATTTTAGGACACAAACATTTTACCCTACCAATCAGTCAGCATGTCAATCATGAGCAAGTCTTCATGGCCAACAAACCAGTCCTATTAGAACCTAAACGAGTTTGAGAATAGAAGAAACACTGGAAACCATCTAACACAGTGACTCCCAATCCTGACTGTACACTAGAATGATCCAGAAAGCTTTACAAAAACACAAGTTCTTGACACATTACCCCTAGGGATTCTGATTTAACTGGTCTTGGATGGGACCCAGCAAATGGTGTTTTTTAAAAGCTTCCCCAGGCAACTCTAATATATACTGATCTAATTCAACCTCTTCATTTTATAAATAAAGAAACTAAGGCCTAGAGCAGTACAGTGGCTGCCCATGAATACATAGCTAAATGATCAAACAGAGCTAAGATTCTGTGGTGGTTCAGTCACTGATTTCAGTTCTTCATTTCTCTGAAGTCATGGTGTATCTCCACAACCAAGGTATGGCCTCAGAGTGGCTGGAGTATAGGCCTTTGCCCTTTGAATTTGGACTTTGCCATATGACTTATTTTGGCCAATTGAAAGTTCACAGACATGACATGAGCAATGCCTTGAAATATGCTAGCATGGGCAGGTCTGTCCTATTGTGTTCCTATCTTTTGCCATGAGAATAATATATTCTGGGTAATCAGTTGCTGATTGAAAGAAAACGAGAAACTCACTAAGTAGAATGAATACAGCCAAGCCCAGAGAACCCAGACATGTATGAGCCAAAAATAAATGTTTATTATTGTGAGCCAATGAATTTGGGTTTGTTTTTAATGCAGCATTAGTATGACAAAAGCTGATTGGAGCAGACTCAAGCCCAAGATTTGTAGTGTGTAGCTTACTTCATTGCTGGATCACTAACGGCTTACTATATGTAGGCCAGGGGTACAAACTGATGGTGATCTGCCAGTGCTAATAAAAGAAAAACTAATCAGATTCCTCATGTATATAATACATCAAACCTGGACATGTATAAGTCAAGTTTTTTGTTTTTTGTTTTTTTAATTAGCTGTTCAAAGACAGACTTTTCCTCCATTGGGAACACTTCTTAGCTGCTTCCATATTTCAGTCACTCCTAGATAATTATAACTAAAAGCTTTTGAGTGCTTATAATATATAAAATCTATTTGATCCCAAGAAAAGGAAACCCTCCTGAGATGGGCACCATTTATTAATCCAGCCTTACAGATAGGGAAATCAAAACCCTAAAAGATAAATAATTTGCCCAAAGTCACATGCCAGACAAAAACTATAAATGTTATCTGCTTAACTACTATACTACCCTGACTCCACCTTAACTTCACTTTTGTGATCAATGCAAACTACTAATATTGATTAATTTGGAAGAAATGCATATCACCCCAGTACAATGTTCATAGAAAACTGCTTTTTCTTCAGGTATTAGGCCTACATGTTGACAATTCTTACTGCCTCTTTACAAATTGTTTGACATTTAACTATAGGTGTCTGTAAAGTCCAAAAAATATAAATTAATTTTATATTAACAATTCAACTCAATTTTGATACTGTCTATGTGGAGATAGTATCAGATCCCATAGTTTAAGGGTTCAGACCTATAAGACTGACCATTTCAGACACCAAATTATAAGTCTGGGTGTCATCTCTGATTCTGACCAACTGACTATAAGCTGGAAGTTCCTTCAACCCTTTTCCTGGCTTCAGTTAATTTTCCACAATGGCTCACAGAAATCAGAGAAACATTTTACTAGCTAGATCCTCAGATCAGATCAGATCAGTCGCTCAGTCGTGTCTGACTCTTTGCGATCCCATGAATCGCAGCACGCCAGGCGTCCCTGTCCATCACCAACTCCCGGAGTTCACTGAGACTCACGTCCATCGAGTCAGTGATGCCATCCAGCCATCTCATTCTTTGTCGTCCCCTTCTCCTCCTGGCCCCAATCCCTCCCAGCATCAGAGTCTTTTCCAATGAGTCAACTCTTCGCATGAGGTGGCCAAAGTACTGGAGTTTTCAGCTTCAGCATCATTCCTTCCAAAGAAATCCCAGGGCTAATCTCCTTCAGAATGGACTGGTTGGATCTCCTTGCAGTCCAAGGGACTCTCAAGAGTCTCCTCCAACACCACAGTTCAAAAGCATCAATTCTTTGGCGCTCAGCCTTCTTCACAGTCCAACTCGCACATCCATACATGACCACAGGAAAAACCATAGCCTTGACTAGACGAACCTTTGTTGGCAAAGTAATGTCTCTACTTTTGAATATGCTATCTACTAGATCCTCAGTTTATTATAAAAAGATATAACTCAGGAAAAAGTATATGGAAGAAATGCATAGCACAAGGTGTAGAGAAAGGACACAAAGCTTCCTTGTCCTTGTTGAGTGCATTGCTCTCCCAGAATCCTCAGCTGTTCACCAACCCAGGAGCTCTCTGAACTCTGTCCTTCTGGGTTTTTATGGAGGCTTCACTACATACACATGATTATCATTGGTCACTAGTGATAAAACTAAGTCTCCAGCCCCTTTCCCCTCCCTGGAGGTAGTGAATGGTACTGAAAGTTCCAACTCTCTAATCACAGGTTGGTTCCCTTGGCAGCCAGCTCGCATCCTTAGGTTACCTACTGCTGCTGCTAAGTCGATTCAGTCGTGTCTGACTCTGCGTGATCCCATAGATGGCAGCCCAACAGGCTCCTCCTTCCCGGGGATTCTCCAGGCAAGAACACTGGAGTGGGTTGCCATTTCCTTCTCCAATGCATGAAAGTGAAAAGTGAAAGTGAAGTCGCTCAGTTGTGTCCGACTGTGTGAGACCCCGTGGACTGCAGCCTACCAGGCTCTTCCGTCCATGGGATTTTCCAGGCAAGAGTACTGGAGTGGGGTGCCATTGCCTTCTCCTTTAGGTTACCTAGGGGCTGCCCAAAAGTGCCTCATTAACCTAATAAAAGAAACCTTTCTCTCCCATCATTTCTCATCCAAGGTTTTTACTCTCTGTGCTAGAAATGGGAATGAGGACCAAACCATATATATCTTATATTTGTTGGTGTTGTTCAGTCACTAAGTCATGTCTGACTCTTTGCAACTCCATGAACTGCCACACATCAGGCTCCTCTATCCTTCACTATCTCCCCAAATTTGCCCAAATTCATGTCCATTGAGTCGGCGATGCCATCGAACCATCTTATCCTCTGTTGTCCCCTTCTCCTCCCGCCTTCAATCTTTCCCAGCATCAGGGTCTTTTCCAGTGAGTCAACTCTTCTCATAGGGTGGCCAAAGTATTAGAGCTTCAGCTTCAGCATCAGTCCTTCCAATGAATATCCAGGGTTGATTTCCTTTAGGATTGACTGGGTTTGATCTCCTTGCCATCCAAGGGAGTCTCAATAGTCTTATCCATCACCACAACTTAAAAGCATCAATTCTTTGGCACTCAGTCTTCTTTCTGGTCTAACTCTCACATCATGACTACTGGAAAACCCATAGCTTTGACTATATGGACCTTTGTCAGCAAAGTGATGACTCTGCTTTCTTTTTCTTTTGAACTTTTTTATTTTATATTGGGATATAGCCAATTAATGGAAATCCCAGGTTGCCCTAGTGCTAAAGGACCACCCACTATTGCAAGTAGATTTAAGAGATGCAGGTCTGATCCCTGGGTTGGGAAGATCTCTTGGAGGAGGGCATGGCAACCCACTCTAGTATTCTTGCCTGGAGAATTCCATGGACAGAGGAGCCTAGTGGGCTACAGTCCATAGGGTTGCAAAGAGTCATACATGACTGAAGTGACTCAGCACATAGCCAATTAACAATGTTCTGACAGTTTCAGGTAAACAGTGAAGGGACTCAGCCATACGTATACATGTATGTCCATTCTCTCCCAAACCTCACTTTTATCCAGGCTGCCACATAACATTGAGCAGAATTCCCTGTGCTATAGAGTAGATCCTTGTTGGTTGTCCATTTTAAACATAGCAGTGTTATCAAGTCCGTCCCAAACTCCATGCTGCTGCTGCTGCTAAGTCGCTTCAGTCATGTCTGACTCTGTGCGACCCCATAGATGGCAGCCCACTAGGCTCCTCTGTCCCTGGGATTCTCCAGGAAAGAACACTGGAGTGGGTTGCCACTTCCTTCTTCAATGTATGAAAGTGAAAAGTGAAAGTGAAGTCGCTCAGTCGTGTCCGACTCTTAGCGACCCCATGGACTACAGCCCACCAGGCCCTCCGTCCATGGGATTTTCCAGGCAAGAGTACTGCATAACTATCCCTTAAAACCATAATTTCTTTTACTAAGTCTGTGAGTCTCTTTCTGCTTTGTAAGATCAGTTGTATCATTTCTTTTTGGATTCCACATATAAGTGATGCTATACAATATTTCTCCTCTGTCTGATGCCTGTGCTTTTTAATACACTGTCTAGGTTTATCATAGCTTTCCTTTCAAGGAGCAACTGTGTTTTAATTTCATGTATGCAGTCACCATTCACAGTGATTTTGGAGCCCAAGAAAATAAAATCTGTCATGCTTCCATTTTTTCATCCTTCTATTTGTCACGAGGTGATGGGACTGGATGCCATGATCTTAGTTTTTTGATTGTTGAGTTTCAAGCCCTCTCCTCTTTCACCCTCATCAAAGGATCTTTAGTTCCTCTTCACTTTCTGCCATTAGAGTGGTATCATCTTCATATCTGATGTTGTTGATATTTCTCTCCACAATCTTGGTTCCAGCTTGTGGATCATCCATCTTGGCATTCACATGATGTACTCCACATATAAGTTAAACAAGCAGGGTGATATTATACAGGCTTGTCATATTCCTTTCCCAATTTTGAACCAGTCAGTTGTTCCATTTTCAGTTCTAATTGTTGCTTCTTGATCCCCATACAGTTTTCTCAGGAGACAGGTAAAATGGTCTGGTATTCCCATCTCTTTAAGAATTTTTCATAGTTTGTTGTCATCCACACAGTCAAAGGCTTTAGATAATCTATAAAGCAGAAGCAGATGATTTTCTGGAAGTTCTTTGCTTTCTTGATGATCCAGCAAATGTTGGCAATTTGATTTTTGGTTCCTCTGCCTCTTAGAAATCCAGCTTATAACATCTGAAATTTCTTGGTTCCTGTACTGCTGAAGCCTAGCTTGAAGGATTTTGAGCATAAACTTGCTAGCTTGTGAAATGATCACCACTGTACAGTATTTTGAGCATTCTTTGGTATTGCCATTCTTTGGGATTAGAATGAAAACTGACTTTTTTTCAGTCCTGTGGCCACTGCTGAGTTTTCAAAATTTGCTGACATATTGAGTGCAGCACTTCAACAGCATTATCTTCTAGGATTTGAAACAGCTCAACTAGAATTCCATCTCATCTACTTGCTTTGTTCATAGTAAGTCTTCCTAAGGTCCACTTGACTTCACATTCCAGGATATCTGGCTCTAGGTGAATGATCACACCATCATGGTTGTCTGGTTCATTAAGATCTTTTTTGTACAGTTATTCTGTGTATTCTTGTCACCTCTTCTTAATCTCTTCTGCTTCTTTTAGGTCCTTACCATTTCTGTCCTTTATCACGCCCATCAATGCAGGAACATTCTCTTGATATCTCCAATTTTCTTGAAGAGATCTCTAGTATTCCCCATTCTATTATTTTTCTATTTCTAAATTTTCTAAATTTCTATTATTTCTTTGTATTGTTCATTTAAGAAGACCTTCCTATATCTCCTTGCTGTTCTCTGGAGCTCGACATTCAGTTGGGGATATCTTTCCCTTTCTCCCTTGCCTTTCACTTTTCTTCTTTTCTCAGCTATTTGTAAAGCCTCCTCAGACAACCACTTTGCCTTCTTTCCTTTTCTTTAGGATAGTTTGGTCACTATCCTCGGATAGGATGGTCACTGCTTCCTTACAGCAGTACAAACCTCCATCCATAGTTCTTCAGCCACTCTATCTACAGGATCTAAAATTCTTGAATCTATTAATCAACTACACTGTATAATCATAAGGGGTTTAATTTAGGCCAGATCTGAAAGGCCTAAAGCCTGAATTTTGCAATAAGGAGATCATGATATGAGATATACATGTCTCTCTCTCTCTCTCTCTCTCTCTCTCTATATATATATATATATATATATATAGTGACTTATAAAGAATCTATCTTACTATAAACATTATATATGTTGTTGTTGTTCAGTTGCTAAATTGTGTCTGACCCTTTGAGACCTCATGGACTACAGCAGGCCAGGCTCTCTTGTCCTTCACTATTTCCTGGAATTTGCTCAAATTCACGTCCACTGAGTTGATGATGCCATCCAACCATCTCATCCTCTGATGCCCCATTCTCCTCTTGTGCTCAATCTTTCCCAGCATCAGGAACTTCTTCAGTGATTCAGCTCTTCCCATCAGGCGGCCAAAGTATTGGAGCTTCAGCTTCAGCATCAGTCCTTCCAATGAATATTCAGTGTTGATTCCCTTTAGGATTGCCTGGTTTGATCTCCTTGCAGTCCAAAGGATTCTCACGAGTCTTCTCCAGCAACACAATTCAAAAGCATCAATTCTCTGGTGCTCAGGCTTCTTTATGGTCCAACTGTCACATAATATAAACTATTCCATTTAAAATTTTTCACTTTTTGATGCCTATAATCTGTCATTTCTGCTGACCTTTTTTCCACAGAACTTTTTGAAATCTTTTGGTATATTCTATCAAGAAGAATACCATCCTAAAACATTAGAAAAACCCTTCAAGAGACTTGCACTTTATCAGAATTAGAGAAGTTATCAAATGTAGAAAGAAGTCACTGACTTTTAAAATCATCTCTTATTTTTCAAGAAGAAAGCAATGTAGAAACAAACTCTCTTCATTCAGTGAGTCCCCAGTTTGGGTTCTGAGAAGCTTAGAGACATTGTGAAATCAAATCTTGTGTTATGTATTTTTTTTCCTCTGGGTTCACTCTTTTTGAGGTTTATGAGCAATATGGCTAGTGAGACACGGTGGCCTCCTAAGAAAAACTTTTTCAGGAAACAAAAATCCAAAATAAGACCCAGAGAAAAACCTGTTTTTCCTGATAATAAGTGAGAAGTATTGAGAACACTTGTAGTTGGTGCCCTTCTAAACTCCCTTCCTCCAGTAATGCAGGTATATAATGAATAGTAAATTCAGTGGTTTGAATTCAGGCACAGCCCAGCCTGCTTATAGCAGAGAAATAAACTAGTAGGTGGTAGCAGCAGAAGGAACTCAGATTGAAGCCTACTCACTTAAAATCTGCATGGGAAAAGAGAGCATGACATACAAAGTGAAGCAATATAGACACAAAATAGAAACAGAACTAAGATTCCTAGATTTTGATTCCAGATGATCCTTTTAAAGCAGGCAGTAATCCTCTTTGCTTATTACCTCATTGACAAATAAGCAAATAAGCCACCAGGACTTCCCTGGTAGCTCAGACGGTAAAACGTCTGTCTACAATGTGGGAGACACAGGTTTGAGCCCTGGGTTGGGAAGATCCCCTGGAGAAGGAAATGGCAATCCACTCTAGTACTATTGGCTGGAAAATCCCATGGACAGAGGAGCCTGGTGCGCTACAGTCTATGGGGTCACAAAGAGTTGGACAAGACTGAGCAACTTCACTTTCACTTTCATTGACAAAAGGGATGAAGACAGATTTGACTGTATGTTTTTTTTCAAGTGGATGACAGATATACACAGCACAAGGAAGCAGTAGCTCTAAATTGTTTGATTCAATATGTTTTATAAAATAAAGGTACTGTGAACTATGATAAAAACATAGGATGCTCAGTTAAATTAGAATTTGAGGTAAATAATGAATTTTTTAGTATAAGTATATCCCAGATATTTCATAGAAATATAGTAGTGTTAGTCACTCAGTTGTGTCTGACTCTTTGCTACCCTATGGACTGTAGACTGCCAGGCTCCTCTGTCCATGGAATTTTCCAGGCAAGAATACTGGAGTAGGTAGCCACTCCTTTCTCCAGGGGATTTTCCTGACTCAGGGATTGAACCCAGGTCACCTGCATTGCAGGCAGATTCTTTACCATCTGAGCCACCAGGAAGATCTCAAATATTTCATGGGATATACTAAACATTTTATTTGCTGTTTTTCTGGGATTCTATTAATAACATAACAGTATTTTGTATTGTAGCTGGCAACTCTAGTGAAAGTAGCAGTGTATCATTTCAAAGACTAGGTCATAAAATGCATTATTACTTCCTCCTTCCTCTCTCATTGGGATCACTCTCTCTGCGGGAGGCCAGCTGCCATTTTGTCAAGACACTCAAGCAGCCCTATGACTGGACCCACATGGTGAAAAACTGAGGCCTCTAAAGAACAGTCAGCAAGGAACACAGTCTTCCTGACAACAGCCTTTAAATGATTGTAACCCCAACTGACATCTTCACTTACAACCTCATGAGACACTAAGCCAAAGCCACCAAGCTAAGCAGAATTCCTAACCAAGAGAAACTGTGAAATGATAAACCTTTGTTGTTTTAAGTGGCTAAGTTTGGACTAATAGTAAGAGACAACTAATAGAGCCACATCGCTTAAATAGATGTACGTTTGTTCAGAATTCTGGTTAATCTTTCTGGCATTTAATGAATCTTTTTGTTTAAAAGAAAATTTTCGTGCAAAATATCACTTAATAGCATTCTCCTGTCAAAGACAGATCCAATATAATACTGACTGAAAGCCTTAAGGAAAAATTAATCAAGAATAATGTTTTTAGAGAAAATTTTAAATGAAAACAGAAACAAATACTAAGTACACTGTCAAATAACAACAGATTTTCACTCTGCTTTAGAGATTACAAGCTTTCACACCGATTATGATATTTGATTACTGAAATAAAGCAAAACTATGAACTCTCACAAACCCACAAAGCTTTAGAAGTTTCAATGATATGCTAGAGTCATACTGCTAGGATTCCAACGCAGATCTCAATCTTTTTTTTTTTTTTTTAAATGCTTCTCACACCTGCAGAGTGTCTCTTTCTGACACTGGCCATTGGTCTTAAATAATCGTCTGTTTCAGGCAGTTTTCAATATCAAAAATGTTAAAATGAAGTATGGAAAACTGGTCCTCAATCATGTGAAATCAAACAATAGTGAACTCCTGATCTCTGAAAACTGAGTTTTAATTTTCCTCTAATTCAGCATCCATGGTTGACAATGCCATCTGTGGTCAAGAGTTGACTCAGTCCTTCACCAAGTCCTGTCATGCTATTTGGGTTGACATTTTCTATCATGAGAAGCTGTCCTGAGCAACAACAACAACAAAGTGACAAATATTGGGATGAACCTGTCATAAGCAGGAAATGCAAGACAAAGAAAAACACAGTGAAAGTGCAATTCTTGTACTTCCACTCTTGGAGTTTTCATGCATGATTCCCCAGTGCCCTTCCCAGGAGTACTGGGTGTTGACTGGAGCCAAACTATGTAAGTTGTGCTATATAATTCATCATCAATTGTTTGTCAATTACATTATTCAACTTCAATGTAAAAATATGTTTTAAAATTTGAATTAAGGAAAAGCTTTATTTACTCTGTAAAACTGTTACATATTCAATGGGCAATATTATACATGGAAGGGGAAATAATTATAAAAGGAAAGAGAAAGATATTAAAAGTTGGTTAGTAAAAACTTTTTTAAGTGAATAAACTCAGGTAAATAAATTCAGGTCACAGTCAGAAATCATGGTGCAGAAGGGAAATAAAACAGTAAGAGAGTCAAGAGGAACCTCAAAATGATTTTCCTTGAAGAGTAAGGAGCAACCAAGAACATCGGAAAGAGCTGAACAAATGGAAACCTGTCCCTCTTAAATGCTTCACTGTGGATTCCTGCTTGTCCTGGCATTAAAATGAAAATATTTGCACATAAATCGAGTGTCTTAGTCCAGGCTGCTATAACAAAGTACCATAGACAGCATGACTTGTAAACAACAGAAATTTATTTCTCACAGGTCTGGAAGGCTAGAAGTCTAAGACCAATGCACCAGCATGGTTGGATTCTGGTAAGGGCCCTTTTCCAGACTGAAGTCTGCCAGCTTCTCTTTGTATTATTACATGACAGAAAGCAGACAGAAGAAGCAAGCTCTCACATGACTTTTATAAGGGCACTAACCTCATTCATGAGGGCACCACCTTCAAGACCTCATCTAAACCTAATTATCTCCCTAAAGCCCCATCTCCTAATACTAAAACATTAGGGTATCAACATAAGAATTTTGGGAGGACACAAACATTTAGTCCAAGACATGAAGCAAATAGCAATTAGAAGGGGAGCTACAGGTTATCTCCACCTTGAGAAGAGGTCTATAGAGGACTTTGAAGATAACCAAAAATAAAAATAAATCAGGAAGGAGAAAAATTTAGGCATTAACAAAAAAATTACTTGAGCTTATAGTATTAAATAGATTTCTAGATTCTGCAGACCTATTGTTTTTGTCAATGCTGGTCAAGTCATTGTAGGCAAAAAATGATGTGATTGCTTATTTCAGTTCTCTTACTTGTTCTACTCATAAGCACTGCTGGTTGAAAAGAAGTCCCAGGAACCCAGAACTCACTCTCCTGGAAACCTTAATGGATTCAATCAAATGAAGCAATAGAACATCCTACACTGTTATTGGGCTTTCTTGGTGGCTCAGACGGTAAACAATTTGTGTGCAATCCAGAAGACTGGAGTTCAATCCCTGGGTTGGGAAGATCCCCTGGAGAAGAGATTGGCTACCCACTCCAGTATTCTTGTCCATGGGAATCCCATGGACAGAGGAGTCTGGTAGGCTAGGGTCCACGAGGTCACAAGAGTTGGACACGATCAAGCGCTTAACACTTTCTTTTTCACTTTCACCCTCTTACCATGTCACAGAAATGAATGGTGTCTCTGTCCCAGATATGGAGCAGAGAGTCAACACTGACCTTTTCCTCTGTAAAAAGAGGAGTGCATCAAATAAATGCTCACAAAGCCCCAAATTTTCTGCCAGATACACTGCTTTCTTCTGAGAAAACTATTATAGGAAGAGGATTATCCAGAGAGTAGCATGCTTTTTTCCATCTTCCCAGTCCAAATTATCCATGAATGATTGAAATGGAGTTCTATATGCTGGGAAGTGACTTTTAGGGTGAATTAGCTTGAGAACTCTGTCCAATAGGAATGCTTTAGATTACTAATGACCAACTATTCCAATTGATTTTCCTCTCCTGGAGAATTAGAATGTAAGATAAATAAAGAGGATTGGAAATCAACTCAGTAAGGGAGTGGAAACAAACAGGAAGAAAAAAGTCTGAGTCATGAAGGTAGCTGACTTAAGGTTTGTTCCTGGGTTACTAAAACCCCTGCCCTACTGTGAACATTAGAGCTCTGAGTGAGGTATGTCTATATATTTACTGACAGGGTTTCTAGTCTTTACCTTATAGAATATTCTAACAGTAAAATCTCTCTTGTCTGAGGTAAAGTAAACATGTATCTCTTTCTTCCCATCAGAAAATATAAAATAAAAACAAAAACTTGTTTAAGAAAAGAGCCTTATAATTTTCAGTGTTTCCAGATTTGTCTTGGCAACCTGGAACCTCTTTGCCAAATCTTGTTTAACAATTCTATTAACTCTAATTGTTAAGAGTTTTGCTTCTTCTCCATCCTTAGCCCTTTATATTTCCTATAGATAAGCTTTGTGTGTGTACATATGTGTTTCAGACACCAGAATTTTTCTAATACTAGTTGCTCAGTCTTTGGAGTGTCAGGCAGCCAAGAAAACAAGCCATACAGCTTAATGGAGCCTCTGAAATCTGCCTTCCCAAATATTCTTATGAATGCCTTCAAATGTCAAGATCTTTGGGCTTTAGCAATTTCTAATTTGTCTCAAAAAGAAAGAAATTGAAGACTGAAGTACCAAACAGCTGTCCAAAGTTCAGACACAATCCTTACATGAACAATTCTGACCCCAGACACAGATGGAGGGCTGCAAAATACATCAGATTCTGTGTCTGCTTTTCAAAGGCT
Source organism: Bubalus bubalis (assembly GCF_019923935.1). Classification (NCBI taxonomy): domain Eukaryota; kingdom Metazoa; phylum Chordata; class Mammalia; order Artiodactyla; family Bovidae; genus Bubalus; species Bubalus bubalis. The sequence continues at coordinate 22,360,082 of NC_059177.1, read as the reverse complement.
GATGTAGGGCTGGTATTCTCTTCTAAGTGGAGAAATAACTGTGTATAGTGAAATCTTAGTATAACTCCTAAAAATACCCTCATGTTTCTCTATTTTGTGAATTTTAACTCCAGAATTCCAAAAAGCAGATGAAATGAAATTGGTAGAAGAATAATTATAGACCCAGAATCCACCCCTCCCCCACCCTATCCTAGGTAGGTAGATAACATCCCTTTCATTAATGCTACCTGTCTTTTTTTCCTACAAAATCAGCAGCAAACTTCTTGGCAGATGGCACTGTAAAGCATCATGAGGTCCTCTTATCCAACACTTCAAACGGCTTTGTTATTTTTCCCCCTCTCCACACCAGTCCCAACCAAGCAGGAGCTAGTTGCACTCACTCAATAAAATGTATTTTATTGAGCACAGCTTGTGTCTTGGCAACATGCTAGATACAAGGAATATAATACTGAACAAGAATGCACGATGCCTGCCTTCTTGGAATATATATTCCTCCACTGGTTCTCAACTAGGAAAAATATTCACTCATATACAGAATTTGGAAATAAATGGTGGTATCTTTGAGTGTCAAATGACTTGGACAATCTACTGGCATTTAGTGAGCACCATATGGGATAATTTAACACAGTGAAGAATTGTCTTGAACAAAATGCCAAAAACTCTCTGAATGAGAAATAAACAATTACAATAGAATGTGTTAAGTGCTATTATGAGAAGTATAGGAAGCCTTTGAAAGCACATGTCAGGGACACCAACACAGTTTGGAGGCAGGAGCCAGTTTGCAACATTTAAGCTGAAAGAAAACCAATGGGAAGAGTTAGCTAGATGGTAGTGGGGTAGGAGAACTGAGTTGCAGACAGTTTTATAAAATTACTGAATGAATAACTAAGTTTATGAATAACAGATGGATGATTCTTGTTTATCTCCCATTCTTATCCATGAATTGTTGGTTTGGGTCAATGACTCTCTGTTTGTAATGTTATTTTACTTACAAATATTGTCAATTATTGGGTAAGTTTGTGTTTATAATACTCATCATTGTTTGAAGGAAGGGAGTAAAATCTCCAAAAGGTAAAACTTTACACTAAACATTTCCATGGACTGGACTTGAAATTTTTCTAGTTTACCTTCCTTTTATCTACTGTGTCTTTACTCTTCAGGTCAGTTCAGTTCAGTCACTCAGTCGGGTCTGACTCTTTGCGACCCCATGAATCACAGCACGCCAGGCCTCCCTGTCCATCATCAACTCCCGGAGTTCACCTAAACTCATCTGCATCGAGTTGGTGATGCCATCCAGCCATCTCATCCTCTGTCGTCCCCTTCTCCTCCTGCTCCCAATCCCTCCCAGCAGCAGGGTCTTTTCCAGTGAGTCAGCTCTTTGCATGAGGTGGACAAAGTATTGGAGTTTCAGCTTCAGCATCAGTCCTTCCAATGAACACCCAGGACTGGTCTCCTTTAGGATGGACTGATTGGATCTCCTTGCAGTCCAAGGGGCTCGCAAGAGTCTTCTCCAGCACCACAGTTCAAAGCATCAATTCTTTGGTGCTCAGCTTTCTTCACAGTCCAACTCTCACATCCATACATGACCACAGGAAAAACCATAGCCTTGACTAGATGGACCTTTGTTGGCAAAGTAATATCTCTGCTTTTTAATATGCTATCTAGGTTGGTCATAACTTTCCTTCCAAGGAGTAAGTGTTTTTTTATTTCACGGCTGCAATCACCATCTGCAGTGATTTTGGAGCCTAAAAAAATACAGTCTGACACTGTTTCCACTGTTTCCCCATCTATTTCCCATGAAGTGATGGGACCAGATGCCATGATCTTAGTTTTCTGAATGTTGAGCTTTAAGCCAACTTTTTCACTCTCCTCTTTTACTTTCATCAAGAGGCTTTTTAGTTCGTCTTCACTTTCTGCCATAAGGGTGGTGTCATCTGCATATCTGAGGTTATTGATATTTCTCCCGGCAATCTTGATTCCAGCTTGTGCATCTTCCAGACCAGCGTTTCTCATGATGTACTCTGCATAGAAGTTAAATAAGCAGGGTGACAATATACAGTCTTGACGTACTCCTTTTCCTATTTGGAACCAGTCTGTTGTTCCATGTCCAGTTCTAACTGTTGCTTCCTTACCTGAATACAGGTTTCTCAAGAGGCAGGTCAGGTGGTCTGGTATTCCCATCTCTTTCAGAATTTTCCACAGTTTATGGTGATCCACACAGTCAAAGGCTTTGGCATAGTCAATAATGCAGAAATAGATGTTTTTTGGAAATCTTGCTTTTTCGATGATCCAGCAGATGTTGGCAATTTGGTCTCTGGTTCCTCTGCCTTTTCTAAAACCAGCTTGAACATCTGGAAGTTCACGGTTCACATACTGCTGAAGCCTGGCTTGGAGAATTTTGAGCATTACTTTACTAGCATGTGAGATGAGTGCAATCGTGCGGTATTTGAGCATTCTTTGGCATTGCCTTTCTTTGGGATTGGAATGAAAATTGACCTTTTCCAGTCCTGTGGCCACTGCTGAGTTTTCCAAATTTGCTGGCATATTGAGTGCAGCACTTTCACAGAATCATCACAGAAGCACTTTTCAGGATTTGAAATATCTCCACTGGAATTCCATCACCTCCACTAGCTTTGTTCAAGTCCATATATCCTTCATCAGCAAGCAGGCAGTGCTTTATCATTCTCCAATGTTCATAGCTTCCTAGTTAATAGTCAAACCTGAATGGGTGTTAGGTTAAGTCTGAATTAAATAAAGTCATATATTTGCTATCACACATCCCCAAGTACTCCTAAGTTCGTAAATGATTCTGTTTCATAAAGGCTCAGTTATTACCTGTTTTTCTCAAGTCTCAGCTCTTGTTTGGCTGAAAAATTCTACTGGACACAATCATTATCTTGCTTCAGCCAAGACTCATCAAATGTCCCCAGAGAGCTGCTCTCAGACATCTCTGTAGGCAAAGATATGTGTCCCTCAGGGCCAGAATCAGACACAAAAACTGTCAATGTTTGAGGAGGGTTCAGGATGGGGAACACATGTATACCTGTGGCAGATTCATTTTGATATTTGGCAAATCTAATACAGTTATGTAAAGTTTAAAAATAAAATAAAATTAAAAAAAAATAAAATAAAATAAAATTTTAAAAAATTAAAAAAAAATGTGTAGGTGGCCAATTTAGGTCAGCTTAATTGTTTTTAAGAAAGAAAATAAACTGCATATACACTCTATTTCTCTTCAATCCATCCTCAAGTAATTTGAGGGAAAGACAAAGGGGAGAAGGAGTTAGAAAAGTGAGTTCCATGCATGGAGATTCCATCAGTATTGGGTTTGATATAAAACATTCAACACATCTAATATCACAGAATGTTTGAACTGGAAGGGTCTTAGAGATAGAGCCCAGTGCCCTTGGTTTTGGAGAAGGCAATGGCACCCCACTCCAGTACTCTTGCCTGGAAAATCCCATGGACGGAGGAGCCTGGTAGGCTGCAATCCATGGGGTCGCTAAGAGTTGGACACAACTGAGCGACTTCACTTTCACTTTTCACTTTCATGCACTGGAGAAGGAAATGGCAACCCACTCCAGTGTTCTTGCCTGGAGAATCCCAGGGACGGGGAAGCCTGGTGGGCTGCCGTCTATGGGGTCACACAGAGTCAGACACAACTGAAGTGACTTAGCAGCAGCAGCAGCAGCCCTTGGTTTACAGATGAAAAGAGTGAGAATAAGAGCCAGTAAAGAACTAGTCCATGTCATCATGCTGGTACTAAGTACTAAGTACCAGCATGGTTGAGAGCATAAGCTGTGCAGTCAGGTAATCTGAGCTGAGGTTCCAATGTTTCCACTTATTTCATCCCACTTAGTTTCAATTGCCACCCAAGTAATTGAATTATAAGGATTCTAATATATTTAGACTATAGGTTTAGTGTAAGAATTAAATAAAACATACACATAGAGCATTTAGTACAGTGTGCAGCAGGTAGTAAATGACCACTAAGCATTAGTTATTAGAATAATTATCTGTGGTAGAGAGCCACCTTAAAACATTGGGGAGTCAACCATACTATCTGAAGAAATCCTTCAGTTTTGTACCAAGACACTGAGCCAGGATAGGTCCTGAAGGCATGAGATGGAGATGGGGGAATGGATTCTGGCTACACGTTCAAACTCCTCCTTAAACAGTTCTCCAATCCAAAGACTTCACTATTCATCCCACACTTCCCTGGAGGTGTAAGATGACAATCATCATTTTTTAATGTGAAGAGACCCCAATTACAGGTTCTTATGCAAAAAATACCTTAGATATAGTTTAGTCTAATCACAGTCTGATTATGGAATTCTCAAAAGCAAGGCCTTACTTCCCTATTATTAGTATGTAGTTTTTGGAAGGTCAAAGGTTCCATTACAGTGGTATGCACATAGCAAACCCAAAGAAAGTTTATGGAAGGTAGGAAGAGAATCATTTATTGGTCCTTCTGCCTTGTCTTTGTTTCATGGGGTTCCCTTCATCCAAGAATTCTGTGAAGCAGTCATTCAACAGTACCTTCAAACTTTGAACAGATGATAACAACAGCCAACATAAAGTGTGTACGTTCTGAGAAGGCAATGACCAACAACGTAACATAATCTCCTCATAACAAATCTCAGAGAAAAAGATGATTATCATTCCCATTTTACACTCCTCATTTCACATATAATATCATCCCCAAATTATAGCTTGGAAAATGAGGCTCAGAGGGAATAAGTAATTTACCCAAGGTCACACAAGTGGTAAGGGTGGTGCCAGGAATCAGACACAGGTAAACTTGAGCTCTTAACATGTGATCTTAGACTCTTAATACTTAGACTCTTAATAGTTGGCTGTAAACGACAACAAATGCATTTCTAATTTTTCCCATACTACACAACTCCAGCAAATTCATGCAGTTCTTTTACTTTAGCCATAATTTCTATCTTTAACCAAGGAAGTAACAATAGGATATTGTATATTTCATTTTTTCCATATCCTTAGGTTTTTCAGTGCCACTGTCAGAATGGTCACTTGTTCACCCACATATCCAACGTAAGTCACAGCACACGGGAACCATGATAACAAAGAGAGAATGCGCTAACACTACTGCCACACTTGCGAACTGCCCTTCACCAAAGGAAATCAAGTAAGTTTAGGATATATATTGCAAATGCAGGGCAAAGCTGTGTGTTTACCAGCACTTGGGGAAACTGACGTTCAAACCCAAGACCAGACAGTAAATATCATTATGTAAGGCACCAATGCTGTCAAGTCCTTGCAAAGCTTAACGGCCAAATTAGCAATAAATTCTGACAGCCCCATCTATCAGCTCTATTTAGCCAATCTGATGGCAACTTTGTGTTTCTTTGCAGGCCCAGGAAACACACACTTGTGGAAGGAAAAAAAAAAAATACACTTGATTAAATTTAGTTTTGAATAATTGGGTCATTGAAATTCTTCGGCTAAAGAAAAATGACATTTGTAATTTATAGAGATGACTATTTAAAATACAGTTATGATTGCTTAGAGAACTCCTGAAACTAAGTAAATTCAAGTCAGCACATTTAAGGAAGCTGTTAAGAGGTACCTAATGACAACCCCTCCAATTACCACTCCAACAGAGCTGGTGTGGAAACCTGCCCTAAGCCAGCTCCCCTCCCCTGCAGTCACTGCCGCTTGATGCTTGGGAGTCCAGGTGGGGTGGATCAAGGGCTCTCACATCCATCAGGCAAGCCCAGGTACTTGATGTGGCCTGTAAAGAAGCAAGACACATTCTGGACAGAAAAGATGGGAGAGATTTTTAAAAATGTATTGGCAGTCCCCAAACCTCTTTGAGAGGATTCTTTGACAGAGCTTGCTTGCAAATGTCCCTACTAACCTGTGCTGGGCTTGACCTCCCAATTAAAGCTACTGTAGCATCTTAGAAAGCCAGATTCCAGACCTGTCTGCCCATTGAAAAATAATGTGGAGGGCTTCCCTGGTGGTTCAGTGGTAAAGAATCTGCCTTCCAGTGCAGTAGACACAGGTTCAAAACCTGATCTGGGAAGATCCCATGTGCCACAGCGCAACTAAGCCCATGCACTGCAACTATTGAGCCTGTGCTCTAGAGGCTGGGAGCTGCCTCTACAAGCTCATGTGCCACAACTACTGAAGCCCACACGCCCTAGAGTCTGTGCTCAGCAGCAAGAGAAGCCACTGCAATGAGAAGCCTGCAGGCCACAACTAGAGAGTATTCCCACTCACCGCAACTAGAGAAAAGCCAGTGCAGCAGTGAAGACCCAGCACAGCCAAACATAAATAAATAAATACAGTTACTTTTTTAAAAAAGAAAAATAACATGGAAGTATTACTGCATATGATATCTGAATGAGAAGGAAGAGTCTACACTTCTCCAGCCCTCTTCTATGGGCACATTAGTATGGTGCAGACTTTATCATATCTCCTAATAGTAACACAAAAATGCTGGCAGGTGATACAGGAGAGAAAACATCTCCAAGTCACGTTGGCAACCAATGCTTCTGCAGGTGAGTTAGGGGGTCAGCCAGGGTCCCCGAACAAGAGGAGTAAATTTCTTTCCTCCTTGCGTGGACCAGTAATTCACAGATAACTGGTACAGCTGGGATGTGTGATAGGCAAGAAACATTCCCCTCAGTTTTGAAATAGCATATAATTTGACTGAGATAAACATAAGCTCCTACTTTTTGGTTAATTCAATTGTGATTGATGGATGGGAGGCAAGGAGAAACCTGACTTATATGCAGTTGGTGAGAAAAAGACCTGCAGGTATTGATCACAACTGAGCCAACAATGTGTGTGGTTGTTATTTGCTCTGCCACAAACAGTGCAGTGTTCACAGATACATATGGTCTAGGACAAGGAAAGGTGAGTCCCATGCGATGCCACCTGGATCATACCAGGTCCAACATATTATACTCATCTCTGAATTACACATTTTAAGAGGCAATACAGGTAGAGACTAATCAAGAGGGTCAGTGGAAATAAAAATAATAACTGCAACAGCAGCAATAACTAATCCTTCCTACAAATGAGGATGCAGACTTGGAGAGGTTAAGAAACTTTCCCAATATCGTACAATTAAGTGATAATGCGGAATTCAAACATGGGCTTATCTGATCCATGCTTTATTACATCATGTGTATTTGTTTTCTTAGCTACACCAAGAGTAGCTTTATCACTAGGCCCATATTAGTCTTTTTTTAAAAAATAAAAATCATATACTTATGGTATATAACATAATGATTTGATATACATAGTGAAATGATTACTACATCAATCTAGTTAACTCCTAGTTTACTCCTCTCAGAGGAGTAAACTTTGAACTCCAAAATCCTGCAAGCATACCATTTACCTAAGTTGAGCCCACTCCCAGAAATCCACCAACTTCAGAAAAACAATGAAATCTGGTGACCTGGTTTGGCCTGATCTTATTGCTGTGATGAGAAAACATAGTTCTTGTCTTTTGATTCAATGTGGTCCATTTCCAAAATTGCATCTTTGAGGAGTAAATGAGACCTTAGTTTTAAGGAAATGAGGCCAGACTGAAAGATGTCCTTCTACAAGCATTTTAGCAATTGTGGAAATCACATCTGCAGTCTTATCATGCCCAGGCTCCTATGCGCTTTAGTCAAATAGGCCCCTGGTCACCACTTGTAGTAACACTCACTGGACACAAACCAGAATATGGGCAGAATCAGGATAGAGGCAGAATTTGCCTTTGGTATCTCTGTGATAGACAAAAAAACACACTGCCCAGATCCCCTTCAAGAAAGGCTTCATTTCCTAACTGCAAGGAGTGTGGTCAGCAGACTGCCTCCAGCTGTCACTTCTCTGGGGCTGCCTCAGCTCCAGGGAGCAGGCTCACTGCTCCTGTATCCAGTGACTAGCAAAGTGGGGTACAAAGGCCTTACTGTTTAGGTGGAAGAAAGACACTCTGCATGTGTAAAGACTTCAAAGATAGATTTTGCCTTCTACCTGGCACTACAAGGCCAAATGCATAACAGTTAATAGTGTACAGAGGACACTGCAGTTGGGACCCCAATGTCCATCCTACCCCAGATGACCAGTCCAATCCAATCATCCCACTCAAGTCCTCCAGCAATCAGCTGGTCCAAAGATAAGACACAGGTCTTCACATGGTCCGACCAGCCTGAAGAGAAGAAATTATACTGTGTGGTTGGCTAGAAGATTTTCTAGAAAAAAAAAAAAGCATGATGCTCTAGTTTACTTGCAGCTGCCATGAGAACCAGCTATGTGAGAGAATGCAGATCAGAGACTAAAAGCTCCTGGGTTCCTGATGACATTGCTGAGTTGCTGAATTGCTGAAATCTGAACCCTGCACTACCTCTCTTCTTCCTGTTATATAAGATAATAAATGTCTTTATTGTGGAAGCTATTTCAGTCTGGGATTTTGTTACTTTGAATATGCAGCTGAAAGTATCCTAACTGAAAGTGAGGAAAACATTTAATACACAATCACTCCTATCCAGGGTGTTTTTTTTTTTTAATCATTAGAGCTATATTAGAATTATTGCAGTTTTTAGCAGAAAGGGGCCATTTACTCTGAGTTCCTCATTTATAGATTAGGAAACTGAGGTTCAGAAAGGCTGAGTGAGTTGTCTGAGGAGACAAAACTCATTAAGTAGCATGCTGCTGCTGCTGCTAAGTCGCATCAGTCATGTCCGACTCTGTGCGACCCCATAGACGGCAGCCCACCAGGCTCCGCCATGCCTGGGATTCTCCAAGCAAGAATACTGGAGTGGGTTGCCATTTCCTTCTCCAATGAATGAAAGTGAAAAGTGAAAGTGAAGTCGCTCAGTCGTGTCGGACTCTTTGCGACCCCACGGACTGCAGCCTACCAGGCTCCTCCGTCCATGGGATTCTCCAGGCAAGAGTACTGGAGTGGGGTGCCATCGCCTTCTCCCATAAGTAGCATAGTCAGGTTTAAAATTTTAAAACTCCTTGACACCCAGCATCCAGACATTAATCCATTCATTCAACAGCATTTATAGGTATCTACAATGTTTCAAGCACCATATTCTCAACTTGGCAACATACTGCTTCCCAAAACACATCATGGAAATGAACTTGCAGGACAATATTTGCAATCTGAGCAAGAGGACAATGATATGTTTCACAAAGACCTGTTAAGGCAGAGGCACTTGCAGAATACTGCAAACAGTCCTCACCAACCAGAAAATCAGTGATCTGAGGAAGAGATGGGGCTTCCCTGGTGGCTCAGTGGTAAAGAATCTGCCTGCCAATGCAGGAGATGCAAGAGATGTGGGTTCAATCCTTGGGTCAGGAAGATCCCCTGGAGGAGGGCATGGCAACCCACTCCAGTATTCTTGCCTGGGAAATCCCATTTCCCAGAAGAGCCTGGCGAGCTATAGTTGATGGGGCCACAAAGAGTCAGACATGACTCAGCATGCATAAGCATGCATGCAAGGAAGAGACAGGAGGAACGACAAGCTGATAGGAAAGATTTATCACATTTAAAAAGAAATTCCAGAGCACTAGGAGGAAAGAGATATTTAACAGGATTATCCATGCTCATTCACTTTTTATGGCTATTGAACTGTAAAATGCATTCCTATAAAAATCATATAAAAATGAAACAGAAGGAAAATAAATGTCATTTTACTCCAGGCATGTATACTGGAACTCAGGTCCAGAGAGCCACAGTCCATCAACTCAGCTAAAGAATATTCATCACTGAAAGGAATTTTGGCAGGTATGAGTAGAGGTGAAAACAGGCACTAGTTTTTCAACAATAGCAGCAGTGAAGGTTCATGTAGGGCCTGCCACCTTTTCTCACATAAAGCACAGCATATCAAAAGCTGAAATGCCTCACTGGAACAGACAGCAGCTGAACCCACTGTGGCTTCCACTCTATCAGAAATATCTCAGTGACGCTGAGCAGGACAGTCTTCAAAAAGAGATGCACATGTGGGAGCCAAGTTGGAGAGCACTGACCTGGGTGGGTCAGTCACGATACTTCCCTCTCACGGCCCTTTCTGAGGGAAGCAGTTCCTCGAGCAGGGGAGGCCATCTCTTGTACAGAGGACTCTGGCTTCATTCCAGTCACAAGTTTCTGAACAGCCATTGATTCATAGAAGTGACTGAGCTTCAAAATCTCCACTTAATAGAGATACTAAAGATTAGAATTGCAAGGTGTAGAAAGGGAATAATGGGGAGTTATAAGAAGCACCATAAATGATGAATTTCTGAGAACATCAGGACTTTTAGAAGATTTCAGTACTCTGGAACAAGTAGAAGGAGAAATTCTAAGGTACATAAGAAACTTAAAGATCATCCATGGACACTACTCTCAGAATCATCCATGGGGCTTATACAAAATGCAAAATCCTAAAGTCCAGCCAGAGCTATCACACCAGACTCCTAAGGATGGGTTCCCACACCCTACACTCAAAAAGGTGATTTTCATGCACAAAGTTAATGTTTTAAAAGCACTGAACTAATTATGGCCCTTTATTTTATCCACAAAGAGTCTAAGGCACTTAGAGGTCAAAAGACAAAGCAGGACACACTGCGTGCATTTACTCACTATTTCTGCTGAAGATGGTGCTCTCGCTTTTTCCTCTGATGGCTTCATTCACAGTGCCTGAGCACCTTCATCTTGCTCACAGTGGACTTCCTTTCCATGTGTTTGCATTTTGTATTCATTCATTTAGCAAATACTTAAGGAGTGTCCCTTATGGACCGAGTCTCTTCCTAGGCTTCAGACAAACAGAGACAGAATCTCAGAATCAGTGATCAAAAAGATATGCACTGCCTCCACAAATAAAACTGTAAATAGGATGTCTTTCCAAACATTTGAATCTCCCTTCTTTCTAAATACCCAAGTGCTTATTATATGATTAATGCTTATTATGCAATTAGTAAGAATTTTTGACAATATAGGCCTACACTCCTGTAAGACCCCCAACCCCAGTAAAAGGTCTACTTAAGTGAAAACTAAACCTTGCTTGGGCTCTTATCTAGAAACAGGTAGAAAGAAATATGACTTCCTACAATGAGGCTTTAGCTAATGTAGCCAGATTTTAAACTGCTAACCCGTATCTAAGACCACCTAAAATTCTAACAGTAATGGTCATTAAACATCTAATAATCACCCACACACAAAGAAGACAATTTGCTGTTCAAAATGCCTTGCACCCATCTGAGCACATGGTGCCTGTTGCTTTCATTTAAAATACATTTCTCTCTTTTACTGCCTGAAGACTATCATGAAATGACACCAGCCAGTGAAAAGGGCCACCATTTGTATTAAAATGAAGCACATCAAGAGATCCCTGCTCCCCAAAAGTGAACTAGAAAAAAATACCTTCCTACAGTGGCAAGAAATAGGTCAGGAAAGTGAGATACAAGGGAGAGGACTTGGGAGAGTCAGATTTACTAGGCCAGGATGCTGAAGCAGAACAAATGATGACTTAAATGGAAGGTTCTGAACACAAGAATGCTATGAAATGGTCAGACAAAAAATACAAATATGCTGCCATTATTCCATTCATGGTTTTAAGGAGAGAGGCAGGCAAGGAAGAGAAGGTGGGGAGTAGCGTGGTCAGACCTTCTGACCTACACTTACTTGCTCCTCATTGTTAGGAGCAGGACAGAAAAAATAACAAGAAGAGTGCAAAGGAGGAAAGAAAGATAAGGAAAAAAGTGTTAGAAGGAAAAACCCAACCTGACCCTCACATAATTTCAGAGAAAGCCCGAGGAATGAATGTAAGCTGTCAAAGCAACAAACAGTCATAACATCTGCAATCTTTAAACACGAACTTCTCATTTTACAGAGTGAAAAGAGTTGTTTTTCTGTTTTGACCACCTCACTCCATTTCTCCTTAAACCCCTGCCTATAATCTCTGAGTGCTGATGTCTCTCCATGTCAGTGAAATGACATGTTGGTACTGACCTGTCATCTCTACACTTTTGTTTCCCACCAGCAGAGGCCCCAGAGGAGCTGTAATGTAAAAGCAGAGCAAAGTGGGCTGCTGCTGCTGCTGCTGCTGCTAAGTCGCTTCAGTCATGTCCGACTCTGTGCGACCCCATAGATGGCAGCCCACCAGGCTCTGCCGTCCCTGGGATTCTCCAGGCAAGAACACTGGAGTGGGTTGCCATTGCCTTCTCCATTGTGTGAAAGTGAAAAGTGAAAGTGAAGTTGCTCAGTCACGTCCGACTTGTAGCGACCCCAAGGACTGCAGCCTACCAGGCTCCTCCATCCATGGGATTTTCTAGGCAAGAGTACTGGAGTGGCTTGCCATTGCCTTCTCCAAAAGTGGGTTAGGCCTGGTTATATATAGTTCTGCAGAATAAACTAGGGCGTGTGATTCTTTCGCCAATATGTGTACAGTAGATACTGACACCAAGTATCATAGAGATAATCCTGTAAACGTTCCCAGGAAATCTGTCATATGGTCTGGATTGCTGGATAAGCACTCAGCATCACTAATGAAAACAGCACATGGGAAGTAAACCTACATAGGGGGAAAAAGTCCCTCTCAATGTGACGTAATAAATGCAAAAACCACCATTAATAAAGACCCAAAGAAACCTGAACTGAAATGAGAGTCAGGGTGTTCAAGATCAGTGAACTATGAATCCAAGTGTATTTAAATATATAATGAAATCTCCCTTCCAGTCTACATAGTCTTTGCCAAGAACATCACAGGATTCCTTAATAATGGCTGATGGGTTTCTTTGCAAACAGAGTTCCGTAGTCTATAGTCTCACAGACTACAGACTGGCAGATATTGCTGCCACAAGTCACATTTTCTTCACATGTAGGAACTTGCATTAGTCTCCTGTCACCATTAAAATAATAAATAGAAATTTTTCATAATTTTTATCTATTGAAATTATCATCAAATTTCATGCCTGCAACTGAGGATTCTTTCTTCCTAGCTTCCCACTTAGTTCTATTTTAAGGGACCCTATTAATGATATTTCTCTACTTGGAATAATTGGATAATCTAAAACTGAGAAATAAGCACTTTCCTTTCCTCATTGTTTCCTCGTCTTCTTTATTTTAAAAGCCCCATGAGATCACAAACATTTGTCCTTAGGGCAATATCAGCAGTTAATGATTCATGTTCAAAGGCTTGAAGTTGTCTAATTAACAAAAATCAATGTTTTACAGAAGCCGTTTTTGCTTTCAAGTTAATAGCATACAATACATACAAACACTGGATTGCAAGCAAGTCTTCAAGCCTGTGATGAGCTATTAATTCAAAACTTTCCAATTTCATTTTGTCTAACCCAAACTTCAAGTCAATACAAATGCACCATTTTCATTCTGATTTATTGGCACCTTTACGGTACAGTTCACACATCACATCCTCCTATAATGTGCTCATAAAAATCACTTTTCATATTTTTATTAAAATATGCACTTGATTAATGAAAATTATATCAGCATATTTTCTGTGAAGTGTATTCTTAGTAGTATCAATCATTATCAGTATCAGGATCTTTTAAATAGTCCTTCTTTAATGTAAATGGTGGCATGGATTAAGTATTTCCTCAAAAGCAGACATTTGGTAAAATTTTTGGTACTTATCACTGTGACATCATTAATTTTTATGGAATGTCTGACTTTAAAATGATAAATACTAGCATTTTTAAAGCTCTAGTATGTATGTGTGTTTCTGATATCAGTGACTCTGAAATCAGCAACAATCCAGACTACAGATAAAACTTTCATAGATTTATCACAGTCTTAGATTTCAGACCAAAGTTGATTCCAGGGAATTAAGTGCTTGTTTCTCCAAGATGTCTGGATACTTTGCACATCCATTTATTATAACTGTTTATCTTCTTTTCTGTGTCAACACTAGCATCAGGAGTTCTACCTTTGTATCTCTAGAGTACAGTACAGTAGATAAGAGCATGCACTTTCAACTGAAAGCTGTCTTGATCTGAATTTTAGTTTCCCTGATTTCTACTTTACGTAACTTGGACAAGTTACTTAAACTCTAACTCTTATCTAATAAATGAGCATTAGAACATCTATTTTATTCATAAAACTGATGGGAAAAATAAAGGAGATATATTTAGAATGGGCTTGAACTTGGTTAATACTCACCCCAAATTAGCTATTATTATTTGCATCCCTAGTGCACACAACTCAAGGATGAGAATATAGGAAGCTGTCATTGTTTAGTCACTAAGTCATGTCCTATGCTTTTGTGACCCCTCTGGACTGTAGCCTGCTAGGCTTCTCTGTCCATGCAATTTCCAAAGCAAGAATACTGAGGTGGGTTGCCATTTCCTTCTCCAGGGGCTCTTCCTGATCCAGGGATTGAACTTGCATCTCCTGCACTGGCAGGCAGATTCTTTACCACTGAGCCACAGGGAAGCCTGAAAATAATAAGTACTTTGTATTTATTAAAAGAGTAAACAAATTAATTAGCAAGGCAGTACTAGCATTCTTGTTTCTAGATGAGCTAAACCTGCTTTAACAAAATAAAGAAACTTGCCCAAAGTCAGTGAGTGAGTGAGTGGCAGGACCAGTTTTGAAACTTGGGTCCATCTATATCCAAATTTCAGCTGAAGACTTGTCTCCCAGAGAGGTCTCTGAGTTTGCTATTGACTGTGACAACACCTAAGTTTCAAAATCTAACCAAGTGGATTTTTTAAAAAAGAATGATTAAAAATTATCAGGCAGAAATGTCATGAGATTCTCTCCCAAATCACTGCCAATTTATCTGTGAAGGAGTAATAGCTATGAAATTGGGACTTTGTTCCCAAATACTCTCCTAAATTCAGAAAAATGAGGGACAGATGATATTCTGACAGCTAACTTTCCCACTTAAGTCTCTGCCATTCTCAATCTTTGTCAAAATGTGTTTCTCATAATTAAGAATCATGGTTTTCAGAGAAGACAAGTGGCAACTCAATAGATCAAAATCTGCTGAAAAATTCCATTGCATATTGAAGTGCCCACACACTTGAGCATTCTCACCCATCTCGCTAGTCCCAAAGGCTTTGCTTAGTGATGACAGCAAGATAACCATCTATGCAAGAGTACTTTAAGTAGGTGTTCTCATTCTGCAGCGATAATTACTTGAGTTACTACCTTATACCTTGCTATGAAGAAAAGGATATTTTTTATGAGAAGGAAATGAATTCATTTCTTAACTCTTGGTAGATGAATTCCTTCGTATATGTTCATCTAGTGGAAGTTATTACCAAGATTGATGTTCTTAATATATACATTATAAGGAAGATCCAGTTTTCACTGCAAAAGCCCTGCTGCTCTACCACCCTAATAGACATGTAACTTTTCCTCAAATGTTCTCAGAAAAGAGGCTAAACTTATATGTAAGAATTTTTCATTGTACCTGATATATCTACATTTAAAGAGCTTTGTTCTCAAAGTACATGCTTATAAGATTTATCTTTTCCTTTCATACCTTGTATTCATCAAAGGGAATTGGGTTTCATTTTTCCAGAGCTAAAAGATATGAACAAATTTAAAATATTAAAGAATCATTAATTAAAAAGTTGCCTGAGAAATGTGATGGGTGGAGTTCATGCAAGTACTCGCTCAGAACTGTGAACTGATCTGCTCTAACACTCATGAGGCATGTCCTGGGGATTATGATATCTTCTGTAGCCTCTGCTATAGTCATAATACATGACTACAAAAATGTGGCAATGTCTCTAGACAATTGAAGACTTAAAAATAACTCTCTATTTGCTTTTGTTGAGGGCAACAAAGGAAAATTCCTAAACATTCAAGTTTCACAATATATCTCCCATGGATCATGATCTCAGAAATTATTGGAAAGTCAGAAAAGAATCAAAATTTAGAAAGAAAGAAGTCTTATTATAAAAGATAGCAAAACTATCAATCTTTTAATATCTATACTTTCTGTATGCCTTTCCTCCTATTAATCTTTACCCCTAAAACACATCTATTTTCTCACCTCACAGACATTTTTCTATAGTGAATGTGTCTCTTTCTTGCATTATTTTCAACAGCATACAAACACGATTTGTATCACCCACCAAAAATCTGTGTATGCTTGGGGAGCAGACTGATTATTACTCCCAAGTAATCACTTCTTCCTTAGAAGACAAGTACACATACCTTCCCATCACCATGAAAAGTGGAGCATCTTCTACAGAAGGAAGACACTTCTCTATGTCAGTGACACTGAGCTTAGTCACGTAACTTGCTTTGGTCAATAGAATGTGAACAAATATAAAATATGACAAGTGCAAGCTGAAGACTTCAAACATAGCACAGATCTGCTTCTTGCTCCTTCCTTCTTCCCTCAAGAGAGAATATTCTGGATTGGGAAAGTTCTGTCAGCCTGTGTCCAGAAATCAGAAGACCTCATAGTGCAGGACCCTGGCTCACGCTAGCTGTGAAGGTGAAAGTGGCTCATTTGTGTCCAACTCTTTGCTACCCCATGGACTATACAGTCCATGGAATTCTCCAGGCCAGAATACTAAAGTGGATAGCCTTTCCCTTCTCCAGGGGATCTTTTCAACCCAGGGATCAAACCCGGATCTCCCACATTGCAGGCAGATTCTTTACCAGCTGAGCCACAGGGGAAGCCTGACAGGTAATATAGCCAAGTTTTCTTGTGATTTTAGTTGGTTTTGTCACTGAAGTATAACCCATTCACCATATTTCTCTGTTCTACCTCTTAGCAAAATTCTTGAAAAAACTTATCTAAATGAATATATTTCTGCTTCTTTGCTTCTAGTCTCCTCTCAATCCTTTATAATTAGGTTTATTTCCCCCATCCCTATCCCAACCCCAATTCCACTGAAACCACTTTTATCGAGGTGTTTTCCATATTTCTAACACAAATGATTACTTCGCTATACGCATCTGGCCTGACCTCTCAGCAGCATGTAGCACAGTTTTCCACTCCGTTTCTCTTGAAATATTCCCATCTCTTGATTTCTTCCAATTTGCCTTCCACCTCACTGGTCATCCCTTCTCAACCAGTTTTGCTAGTTTCCTCTCCTCTTTTCAATCACTGAAGTGTGAGTACACCAAGGTTTATTCTTCATCTTTTCTGTCCAAATATTCTCCCAAATGACCTCATCTGGACCTTGGTTTTAAACACAGTCTGTATGAAACAATCCTCTAGCCCCAACCTCAAGGTTTAGCTCAAAACTTGTCTATCTTATTACCTTCTTGACATCTTCATCTGTGTGTCCTACAGGCATTTCAACTGGAACTTAGAAAAATAGGACCGTTATTTTTTCCTAACTTTCAGATCTTTCCCTCCCACAATCTTTCCAATCTTAGTTCACAATCACTGTTATGGACTGAATTTTGTCCCCCATTGTAATGGTAACAGGAGGTGGGGCCTTTGGAAGACAACTAAGTTTTGAGAGTGAAGGCCTCATGAGGTTAGCAGTCTTACAAGAGGAGACACAAGACAGCTTGCATCCTCTCTCTTTCTCTCCCATGTGAGGATGCAAGGAGAAGACAGCTGTCTGCAAACTGGGAAAAGTGTCTTCAGCAGACACTGGCTCTCACAGAGCTCTGACCTTGGACTTTCAAGCCTCCAGAACTGCGAGAAATATTTATTATTTAAGCCACCCAGCCTGTGGTCCTTTTACTATAGAAGCCCAAGCTAAGACAATTTTTACACACATAGTTTATTAAGCCAAAAACCAAGACTCAGAGTGCTACATCTACAAACCAAGGAATGCCAAAGATTGCCAGCAAACCACCAGAAGATAGGTAAGAGGCATGGAACAAATTCTTCCTGACAGATCTCAGAAGTAGCCAACGCTTCTGACACTTCATCTCTTACTTCTGGCCCACCACGACTATAAGACAATACATCTCTGTAATTTAAGCCCTACCAGTTTGTAATACTTCCTTACAGCAGTCCTATCAAAGGAATGCAAGTCTCCATCTTGCCAAGTTGTTGGTAGATTTGATCACAACCACTAGGGCCATTCTCCCTACCCTTTGTCTCATTCTCTAGATGTCTTTCCAGGTTCCAATGTGATAACTGGGTCAAGTCAAGGAGGTAATATGGAGGAAGTGAGTCTAGGAAAAAATAATCACCATTGACCAGCTTACCTATAGATTCCACAGTCTGGACACACTACCATCACCTTCTGAGATCCCACCACCTGGCTTGCTACTAAACTTCAGGACACTGGTCTCTGATATACTTGGACCCATCATCCTCTGCCTCATTCCCATTCCAGGGAAGTTCTCATCTCTCTCTTTGTTCTGCCCCTTCTCAATGAGAATCATAAAAACCAAGTAGAAAAACTAACTTCAAGTAACCTCTGTACTGGGCCTAATAAATGTCCCTGAGAGGAAGAATAATAAAATAAGACTTGGGCACCTTATGCAAGGGGCTTCTCAGGTGGCACAGTAGTACAGAATCTGCCTGCCAGTGTGGGAGATGTGAGTTCAATCCCTGGGTTGGTAAGATTCCCTGGAGTAGGAAATGACAACCCATCCAGTATTTCTGCCTGGAAAATTCCATAAACAGAGGAGCCTGGTGGGTTACCATACATGGGGTTGCAAAGAGACGGACATGGCTAAACTATGCACACATATACCTTCTGAAAAGAGAGACCAAAATTTTGAAATATCACACATACAGCTCCCAATCATTCTGATTCTTTCATATCAGTCAAAACAAAATATAAACTAATATCTCAATAATTTATCCTGCCAAATCAGAGATGTCAGGCAAGACTTATTTAACCAGGTAATAGCTTCACAATGATAGTATCATACTAAGATGATCACCCTGTGATGAGCTCACAACTAGAATCCAGTTGTCCCATAATCTGAATACCAACTGAGCCATAATGTTGTATATCATTCAAAGGAATAAGATGCAGAACAGAAATAACTCAGGTTGTTTCTAGAAACCCAAGCATTTTATCTGTCTCCTCCTATGCTGTTTCCTCTTCTCTTACCATCTCAGTTTTGAATTTTTAGCAAGTAGTATACAATTATTAGAGATCAAATGGCATGCTCTACATTAGTAAGTTCTCTCAGACATTTTTGTTCTCTGCTTACAGAAACTTCCTACTTACTGTAGATTTCAAACCTCTCTGTTTCCGGAAATAAATGTGGTTGCTGCCTAATGGTACATTCATTATAATTCTGTTGTTTCTGAGAAGAAAGTTGTCTAAGGTAATTAAATAAGAGCTGAGTAGGTTTCTGTTGAAGCAGAAATGCACAGCCCACTGCTTTTCCTATTGTTAAAAGGAATTTTTCTCAATAAAGTAATTTGGTATGGATAATGTAAACTGGACTTTTGTCATGTTCATTAGTTATCTTCTGCGTGACTACACTATTATTTCCCATTTTCTTGTTGGAATTTGGCATTCAGTGTTACAAAAGAAGTAAAGATGTATGTATTGTTCTCGTACAAGGAAAAAATCTTTTGGACAGGAACCTCATGTATGTTTCTTGGTAGTGTTACCAGCAGATGTACTATAACTACCAAGAAAGGTGTGGTCTATTGTATTTTATGGCTCTTCTTTATTGTTCTATTAATACCTGCAAAGTATATGTTACATCATTTCATTTAAAATGGACATAAGAAGAAGGAAAAATTACTGGAAACTTGAATATTTTCCCACAGTAACTTTCCACAGTAGGTTTAAGTAAACTGCATCTCAATCCCCTATTCTACAAGAATAAGCTGCAGGAAATTTGAATATTACTCCTGTGGAGAATTACAAGGAGGAATTCTACAACTAGAGCTGAAAAGTTGCAGCATTTAAATGTAAGTGGTCTACTTATTAGGTCCAAATTGCTCTAAATCCGTTGTCCTCAGAGTTGAGATGAATTTCCAACTGCTCTTGATTTGAGGGTGGTCACATATCACCAGAACGATTGGGAGTCATAGGTATAAAGAAGAATTAAAGAAGCTTTTAATAAAATAGCAGAGATTATAAAAGTTTTTTTTAATCATCAAATAATTTCCAATGTACAAAGAGCATGCTATAGAATGATGAATTTCCATAATCAACTAAAGATAAGTTCTGATATGAGTCCATATTCAAAGTGATACCGATGAGATCTATGACACATTGTCACTTTTGGAAAATGTTGCAAGCTCTGAAGATAACAGCATGGGATGCCCTCTTGGCAATGACACAGCATTGAGCAGTGATAATGTAACTTAGCTGTTGGTGTAATTAACAAAGCATTAGCATCCCTGATGACTTCCTCCATCTTTCACATTAATACCTTGCAGACAGAAGAGTTCTATGACCTTCTTCCATACCAGGGAGACAATAATCCAGATTTTGGAGCTGCAAAGGATGACAGAGATCATCTTTTCTGAACACACTCATTTTAGAGGTGTGAAGACCAAGCCACAGAAAGGTTAAGTGACCTATTCAAGCTAACAGAGCCAACCATCTACAGAGCAGAAGCAAAGGTTCTGTCTCCTAACTCCCAACTCTATCCACTACCTCTTCAAAAAGGTGTTTTCCACTAAAATATTTCTTTACATGGCAAAGGAAGTGCTCTGACTTGAAAGAAATTTCACACACGAAGGACCAAGTGGAGAAAGCATGTTGAAAGACAGGAGCCCTTCATGAACCCCTTAAACAACATCTGTAGGGAGCTGCTTTCCCGCTTCTTGGATAAGACCAGCTGTGCTGAGGGAAGTCATTGATGAGCATGAGGAAACCTCTCACCTGACAACAGTCTGCAGGAATCTCCTCTGTGCCATATCCTCCACACTCTTCCTGCTTCCTTTTAAAACATCAAGTGTCTTTTCACTTCCTTTTTTTCCTCAAGGGGAATCAACACAATCATTATATTAAGGCCCCACTGGAAGCTACCACTGTGTAAAAGCAACAACAGTAAAGTTTCAAATTGATCATTTTTAGTTGCTGAAAGAAGAAAAGAATAGGTTTTCCCTTCTTGATTATGTTCATTATCATAGACTTCAATTTGTCTCAAATTACAAGGAAAAGTAGATTGAAATCCACAGCTGGATCCCCAGGTGTAATGTTTCATTTTTTTAAATCAATATGAAATTGAAGCCATTTTTTGTTAAGTATTTTTGGCTCCAGCCCTAAAGTACTTAGGCTATTATGCTGCATTTAGCCATCAAGATAGTTGATCATATTCAGCTTATACTTGCTTTTATGTTCCATCTTTATTTCCTATATAACCATAAGGCTCTGAATGGCAGTAGTTTTGAGAGCTTCTGGGCTGTCAAAAACCTATATATAGTTTGCTCTGGTCTGAGTATTTATGATTGTTTTTCTGGGTCTATATCTTACAGAGACCAATCAAGGGTGAATCAGATCATCAAGACACTTCTGATACAGTATACTAACGCATATATATGGAATGTAGAAAGATGGTAACAATAACCCTGTGTACGAGACAGCAAAAGAGACACTGATGTATAGAACAGTCTTATGGACTCTGTGAGAGAGGGAGAGGGTGGGAAGATTTGGGAGAATGGCATTGAAACATGTAAAATATCATGTATGAAATGAGTTGCCAGTCCAGGTTCGATGCACAATACTGGATGCTTGGGGCTGGTGCACTGGGACGACCCAGAGGGATGGAATGGGGAGGGAGGAGGGAGGAGGGTTCAGGATGCAGAACACATGTATACCTGTGGCGGATTCATTTTGATATTTGGCAAAACTAATACAATTATGTAAAGTTTAAAAATAAAATAAAATTTTTTTAAAAAATTAAAAAAAAAAGACACTTCTGGGAGGGGAAATGGGAAAAAATAGATATGGTGTTTAGAAAAGAGATGAAAACCACAAAGATTCTGTCTATTCAGATTGACCATCTTCATCATTCTAGTTTCAGGTGTAATTGTTCAGTTTCTGAAACAGTACATAGAGTTATATGAAAGTCAGAGCCAGAAGGAACCTAAAAAGTCAGAGCTAGAGGAAACTAAGTAAGCAGCTAATTCACCTTCATTATTTCACAAATGACACAACTAAGGCCTAAAGAAAAGAAATGATTAGACCTATATCACAACCTAACTCACAGAGCTGGAATTCAAAACCTTATGTCCTAATTTGATTTCTTACTTAAGGTTTTCCCCAAAGACTAGCATGAGAAAAGGACTGAATGTAGGTGGTGTATTTTGGAAGTAAACACAAAAAATAGGAGCCAAGAAACAGGAAGAGGAGGCAGAGAGGGAGGGAAAAAATGCAGCACTGATTTTGACACTACTGTGGACTCCTAGGATCCATTCCCATGGGAGACTCTCTAGAATTAGAGATTGTGCCGAAGAAATGTGACTGCAGAGGATGGAAAGCTAGGGAACTTATGTATTATCCCTGGTTTGCATCGCTCGCTCGCTCGTTTGCTAAGTCGCTTCAATCATGTCCAACTCTGTGCGACCCCATAGACGGCAGCCCACCAGGCTCCCCCGTCCCTGGGATTCTCCAGGCAAGAACACTGGAGTGGGTTGTCATTTCCTTCTCCAATGCATGAAAGTGAAAAGTGAAAGTGAAGTCGCTCAGTCATGTCCAACTCTTAGCGAACCCATGGACTGCAGCCTACCAGCCTCCTCCTTCCATGGGATTTTCCAGGCAAGAGTACTGGAGTGGGGTGCCAATGGTTTGCATAAGTTTGCCTAAATTCTCAGGCTGCCTATATCTATGCTAAGCAAACCAAGTGACTTGACAGAATCCCTGACACAGAAAGGCAGACAGACAAAGCAGGATGCTTGATTTGGGCCACATAAAGCAAATTTGCCATTACAGCTATGGTTGAAATCAAGTTGAACTAGGGGTTGTGTCACAGGCCATGAAAAGGTCTGCTAAAAGTGGGCTTTAATCTATGTCGCCTTAGGGTTGTTCTCCTTAGAGTCTCCAGGAATTGGTGAGGGAGGCCTGGGAAAAGCCATATGGTAAGATTTGAGGGATTCTATTTCTGTTCCATTCAGAGCAGACCTCTAATTATCTCTTTTATACTTTAGGGGCTTTACATGGGATATCATTTGAAAGAGGAAGTGTGTGTTTACTTGTGTATTAGCCATGATTCTTTAATTGTAATACACAAGCCAAATCAAATTAGCTTGAGGAAAAAAAGAAAAAGTTCACATAATTAAGTCAAGGGTTGGTCTGGAGCTTCAGGTACAGTTGGAGTCAGGGTTCTGACAAAGTTGTCTTGACATTATTTTACTTATGTGTCAGTCTCATGCTGTCCTACACAGAGGGACTTCTACTGCAAAGGGAAAGACAGTGGCTGTCAACAGCTCCAGGGTTACATCATACCACCTTAGCAATGCCATCAGGAAAAGAGAGCTTCTTCCTTCTAGAGTTCATACAGTCATAGGAAAGGACTCAAACATCCTTCGTTCATCTGACACCTCTTAGACCAATCACTACTGCCTAGGACAGACGTTCTAAGACTTTAGCATGCATCAGAGTCACCTTGTGGATTTGTCAAAGGTACTCACTGGGCCCTCTCTCCAGAGTTTCTAACTTATTAAGTCTGGGATAAGAAAAAAAATAAACATTTTACACAAGGTCTATGTAATGCTGACAATGCTTATTCAGATATTGTACTTTGAGTACCACTTGCTACCAGGATAAGGTGTTGTTGTTTAGACACTAAGTCATATCTGAATCTGTTGTGACCCCATGGACTTTAGCCCATCAGGCTCTTCTTCCCACGGGATTTCCCAGGCAAGAATAGTGGAGTGGGTTGCCATTTCCTTCTCTAGGGGATCTTCCCAACCCAGGGACTGAACCTGCGTCTCCTGTATTATCAGGTGGATTCTTTACCACTGAGTCACCAGGGAAGTTGCAAGGATAAGGTACTCTTAGTCAAATCATATCACAAAGCAAGTACAGATTTCAAGTGGCTAGGGCTGGAAGAGGCAGATTCCATCCCTTTCTGGGAAGAAGAGCAAAGAATTTGGCCACCTTTAATACACTACAGAAGACATGGTGAAGAGGTCTAATGTAAGTGGAATAGCATCTTAGAAAGAAATAGAAAAGAATAAAATAGGACCTCAATATGTTAGGAAATGATGGCTGAGTTTTCTAAAACTAATGGAAGACATCATACTAATAGATTCAAGAAGTCCTACAAACTCCTGGGAAGAAAAATACAAAGAAAATATTATCCAGAGACATCATGGTAAAACTGCTAATAAAAGTAAAAAAGGAAAGAGAATATTTTAGAACTGCTAGAAAAAAATGACATATTATCTTCAGTGAAACAACGATAAAGGTGAAAGGTGACTTCTCAAAATAAGTGATAAAATCCAAGGAAAAAATGGAATGACATATTTGCTAAAATATGGGAAAGAATATTCTTTCAAAGGAAGAGTAAAAAATAAATGCTAGTGATCAAAACACTGTAACAGAAATGAAGGATTTTTTTTTAGATGAAGGACGCTTTGATGGTTTCATGAGTAGACTGAAATCAACAGAAAAAGTAATAGAACTAAAAAGTTATAACAAGGTAGCAGGATACAACATCAGCATACAAAAGGAAATCAATTTCCTATATACTAGCAATGAACAAGTGGAATTTGAAATGAAAAACAACACATTTATACTAACACCACAAAGAATTAAACACTTAGGTATAAATCTAACAAAATATGTACCAGATCAATATGAGGAAGATTACAAAATACTGACAAAAGAAATCAAAGAACCAAATATAAACAGTCAGAAATTCCATGTTTATGGATAAGAAGATTTGATATTATTAAGATACTAGTTCTCTTCAAATTAATCTATAGATTCACTGCAATCTTAACCAAAATCTCAGAAAGTTATTTTGTAGATATTGATAAACTGATTCTAAAGGTTATATGGGGAGGCAGAAGAGTCAATAATAAAAAGAAAGAATAAAGTCAGAGTAATAAAACTATTCAACTTCCTTATTTTCTATAAAGTTACAGTAATCAAGACAGTGTGCTATTAATAAAAGAATAGACAATACATTACTGGAACAGAATAAAGAGCTCAGAAACATACACATTAATATAGGCAACTGATCTTTGACACAGGAGCAAAAGCAATACAATGGAGAAAAGACAGTCATTTGGACAAACAGTGATGGAACAACTGGACATAACATGCAAAAAAAAAAAAAAATCTAGACACATACTTTTCACAAAATTAATGCAAAGTAGACTGTAGACCCAAATGTAAATTGCAAAATTAGGAGAAAATCTAGATGACTTCCAGAATGATGATTACTTTTTATATATAATACCAAAGGCTTGACCCATGAAAGGAGTAGTTGGTAACTTTAATTAAAATTAAAAACTCCTGCTCTGTGAAAGATACTGTCAAGACAATGAAAAGACAAGCCACAAATTATGAGAAAATATTTACAAAAGACACATCTGATAAAGGAATGTTATCCAAAATACACAAAGAATTCTTAAACTCAACAATAAGAAGACAAACAAGTTACTTAAAAAATAGGCCAAAAGACATTCATAGACACCTCAGAAAAAAAGGTATACAAGAGGCAAATATGCATATGAAAAGATGTTCAATATCATATGTCACTGGGGAACTGAAAATTAAAACAATAAGATACTACTACATATTTATTTTTGTTATTTAGTTGCTCACTCATGTCCAGCTCTTTTGGGATTCCATGGACTCTAGCCTACCAGGCTCCTCTGTCCATGGGATTTCTCAGGAAAGATACTGGAGTGGGTTTCCATTTCCTTTTTCAGGGTATCTTTCCTACCCAGGGATTCATCCCATATCTCCTGCATCACAGGTGGATTCTTTACCACTGAGTTACCTGGGAGGCCCACATGCATCTATTGGAATGGCCCAAATCCAAAACACTGACAACAGCAAATGTTGAAGACAGTGTGGAACAGCCGAAACTCTCATTTATTCCTAGTGGAATGCAAAATTATATAGACAGTTTAGGAGACAGTTTGAAAGATTTTTTTTTTAAACAAAACTAAATATATTCTTAAGAGGTAGAAAGAATACACAGAAGAACTGTACAAAAAAGATCTTTATGACCCAGATAATCATGATGGTATGATCACTCACCTAGAGCCAGACATCCTGGAATGCAAAGTCAAGTGGGCCTTAGGAAGCATCATTATGAACAAAGCTAGTGGAGGTGATGGAATTCCAGTTGAGCTATTTCAAATTCTAGAAGATGATGCTGTGAAAGTGCTGCACTCAATATGCCAGCAAATCTGTAAAACTCAACAGTGGCCACAGGACTGAAAAAGGTCAGTTTTCATTCCAATCCCAAAGAAAGGCAATGCCAAAAAATGCTCAAACTAGCACACAGTTGCACTCATCTCATATGCTAGTAAAATAATGCTCAAAATTTTCCAAGCCAGATTTCAGTAGTATATGAACCGTGAACTTCCAAATGTTCAAGCTGGTTTTAGAAAAGGCAGAGGAACCAGAGATCAAATTGCCAACATCCACTGGATCAGCAAAAAAGCAAGAGAGTTCCAGAAAAACATCTACTTCTGTTTCATTGACTGTGCCAAAGCCTTTGACTGTGTGGATCACAATAAACTGTGGACAATTCTGAAAGAGATGGGAATACCAGACCACTTGACTTGCCTTTTGAGAAATCTGTATGCAGTTCAGGAAGCAACAGTTAGAACTGGACATGGAACAACAGACAGGTTCCAAATAAGAAAAGGAGTATGTCAAGGCTGTATAATAGTTACCCTGCTTATTTAACTTATATGCAGAGTACATCATGAGAAATGCTGGGCTGGATGAAGCACAAGCTGGAATCAAGATTGCCGGGAGAAATATCAATAACCTCAGAGATGCACATGACACTACCCTTATGGCAGAAAGTGAAGAAGAACTAAAGAGCCTCTTGATGAAAGTGAAAGAGGAGAGTAAAAAGTCGGCTTAAAGCTCAACATTTAGAACTAAGATCATGGCATCGGGTCCCATCACTTCATGGCAAATAGATGAGGAAACAGTGGAAACAGTGGCTGACTTTATTTTGGGGGGCTCCAAAAATCACCACAGATGGGGACTGCAGCCATGAATTTAAAAGATGCTTACTCCTTGGAAGGAAATTTATGACCAACCTGAACAGCATATTATAAAGTGAGACATTACTTTGCCAACAAAGGTCCATCTAGTCAAGGCTATGGTTTTACCAGTATTCATGTCTGGATTTGACAGTTGGACTAGAAAGAAAGCTGAGTGCTGAAGAATTGATGCTTTTGAACTGTGGTGTTGGAGAAGACTCTTGAGAGTCTTCTCTGCAAGGAGATCCAACCAGTCCATCCTATAGGAGATCAGTCCTGAGTGTTCATTGGAAGGACTGATGTGGAAGCTGAAACTCCAATATTTTGGCCACCTGATGTGAAGAACTGTCTCATTGGAAAAGACCCTGATCCTGGGAAAGATTGAAGGTGGGAGGAGAAGGGGATGACAGAAGATAAGATTGTTGGATGGCATCACTGACTCAATGGATATGAGTTTGGGTAGACTCCGGGAACTGGTGATGGACAGGGAGGCCTGGCGTGCTGCACTCCATGGTGTTGCAAAGAGTCAGATATGACTGAGAGACTGAACTGAACTGAAAAATATTCTTATCATATAATCTAGCAATCACAATCTTTGGTATTTACTCAAATGAGTTGAGAATTTACGTCCAAACAAATCTTACATGTGTACATTCATAGCAGCTTCATTCATAACTGCCAAAATTTGGAAGCAACCACGAAGCCCTTCAGTAGGTGAATGGATAAATTAACTATCAGATCAGATCAGATCAGCTCATTTGCTCAGTCGTGTCTGACTCTTTGCAACCCCATGAATCGCAGCACGCCAGGCCTCCCTGTCCATCACAAACTCCCAGAGTTTACTCAGACTCACGTCCATTGAGTCAGTGATGCCATCCAGCCATCTCATCCTCTGGCGTCCCCTTCTCCTCTTGCCCCAATCCCTCCCAGCATCAGAGTCTTTTCCAATGAGTCAACTCTTCGCATGAGGTGGCCAAAGGACTGGAGTTTCAGCTTCAGCATCATTCCTTCCAAAGAAATCCCAGGGCTGATCTCCTTCAGAATGGACTAGTTGGATCTCCTTGCAGTCCAAGGGACTCTCAAGAGTCTTCTCCAACACCACAGTTAAAAGCATCAATTCTTTGGAGCTCAGCCTTCTTCACAGTCCAACTCTCACATCCATACATGACCACAGGAAAAACCATAGCCTTGACTAGACGAACCTTTGTTGGCAAAGTAATGTCTCTGCTTTTGAATATGCTATCTAGGTAGGTCCTAACTTTCCTTCCAAGGAGTAAGCATCTTTTAATTTCATGGCTGCAGTCACCATCTGCAGTGATTTTGGAGCCCAGAAAAATAAAGTCTGACACTGTTTCCACTGTTTCCCCATCTATTTCCCATGAAGTGGTGGGACCGGATGCCATGATCTTCGTTTTCTGAATGTTGAGCTTTAAGCCAACTTTTTCACCCTCCTCTTTCACTTTCATCAAGAGGCTTTTGAGTTCCTCTTCACTTTCTGCCATAAGGGTGGTGTCATCTGCATGTCTGAGGTTATTGGTATTTTTCCCGGCAATCTTGATTCCAGCTTGTGTTTCTTCCAGTCCAGCGTTTCTCATGATGTACTCTGCATAGAAGTTAAATAAGCAGGGTGACAATATACAGCCTTGATGTACTCCTTTTCCTATTTGGAACCAGTCTGTTGTTCCATGTCCAGTTCTAACTGTTGCTTCCTGACCTGCATACAAATTTCTCAAGAGGCAGATCAGGTGGTCTGGTATTCCCATCTCTTTCAGAATTGTCCACAGTTTATTGTGATCCACACAGTCAAAGGCTTTGGCACAGTCAATGAAGCAGAAGTAGATGTTTTTCTGGAACTCTCTTGCTTTTTTGATGATCCAGTGGATGTTGGCAATTTGATCTCTGGTTCCTCTGCCTTTTGTAGAACCAGCTTGAACATCAGGAAGTTCACGGTTCACATATTGCTGAAGCCTGGCTTGGAGAATTTTGAGCATTACTTTACTAGTGTATGAGATGAGTGCAATTGTGCGATATTTGAGCATTTTTTGGCATTGTTTTTCTTTGGGATTGGAATGAAAACTGATCTTTTCCAGTCCTGTGGCCACTGCTGAGTTTTCCAAATTTGCTGGCATATTGAGTGCAGCACTTTCACAGCATCATCTTTCAGGATTTGGAATAGCTCAACTGGAATTCCATCACCTCCACTAGCTTTGTTCGTAGTGATGCTTTCTAAGGTCCACTTGAAATGGATTGTTATTCAGCACTAAGACAAACTGAGCTATCAAGCTGTGAAAAGATATGGAGGAAATGTAAATGCATCAGTTCAGTTCAGTTCAGTCGCTCAGTCGTGTCCGTCTCTTTGGGACCCCATGAATCGCAGCATGCATATTACAAAGTAAAAGAAGCCAATCTGAAAATATTACTTTCTCTAAGATTCTAACTATATGATATTCTAGAAAAGGCAAAACTAGGGAGACAGTAAGATCAGTGGTTGTCAAAGGCTGAAAGGGAGGTTGGAATGAAGAGGGAAAACACAGAGGAGTTTTAGGACTGTGAAACTTTTCCGCATGATATGATAATGGATACACATGTATTGTACATCTGTAAATATCAACAGAATGTAAAAGATGAAGAATGAACCCTGCTATAAACTACAGACTTTGGGTGTCAACGTAGATTCATCAGTGTAAAAAATGTACTACTCTGGTTAGAGATGATGATAGTGGGGAACGTTTTGAGTGTATAGGTACAGAGAATATATGAGAACTCTGTACTTTCTATTCAATTTTGCTATTAATCTAAAAGAGCTCTAAAAATAAATCCTATTAAAAAGTAT
This sequence comes from Bubalus bubalis, assembly GCF_019923935.1. Classification (NCBI taxonomy): domain Eukaryota; kingdom Metazoa; phylum Chordata; class Mammalia; order Artiodactyla; family Bovidae; genus Bubalus; species Bubalus bubalis. Next base: position 22,330,241 of record NC_059177.1, on the reverse strand, counting down.
TGATGGGCTTTCCTGGTGGACCACTGGTTAAGAATCTGCCTGCCAATGCAGAGGACATGAGTTCTACCCTTGATCCAGGAAGATCCCACATGCCATGGGGCAAAACTAAACCTGTGCACCACAACTAATGAAACTGCATTCTAGAGCCAGTGTTCCACAACAAGGGAAAGCACCATGATGAGAAGCTCATGCACTGCAACTAGAGAGCAGTCCCTGCTCACTGCAATTAGGAAAAGCCCGAGAAACAATGAACACCCAGCACAGCCACAAAAAAGTAAATAAAAAAAAAGTATTGAGATAAATTCATAAAATCTAATTAAATTGGAAACTATACAATGTTCATAGACTAAAGCCTTAATATTACAAAAAGTATTTTCTATAAATCAGTCTATAGATTCAAAGTAATCCCAATCAAAATCCCAGCAAGCATTTTGAAAGCAACAACTGATAAGCTGCTTGTAAATTTTATATAGAAATTCAAAAGGCCAAGTATATCCAGGAATATATTTTTTAATTTGATTTAATTATTTTAATTGAAGGCTAATTACTTTACAATATTGTAGTAGTTTTTGCCATACACTGACATGAATCAGCCATGGGTGTACATGTGTCCCCCATCCTGAAACCCCCTCCCACCTCCCTCCCCATCCCATCCCTCAGGGTTGTCCCAGTGCACCGGCTTTGAGTGCCCTGTTTCATGCATTGAACTTGGACTGGTGATCTATTTCACATATGGTAACATACATGTTTCAATGCTATTCTCTCAAATCATCCCACTCTCGCTTTCTCCCACAGAGTCCAAAAATCTGTTCTTTATACCTGCATCTCTTTTTCTGTCTCACATATAGGGTCATCATTGCCATCTTTCTAAATTTCATATACATGTGTTAATATACCGTATTGGTTTTTCTCTTTCCGACTTTCTCATGTCCATAAGTCTGTTCTCTATGTCTGCTTCTCCATTACTGCCCTGTACATAAATTCTTCAGTACCATTTTTCTAGATTCCGTATATTTGCATTAAATATGATTTTTATCTCTCTCTTTCTGACTCACTTCACACTGTATAATGGGTTCTAGGTTCATCCACATCATCATAACTGACTCAAATGTGTTCTTTTTAATAGTTGAGTAATACTCCATTGTGTATATATACCACAGCTTTCTTATCCATTCATCTGCTGATGGACATCTAGGTTGCTTCTATGTCCTAGCTATTGTAAACAGTGCTACAATGAACATTGGGGTACACGTGTCTCTTTCAATTCTGGTTTCCTCGGTGTGTATGCCTAGCAGTGGGATTGCTGGGTCATATGGCAGTTCTATTTCCAGGTTTTTAAGGAATCTCCACACTGTTCTCCATAGTGGCTGTACTAGTTTGCATTCCCACCAACAGTGTAAGAAGGTTCCCTTTTCTCCACACCCTCTCCAAAATTTATTGTTTGTAGACTTTTTAATATCAGCCATTCTGACCTGTGTGAGATGGTACCTCATTGTGGTTATGATTTGCATTTCTCTGATAATAAGTGATGTTGAGCATCTTCTCATGTGTTTGTTAGCCATCTGTATGTCTTCTTCAGAGAAATGTCTGTTTAGTTCTTTGTCCCATTTTTTGATTGGGTTGTTTATTTTTCTGGTATTGAGCTGCATGAGCTGCTTGTATATTTTTGAGACTAATTCTTTGTCAGTTGCTTCATTTGCTATTATTTCCTCTCATTCTGAAGGCTATCTTTTCACCTTGCTCATAGTTTCCTTCATTGTGTAAATGCTTTTAACTTTAATTAGGTTCCATTTTTTTAATTTTTGCTTTTATTTCCATTACTCTGGGAGGTGGGTCATAGAGGATCCTGCTGTGATTTATGTCAGAGAGTGTTTTGCCTATGTTTTCCTCTAGGAGTTTTATATCTTTTTCAGGGACAGTTTTGTTGCTTTGTTATTTTCCTTAAGGTGGGTGATAATTTCCTGTTTCTTGGTATGCCTTGTGCCTTTTTTGTTGAAAACTAGACGTTTGAATTTAATGATGTAATATCTCTGGAAATTAGATTCTTCCCCTTCCCCAAGTTTTGCTGTTTTTGTTTGTTTGTTTGTGTATGTGTTAGTGCTATAGGCTGTCTCTGTGCCAAGCATCAGTCTGAAGTACACCGTCCCCTGGGCATGTGGGATCACTTTCTAATTTTCCCTGTCTATGTAGTTCCTTTTGAATGTCCCAATATTTAGTATCTGGCTCCCAGAAAAAGAGAAAAATGAAAGATGGAGGGAGAACAAGATGGCGCAGGAGTAGATGGATGTGGAGTACATCTCTCTGCATGGATACATCAGGAATACACCTTCAGACACAGAAGTGCATGCAGAACACCAGCTGAGAGTGGACAGGAGTCCCTGACCAGAAGTAAAGAATATATAGAACCATGCAAAACTCGGTAGGATGAAGGAACTAGGGGGGGAAAAGGGAGTGTTAGTAGGACTGGACCTGCCCTCGGCAGGTGGGGGAATTGAAGCGGGGATCCAATCCCCACACCGGGACTCTGAGTCAGAGGAGGAACATTTAAGGCTGGGAGTGAAACAGCTGATCTGTGGCAGCCTAAATAGAATGAGAATCAGACAGTCCTTGCTGCAGCCATACAAACCCCAGACAGGAACGTGGGTCCCCTGGAAGGCGCAGTGGCTGGGAGCTGGAGTTTGGGGATTGTGGAGTAATCCCAGGGCGAGGGCTGCTGTTGACTGTGGAGAGATAGATCAAGGGGATGTGAGCAAGGAGATTGTGGTGGGAAATGCCTGTGGAGGAAAGCCATGCAGCCATGGAAGCAAGGCAATACTGCTGAGTCATGCATAGGGGGAGGAGCCATCAGCATAGCCTCTCTCTCCCCACACACCAGCACCGGCAGCTGAACAATAGAGATGCTGACACACTGAAAAACAGAATAGGACCCCAACCAGGGTGCCCCTTTAAGTGCCTGACACGCCGATCTACAGAGTAGGACCCCAGCCAAGGGGGCCCATCTATGTGCCTGACACGCCGAAGAACAGAGGACTGCAGGCAAGGGAGCCCTCTAAGTGCCTGAATGGGCAGAGCTATGGAGAAAGCCTGGCCAAAGAGGCCTTCTGATCACCAGCTACAAGAGGCTCAAAAAAAAGACTCTGATATGGCCATAGCTCCTACGGTGGAGGCAGTCCATGTTCCTGCACACTTGGCACCACCAGTGACCCTGCAAGCCAAGCAACTGTACCACATTGACACAACTCTCACTGGGGCAGAGCTGCCACAGGTGGAAAAGCCTTGAGTCTGTGGGTGCAGGGTCACTTCACTAGTGTCTGACTCTTTGTGACCCTGTAGACTGTGGCCTGCCAGGCTTCTCTGTCAGGGAGGGGGGTTCTCCAGGGAAGAATACTGGAGGGTATTGGCCAATACTGGGTGCCATACCCTTCTAGAGCACTATATTTCCTGCTGTCCTAGCCGTCAACTCCCCTGAGAACCTGGTGCTGCCAGAACCCCTGTGACCTAAGCAGCTGCCCCACCTCCACACCTGGCCCTCACAGGGGCAAATCCAAGCCCTCCAGGGTAGTCTCAGGAGCAAACCCCAGTGGACGATCCACATGCAGAGGTGGAAGTAAAAATCACAATTGAAACCCAGGGGCAGTGTGGCTAAGGAAGAAGACCCAAAACCCTCCCACCAGCTGTACAAGCTGCAGATTAAATCCACATGATCAGCTAGCCAGACTCTGTGTCTATGGAATATATAAAAGGACACTGAGAACTCCTACAAAAGAAAACGCACTAGCTCTGATAGCTGTGGACATTGGAGGCAAGAACACACAGGAGTAGGACCAGATTAGAATCTGAGCTGCCCCCACGGCAGGTCCAGAGATCAGCACAGTGTTGGAGGGCATACTAGGGAGGAAAAGGACTCTGACAGCAGTGACTCAAGAAAAACATTTATTATTCTTATGTTTTGACTTGTTCTGTAGATTCTTTAGGATTCCACCCCCCCCCCGACCCCATTGTAGTTGTCAATTTTATTGACACTATGAAAGCTAATTAAATTTTGAGCTTTTTTTTTCTTTTCTCAGTCACATTTTTTATTGTTGTTATAAACCTCTGCCACTACATTGGGCTTTTGCAGTTTTGTGGAATTTCCCTTTTTCTTTTTTCTCTTTTTTTAAACCTATTATTATTTTTTCTACATTTATCCCTTTGTTTGCTTTTCCTACTGTTCTTTTCCCATTGCAGTTAATCTTTAATGTATGTAAATCTTCTTTATCTACTTCTATTTAACTTTGCATAACTATTTTTCTTTCCTTTCCTCTCAACATATTTGTTAGTTTTATTTTAATTGGTTTGTTCCCCAATTGGCACCTTGCTTTTGTTTTGCTTTCCAGTTTGTGCTTTAGTTAGTTTTGTTTGAGTAGATATAATTTTTGGTTTCCTTGTTCACTGGGTGAATATATTGTACTTTATTTTTGTTGGACTGTTTTGATTTTGCTGTGGGTGTATCTGTATATGTGTATATTTAGTCACATTTTTTATTGTTGTTATAAACCTTTGCCTTTACATTGGGTTTTTGAAGTTCTGTTGAATTTTCCTTTTTTCTTCCTTTTCTTTTTTCTTTTCTCTGTTTTTATAATTTTAACTTCAAAATTTTTAAACCTATTATATTTTTTATACATTTATTACTTTCTTTGCCTTTCTTACTGTTCTCTCCCCCTTGCAGTTAATCCTTAATGTATATAAATCTTCTTTATCTACCTCTATTTAACTTTGCATATCTATTCTTCCTTTTCTTTCTTTCCTTTCCTCTCAACATATTTGTTAGTTTTATCTTCATTGCTTTGTTCCCCAATTGGCACCTTGTATTAGTTTTGTTTCCAGTCTATCCTTTAGTTTTGTTCGGGCAGATATAATTTTGGTTTCCTTTGTTTGTCAGGTTAGTCTATTGTAGTTTATTTTTTGTGGACTGTTTTGGTTTTGCTATGGGTGTATATGTATATGTGTATATTCAATCACACTTTTTATTGTTGTTATAAACCTCTGCCTCTATGTTGAGTTTTTGCAGTTCTGTGAACTTTTCCTGTGTTTTATTTTTTTTCCTCTTTTTTATAATTTTAACTTTTAATTTTTTTAAACCTATTATATTTTTTACATATTTATTACTTTGTTTGCCTTTCCTACTGTTCTTTTCCACATGCAATTAAACTTTAATGTATATAAACCTTCATCTATCTCTATTTAACTGTGCATATCTATTCCTTCTTTCTTTTCTTTATTTCCTTTCCTCTCAATATATTTGTTAGTTTTGTTTTCACTGCTTTATTCCCCACTTGACATCTTGCTATAGCTTTGCTTTACATCTTGTGTTTTAGTTAATTTGGCTCTTAACTGCTAAATATTTTTGATTTCTTTTGTTTCCCAGGTCAAACTACTGTATTCTATTTTTGTTGGACTTTTTTTGACTTTGCTCATGGGTGGATATGTATATGTGTATATTCCATTATTTTAATTATTATTTGTATGATTTTGTAACTGCCATTTGTCTGGGGTTCATCTTTGGCTTTTCGTTTTTGGATATTTGCTTTAATCTCACTTAATGCCATAACAAACCATTGTGTAATCTTTGTTCCTGACCAGAGATCAAGCCCTGAGTCTTTGGAATGAGAGCACTGAATCCAAGATCCTTGACTACCAGAGAACTTACCCTAGGGAGTATCAAATAGTGAGAACTCACACAAAGGAAACCACTTGAATACAACACCCAGCATCACCCAACCACCAGTAGCACCCTGGGCAGCACACTTCATCTAAACAACAAACAAAACAAAAATACAAAGACAATCATTAGCAGAAGGATTACCACCTCACTCAGCCTTGCACATCAGAGGAAAATCAAAAGAACAAATAAAAACTCGGCACAAATTTCACCCTATATGAAGCTTACACAAACCACTGGACCAACCTTAGGAGGACAGAAACCAAAGGAAAGAAAGACTTCAACCTTGAAGCCTGGGAAAAGGGGACCTCAAACACAATAAGTTAAAAAAAATAATGAAAAGGCAGAGAAATACTACACAAATGAAGGAACAGACTAGAAACACAGAAGTCCAAATAAATGAAGAGGAAATAGGCAAACTACTGGAAAAAGAATTCAGAATGATGATAGTAAAGATGAACAAAATCCTTGAAAACAAAATGGAGAAAATGCAAGAATCAATCAACAAAGACCTAGAAGAATTAAAGAATAAACATACCGAGATAAACAACACAATTAACAAAATTAAAAATACTCAGGAAGGAATCACTAGCAGAATATCTGAAGGAGAAGAATGAATCAGTGAGCTGGAAGATAAAATGATGGAAATAACTGCTGAAAAGCAGAATAAAGCAAAAAGAATGAAAAGAATTTAGGATAGTCACAGAGACCTTTGGGAAAATATCAAATTCACCAACATTTGAATTATAGGGGTCCCAAAAGAAGAAGAGAAAAAGAAAGGGTATGAGAAAACTTTTGAAGAGATTATGGTTGAAACTTTCCCTATATATGGAAAAGGAAATAGTCAATCAAATCTAAACAGCACAAAGAGTCCCATACAAAGTAAATTCAAGGAGAAACATGCCAACACACATACTAATAAAACTAACAAAGACTAAACACAAAGAAAGAATATTAAAAGCAGCAAGGGAGAAGAAACAAGTAATATACAAGGGAAACCTCATATGCTTAAAAACTGATCTTTCAGCAGAAACTGCAGGCCAGAAAAGAATGACAGAATAAAGTACTGGAAAGGAAAAATCTACAACCAAGATTACTGTACTTGGCAAGGATCTCATTCAAAATTGATGGATAAATAAGCTTTTCAGACAAGCAAAAGTTAAGAGGATTCAGTACCAACAAACCAGGTTTACAACAAATGTTAAAGGGAAGTATATAGTCAAAAAATACAAAATTTAAAAAAAAAGAGATACACAATATCAACCCCAAACAATTAAGAAAATGGCAATAGGAACATAGGTATCAATAATTACTTTAAATGTAAATGGATTAAATGCTCCAACCAAAAGATACAGACGGGCTGAATGGATACACAAACAGGACCTATATATATGCTGTCTACAAGAAACCCACTTCAGACCTCAAGACACATATAGACTGAAAGTGAGAGGATGGAAAAATATATTCCATGCAAATGGGAAGCAAAAGAAAGCTAGAGTAGCAACCTCATATCAGAGAAAATAGACCCTAAAATAAAGAAGATTGCAAGGGATAAGGAAGGACACTACATAATGATCAAGGAATCAATCCAAGAGGAAGACATTACAATTGTAAATATCTATGAACCCAACATAGGAGCACCTCAATTCACAAGACAAACACTAACAGACATAAAAGGAGAATTTGACAGTAACACAATAACAGTAGGAGACTTAACACCCCACTCACACCAATGGACAGATAATCAAAACAGAAAATTAATATGGAAACACAAGTCATAAAGGATACATTAGATGAGATGAATCTCATTGATATCTTCAGGACATTCCATTCAAATGCAGAATACACCTTCTTCTCAAGTGCACAGGGAACATGTCTCCAGGATAGACATCTTGGGTCACAAATCAAACCTCAGTAAATTTAAGAAAGTTGAAATCATATCAAGCATATTCTCTGGCCACAATGCTAAGAGACTAGGTATCAATTACAAGAAAAAAAAAAAACTGTAAGAAACACAAACACATGGAGAGTAAACAACACATTTCTAAATAACCAACTGGTTACTAAAGAAATCAAAAAGGAAATAAAAAAATTTCTAGAAATAAATGACAATGAAAACACAACTCAAAACCTATGGGATGCGGCAAAAGCAGTTCTAAGAGGGAAGTTTATAGCAATACAATCCTACCTCAAGAAACAAGAAAAATATCAAATAGACAACCTAACTTTACACCTAAAACAACTCAAAAGAAGAACAAAATAAAACCAAAAATTAGTAGAAGGAAAGAAATCATAAAGATCTGAGCAAAAATAAATGAAAAAGAAATGAAAGAAAGAATAGTAAATATTAATAAAACTAAAAGCTGGTTCTTTGAAAAGATAAACAAAATTGACAAGCCTTTAGCCAGGCTCACCAAGAAAAAAGAGAGAAGAATCAAATCAATAAAATTAGAAATGAAAATGGAGAGATCACAACAGACAACACAGAAATACAAAGGACCATAAGAGACTACAATCAACAATTATATGCCAATAAAATGGACAACGAGGAAGAAATGGACAAATTCTTAGAAAAGTACAACTTTCCAAAACTCGATCAGGGAGAAATAGAAAATCTTAACAGACCCATCACAAGCATGGAAATTGAAACTGTAATCAAAAATCTTCCAGCAAACAAAAGCCCAGGTCCAGACGGCTTCACAGCTGAATTCTACCGAAAATTTAGAGAAGAGCTAACACCCATCCTGCTCAAACTCTTCCAGAAAATTGCAGAGGATGGTAAACTTCCAAACTCATTCTATGAGGCCACCATCACCCTAATACCAAAACCTGACAAAGATCCCACAAAAAAAGAAAACTACAGGCCAATATCATTGATGGACATAGATGCAAAAATCCTTAACAAAATTCTAGCAATCAGAATCCAACAACACATTAAAAAGATCATACACCATGACCAAGTGGGCTTTATCCCAGGGATGCAAGGATTCTTCAATATCCACAAATCAATCAATGTAATATACCACATTAACAAATTGAAAAATAAAAACCATATGATTATCTCAATAGATGCAGAGAAAGCCTTTGACAAAATTCAACATCCATTTATGATAAAAACTCTCCAGAAAGCAGGAATAGAAGGAACATACCTCAACATAATAAAAGCTATATATGACAAACCCACAGCAAACATTATCCTCAATGATGAAAAATTGAAAGCATTTCCTCTAAAGTCAGGAACAAGACAAGGGTGCCCACTTTCACCATTACTATTCAACATAGTTTTGGAAGTTTTGGCCACAGCAATCAGAACAGAAAAAGAAATAAAAGGAATCCAAATTGGAAAAGAAGAAGTAAAGCTCTCACTGTTTGCAGATGACATGATCCTCTACATAGAAAACCCTAAAGACTCCACCAGAAAATTACTAGAACTAATCAATGACTATAGCAAAGTTGCAGGATATAAAATCAACACACAGAAATCCCTTGCATTCCTATACACTAATAATGAGAAAACAGAAAGAGAAATTAAGGAAACAATTCCATTCACCATTGCAATGGAAAGAATAAAATACTTAGGAATATATCTACCTAAAGAAACTAAAGACCTATATATAGAAAACTATAAAACACTGGTGAAAGAAATCAAAGAGGACACTAACAGATGGAGAAATATACCATGTTCATGGATTGGAAGAATCAATATAGTGAAAATGAGTATACTACCCAAAGCAATCTATAGATTCAATGCAATCCCTATCAAGCTACCAACAGCATTCTTCACAGAGCTAGAACAAATAATTTCACAATTTGTATGGAAATACAAAAAACCTCGAATAGCCAAAGCGATCTTGAGAAAGAAGAATGGAACTGGAGGAATCAACCTACCTGACTTCAGGCTCTACTACAAAGCCACAGTTATCAAGACAGTATGGTACTGGCACAAAGACAGAAATATAGATCAATGGAACAAAATAGAAAGCCCAGAGATAAATCCACGCACATATGGACACCTTATCTTTGACAAAGGAGGCAAGAATATACAATGGATTAAAGACAATCTCTTTAACAAGTGGTGCTGGGAAAACTGGTCAACCACTTGTAAAAGAATGAATCTAGAACACTTTCTAACACCATACACAAAAATAAATTCAAAATGGATTAAAGATCTAAATGTAAGACCAGAAACTATAAAATTCCTAGAGGAGAACATAGGCAAAACACTCTCTGACATACATCACAGCAGGATCCTCTATAACCCACCTCCCAGAATATTGGAAATAAAAGCAAAAATAAACAAATGGGACCTAATTAACCTTAAAAGCTTCTGCACATCAAAGGAAACTATAAGCAAGGTGCAAAGACAGCCTTCAGAATGGGAGAAGATAATAGCAAATGAAGCAACTGACAAACAACTAATCTCAAAAATATACAAGCAACTCCTACAGCTCAACTCCAGAAAAATAAATGACCCAATCAAAAAATGGGCCAAAGAACTAAATAGACATTTCTCCAAAGAAGACATCCAGATGGCTAACAAACACATGAAAAGATGCTCAACATCACTCATTATCAGAGAAATGCAAATCAAAACCACTATGAGATACCATTTCACACCAGTCAGAATGGCTGCGATTCAAAAGTCTACAAGTAATAAATGCTGGAGAGGGTGTGGAGAAAAGGGAACCCTCTTACACTGTTGGTGGGAATGCAAACTAGTACAGCCACTATGGAGAACAGTGTGGAGATTCCTTAAAAAACTGGAAATAGACCTGCCTTATGATCCAGCAATCCCACTGCTGGGCATACACACTGAGGAAACCAGAAGGGAAAGAGACACGTGTACCCCAATGTTCATCGCAGCACTGTTTATAATAGCCAGGACATGGAAGCAACCTAGATGTCCATCAGCAGATGAATGGGTAAGAAAGCTGTGGTACATATACACAATGGAGTATTATTCAGCCATTAAAAAGAATACATTTGAATCAGTTCTAATGAGGTGGATGAAACTGGAGCCTATTATACAGAGTGAAGTAAGCCAGAAAGAAAAACACCAATACAGTATACTAACGCATATATATGGAATTTAGAAAGATGGTAACAATAACCCTGTGTACGAGACAGCAAAAGAGACACTGATGTATAGAACAGTCTTATGGACTCTGTTGGAGAGGGAGAGGGCGGGAAGATTTGGGAGAATGGCATTGAAACATGTAAAATATCATGTATGAAACGAGTTGCCAGTCCAGGTTCGATGCACAATACTGGATGCTTGGGGCTGGTGCACTGGGACAACCTAGAGGGATGGAATGGGGAGGGAGGAGGGAGGAGGGTTCAGGATGCAGAACACATGTATACCTGTGGCAGATTCATTTTGATATTTGGCAAAACTAATACAGTTATGTAAAGTTTAAAAATAAAATAAAATTAAAAAAAAAAAAGAAAAAGGAGAGGTTACAACAGACAATGCAGAAACACAAAGGATTGTCAGAGACTGTTATGAACAACTATATGGCAATAAAATAGATAACCTGGAATAGACAGATTCTTAGAAAGTTCAGTCTTCCAAGACTGAACCAGGAAGAAATAGAAATTATCAACAACCCAATCACAAGCACTGAAATTAAAGCAGTGATCAAAAATCCCCCAAAAAACAAAAGCCCAGGACCAGATGCCTTCACGGCAGAATTCTATCAAACATTTAGAGAAGAGCTAATGTCTATCCTTCTAAAACTCTTTCAAAAAATTGCAGAGGAAGGAACACTTCCAAAACTTATTTTACAAGGCCACCATCACCCTGATGCCAAAACCAGACAAAGATAACACAAAAAAAGAAAACTACACGCCAATATCACTGATGAACGTAGATGCAAAAATTCTCAACAGTATTTTAGCAAACAGAATTCAGCAACACATCAAAAAGCTCACACACCATGATCAAGTTGGGTTTATTTCAGGAATGCAAGGATTCTTCAATATATGCAAACCAATCAATGTGATATACCATATTAACAAATTGAAAGATAAAAACCATATGATCATCTCAATAGATACAGAAAAAGGCTTTGACAAAATTCAGCACCCATTTATGATTAAAGCTCTTCAAAAAATGGACCTAGAAGGAACCTACCTCAACATAGTAAAGGCCATATATGATAAGCCTACAGTAAGCATTATTCTCAATGGTGAAAAACTGAAAGCATTCCCCCTAAAATCAGGAACAAGACACTTGTCCACTTTCCCCACTGTTATTCAACATAGTTTTGGAAGTCCTAGCTACAGGAATCAGAGAAGAAAAATAAACAAAAGGAATCCAGGTCGGAAAAGAAGTAAAGCTCTCACCGTTTGCAGATGACATGATACTGTACATAGAAAACCCTAAAGATAGTATCAAAAAATTACTAGAGCTAATCAGTGAATTTAGCAAAGGTGCAGGATACATAATCAATACACAGAAATCACTTGCATTTCTATATACTAACAATGAAAAATCAGTAAGAGAAATTAAGGAGTCAATCCCATTCACCATTGCAACAAAAAGAATTAAATATCTAGGAATAAACTTACCTAAGCAGACAAAAGAACTGTATACAGAAAAGTATAAGACACTAATGAAAGAAATCAAAGATGACATAAACACATGCCAGGTTCCTGGGTAGGAAGAATCAATACTGTGAAAATGACTACACTACCAAACACAATCTACAGATTCAATGCGATCACATTACCAGAACAAAAAGTCTCAAAATTTATATGGAAACACAGAAGACCCCAAATAGCTAAAGCAGTCTTGAGAAAGGAAAATGGAGTTGGAAGAATCAACCTTCCTGATCAGATTACACTATAAAGCTTCAGTCATCAAGACAGTATGATACTGGCACAAAAACAGAAATATAGACAAATAGAAAAAGATAGCAAGTCCAGAAATAAACCCATGCACCTATGGGTACCTTATTTTTGACAAAGGAGGCAAGAATATACAATGGGGCAAAGACAACCTCTTCAATAAATGGTGCTGGGAAAACTGGACAGCTATATGCAAAAGAATGAAATTAGAACACTTCCTAACACCATACACAAAGATAAACTCAAAATGGATTAAAGACCTAAATTTAAGACCACAAACTATAAAACTCTTAGAGGAAAACATAGGCAGAACACTCGATGACATAAATCAGAGCAAGATCCTCTATGACCTTCTAGAGTAACGGAAAAAAAAAAAAAAGTAAACAAGCGGGACCTGATTAAATGTAAAAGCTTTTGCACAGCAAAGGAAACTATAAGCAAGATGAAAAGACAACCCTCAGAATGGGAGAAAATAATAGCAAATGAAACGACTGACAAAGGATTAATCTCCAAAACATATAAGCAGTTCATACAACTCAATGCCAGAAGAACAAACAACCCAATCAAAAAGTGGGAAAAAGACTTAGACATTTCTCCAAGAAGACATACAGATGGCTAATAACACATGAAAAGATGCTCAATATTGTGCATTATTAGAGAAATGCCAATCAAAACTATGAGATACCACCTCACACTGATCAGAATGGCCATCATCAAAAGTCTACAAACAATAAATACTGGAGAGGGTGTGGAGAAAAAGGAATGCTCTTGCACTGTTGATGGGAATGTAACTTGATATAGCCACTATGGAAGACAGTATGGAGATTCCTTAAAAAAATACTAGGAATAGAATCACCATATGACCCAGAAATCCCACTCCTAGGCATATACCCTGAGGAAACCAAAATTGAATAAGACACATGTATCCCATTGTTCACTGCAGCATTATTTACAATAGCTAGAACATGGAAGCGACCAAGATGTCCATCAACAGCTGAATGGATAAAGAAGTTGTGGTACACAAGGGAATATTACTCAGCCATTAACAGAATACATTGGAGTCAGTTCTGATGAGGTGGATATACCTAGAACCCATTATACAGAGTGAAGTGAGTCAGGAGAAAGATAAATATAATATTCTAATGCATATATATGGAATCTAGAAAAATGGTACTGAAGAATTTATGTACAGGGCAGTAATGGAGAAACAGACATAGAGAATAGACTTATGGACATGGGGAGAGAGGAGGAGAGGGTGAGATGTATGGAAAGAGTAACATGGAAACTTATATTACCATATGTAAAAATTCCAAAGGGAATTTGCTGTATGGTTCAGGACACTCAAACAGGGGCTTTGTATCAATCTAGAGGGGTGGGATGGGGCAGGAGATGGGAGGGAGGTTTAAAAGGGAGAGGATATAAGTATACCTATGATTGATTCATACTGAGGTTTGACAGAAAACAATAAAATTTTATAAAGCAATTATACTTCAATAAAAAAATAAAAAATAAAGATGGAAGGAGGAAGGGCCTTAAAACGCCCTGGGAGTCACTTCATTCAGAAGCGGAAGCATTGCAACAATGAGGAGAGGTACAGCAACAGTGGTCACTTACCCCTTTGTCTGCACCTCTGTGATCAGAAGCAGCAGAGTACAGATTCCCAGGTGCTTTTTGCTCACTCTGGCTCCTGAAAGTTGTGGGCAGGTTGCTCCAGGAACACTTGCATAGCTGCCTGCTACAGGACTGAGGGTGGAGGATGTGTAGCTGCAACTATGCTAAGAGCTGAAATGGACCAAAATTAGCCACAATTTACTATTCAAGTCATACCCTGAAGGATACAAGGCTTCAGTACACCCTAGTATTCCAAAATAGTTACATCAGACAGATTCAACTAGTATTATTGTCTAGGTTGGAAGACAGATTCTTGATGCTTCCTACTCTGCCACCTTCCCAGAATTCTCCCTCCAGAAATAACTTGAAGTATACAAAGCTGGAGGACTTATACTACCAGACATGAAGGTCTATGAAAAATGACAGTAATTAAGATAGCATATTGTGGTCTAAGGACAAACAGATATACCAACAAAAACAATAGGAACTGTGTCTCACACATATGTGACTACTTGATATAACTGTAGATCTAAATACAAAAGATGCACCATAGAGATCTAGGATATATCACTGGAAAATATTTTTGTAGCTTTAGAGTAGTCAAAGATTTTTAAACATGACACAGGAAGCACAAACTGTAAAGGAAAAGATTGATGAAGTAAACTACATTACAATTAAGCACCTCTGTTCATTACAGAAATATTTATAAGGTAAGCCACAGAGCATGAAATGTTATTTGCAATATATGTAAAATTTTTAGAGAGCATATATAAAAGGTCTTCTGCAAAAAAAATAATGATAGTAATAAAACACAAAGAATGAAGGGATGGAGCCAAAGCAAAAACAACACCCAGTTGTGGATGTGACTTAAAAAGCAATATTGCATAGGAACCTGGAATGTTAGGTCCATGGATCAAGGCAAATTGGATGTGGTCAAACAGGAGATAACAAGAGTGAACATCGACATTCTAGGAATTGGCGAACTAAGATGGACTGGAATGGGTGAATTTAACTCAGATGACCATTATATCTACTACTGTGGGCAGGAATCCCTTAGAAGAAATGGAGTTACCATCATAGTCAACAAAAGAGTCTGAAATGCCCTACTTGGATGCAATATAAAAAACGACAGAATGATCTCTGTTTGTTTCCATGGCAAACCAATCAATATCACAGTAATCCAAGTCTATGCCCCAACCAGTAATGCTGAAGAAGCTGAAGTTGAACAGTTCTATGAAGACCTACAAGATCTTATAAAACTAACACCCAAAAGAGATGTCCTTTTCATTATAGGGGACTGGAATGCAAAAGTAAGAAGTCAAGAAACACCTGGGGTAACAGGCAAATTAGGCCTTGGAGTACAGAATGAAGCAGGGCAAAGGCTAATGGAGTTCTGCCAAGAGAACGCACTGGTCATAGCAAACACCATCTTCCAACAACACAAGAGAAGACTCTACACATGGACATCACATTGACATACACATTGTGTCATACACATTGACACTGAAATCAGATTGATTATATTCTTTGCAGCCAAAGATGGAGAAGCTCTACACAATCAGCAAAAACAAGACCAGGAGCTGACTGTGGCTCAGATCATGAACTCCTTATTGCCAAATTCAGACTTAAATTGAAGAAAGTAGGGAAAACCACTAGACCATTCAGGTATGACCTCAATCAAATCCCTTATGACTATACAGTGGAAGTGAGAAATAAATTTAAGGGATTAGATCTGATAGAGTGCCTGATTAACAAGAGATGGAGGTTCGTGATATTGTACAGGAGACAGGATTCAAGACCATCCCCAAGAAAAAGAAATGGAAAAAAGCAAAATGGCTGTCTGAGGAGGCCTTACAAATAGTTGTGAAAAGAAGGGAAGTGAAAAGCAAAGGAGAAAAAGAAAGATATACCCATTTGAATGCACAGTTCCAAAGAATAGCAAGGAGAGATAAGAAAGCCTTCCTTAGCTATCAATGCAAAGAAATATAGGAAAACAATAGAATGGGAAAGACTAGAGATCTCTTCAAGAAAATTAGAGATACCAAGGGAACATTTCATGCAAAGATGGACTCCATAAAGGACAGAAATGGTATGGACCTAACAGAAGCAGACGATATTAAGAAGAGGTGGCAAGAATACACAGAAGAACTGTACAAAAAAGATCTTCACGACCCAGATAATCACGATGGTGTGATCACTGACCTAGAGTCAGACATCCTGGAATGTGAAGTCAAGTGGGCCTTAGGAAGCATCACTATGAACAAAGCTAGTGGAGGTGAGGGAATTCCAGTTGAGCTCTTCCAAATCCTGAAAGATGATGCTGTGAAAGTGCTGCACTCAATATGCCAGCAAATTTGGAAAACTCAGCAGTGGCCACAGGACTGGAAAAGGTCAGTTTTCATTCCAATCCCAAAGAAAGCCAATGCCAAAGAACGCTCAAACTACCACACAGTTGCACTCATCTCACATGCTAGTAAAGTAATGTTCAAAATTCTCCAAGCCAGGCTTCAGGAATACATGAACTGTAAACTTCCAGATGTTCAAGCTGGTTTTAGAAAAGGAAGAGGAGCCAGAGTTCAAATTGCCAACATCTTCTGGACAATCGAAAAAGCAAGAGAGTTTCAGAAAAACATCTGTTTCTGCTTTATTGACTATGCCAAAGCCTTTGACTCTGTGGATCACTACAAACTGTGGAAAATTCTGAAAGAGATGGGAACACCAGACCACCTGACCTGCCTCTTGAGAAATTATATGCAGGTCAGGAAGCAATAGTTAGAACTGGACATGGAACAACAGACTGGTTCCAAATAGGAAGAGGAATATGTCAAGGCTGTATAATAGTCACCCTGCTAATTTAACTTATATGCAGAGTACATCATGAGAAAAGCTGGGCTGGAGGAAGCACAAGCTGAAATCAAGATTGCCGGGAGAAATATCAATCACCTCAGATATGCAGATGACACCACCCTTATGGCAGAAAGTGAAGAGGAACTAAAAAGCCTCTTGATGAAAGTAAAAGAAGAGAGTGAAAAAGTTGGCTTTAAGCTCAACATTCAGAAAATTAAGGTCATGGCATCTGGTCCCATCACTTCATGGGAAATAAATGGGGAAACAGTGGAAACAGTGCAGACTTTGTTTTTGGGGCTCCAAAATCACTGCAGATGGTGATTACAGCCATGAAATTAAAAGACGCTTACTCCTTGGAAGGAAAGTTATGACCAACTTAAACAGCATATTAAAAAGCAGAGACATTACTTTGCCAACAGAGGTCTGTCTAGTCAAGGCTATGGTTTTTCCAGTAGTCGTGTCTGGTTGTGAGAGTTGGACTATAAAGAAAGCTGAGAGCCAAAGAATTGATGCTGGAGAAGACTCTTGAGAGTCCCTTGGATGGCAAGGACATCCAACCAGTCCATCCTAAAGGAGATCAGTCCTGGGTGTTCATTGGAAGGACTGATGCTAAAGCTGAAACTCCAATACTTTGGCCACCTGATGCGAAGAGCTGACTCATTGGAAAAGACCCTGATTCTGGAAAAGATTGAGGGCAGGAAGAGAAGGGGACGACAGAGGATGAGATTGTTGGATGGCATCAGTGACTCAATGGACATGGGTTTGGGTGGACTCTGGGAGTTGGTGATGGACAGGGAGGCCTGGCGTGCTGCGGTTCATGGGGTTGCAAAGAGTTGGACACGACTGAGTGACTGAACTGAATTTAACTAAACTGAATAAAACAGAAAAAAAAAATGAGCACAAAAGTTGAATAAGAACTTTGAAAAGAATATACCTGCATGTTAAATAAATGTTTGAAAAGTGCTGAACTTTTTAGTTATCAAGGAAATGCAAATTTAAACCACAATGAAATAATATTATGTAACTACAAGAAAGGTAATACTTAAAAGGATGACAATGCCAAGGATTGAGAAATTGAGGAACAACTATCATCTTCACACTGTTATTAAATACAACTTTGGAAAACTGTTCAGCAGTATTTATAAAAACAGAACATACAAATATACTTTGAACCAATAATGTCATTTTTATGTATTTATCCAAAAAAATGAACACATATTTGTGTATCAAAAAGCATGTAGATGGTGGGCATAGCACAATATTTATGTATCTAAACAACATAAATGTCCATCAACAATAAAACAGATAAATAAACTGTGGTATATTTATGAGATAGAATACACAACAGTGAAAATGAACAAGTTACAACCATGTGTGACAATATGGATGAACTTCACAAATATAATATAAATGAATGGAGCCGTTCACAAAAGGGTACCTTAGACATGACTCCATTCATTTAAAGTTCAAAACCATTCAAAAATAATTCATGATTATAGCATCCAGGAGAATTGTTGATTCTGGGTATCAGTTCAGTTCAGTTCAATTCAGCCCCTCAATTGTGTCAGACTCTTTGCGACCCTATGGACTGCAGCATGCCAGGCCTCCCTGTCCATCACCAGCTCCTGGAATTACTCAAACTCATGTCCTTTGAGTTGGTGATGCTGTCCAACCATCTCATCCTCTGTCATCCCCTTCTCCTCCCGCCTTCAATCTTTCCCAACATCAGGGTCTTTTCAAATGAGTCAGTTCTTCCCAACAGGTGGCCAAAGTATTGGAGTTTCAGCTTTAGCATCAGTCCTTCTAATGAACACCCAGGATTGATCTCATTTAGGATGGACTGGTTGAATCTCCTTGCAGTCCAAGGGACTCTCAAGAATCTTCTCCAACACCACAGTTCAAAACCAACAATTCTTTGGCTCTCAGCTTTCTTCATAGTCCAACTCTCACAACCAGACATGACTACTGGAAAAACCATAGCCTTGACTAGATGGACCTTCGTTGGCAAAGTAATGTCTCTGCTTTTTAATATGCTGTTTAGGTTGGTCATAACTTTCCTTCCAAGGAGTAAGCATCTTTTAATTTCACGGCTACAATCACTATCTGCAGTGATTTTGGAGCCCCCCAAAATAAACTACCACTGTTTCCCCATCTATTTGCCATGAAGTGATGGGACCAGATGCCATGATCTTCGTTTTCTGAATGTTGAGCTTTAAGCCAACTTTTTCACTCTCTACTTTCATTTTCATCAAGAGACATTTAGTTCTTCTTCACTTTCTGCCATAATGGTGATATCATCTGCATATTTGAGGTTATTGATATTTCTCCCAGCAATCTTGATTCCAGCTTGTGCTTCCTCCAGCCCAGCATTTCTCATGATGTACTCTGCATATAAGTTAAATAAGCATGGTGACAATATACAGCCTTAACATATTCCTTTTCCTATTTGGAACCAGTCTGTTGTTCCATGTCCAGTTCTAACTGTTGCTTCCTGACCTGCATATAGGTTTCTCAAGAGGCAGGTCAGGTGGTCTGGTATTCCCATCTCTTTCAGAATTTTCCACAGTTTGTAATGATCCACAGAGTCAAAGGCTTTGGCATAGTCAATAAAGCAGAAACAGATGTTTTTCTGAAACTCTCTTGCTTTTTCGATTGTCCAACAGATGCTGGCAATTTGATCTCTGGTTCCTCTGCCTTTTCTAAAACCAGCTTGAACATCTGGAAATTCATACATGGTTCACGTATTGCTAAAGCCTGGCTTGGAGAATTTTGAGCATTACTTTACTAGCGTGTGAGATGAGTGCCAACTTTGTGGTTGTTGTTCTTTGGCATTGCCTTTCTTTGGGATTGGAATGAAAACTGACCTTTTCCAGTCCTGTGGCCACTGCTGAGTTTTCCAAATTTGCTGGCATATTGAGTGCAGCACTTTCACAGCATCATCTTTTAGGATTTGGAATATCTCAACTGGAATTCCCTCACCTCCACTAGCTTTGTTCATAGTGATGCTTCCTAAGGCCCACTTGACTTCACATTCCAGGATGTCTGTCTCTAGGTGAGTGATCATACCCTCGTGATTATCATATATGAAGAGGGTTACAAGAGTTCTGATAAAGTTTTATTCTGATCTAAGCATTGGTGCAATGGGTATGTTCACTTTGCGGAATTCACTGAGTTATATATTTTCACTTTTTAATATATTCATCTAACTTTTAGAATACATATTAGTTTCTTTACCATAGACAGATCCTATAAAAACACACAGGCACAGATATTCACATAAAGATAAAAATGATTTTAAACATTGTACTGAATTCACCAGCTATAAAGTACTAATTAAATTAGCAATATTCACAATATAAACCAACAGCACTATAAAAGATGCATTTAAATCATATTTTTATGTCTGTATATTATAATCATTTTTTGAAAGATTCACCCCCGAGTTCCTTGTTATTTCATTTATGTAAAACCATTAAAATAGTTGTCAGTTTTTATAAACCTGAAGAAATATGAGCAACTTTCCTAAGTATGCAGAATAAAAACAAAAAGAGCTAAAGACTATTCCATTTTTGAACACCGAAGCTTTCAATATTAAAGAAAAAAAACCCTAATACCTAGCCTAGACTGGTATCTCTGCTAACCTAGTTACAAACTGATCTTTGTGTCTTTGAATTAGAGACTATTGTTTTCAACTTGTCACTGAAACACTAAATAAGAGAGACTCCAAAAACACCTACTTAAAAATGTTCCAAGAATGGGAAGAACTGGTCTTCATTTGTAGTTCAGGTTTTAATGAATAAGTCATCATTAGCAAATCTGTGAGCTTATCTTACCTCCATCACCATATGATTTTAACCAAATCATTTACCCTTTGGTCAGTTTCATCATATATAAAATGCAGGAATTTAATAAGGTCTCATTTTGCATAAAGTAAATGTTGATGAAGCTAAGGTCTACTACAGAGGATGGATTATCCTAGTTAATATTAACACTTGCATAAAATACACAGAAGGATTCTGTTCATTAATTGTCCTTAAATATGTATCATTCATAACCTTGAAGTTATAATATTAATAATGACTAATTTATGAGTCTAATTCAGTGACACTAATTTTGAAAGTGTATCTTCTTTTTTGATATTGAAGATTATGAATTAATATTAATGTTGATAAAGCTAGAACATTTAATTGTGCAACAACTTTTTAGTATTCTAACTCTGTTTGAAAGACTGTGTGAAGGTACAGAATCTCTTTTTTCCCTTGCATTTTTGAAGAGAGTCAACACAAATATTCCATAAAAAATGCTGGGTTTCTCACATGTCTCTGATAATATTGATAAGAAATCTGCAGTATACTTGATTAAAAACAGAATGGTGGGAGGGGGAAAAATCAATGATGCATCCAGGAGACAGTACTCTTCTAGGAAACACTAAGTTATTTTCAAATATGTCACTAATCTGTATAGGTTATTGTCAGGAACTGGTCTATCTCTACAATAAGTGGCAACATTAAAGGGACCTATTACTGTTCAAATTTGTAGAACATCAGGGTGAGTGAATTCAAGGTGGGATTTGTGTGAAGAACAATGTGTATCAAAGGTAAACAAAATGTCTAAAAAGGGCACTATGACACACTGGAATGTTACTTGATAAACACACAGAATGATAGATTCATTATCCAGTTTTCTCTCTTGTCAAAATGTCCGTATTAATGAAGTATGCTGCATTCCCCAAGGATATGAAGAGCAACATTAGATAATTAAGCAAGAGAAAAATGCTAAAGAAACTGAAATAATATGACTACTCATGCTTTTCAGCCCCAAATACTTCTGGTGTTAATATTAGAATGACCTAAAAAAAATCCTCAGAGAACAAAAAATTTAACAGAAAACATCTCTGAAGCAAATATACAGATAAATAAGGTACTTTGCCCAAGGTCATATAGCCAGTTAGCTAAAAAAAAAAAAAAAAAAAAAAAAAAAAGAAAAAGCAAGGAATAGAACCTGTTACCAATAACAGGCACTGCTCAGTAGTTTTGACCTCGAAGAGGTCACTACAACAACAGAAAAAAGAGGCACATATAGCTATCAGGAACTTCAAAGATTTTCTTTATACTATTGTACATGGGTAGACAAGGTCAGATCACAAACTCTATCCAAGGGAGTAATACACAATACACACACACAAACACACCTTTTTACTGTAGGTACACAAATGTATAGATAGATAAAAATATACATATTATATATAATATATATTAAATTCCCTTACATATAGTAACATCTTTTCCAACCCACTCCCAGTTCTTTCCCCGTCTATAACCTTCATAAACCACATTCCATTAAAAAGCAGAGGGGCCATTATCAAGAGAGACATAGAGAGGAGATTTTGACACCTCTTTTCAAACATCTAATGATCTTATCTTGTAGAAGATTGACACTGTTATAGTTCTAGCCACTTAGAATTGAGAAAATGTTCCCAGATGAATCCAGATACTCCCAATTTCTCTAGGTCAAACAAAGATATCACCAAGACTCCTTATGTGCCTTCCATAACATTAAGACATAATTATAGATAACCCCCAAATTATATAAATCCTGTATAGCAAAGATAGGGGCAATCCCAGCTCTAAGTAAATTACTAATTCTCATCACCAAGTATATTGTAAAAATGGTTTAAAACAAAAAAGTCTGTAGAAAGTCATGCTGATGATTAAAAATAATTAAGATATCACTTAGATGTAAAAATATATTAAGGAGAACAGAGAGGAACTAAAAGCTTAGCAAAGTAGGCTTGGGATGTCTACTGATCCAGACTTTTGTGTATTAAAGCTAGCTCCCCATTAGAGTTCCTCTTTATTCTTTTTGAATATTTCCATTTAAACCTGCCCAGGAGAATTTATTTTCCCACTCTTTACCTAGTGTTCTTTATGCTTTATCTTGCTGTTCTTCCTCTTTTGTCTGCTCAAGATTAACATTAGTCATTGTTATATTGTTTGGTTGTTTATAACTTTAAACGTGCAAAGAGTTCAGTGGGAAATAGATAAGTAATTAAGGATATTTCCTTTAAATTTTCAGGCTAATTGCCTCAATGATTCCCTCTGGACCTTAGTAAAGCTATCTTATTCTTAAATCATCTACTATAACTCACAATATATAGTGGACTATGGAAGATTCAATCTGAATCTTCTCGTCTTTTTGGTTAAAGACACCACTATCATTCAAACTGGTTTAAGAAGAATAAGGTAAAATGGTGGCTCAACTGGAAATCTGGCTATAGGCATAGCTAGATCTAGGGGATCAAAAAGATTATCAGGACATCCTTTTCCATTTTAGGGCTCTGCTGTCACAGTGCTCTCAGAAAGGCTCAATCCATAGTGTGGCAGATATGAGCAACAGAAGCTTCCCACTTACACTCTCTCATCCTAGCAATCTAGTGGAAAGAAAACAACTCTTTCCAGAAGTTCCAGCAAAATGTTCCAATACTGATGGTCCCTAATCATGACCTGATTTAGATCATGCATCCATGCCTGACATAACATGTGAGTTTTTTCTTTGGTCCAATCTGGATTTTCATGCGCTTTAGAGTCACGAGGTGGACTCAGGACTGCCCAAAGCATACACGTTGACTGGGAGGGAGCAATAGTCTCCTCCTACACAACAATCTGTTTTCTTTTTTAAAAAAATTTATTCATTTTTTAATTGAAGGATAATTGCTTTACAGAATTTTGTTGTTTTCTGTCAAACCTCAACATGAATCAGCCATAGGTACACATATATCTCCTCCCTTTTGAACCTCCCTCCCATCTCCTTCCCCATCCCACCCTTCTAGGTTGATACAGAGCCCCTGTTCCAGTTTCCTGAGCCATACAGCAAATTCCTGTTGGCTATCTATTTTACATATGGTAATATAAGTTTCCATGTTACTCTCGCCGTACATCTCACCCTCTTCTCCCCTCTCCCCATGTCCATAAGTCTATTCTATATGTCCGTTTCTCATTGCTGCCCTGAAAATAAATTCTTCAGTATTATTTTTCTAGATTCTGTATATGTGTTAGTATATGATACTTATCTTTCTCTTTCTGACTCACTTCACTCTGTATAATAGGCTCTAGGTTCATCCACCTCATTAGAACTGACTCAAATGCATTCCTTTTTATGGCTGAGTAATATTCCATTGTGTATATGTTCCACAGCTTCTTTATCCATTCATCTGTTGATGGACATCTAGGTTGCTTCCATGTGCTAGCTATTGTAAATAGTGCTGCAATGAACAATGGGATACACATGTCTTTTTCAAATTTGGTTCCTTAGGGTATATGCCTAGGAGTGGCATTGCTGGGTCATATGGTGGTTTTATTCCTAGTTTTTTAAGGAATCTCCATACTGTTTTCCATAGTAGCTGTATGAATTTACATTCCCACCAACAGTGCAAGAGTGTTCCTTTTTCTTCACACCCTCTCCTATTGTTTGTAGACTGTTTGATGATGGCCATTCTGACCAGTATGAGGTGATATCTCATCGTAGTTTTGATTTGCACTTCTCTAATAATGAGCAATGTTGAGGATCTTTTCATGTGTTATTAGCCATCTGTATGTCTTCTTTGGAGAAACGTCTGTTTAGATGTTTTTCCCACTTTTTGATTGGGTTGTTTGTTTTTCTGGTAAACAATTTGTTTTCTTTCCAGAAGAGACAATGGATGCTGGTCTGAGGGGCAAGAAACAGAGATGTCCGCTACCAGGACACATAGTCCAGAAAGATATAAGTGCCTCATGAAAATACATATGATACCATGGAATAATCCCAAAGGTAGTATTTTGAGAAGTTGTCAATATACTTTGTATTATAGAGATCATAACTACAACTGTTATTATCTTTATTTGGATAAAGATGTCATTTTCTGAAAGATTTATGGACTTTATATGTCAACTGGAAAAGTGTAAAATGTTATTATCTTTTCACAATTGGCCAAGGAGCTAGAAAATCAGAAAATTATCAAATACTACCTGATAAAGACTATAAAACTTTTAAATTAAATAAGCCTTTATAGTTAAACTAATCATTTATATATTTGGCCATTAAAAAAAAAACTATACTATGCAATTTCAGTGTTGCATTTAAATGACATCTATAGGTTTTTTTTATGGCTATTTACAGAGATCTTGAACTTATAAAATCTGCTACCACAGTAATCTCAGCAAATAATTAGCTCCTTAGGGAAAATCTAACTGTTCGTAACTTCTAGTTGAAATGGAAAATAGCCTTTAGCTCTTCTGCCTAAATTATGAAACATTTACTGCTTATACATTGCTGCCCTCTATATTTGTAAGGAAAATTAAATTTTTTCTTATAAATGCTTTCAGACATTATATCTAACTTTTCAACAATAAAGGTGAAAAATTATTTCATTTTAAGTAGACCTTAACAAATTTAGAAAAACTAATACAACACACAGTTTATAGCCCTGCAAATTATTTTTTAAATTAAAAACCAATTCTGTCCCCCTACATTTCACAATCTCTTGTGGCTAGAAACAGACAACAAATTAAGTACAATGAACATTCTTTTTGCTTACTCAGGAAAGGTGATTATTTTCAAGCTAAGAGTTTTAAATGTATCTCTAAATAGTTGATAGATAATAATGAGAAATGTAAATCTGAATTCTAGTGTAAATGCCTTTTATCATTTATGCATGTTTATTTCAAAAGGGTTTTAAGGTGACTTTTAAAATGCCAAAAATAGAGGAAAATAAAGATAAAGCAATAGGAAAATAGGCATATTAAAGCAGCTGAAGTCAAGGATAAAGTTTGTACTCAATACTCATTTCATGAAGTTCACCTGCAAATTGTGGACATTAACTTAGGTACTTTAATTTAAAAACTCCTGAAGTGAACAATTATGGGTTATGTTGACACAAAATAAAACAGTGATCAGAGAAAGAGAAGAATCCTAAGTTGTAGATAAGTTGTACATGTCTATATACATTAGAACCTGACTGAATATATGTTATACATTCATATATCTATATATATTATACTTTATATATACAATACACTAGGAGATATAGATGTACATATCAGAGAGAGACTAAGATAGAGAAACAGAGACAGAGGAGTAGGAGAGAATGTTTATATCTTCTTTTGGCAACACAGCAACTTGAAGGATCTTAGTTCACTAACCAGGGATTGAACCTAGGCCCTGGCAGTGACAGCATCGAGTTCTAACCACTGAACTGCCAGGAAATTCTGATAAAGTTTATATCCTAGTTTAATGACTGTAGACAAATAACTGTAAGGCTCTCATCCAAATTATTTTTTAGGACTCCCAGTAGTTATGGCTAGAGATGTAATGAGGTAAATTATGTTGAAAATAACCCAAAGGGTCAATGTCTCAAGATCAATGTATTATGTACTAAGATTCTAAATTTTCATCATCAAAAGCATTTTGAACCATGAGTAGTGGTCTTTTAGACATTGTACAAAATAATTCTTTCTGTTTGGGATAGACTAGAGTTTCCTAGAAACCACATTATCTCTTATACAATCCAAGAGGACTTTATTGCAGAATGGCTAAAAGAGAAAGATCTGGCAAGAATGGCTCAACATTTGAAATCAAGTAATATAATCTATCATATCAATAGACTAAAAAGAAAAAATCACATGATCATATCAATAGAAGCAGAAAAAGCATTTGACAAAATCCAACTCCCATTCATGATTAAAAAAAAAAAAAAAACTCAGTAAACTAGGAATAGATGGGGACTTTTTCAACTTAAAAAATAAAGAATATTTACAGAACCCCAAAACTAACAGCATACTTAATGTGAGAAATTCAAGGCTTTCCCATTCAGATCAGGTGCAAGTCAAGGATGTCACCTCTCACCACTCCTTTTCAACATACTGGAAGTTATCGCTAATTCAATAAGGCAAGAAAAGGAAATAAAAGGTATACAGACTGGGAAGAAAGACGTAAAACTGTCTTTGCAGATAATATGACTGTCTATGTAGAAAATCCAAAACTAATCAATTCAAAAACTCCTGGAACTAACAACCAATTATAGCAAGATTTCAGGTTACAAGGTTAACATACAAAAGTTAATAATTTCCTATATACCAGCATAATTTGAAATTTAAAATGCAATACCACTTACCTTAACACCACCAAACATGAAATACTTAGGTGTAAATATAATAACAAAATATGAAATCTATACAAGGAAAATTATGAAGCTCTGATAAAGAAATTAAAAAGAACTTACAAATGAACAGATATTTCATGTTCACTGGCAGGAAGACTTAATACTATCAAGATATTAGTCCTTCCCAAATTGATCTATACATTCAATGCAATTCCAATTGAAATGCCAATCATTTATTTTGTGGATACAAATTGAGTCAAAAATCTGTATGGACAGAAAAAAGATCCAGAATAGCTAACACACTATTGAAAGAGAAGAACAAAGCCAGGGGATTGACTCTACCTAACTTCATGACTATAAAGTTGCACTAATCCAGACAGTGCAATGTTGTCAAAAGAATAGATAGATAATTGGTGGAACAGAATAAAGAGTTAGAAACAGACCCACATAAATATAGTCAACTGATCTTGACAAAGAAGCAAAAGTAAACTAAGTGAGAAAAGAGGGTATTTTCAACAAACCATGTTATAAAATAGGGCATCACATGCCAAAAAAAAAAAAAAAGGACAAAAGAAATAGACACACACTCTACATCCTTCACAAAAATTAACTCAAAATGGATCACAAAACTAAATATAAAGTGAGTGAGTGAGTGAAGTCACTCAGTTGTGTCCGACTCTTTGCAACCCCATGGACTGTAGCCCACCAGGCTCCTCCGTCCATGGGATTCTCCAGGCAAGAATACTGGAGTGGGTTGCCATTTCCTTCTCCAGGGAATCTTCCCAACCCAGGGATCAAACCCAGGTCTCCCACATTGCAGGCATACGCTTTAACCTCTGAGCCACCAGGGTATAAAAGTATAAATCTAGAAGATAATATAAAGGAATTCTAGATGAACTCTTTGAATATCGCAATGGCCTTTTAGATACAATACCAAAGCTTCGACCCATGAAAGAAGTAATTGATAAGCTGGCCTTCATTAAAGTTGAAAACATCTTCTCTAGAAAAGACACTGTCAGGAGAAAGAGATGACATAGACTGGGAGAAAATATTTACAAAACACACATATTATAAAGGACTATTACCCAAAATATATAAGGAACTCTTAAAACTCAGCAATAAGAAGATAAACAACCCAATTAAAAATGGGCCAAAGACTTAAATAGATCTTCACTAGAGAAGATATGCAAATGGTTAATAAGCATATGAAAAAATGTTTCACATTATATATCTTCAGGGAAAGGCAAATTAAAACAAAATTGAGATATCATTAGTATGACACCTATTAGTATGACCAATTAGTATATTAGTATGACCAATTAGTATGACCATTAGTATAGACACCTATTAGTATGACCAAAATTCAGAATACTGACATCAAATGCTGCAAAAGAGCAACAGAAATTCTCATTCACTGCTGGTGGAAATGCAAAGTGATGCAGCCATTTGGAAGACAGTTTGGCAGTTTCTTACAAAGCCAAATATATTCTCACCAGAAAACCCAGCAATTCTATACCTTTGTATTCACCCAAAGGAGTTGAAAACTCATATTCATACAAAACCTTGAACATGGATGATTATAGCAGTTTAATTCTTCATTGCAAAAACTTCGAAGCAATAAAGATGTCCTTTAGTAGGTGAGTGACTAAGCAAACTGTGATACATACAGATAGTGAAATATTATATAGCACTAAAAGTAATTAAGCTAACAGGTCATGGAAAGACATGGAAGAAACAAAAATGCATACTATTTAGAGAAAAAAGCCAGTCTGAAGAAGCTACATAATATATGATTCCAAATTCATGACATTCTAGAAAATGTAAAAACTATAGAGACAGTAAAAAGACCAGTGGTTGCCAGTGGAGGTGGCTGGTGTTGGAGGAAGGATGAATAGATGGAACTCAGAACATTTTAATGGTGCTGAAAATATTCTGCATGACAATGATAGATATACATAATTATGCATTTATTAAAACCCATTGAGTGTATACATCAAGAGTAAACAGTAATGTGAACTTAAATGGTCTTAGTTTCCTCATCTTATAATAAAGATAATAGAGCTTGTTGCATGGACTTGTTATAAGAATTATATAAGAAACTGAAAGTACTCAGACACAGTGCCAGTAGGATTATCTCACCACCAATATCATCTCCATCCTCATCATCACCAATATCATCCTCATTCTTATCAATGGAATCTTTGTTTCCAAAAGAAACAGCAGAGCTTGTAACACAGTTTACCAATTAACTGCCCTTGAGCACCAATTCTAAAGATAGTATTCCTATTCGGAGTACAAATATGCATTTTATATCTATCTTTAAGTCCAAGAGTAGAGGACTCTAATAGTGAAATTCAAACTGTTAAGTCAGTTTCAATAGAAACAGAACTAACTAAATGAGAACTAAGTCAACTATATATCAAAGTCAGCAAAGCAAAGTTTTTAACACTGGTACTTGTTCAAAGTTCATTTCTTTATTGATTCTGATAAACTCAATCCACAGTGATTATATATTTGTTCTACTGCAGACTCCCTTTTCAGTATGTGCTAACATCACAGTTTGAGGATGCTAAAATGGTTTGTCTTAAACAGCCATTACGTGGTAGGATGAGGTACAGAAAAAAGTCAGAGATTTGCAGCATCAGACATAACAGAGATGGCAGGTCAGCTAAGATCCAAAGAAGCGGAATCTTGGAAGTACCCAAAACCCATTGATTGGTGGATGGAGGATATAAGGAAGCCATGGGTACAGAACACAACAGGCACATAAAGTGTAATATTAAGAGGATTAAGATTTTGGAACACAATCTCCAGAAAAATAGGAAAGTTAATAATAAAAGATAGGAATGAAAATATTCCCACATATAATTCAAGTGGGTTACTTTTTAGATGGGTAGTAGGGATTCCTCTGGAGAAGGCAATGGCACCCCACTCCAGTACTCTTGCCTGGAAAATCCCATGGACGGAAGAGCCTGGTAGGCTGCAGTCCATGGGGTCGCTAGGAGTCGGACACGACTGAACCGACTTAGCAGCAGCAGCAGGGCTTCCTCTTCAGCTCTCTTCTTGATAACACACTTGCTCACTCACAGATTCGAAATTAATTTACTCATCTTTTTGCAAATAACCTAAAATATGTCCATAATAGTTATAATCAGCAACAATGAAAAGAACAGGGTCTTGAAATCAGGCACAGGATAGAATACTGGGTATTTGTTGTCAGCTTAAGCAGAAGGCACTTCTAAATCAGGGGTTTGTTGGGATTTTTGGTGATCTTCCTCAGTCATGCATTTTCAAGTTCACTCATCCACTTCTTATTTGCAATCAGACTACCACTTCTAAATTTCCCCTAGAGGCCACCACAGTTTGATGTCAAATAAGACCTAGGTTGGACTCCCAATTCAGCTATTGACAGGGCAAGCTATTTTATCATCCAAGTTATTTAGCAGTTCCAGGACTCACTACAATTAATGGGAATTATAATGTCTATCCCAACAATCTGTTATAGAAATCAAATGAGACAGTGTTTCAAAGAACCTAGCTATATGCCTGAACATCACAGAATGGTATTACAAAGAAGGGTAGTTGAAGAGTATTGGCATGACAGAAGAATGTGGTCTTTCAGCAGCTGAAAGATTTTTCTCTGTAGAGACAGAAGGTCTGGTTCTAACCCAGACACCTCTTTGTCACCGAAGGTACCTAAGGTATAAGCACCTCAACCTTATCATTTGCAAAATGAAGTTGAATTAGAAGCGGCAGATCATCTCTAAGGTACCCTTTCTGCTATCCCAAATTAGAAATAAGTATCCCAGACTAGGAATTTTCCAATTAATTTGTCTTTGAGCTTAATGGTCTTACTTTAGATTCCCTTCCTATGCTCTCTAGTTTTCATCCCCAGTATTTCACCTGATCATGAAGAACATGTAAGATGATACCAGTCCCAAAGAAGGGATGTTAGTATTGTGGAATCATCAAAAACTTTCAGAACTGTCTAGATCTTGCATTCAATTTTGACTCTGAAATACTGTTATATAACCTTGAACAAGTTATTTTAGCTGCCTAGGAATTTGTTTTTTATACTGAAGAATGAGGTTAATAAGTAATATTTACCTTAAAGTGCTAGCATGTGAGAACTTGAATTAACATCTAGTATGCATTCAATATTATATTTTATCTTTTATTATTTCATTCCAATGACTTGACCAAAATGCCCCCAAAAGAATCAGGCAAAGTTTTAGGCAAATTTCACCTAAACATTCTGTGTAATTTAAGATAAAAATTAAAGCAATAATGAGTTATTAAAGTTAATGATTTCTCTAAGTTTGCTACCAAATTGTGGCAAGATAAGACTATTAAACATGTGAAACCTCATGTTTGAACTCACCTCAGATTGAACTATCAAGAATCAAAACCACATCAGAAAATTCATTTTAAATTGTTATAATGAGCACATGTTAATGGCGAGACAAAAAATTATTGTTCACTTCTGAAAGACCCCCAGACTGAATTTTTGAGAACTATTTCAAATCCTATTTTCATAAAGTACATCAAAATGTTCAGAAAGATTATTTGTGAATAATGAAAGACCATTTCAAAGTCAGGAAGAAAACTACATATTACCTCACTTTTCAGCTTTCATATTATTAGTTCAATAGGTTTATTTAAAAATCTTTCTGATCTCTCACTGTGACTCACTGAAAGCAAATTTTGAAAAGTAGGAAACCTATAGAGCTTTTTGTTTTCTATTAAGTATCATCTGTGGAGCCAACATCAATAAAATATGACAGTCCTGGACCTGAATATGACAGCCTTTATATTGTTCTAACACATTGCTTATCCTCTCAGCATAATAATCACTGAAATTAGCAGGAAGGGAGATCAATCAGTGAAAATAGAAATGTAAATTTAATTCAAGTATGAGCAATACCAAGTTACTTTCATATATTCTCAAAACTGATCACTTTTCAAAAAGTTACAATGTGTTTAAAAAAGTAAATGTGTGAGTATAATTGATTAAAGAAGCATATGCTTCATGAAGGTAGTGATGATCTCTGGCTTGTTAGATGTCTGGTATTCACCTAATATTTATTGAACACCAGGTGCTGTGGGTACAGTAGTGAATAAAAACAGAAACACAAGATCACTGCTCTAGTGACTTTAAAAAGAGAACAAATTATAAATAAATGACCAAAATAATTTTACAGCATGGTAATACTCAAAGCTATGAAGGATGTTTCAGAAAATGATTAGGAGAGGAGGTGTAGGTTTAGCTATCATAGTCAAGAAAGGTCTAAGGAAAGGTTTTCCGAGCTGAGATCTGATGACAAGGAGGAGGGTGCTTTGGGAATAATCCTAACATAGAGAATTTCAGACAGAAGATACAGCAAGTATTAACAGTTTGTCAAATACAAGCTTGAATCTGGTGACTAGAAGTACAGAAATAGGGTGACTGTGCCTGGAGCCCATATAACAGGGGGGAGAGTGGTAGGAGATGAGGTCATTGAGTAGGTGAGCTAAGGGAGGAAATGTGGATTCTATAGGTGTTGCTAGTGGTAAAGAACTCTCCTACCAATGTAGGAGAGGTTAGAGACTTGGGTTTGATTCCTGGGTCAGGAAGATCTCCTGGAGGAGGGCATGGCAACCCACTCCAGTATTCTTGCCTGGAGAATTTCATGGACAGGGGAGCCTGGCAGAGCACAGTCCATGGGATCGCAAATAGTCAGACACGACAGAAGCGACTTAGTACATTCTAAGAATAATGGAGGCATTGGAAGATTTTAAAGAACATGGAAATAACTGTGCAAGGAAGGGTCAGCATGAAGACAAAAGTGGAAGTAGGAATCATCACTCAGGAGCTATCAAAATAATCTAGATTGAAAGTGATAAGGTTTGGACCAACATGATAAAAGCAAAATAGAAGTTGTTTCATCAGAATATATATTTGAAGATAGATCTTAGATCTTAGCCTCTGGACTGGTGAGATTAAAGGAAAACAGAAGGAGGTCATGTTTCTGGCTTGAACCAGTTACACATATGGATAAGACTACAAGAGGAACAGATTTGGGTGGAAAGAATTCTGTTTTAATCATTGTTTCTTTTCTTCTATGAATATCAATTAACATTCAGACTTTATCCACAGAAAGATGGCAGAATATACTGCACATCTATTATGTGTTCAAATGCTTGCTTCCAGTTCAATATCACCTTACAGCTCTATCCATGAAGTGATTTTTGTCAAATTATATGTAGACTTTCATCTACTTAAAGATACACAGATACTTTTGCTCTTTCACACTATTTGCCCTCCAAGTGGAAATGATATTTGACTATTATTATTAAAATCAAATAGCCCATATTGACCCTTGAAATCAAAGCCATAAATGAGTTATACCTATTCATGGCTATCTGAAAGATCATAACAACCTACTAATGGTTCTAATGTTTTGTTTCCAACTATGTGAAGCCTGCAGGGCTGAGAGTGACCTGTAATTTAATTACATAAATAAAAGACAAAAGCTCAATCCCATAGTATCAGAAATTCCTAGATCAAACATTGTTATACCAAAGTGCACCTAAGGAGGTATCATATGTTTATCCACAGTCAAAGTAAAATTTAGTTGACTTGTATTGTTTAACCACAGCAGTAATTATAACAATAACCAAAGCAACAACAGCTAACAATTTATTGAATACATACTATTTACTTGAATCCCTGAGCTCAGTACTTTACTTGCATGACCCTGTTAAGTCCTCAAAAAAACCCTACTCACAGTTGAGAAAACCAAGTTTTAGTAAGTTTAAAGAACTTGACCAGATAGCACATTAAGTAAATAAAGGAGTCCAAAAGATGGGAATTTAGACATGTCCTATCTCTTTCATTCATTCATACATACATGTCCTCATTCAATGAACGAATCTCTTCTTTAAAGATATGCCACTGTAGTATTATACAAATCATAATAATGAGATAAAATTATTAAATCTTGGTATTGGGGTCAGCATTTAACTACACGACCATCTAATTCAGACAATAGAAATGTTTTTAAGTAATATTTTATGCACAAGAAAGCAAAAGATAAGCAAAGGAACAAGATAAAAATTAAGTGTAAACTCAAACTAAACAAACCAAACTTAACTAAATGATGTCTCCCCAAGTTTAAGTGTGTGATGATAACTAAGAATCATAATACTCTGCCACCTGACCTCATAACTGCACATGTGATGAAACTGAGTCAAAGTTCTCCCCCTAAGAAATTTTAGATTACAACTGATAGAGGAAGAGCTTGAGTTCTGAGTCACTGATCCAGAAGGATGTGAATCAGATACTGCTATCCTCTTTCCTGCTGCATAGAGGAAGCCTATATTCTGTAGAAAAAAAATATGAGATCTACCAAGAAAAACAGAAGTGAGGGAGATAAAAGTCTTGACAACATCACTTGGGACCTGGATCTACCTGTGCCTGAAGCCATTATAACACTTAACTTCAAAGTTATGAGTTAACAAATTCTTTTATTATTCAAGTTAATCAAAGTTGGATGTCTGTTGGCTGTAACCAAACAACAACAGCAATCAATTAGTCTCAAATTCTCAATTTATCCATCATCCTCCTTTCTTTTTTGGTAATAATAAGCTTGTTTTCTGTATCTGTGAGTCTATTTTGTAAATAAATTCATTTTTATCATTTTTTGTAGACTCCACAAATTGATGGTATCATCTATTTGTCTTTCTCTAATTTACTTCACTTAGTATAATTATTTCTAAGTCCAACCATGTTGCTGCAAATGACATTGTTTTATCCCTTTTTATAGTTGAGTAACATTACACTGTATACGTATTCCACATCTTTTTATTCATTAATCTGTCAGTGGACACTTAGGTTGCTTCCCTGTCTTGCCTATTGCAAATATTGCTGTTATGAACATTGGGGTGCATGTATCTTTTTGAATTAGCATTTTCTCTGTATATATGCCCAGGAGTAGATTTCAATATTCTTTTTTTTTTAATTTAATTTTATTTTTTAAACTTTACATAATTGTATTAGTTTGCTATGGCTACTCTATTATTAGCTTTTTAAGGAACTTCCATGCTGGTCTCCATTGTGGTTGTACCTGTCTACCTCCTCACAAACAATGTAGGAGAGTTCACTTTTCTCCACACCTTCTCCAGCATTTATTATTTGTTGACACACTGATGATGGACATTCTGATCAGTGTGAGGTGGTACTTCATTGTAAATATAACTTAAACATTAAATTAGCATATTGGTGCATAATCAAAATTATGTATATGAAATATACAAATGGATGTGAAGAGTTGGATATAAAGAAGGCTGAGCACTGAAGACTTGATGCTTTTGAACTGTGGTGTTAAAGAAGACTCTTGAGAGTCTCTTGGACTGCAAGGAGATCAAACCAGTCAATCCTAAAGGAAATTAATCCTGAATATTCATTGGAAGGACTGATGCTGAAGCTGAAGCTCCAATACTTTGGCCACCCGATGAGAAGAGCCAACTCATTAGGAAAGGCCCTGATGCGGGGAAAGATTGAAGGCAGAAGGAGAAGGGGATGACAATGGATGAGATGGTTGGATGGCAACACTGACTCAATGGATGGCATTACTCAGTAGTGTGCTGCAGTCCATGGGGTCGCAAAGAGTTGAACACTACTGAGCAACTGAACAACAACAGCTGATATAACAACAATATGTGAATGTAATTACTAGATTTTTAGCTAATTTATTATTAGCCTCTGTGTAATGCTGAATCGTGTCCCTTCAAAACTCTCATGTTGAAGGCCTAGCCCCCCATCTGCTACTCCCACACATACCTAGTACTCAGAATGCATCTATATTTAAAGATATGTCCTTTAAAAGGTGGTTAAATTAAAACGAGGCTGTTATTGTAGGCCCTTATACAATCTGATTTGTGTCATTATAAGAAAAGAAAATTTGAATGCACATAGTGAGAAGGTGACACTCTAGAAGCCAAGCAGAGGCCTCAGAAGACTTTAAACCTGCTAACATCCTAATGTTGGACTTCTAGCTTCCAAAACTATGACCTGATAAATTTCTGTTGTTTAAGCCACCCAGTCCCTGATGTTTTGTTATGGCAGTGTTAGCAAATTAGTATGAACTTTTTTTTAACATAACTAAATGGAATAGAAATAATTACATATTCTCTAAATGTGTGGCTGTGTTTTAAATGTGTGGATATGTTTCTGTATGCAGATATGTGTGTGTGTGTAATGTGAACATCTATATACAGATATAAAATATCTGCAGAAATATATCCTGACAAGAAGTAGAGTGGATGAGTTCCAGTCAAGGAAAAAAAAAAAAAGAGAGAGAACTGAGTAAAAAAATAAATTTAAGAGCATCAGAGGCATATTGAAATTATCTGAGACCTTTTATAAATTGTTTGGACAAATAATCCCTCAGGATAAAAGCATCTCTGATCTTAAAACAAGACTCTGGCTAAAACAAAGAAGAAATATGATACTTTCACTCCTGTCACTAACTTGACTGCACCATTTTCCTTCTAGTTGAAGCCCTTCCCCTCTTTGTAAACACAGATCAACACAGATTTTGTTTCACTCTCTTTTTAGATTTCTATTTCACAAAGGGCTATCTTTCAGGATGCCAGGAAATGGGCTTCAAACTGGAGAAAGAGTAAAGAAAGGGAGGACAAATTTTAGTTTGCCACACATTGGCAAAATAGCTAACACTTCTGTCAGCAAATGCTCAGAATTTCTCACCTCAGAAAGTTTTATTAATTACCACTAAGGAAATTAATCTAGTGGGTCAGCTCAGTCACTCAGTCGTGTCCGACTCTTTGCAACCCCATAAACCGCAGCATTCCAGGCCTCCCTGTCCATTACCAGCTCCTGGAGTCCAACTCCCAAACCCATGTTCATTGAGTCGGTGATGCCATCCAACCATCTCATCTTCTGTTGTCCCCTTCTCCTCCTGCCCTCAATCTTTCCCAGCATCAGTGTCTTTTCTAATGAGTCAGCTCTTTGCATCAGGTGGCCAAAGTACTGGAGTTGCAGCTTCAACATCAGTCCTTCCAGTGAACACCCAGGACTGATCTCCTTTAGGATAGACTGGTTGGATCTCCTTGCAGTCCAAGGGACTCTCAAGAATCTTCTCCAACACCACAGTTCAAAAGCATCAATTCTTCAGTGCTCAGCTTTCTTTATAGTCCAACTCTCACATCCATACATGACCACTGGAAAGTGGGTTAGCTACACTGAATATGTCAGGGGAATGGAGAAACATTGCTATTTTGATAATCAACTCAAAAGAAAATTAAATTTACTAATAGTCACAAACACTATTCCTTTTCTGGACATATGTTAAAGATGAAGTCAGCTTAAAATAGCCACCTGAAAGTGAAAAGTGAAAGTTAGTCACACAGTCGTGTCCAACTCTGTGATTCCATGGACTTCAGCCTGTCCCACTCCTCTGTCCATGGAAATCTCCAGGCAAGAGTACTGGAGTGAGTTGCCAGTTCCTTCTCCAAATAATAAAATAGCCACCTAATCTCTTAATATTCAGATATGGTGCAAAAGTGCTACCCAAAAGATATTTAATCATTTCTAATGAAGTAGGCTTTAGTCACAAACTACCTTAGACTGTTCAACCTGTCTTGTGCTGCCCTTTCCTTTCCATGACTTAGACATCAAGGCCCTTGGCCACTAGACTGTGGCTGTGATCAAAATGCTCTAGGCTGTCCCACCAGAGCACAAGTCACAGGGCAAAGATGCAGACTGGGAAACATTCTCTCTGGAAACTGTCTTGCCCCTCCAAATGCTGTGTCTCAAAATAAATTGGTGTAGAGCAAACTAGGCTCTACCTTTTCCTCAACACTGGTCCCAGGAAAAGGCAAGGGTCTTGTGGTCATTTTACCTTTGCTTACCCCAGAGCTGGCTTATACAGAAGAAAGTCTCCTTAGTAGACTACATGGTTTATACCCTCTTACCCTCTTACCTTCAGACATAAAAGATTCCAAGCTTCAAGCGCAACAAAGCTGTGGGTTCTGACTGTTCCAAAAGATAGAAATCAAAACCCAAAAAAGACCACGTGTTCCCTTTGAAATACAGAAAATCCAGTCTTCTCAGAGTGGCTACTTTCCAGACACCCAAATGCTTTAAAGAGCAAAAACAGGTTGTCATATATGTCAGGGCAAATAAAAAAAGCCAGAGTAGAGCTCTCAAGTCTCTCTCTTTGTGATAGGAAACATCTTCCCAATCCCCTGAAGCTCTGAGGCAAACAAGGACAGGGAAGTGATGGGGAAACTGCCCGAAGAAGGCAGGGACAGTGCCATACTCAACACACTGGTTACTGTACAGGGCCCAACACACTAGTGCAGTGATGACAAAGAAAAGTCTTAGTGCTTTTCCAGGAGTTCTCTAGCTTTTGGTTGCAGATTCTGTCATTTAGGATTATAATTATAAATATTAATAAATATTTATTGAATATTTACTATATATCAGGCACTATTCTAGGCCCTGTGGATACAACAGTCCACAAAACAAAAGAAAATATGCTTGTGTAAAAGTTATGTTGTAATGGACTTTGGGAAGAAAGACTGACAATAAAACAAATGAGTAAAGTGCATAATATCTTAGAAAATAAAAAGTATTAAAGTTAAGCCAAGGAAAAGTGCTACAAAGAAATTAGGCTTCCCTGGTGGCTCAGCTGGTAAAGAATCTGTCTGCAATGTGGGAGACCTGGGTTTGCCCCCTGGGTTAGGAAGATCCCCTGGAGAAGGGAATGGCTACCCACCCAGTATTCTTGCCTGGAGAATTCCATGGACTGTATAGTTCATGGGGTCACAGAGTTGGACATGACTGAGCGACTTTCACTTCACCTCACTACAAAGAAAACAGATGTAATACAAGTACTATAGGGAAAGGAAGCAGTATGGGGAGTGACAGAGGAGTATATGGTAGGTTTGCAATTTTAATTTGGTTATTGGGGAAATTGTCAGTGAGAAGGTAAGCCTGAAAAAAGATTTGAAGGAGAGAAACAGTAAGCCAGCTATTTGGGATGAACAAGTTTAGAGCCAAATAAAGAGAAAGTGCAAAGACCCCAAGGAGAAACTTTGCCAGTCAGAGGCTAGTGTGGCTGAAATGGAGTGAGTGATGGGAGCAAAGGCAGGTGATACAGTCAGGGAAGTCATTTTAGATAAGATTAAGTATAAATTTATAAAGCTTTAGCATCTGCTCTGATGTGAGAAGTCCACGAAGAATTTTGAGCTGAGGTGTGATATGATCTAGTAGCTGCAAAACTGAGGACAGAAGTAAGGAGATTAGTTAGGAGACTTTTGTAATAATATAACTTTGGTGCTCTGGGGAATGCAGTGTGTACATTCAATTTATCATAGTTTACCTTCAAATAATATTAAACCACTTCATATATAATGTATGACTCTAACAGCATAAAAGGGCTTACTCACAGGATCAGACAGTAAAGAATCTGTGGGACACCCGGGCTTGATCCCTGGGTAGGGAAAAGGAAATGGCAAACCACTCCAGTATTCTTGCCTGGAAAATCATATGGACAAAGGAGCCTGGCAGGCTACAGTCCAGTTCAGTTCAGTTCAGTCACTCAGTCATGTTCAACTGTTTGCAACCCCAGGGACTGCAGCACACCAGGCCTCCCTGTCCTTTAACAACTCCTAGAGATGCTCAAACTCCACTGAGTTGGTGACATCATCCAATCATCTCATCTTCTGTCATCCCCTTCTCCTCCCACCTTCAATATTTCCCAGCATCAGGGCCTTTTCCAATGAGACAGTTCTTCGCAATAGGTGGCCAAAGTATTGGAGTTTCAGCTTCAACATCAGTCCTTCCAATGAATATTTAGGATTTCCTTTAGGATTGACCGGTTGAATCTACTTGCAGTCCAAGGGACTCTCAAGAGTCTTCTCCAACACCACAGCTCAAAGGCATCAATTCTTCAGTGTTCAGCTTTCTTTATAGTCCAACTCTCACATCCAGACATGACTACTGGAAAAACCATAGATTTGACTAGATGGACCTTTGTCTGCAAAATAATGTGTCTGCCTTTGAATAAGCTGTCTAGGTTGATCATAGCGTTCCTTCCAAAGAGCAAGTATCTTTTAATTTCATGGCTTTAGTCACCATCTGCAGGGTTTTGGAGCCCAAAAAAATAAAGTCTGTCACTGTTTCCATTGTTTCCCCATGTATTTGCCATGAAGTGATGGGACCAGATGCATCTTAGTATTTTGAATGTTGAGTTTTAAGCCAACTTTTTCACTCTCCTCTT